>NC_048566.1:71198398-71808711 GCF_013265735.2 Oncorhynchus mykiss | reverse complement strand
TGGAAACCTACCTACTGTCTGTACGAAATACAACACTGTCGTCAAGTGAAACATTAGCATTGCATTTAGTTGTTAGTGTCTTTTTCAGCTGTCACATGCACCAGCGATAGCTTCAGGAGGAAAACTAAACCTGAAAGTGTTTTACCTTTCAGCAGGAGTAGCTTTGGGCCTGAAGAATGACATCAGTGACCAATATGAAGCACATGTGCTATTAGGGGCATGGTCTATAGTCTGTCTTTGGGATGGGATCCTTGTGGAGGCTGTTAATGCATTTAACCATGATGTTCCTGATGTGAGGGGCAGATTTTGTTTCTCATAAGATGATTTGTTTGAACACTTGGCATTTATCCTGCATTATGTACTTTTAGAAAGACAGAAAACAGATGAGAAGAAACTAGTGCTACACACCATCTAATATGAACATTGATTTTGGGTAGCCTATTGCCTTGCCCTGCTAAAAACTATCCATAAATACACTATCCATAAACATTCCTCTTCTAACCTGCCACACCCCCTATCACCTTACACAGGCCATTCATATCCTCAATCTCCATCTGACTACAAGTGCTGCTACATTATCCAGATAAAGCCAAGTGAGGGGGAATCCTTAGGCCAATGCAGAGGTACAAATGGCAGGTGTGAGTCTCTCAGAGCTCTTTCAGAGCTATCAGCTACACCAGACATGCTGGCTCAGTTCCACCGGCCATGAAAGTTGATGAAGCTAGGCAGTTTTATATTTGACAGCGTTGCAGAGCTAGCAATGCCAGTGGAAAGGCAATCCATTCAAGAGCTTCTCCAGCAGCGCTCATTACAGAGGCATTTTATCAGGTAGGCTACTGGCTGCAATTCCATTTCAGAGGCAGTTACTCCTTACTATAAAATACCTTCCTGAAAAAACAGCCTGCCAGATGTGACCTGAACATTTTCTGAGAAGGTATTTGAGGGCCCATTGCTTTTAGAAATTATTGCCAATTAACTGTAAAATGCAAATGTGTAAGCAAAGAGTGCCAAAATTCATGGGCATTTGCTCATTTGACTCATTTGACATACAATCTACTGCTCTCAGTTTTTCAAACATGCCATTTCTGAATGGAATGTGCATAGTCAAACTAGACACAGGTGACATGAAACTCCCAAATGAATGAAACTACCCACTGGGTAGTGGTTGAATCAATGTTGTTTCCACATAATTTCAACAACAAAAAATGTAATGTGATAATGTTAAATCAGTAAGGAAAACTGAGGGACTTGAGGGACTTTGGTATTTTTTTCACTCAACGTTTAACCTAAATCCAATGACATGGTGAATTTGTATGTTGATTTTACCTTAAATTCACGTTAGTTGACAACTCAAACAATTGATAATCAAAACTAAACGTTGAACTGACATCTGTGCCCAGTGGGTAATCATTTGCAATGATAGTAGACTACAGGTTTAGATGACTACTCTCTGAACCTACGGCAGCGGCTCTTATATCACTTTGTGCAGTGTTATGACTTATTTTTGCAACTGCTAGTGTTCTGAATATTGGTAATACATTACACCATGCAGTTTGCTAGTATGGCCAAAAGTTTGACGTTACTGTATCCGCTCATGAACTCACACCTCAGCCTAGAAGGTACTGTAGTCTGCACCTTATACACTTTACATAATCACAACAACTGCCGATCTGATAGGATCCAGTCTAGCATATGCCAAAACCGCATATCTAAAATGCTATCTCTGAGCAACCAGTTGAGCGTACCAAATCTTACACTTGGCCCTTGTGATTGAAATCTATATTTTCTATTACCTCTCTGTAAACAGATGGCGGATAAGGGAGACCAGGAGCACTGAAAATCTTTCCTTGGAGCCCTGCACGGCAATCCCAACGTATGAAGTAGAGTATCTCCTGACTGAGGTAGGGATGATTAACCTCAGCCTTTCTGTAGACCTCCCTGGGAGTTGGGAGAGCAGCCAGTGCCAGGTCATTCACCAGCAGCTGACAACCACAGACCCTTCCCTGTGCTCCCAGCCTAATGACAGGGTCACATGCTAATTCTTTAATGCGCTACCTACCTCAACATGTGTCCATTGCGCATACATTAGGAAGGTGTATTGAATAGCAGGCATGGGCATGGCCTCTGCTATTGTTGCTGTGCCTCAGGGTATACTATACTAGTAGTACATGAATTGACTACAAAAGAAGAGAATGTGTGCACAATTACAAGGTAAACTAAATGTCCTTACTCTCTGGCTGAGAGCTTAATAAGAGCTCCCGTTAACTGAGGAAATAAGTTTAAATGGTTACTTTAAATGGTTACTTCATTTCAGAATGTTTATAGCTACTGTACAGTGTTTAAGTTTCATCATAGTACAGGACAGTCACACTGCTCAACAAAACGAGAAACAAGACCAAAAACATTGTAAAACATTATACAGGGAATTAAGCAATAATTTAAACAAAGTGCCTCAGCTCTGTCCATAACCTCAGCTTTAAAAGAGGCTGAATTTAGAGAGTATGAATTATGCTCTGTTGTGGTTCTTCCTCTGGGAGTGTGTGTTTGGATGCGTCTCAGACAAGAGCCACTGCAAATCAGAAAAATGTCCTCTTACTCTGCTCCTCTGAATGGGAACCATCCAGACTCAGCGAGATAGGTACTGTACAGCACTATGCAAACTACTGCAGGGAAAGTACACATTTACTCTGCTAGTGAAGGGGAAGGCTTTACATTCATTGTATGTAATGCCCTATGATTAATGCATGCATGTCCACCAAACTGCATATATTCTGCTATATTACTATTCTTAATTCACCTTCCTCCATCAAAAGCCAAAACCTCCTTTTGGCCGCCTTTCCTTCCAGTTCTCTGTTGCCAATGACTGCAACGATTTGCAAAAATCGAGACTTATATCTCCCTCACTAACTTTAAGCATCAGCTATCTGAGCAGCTTACCGGTCATTGCAGCTGTACACAGCCCATCTGTAAATAGCCCATCCAACTACCTCCCTGATCCCCATATTGTTTTATTTACTTATTTTGCTCTTTTGCACACCAGTATTTCTACTTGCACATCTATCACTCCAGTGTTAATTTGATAAATTGTAATTACTTTGCTACTATGGCCTATTTATTGCCTTACCTCCTTACTTAATTTGCACACACTGTATATAGATTTTTCTATTGTGTTATTGACTGTACTTTTGTTTATCCCATGTGTAACCTGGCCATGTGATTAATGCTCACACCTGAGTTAGATGGTGTAATTAAATAAAGCATTCAGGTGAAGATAGTCTGCATCTATTGGGATTTTTTAGGAAATAAATAATACACTTTGAAGAATTATCTAGGTGACCAGAAAATCATTGAACAAAAATATAAATGCAACATGCAAAAATGTCAAAGATTTTACTGAGTTACAGTTCATATCAGGAAATCAGTCAATTGAAATAAATCAATTAAACCCTAATCTATGGATTTAACATCACTTGTCATGGGTGCAGCCATGGGTGGAGGGGTGCCATGGGTGGAGGGGTGCCATGGGTGCACCCACTGGGGAGCCAGGCACGGCCAATCAGTTTTTCCCCACAAAACGGCTTTATTACAGACAGAAATACTCCTTTCTGGGATTTATTTTATAAATGCAAAGATGACTTTTAGAAAGAGATGTTCTTTTATTTTTATTGCATAATCTACAACATGCTTATTTCAACTGTACAGATCCGTCCAACTGGAGTAAGAATCCAGTCCAGATCCTCACACAATAATTTGTCAAATGTGATATTTCTGTAAAAACAAGCCAGGGAACAACATAATCCTCACAATAGCAGAACATTGGAGGACTTAGCACACCTATTGGGTTGGCCAGGTGATGGGCTCGTAAACAGATAATAATTTAATGCTAGGGCCAATTTGGAAGCAGCTGGGGTTAATGCAGTAGAGGCAGGTGTTTTAGCTCAGACCAGCACAGCACTAAGGACCACCAGCAGAGAAATGACTGGGGCATCTCCGCATAGCCAGGCAATGCATTTACATACAGCTCATTATCACAGAAAACAACTAAACAAAGAATAAGAAACATCCACAAACAACATTTAGATACACATGGCATATATATTCATCTTTTATTTTTATTGGCCAGTCTTACATATGGCTTTTTCTTTGCACCTCTGCCTAGAAGGCAAGCATCCCGGAGTCACAGCTTCACTGTTGACGTTGAGACTGGTACTATGTAGTGAAGCTGCCAGTTGAGGACTTGTGAGGCATCTATTTCTCAAAATAGACACTCTAATGTACTTGTCGTCTTGCTCAGTTGTGCACCGAGGCCTCCCACTCCTCTTTTTATTCTGGTTAAAGCCAGGCTGCGCTGTTCTGTGAAGGTAGTAGTACACAGTGTTGTACGAGGTCTTCCGTTTCTTGGCAATTTCTCGCATGGAATAGCCTTCATTTCTGAGAATAAGAATAGACTGACGAGTTTCAGAAGAAAGTTCTTTGTTTCTGGCCATTTTGAGCCTGTAATCGAACCCACAAATGCTGATGCTCCAGATACTCAACTAGCCTAAAGAAGGCCAGTTTTATTGCTTCTTTAATCAACACAACAGTTATTAGCTGTGCTAATTTTATCAATTAGTCTTTTAAAATGATAAACTTGGATTAGCTAACACAAAGTGCCATTGGAACACAGAAGTGATGGTTGCTGACAATGGGCCTCTGTATGCCTATGTAGACATTCCATTAAAATCAACAGTTTCCAGCTACAATAGTACACTGTATTTCTGATCAATTTGATATAATTTTAATGCACAAAACATGTGCTTTTCTTTCAAAAGCAAGGACATTTCTAAGTGACCCCAAACTTTTGAACGGTAGTGTAGATGTAAGGGGTTTCATGGGGGTTATTGCTCAAAATGTTGGCCTTTCTAGGAAGCCTTATGTGTGACAATGTGAATCACACTTCAACAACAACCCATGTAACCCAATTGGACTGTTGGGGGTAGAGATGATGAGGGAGGGGGAGACCGGATGTTTATATTCACAGAAGAAGACTTTAAAAAACAGCAATATCATGTACTGTATCCCAGAAATGTTTCCTAGAAATGTTGCTTTATCATTATTTCATCATTGAGAGATAATATTGAGTGAGTTCCAGACATGATAGTGTTTGAAGCTGAGTGGATGCTTCTTTCATGTCCATTCCCTTGGTCATGAGATCCCATCTACCTATTCACCTCAGCCTGGAAGACCATTAGGACACATGATGCTCTCTACTGGTTTAAGGCTTCTTGTTTTAGCGGTTCCAACGAACACATCCAAGGTCCTCATTAAAACACGTCGATCACATTTCCTCGGCCACAAGACTAAGATACTGTAATTTTGTGGCTTGGGCTAGATGCTTTTGTTGGACTAGATGACAGAGGTTCCTCACAGTTGCTTTCATATCCTGCTCTTTCTGTTTATATTGATATGGTGTCTTTCTCATTTAATATTTGTATATATTTGATATATTTGTATATATTTGAAATATAAGTGGCTGAGGGTTGAGCACAATACAAGATAGGACTTCTAATGCTGGTCACAGCTTTTATTGTGTTGTCCTTGATATTGCATCATTGACTCATCCAGGAAACATAGGTATGAACGGGTGAGAAGGACTGTTTTAATGAGTGTTGTAAGGAAATATAAACTGACTGTAATGGCTCAGGCCTCATGTTAGTGTAGAGGACAGGACCACAGGTAACCACTCTCAACACAAGTGTCTATTGTATCTAGATTGCTTAAACTCTTAAATAACTTGACACACACACACACCCACACACGTACAGTGCCTTGACTCATTTTATATGTATGTACTGTATTCTACTGCATTTTAGTAAATGCCACTCAGACATTGCTCGTCCTAATATTTCTATATTTGTTAATTCCAGTATTTTACTTTTAGAGTTGTGTGTATTGTTATGAATTCCTAGTCTCTGCTAGGTAAAGCCCTGCCTTATCTCAGCTCACTGGTCACCATAGCAGCACCCACCCGTAGCACGCACTCCAGCAGGTATATCTCACTGGTCACCCTCAAAGCCAATTCTTCCTTTGGCCGCTTCTCCTTCCAGTTCTCTGCTGCCAATGACTGGAACGAACTGCAAAAATCTCTGAAGCTGGAGGCTCTTACCTCTCTCACTAGCTTTAAGCACCAGCTGTCAGAGCAGCTCACAGATCACTGCACCTGTACATTGCTCATCTGTAAATAGCCCATCCAATCTACCTCATCCCCATACTGTATTTATTTATCTTGCTCCTTTGCACCCCAGTATCTCAACTTGCACATTCATCCTTCTCACATCCTACCATTCCAGTGTTTAATTGCTATACTGTAATTACTTTGCCACCATGGCCTATTTATTGCCTTAACTCTCTTATCCTACCTCATTTGCACATGCTGTATATGCTTATTTTTTCCTAGCCACCGTGCTTCTACACCTGTATTGCTTGATGTTTGGGGTTTTAGGCTGGGTTTCTGTACAGCACTTTGAGATATCAGCTGATGTAAGAAGGGCTATATAAATACATTTGATTTGATTTGATATATAGATTTTCCTACTGTAATATTGATTGTATTCCATGTGTAACTCTGTGTTGTTGTATGTGTCGAACTGCTTTGCTTTATCTTGGCCAGGTCACAGTTGCAAATGAGAACTTGTTCTCAACTAGCCTACCTGGTTAAATAAAGGTGAAATAAAAAAAATAATAAAGAAATTGTTTGATACTACTGCACCATTGGAGCTAGGAACACAAGCATTTTGCTATACCCACAATAACATATGCTAAATATGTGTGTGTTGCCAATATAATTTGATTTGATTTGATTTTCAGAAAGTATTGACACCCCTTGACTTTTTCCACATTTTGTTGTGTTAGAGCCTGAATTTAAAATGTATTACATGTAGATGTTTTGTCACTGGCCTACACAATACCTCATAATGTCATGTTTTTGAAATGTTTACAAAAAAAAAAAAAGCTGAAATGTCTTGAGTCAATAAAAATTCAGCCCCTTTGTTATGGCAGGCCTAATCAAGCTCAGGAGTAACAAGGTGCGTAATACATCACATAATAAGTTGCATAGACTCACGCTGTGTGCAATAATGGTGTTTAACATCATTTTTGAATGACGACCTCATCTCTGTACCCCACACATACAATCATTTATAAGATCCCTTATTCGAGCAGTGAATTTCAAACACAGATTCAACCACATAGACCAGGGAAGTTTTACAATGCCTCGCAAAGAAGGGCACCTATTGACATTGAATATCCCTTTGAGCATGGTGAAGTTATTGATTACACTTAAGATGGCATATTAATAAACCCAGTCACTACAAACATACAGGCGTCCTTCCTAACTCATTTGTTGAAGAGGAACGGAACCGCTCAGGGATTTCACCATGAGGCCAACAATGACTTTAAAACAGATACAGAGTATAATGGCTGTGATAGGAGATAACTGAGGATGGATCAACAACATTGTAGTTGCTCCACAATACTAACCTAATTGACAGAGTGAAAAGAAGAATGTACAGAATTCAAAACATGCATCCTGTTTGCAACAAGGCCCTAAAGTAATACTGCAAAAACATTTGTCAATAAAATTACCTTTTTTTCCTGAATACAAAGTGTTATGTTTGGGGCAAATCCGAATACAACACATTACTGAGTACCGTTCTCCATATTTTCAAGCATAGTCGTGGCTGTATCATGTTATGGGTATGCTTGTAATCATTAAGAACTGGAGAAGTTTTCAGAATAAAAAATAAACAGAATGGAGCCAAGCACAGGCAAAATCCTAGAGGAAAATCTGGTTCAGTATGTTTTCCACCAGACATTGAGAGATTATTTAACCTTTCAGCAGGACAATAACCTAAAACACAAGGACAAATCTACACTGGAGTCGCTTACCAAGAAGACAATGAATGTTCCTGAGTGGCAGAGTTACAGTTATGACTTAAATCTACTTGAAAATCTATGGCAAGACCTGAAAATGGTAGTCTAGCAGTGATCAACAACCAATTTGAAAGAGCTTGAAGAATTTGAAAAATAATAATGAGCAAATGCTGTAATATCCAGGTGAGGAAAGCTCTTAAAAACTACAGTGTTTTACTTTGCAGGATGAGAGAAATAATCTATTTAATCCATTTTGATTTCAGGCTGTAACACAACAAAATATGGAATAAGTCAAGGGGTGTGAATACTTTTTGATGGCACTGTACATACTGCCGGATTAAGTAATATAACATGCTATTCTATACAATTATTTCTCTGCAATTAATATCACCTGATTAAGCTAATCAGGTAGATAATTAACTAGAAAGTTGGGGCTCCATGAAATAATGTTTATAGAGCTGTTATCTTCCGAATAAACTCTTAAAGACCTGGAAATCTTTTACATCAAGAGCAGTCAATATTAATCGTCACCTTATTTCAGTCTCATCTGAACATCTTAGAATTCTTGATTATCTTCACGAACCCTGGCTAACAAGTTGAATCAGCAATACAAACTTTGGTTTAATTATTTATTTACTAAATACCTAAATAATCACACAGAATTACATAAACACAGAATGGATATTATGTCATACAGAACACGTCCCTGGTGGACGGAGCCGACATGACGGTTGGTTACACAAAGGAAAGGGGGTTGGGTTTGAGTGAAAGGGCGGGAAGACTGAGGAACAAAGGTAGAAGCTATGCTATCATAAATACAGTATCTTATGCATTCTAAATTATCGTCCATTTGAAAAAGGAGAATGTAATAAATATTTACTCTGAGCTGTGCTTCGGTAGGTTGGTCGTAGATGTTGGCCGTGTTGCCCAACAGAGATCTTCCTTGTCCTTTGAAGAGTTTCTCTGGTGGTAAACTGGATACTTGGTAGTATAGTGTTGTTTGTTAGGACAGACCTTTGTCCGTCCTTTCCTAGCCCACGTTTACAGCCACCGTTAACAACTCAACGGCTAGGAGGTATCACTTCTGGAGTGGATAAGAGTTCAAAGTTCATACCAAGTTGCCATACTTTCAGCTCATGCTATATTCTGGCTGGTATAGTCGAAATTCATCCTTCCAGCATGTATAGGTCATCACCTTCACATTGAAATTCAATGCTAATTTTGTTAGGTCCTTGTCGTTCAACCAGAGCTCACACTGAGGTTGGCTTAGTTCTTTAGATGATCTTTGTCCTTTCAATGCTGGCACCGAAATTCCTAATTTACCTTGAACAGATTATTATCTGGACACTTTCAACATAGGACTGTAGCCCTCATGTCATCTGAACAGAAGGTTACATTTTCATCAAGGGCTTTATATAGTGGTAGGAGAGAGGGCATGTTTCATAGTTTACAACCAATGTCACTTCACATGGGCGGGGCCACTGAGTGAGCAAAACTTTAACCTTATTAAAGCCCAATTTTCTCATTTGGAACCTAAAATTACATTTAATATTTTCACAAATAGTTTCATATTTAAACATTTAAATTGCACAACAATTCCTTATGAATCTGATAACTATAATGTGTAGACTTTCCAAGATACAGTTTATGTGCTTTCCAAGATACAGTTTATGCACTTTTCGCACCAAAGTACATTCATCTCTAGGAAACAGAACGCCTTGGCTGATATTTTTTGATTTTCCCATGATGTCAAGCAAAGAGACACTGAGTTTGAAGGTAGGCCTTGAAATACATACACAGGTACACCTCCAATTGACTCAAAATATGTAAATTAGCCTACCATAAGCTTCTAAAGCCATGACATCATTTTTTAGAATTTTCCAAGCTGTTTAAAGGCACAGTCAACTTACTGTATGTAAATGTCTGACCCACTGGAATTGTGTTACAGTGAATTATAAGTGAAATAATCTGTCTGTAAACAATTGTTGTAAAATGACTTGTGTCATGCACAAAGTAGATGTCCTAACAGACTTGCCAACACTATAGTTTGTTAACAATACATTTGTGGAGTGGTTGAAAAATGAGTTTTAATGACTCCAACCTAAGTGTATGTAAACTTCCGACTTCAACTGTATGTACAGTGGGGAGAACAAGTATTTGATACACTGCCGATTTTGCAGGTTTTCCTACTTACAAAGCATGTAGAGGTCTGTAATTTTTATCCGTTGAAGGTACACTTCAACTGAGAGAGATGGTATCCAAAACAAACATCCAGAAAATCACATTGTATGATTTTTAAGTAATTAATTAGCATTTTATTGCATGACATAAGTATTTGATACATCAGAAAAGCAGAACTTAATATTTGGTACAGAAACGTTTGTTTGCAAATACAGAGATCATACGTTTCCTGTAGTTCTTGACCAGGTTTGCACACACTGCAGCAGGGATTTTGGCCCACTCCTCCATACAGACCTTCTCCAGATCCTTCAGGTTTCGGGGCTGTCACTGGGCAATAGGGACTTTCAGCTCCCTCCAAAGATTTTCTATTGGGTTCAGATCTGGAGACTGGCTAGGCCACTCCAGGACCTTGAGATGCTTCTTACGGAGCCACTCCTTAGTTGCCCTGGCTGTGTGTTTCGGGTCATTGTCATGCTGGAAGACCCAGCCACGACCCATCTTCAATGTTCTTACTGAGGGAAGGAGGTTGTTGGCCAAGATCTTGCGATACATGTCCCCATCCATCCTCCCCTCAATACGGTGCAGTCGTCCTGTCCCCTTTGCAAGAAAGCATCCCCAAAGAATGATGTTTCCACCTCCATGCTTCACGGTTGGGAAGGTGTTCTTGGGGTTGTACTCATCCTTCTTCTTCCACCAAACACGCCAAGTGGAGTTTAGACCAAAAAGCTCTATTTTGGTCTCATCAGACCACATGACCTTCTCCCATTCCTCCTCTGGATCATCCAGATGGTCATTGGCAAACTTCAGATGGGCCTGGACATGCGCTGGCTTGAGTAGGGGGACCTTGCGTGCGCTGCAGGATTTTAATCCATGATGGCGTAGTGTGTTGCTAATGGTTTTCTTTGAGACTGTGGTCCCAGCTCTCTTCAGTTCATTGACCAGGTCCTGCCATGTAGTTCTGGGCTGATCCCTCACCTTCCTCATGATCATTGATGCCCCATGAGGTGAGATCTTGCATGGGTGCCCCCAGACCGAGGGTGATTGACCATCATCTTGAACTTCTTCCATGTTCTAATAATTGCGGCAACAGTTGTTGCCTTCTCAACAAGCTGCTTGCCTGTTGTCCTGTAGCCCATCCCAGCCTTGTGCAGGTCTACAGTTTTATCACACAGCTCTCTGGTCTTGGCCATTATGGAGAGGTTGGAGTCTGTTTGAGTGAGTGTGTTTACAGGTGTCTTTTACACAGGAAACAAGGTCAAACAGGTGCAGTTAATACAGGTAATGAGTTGAGAACAGGAGGGGTTATTAAAGAAAAACTAACAGTGAGAGCCGGAATTCTTACTGGTTGGTAGGTGATCAAATACTTATGTCATGCAATAAAATGCAAATTAATTACTTAAAAATCATACAATGTGATTTTCTGGATTTTTGTATTAGATTCCGTCTGTCACAGTTGAAGTGTACCTATGATAAAAATTACAAACCTCTACATGCTTTGTAAGTAGGAAAACCTGCAAAATCGTCAGTTTATCAAATACTTGTTCTCCCCACTGTATGTCTACAGATTTAGCTAATAGATATTCACCATAGTGCAACATTTTTTAAACGGGCTATCTGTCCTATTCTCACTCTCTTTTAAAGTGATTATCCAAAAGTCAATGTGGGATCCATTGTGACCTGTGAATGTGACCAATAGAAAACAGATTGTTCCTTCAGCCGTGAACGATTACTAACAGCGGATGGGATGCTTATGTTGAACTCCTTGCGGGAATTCAAATTAAACCGTCATTGCTGAAATGCTTTGGCCAAAGTGGCAAGGCATTCTAAAGACCATGTTAACCCTGTGCAGTGTAAATGTTTGTTTTTAGGCAATAGCCACTCAAGTATATGCAACTGGAACAGTATAATCTCAAAGCCGATCCATGGTCATTCCGGCATCTGCATTGGCCGCATTTACTGTGATGCAGCCTCTGGTGAAGTCAGGGCATTCATGCATTCATACTTCTTACTCTTCAAGGAGCAAAGCTGCTGTGAAAAAAGTTGTCAAGGAAGTGAGTTTGCGTTTATACTGGACTTACCGCTTCCACCTACCAGTCAACCAATCATGTCAATGCGGAGCTATACGGAGCCCTCCGCATTGCTAAAAAATGCGGGAGGCGCACTTGCATCTCACCCTCCGTACTGAGATTTAAGATCGCAGTACCAGATCAAGAATAAATCAGCTTTAAAATTGCAGCAGTCTCCAGGGACACATTATGTTGTTTCGCAATCACCTCATATGGAAATCCCGAAAGTGCATAACCTATGTTGCTAATAGGATTTGAAAGGTGCTAAAGTATAGACATGTTGAACATTTTACTGTGTCTGAAAGCATTTCTAGCTCGGTAACCAAATGAACAAGTGATGAATTATGATTTCTGCATACATCATTTTAAATTAATGAATTATCAATAATTGACGGTGTTTACTGCAGTGTTCAATATGCAAGTTCCAATTTTTCCAGCTGGTTTCAATCCCCATATTATCCGCAGAGTGAAAAAGAAGAGTAGTAAACATCAACAACTTTGAGATTGTGTCCAAACAATCCAATGGAATGTGATGATAAAAAGTGTAATTATTGAAAAATGTCTTGGAGAAATGCAACAGTCTAAACTGCTACAAGGCTGGAGATATCTATATCTTAGAATCTTGTATTCAGCTCAGGTCCAACACAAGTCTTGTTGTCTGTGTGTCTCAAAAAAATGTAGCTCGTGCTGAGACCACTTGCACTCGCCTGAGCACGGAACCTTTTTAAAATCTCCATTCCAACCTGACAAGTTTAAACAAAGCAATTTCAGGCCCAGCTGCACCTGCAGTATGGACGTGCCTCCTCTGAACTGTCTAGCAGGAAGACAATCATTTGTCTAGTTACACGGCTGAAATGAGCTCCGAGTCTGGACATCGCTGGGTGGCCCACTCAGACTATGAAGCGAGTGAAAGCTAGTAAACAGCCCAACAGTAACCTTCATATCTGGCAGCTCTGTATTATGAAGAGTAGCCCTGGATAATTTTGGAGTCATTTACAGCCACACAGGGGTTGCTGGGTTACTGTTACATCATCAATGAAATTACACTGTTTACAGTTAGAGTATTAAGTACTATGGCGGTAGCTATTTTACACGTTGCAGATCGTAACACAAAAAAAAAGAAATCCACATGCAATCAAATGTATTATGTGACTTTAAGGCGTCCTCACATGGACATTTTAAGTATCAGTTATCGTACAGTATCAGTTATCGTGCGTCCCTTGTTGAAAAGATCCATTACTATGATATTTTAAAAGAAGATCGACTTTCAGTTTTCACTTCCTCCTCTGGCCTGGGGGGTGAGGTTGCTAGGCAATGGTGGCTATCTCTGCGGTGACGTGATCCCCCTAGGTCTTATTCTCACTCACGACCTCTACACAAAGAGACACACACACGCACACGCACACTCACACGCACACGCACACACACACACACACACACACACACACACACACACACACACACACACACACACATGCACACGCACACACACACACACAGGCCTGATATCCAGTGGCCTTTCTCTCCCTGTGCCCTTATCTCTAGGAGTCTGTTCTCACTCACTCATTGCTGTGCTGAGAGGGGCTTCCATGGGCTGGCCTGACAGGGCTCAGTAGTATGCTTCGCCTCTGAATCCTCTCGGGTGTCAAGGAGAACCAGATGGCAACAATGAAGAGGCCCTCGGAGCAGGGTCTTCAGCACCACTCTCTCTCTCTCTGTTCTGTCCCCTGAGCATCACTCCTCCTGAGCTGTGAACAGAGGGATATTCATCCATTCATCAAGCTTAGAGTTGTGGAGAGTTTATCATATTAACGCACTCAAGACCTGGGTCTCAGCTTTTCTGTGGGAATTTTTATTCATTTGACATTGCCACAAGACAGTTACAAAGCCCTCTGCACAAGGCGTAATGTGTTGAAAGTGTAAGCAAAATAGGTAAATCCTCTGTGGTTTAGTCATAAATAAGGTGCATTTATCTCTTGGGATTTCTTCTATAAACAGTAACAAAAATAAGTTGGTTGGGTTTACATAGGGTCAATCGTTTTTCAAAATTTAGGTGGCAGAAAAATGTGTTATGTGCTACGCAAAAACACACACTCTCAGTTAAGCATGAGTGTTTTTCAGAGGAATGTTTTCAACAAATAAAAAGATCATTTACATCTCACGGCAAGAGCTCCCGCTGCAGACGTCAGCCAGAGAGAGAACACCCAAGGCATAGAGCCCCCTTTCACTCATGCCTGGGACATGACGGGGTAACTCAGCTGTGACCCACCAATATGGCTGTGTACACACACACACACACACACACACACACACACACACACACACACACACACACACACGCGCGCATATACACACACACACACACACACACACACACACACACACACACACACACACACACGCGCACACACACACACACACACACACACACACACACACACACACACACACACACACACACACACACACACACACACACACACACACACACACACACACACACACCGTCCTGTGGAATAAAGGACCTGTCACTATGTGTGTAATCTGTCCTTGGATCAGGAGCAACCCACCAGAGGGAAGGGGCCGACCCCCCACTGTATGGTAGCTTTGTCCCCATGATGAGAGATAGGTACCTGGCTCTTGTGTCCATCTTCAGTGTTGACTAATCCATCCATCAAGTTCTCAGCTGATAACCTCGTCTTTGTTTGGCCTCGCCAGTTACAGGTGCTTTGTACAATTATCTGTATCATGTCTGTTGATTGTGTGGACTCCCAAAGTGTAAAGTGTAGCATGTGATGTTGAGATGTCTTTTGAGACCTCACCACCAGGGTCAGTCACCCTACAAGAATAGCGATGAGAATGAAATGGTTAAATGCTCATAGATAAACAGATAGTGAGAAAATAATGTGTAAAAGATTGAATACATGAGACCAAACATATGTTGTAATGTGTAGGCACAGTGTAATACAAAACATGTCAAGAAAAAAAATACATATACTGGTGAGAACAGAAATATCAAACACATGTCAGCTTATCTAGTCCACCGGACCGTGCAGTTCATGACAGCTCACATAAAGAAAACAAATGATTTTTTTCCCCGTGATGGCCACCTACACTGTTATTAGATCACACACACAGAAAAACAAAAACACTCTCCCACTCACGACACACCCACCCACATACAAACACTCATATGCTGTAAGTGCATTTTCTTCAGTACACAAATACTGTATACAAGCACACACACATGTTACAGAGGTCTGCAGGGGTAACACATTCTGCAGGGCTAAATGCAGCAAAAATGTTTTTCTTAATATTTCCCTCTCTTCACAAAATGGTCCCTGTCTGCATAAATATTCTTACTATATTGGTTGCGCTAGTTGCGATTTACTACTATGATTTATAGCCTTTAATAGTTCACAACTGTAGCAGGATTGCTTCATCTTTGGCATGCCTCAAGAGTGGTTTATGGAGGAAGATTTTCAGTAAATCCAGTTCTTTGTGCTTATTTGGCAAGTCAGTATCCGTTAGCATGGCCACTGGAACCTACTGTCTGACAAGGCAATATCCTATATAAAACATGGGAAAACTCCTTAAAAGTGACATGCAAAGGTTTCCCTGTTTATTATTTTTAACTTTCTTTATACAACAGCTAAATTTGTCATAAAATAATCTGCAATAATATTTTGGTCAGAGTAGATTTTGTGTCCTTGATATAACACCAAGAGGCATGGCCACCTGTCAACATCAACTTTGGAATGCTTGGAAATTCCGCCATTTCAGGTCATTGTGAACATTGCATAATCTGAAAAGGTTCAAAGTTATCTGATTTAAGTGCACAATTTTAAGTGCTACTTTGGTCACTTTCCCAACAAGTTAGGCAATAACTTAGAGCGTATGACATCTTAGTCTACTTCTCTGCTTTTCAAATCTAAAATCAGAACAGAAATATATTCTACCAATCAAACCACTAGACAATATTTCCTCATACTATTAGGCTAGCGTTTGGTTTGCAACAGTTGGACTAAACCTTGCTGTCTGCCTCTCCAACCTGTGGAACAATGTTGAACTTTTTTTTATTGCAATCTCCACCGTGCCTTGTATACGAACGTGAAGAGACAGTGAGCTTCTCTGAGCCAGGTGAATTCATTTATCAGGATCATTATAATGGATCCAAAGAAATGGCAATAGAAACAAAGGTTAAACAAAGTAGTGTGCTGTCAGCACATCGTTTGCTGTCATTTCAGCTGCTTGATGTGATAATGTGTTAGCTTTAGTTGGCTAGCTTGCAAAGGAGAAGTAGCTAGCCTGCATAGCTACATGCCAATGGGCGGCAGGGTAGGCTAGAGGTTAGAGCGTTGGACTAGTAACCGGAAGATTGCAAATTCAAACCCCCAAGCTGACAAGGTACAAATCTGTCGTTCTGCCCCTGAACCCACTGTTCCTAGGACGTCATTGAAAATAAGAATTTGTTCATATCTGACTTGCCTAGTAAAATAAAAATGATTTGTATAGCAACCATTGGAATTATATTAGAGAGAATGAGCGACCAGACCATTGGCTAGCAACTTCAGAACTAAGTTATTCACACGACAATTCCCAGTTTCTCATGCATTATTGCTTTAGAATACTTCTCTGCTTTTCAAATCTAAAATCAGAACATAAATATCTTCTCCCACTCAAAAGTTACAGCTGTTTTAGTTCATTACATCTACTACTTTTCCTCAGAACTTTTTTTAACAACTGCCGGTTTGACCACTTTGTCTGTTCCCCTGCTATTTACATCTGAAATCAGAACAGAAATAACTTCTACCAATCAAGAGGTAAAGCTAAGGTAGTAACCACATTAACTACTTTCATTAATACTCATTAATACTTTCAAAAATACACATTATGGAACAGCGGGGACTGTGAAGAAACACACACACACATGTACAGACACACATACACATGATGAGACATGCACTCTACACACACGTACACATGGATGTTGTATTGCAAATATGTGGAGTATTGACCTGAGGGAACACACTAAATGTATTGGGTAAAGTGTTATGAAATGTAATGTCATGTAATATTTTAAAATGTATATAACTACCTTAATGTTACTGGACCCCAATGGGGATCCTTAGTAAATACAAATACAAAATACTTCTCCGCAACTAAACTTCGTATTTACCACAGAGCATTTGCACTCGCGAGCAAGCAAAGTTTATTTGAAACTGTGCTTTTCTAGTCAACATGTGTTACAGCTGTACAAGAACATCTGGGATGGTAGGAAATTTGTTGGCTGTCAGCATGACGTGCAACAAATATTTTTCAAGTACTTCAGAGGATGAGCAGAAAAATCTGCCCCTCTCCCTCCAAAGCTCTGTAGAGCAAGTGGTTCTCATTACCCATGTCATCTTCTTAACAAATTGCTGTGTTGGTCTCACAGCTGGGGTAGTACTTCTACATATTATGTTATTTACCCCATGTTGTGTCTCGACCCAGGACAATTACAATTATCATGTCTTATTTCCAAGGCACTGGATATGCCCAGAGCATTCATACAATTTCCTTCTTTCCTTTTTAGATGAACTTTCACTTAAGTCTATTTATAAATGATTACTTAAAGGGTAGGTAGCATAAACGTCACCACATGTAACATGGATTTTGCATTAGTATACGCCAGGGGCGTAACTTTGGTTTTAGAAGTTGGGGGTGACCTCATTTAAAAAATAATCAGGTCGGATAAACACTCCTAAACAGTCTACCCGACCGCTCGGAGGCATCCACATGGTCCTAAAGCACACCGTTGACTCGTTTTGTATCACATTCCAATGATAAAAGTGGGGTGGGACAAAAATGCTATTTAAAAATGAGAGGGGGCATGTCCCATCCCCAGTGAAAGTTGTGCCTTGGTATACGCATCAAAAGTCCCCATGCAAAGTGACACCTCATGCTTTTCCAGGGTTGTATGTAATATGGAGGACCCAGCAAGCCAGCCTATTCCCTATAATGTAAACTTTAACAGAAATAACTTTAAATGTGTAACTTCAAATTAAACCAAATTGTTTGCACTCTGGTTTAAATATGATTTTCAGCCAAATACTTTATAAATGTATTGTTACAAATCTACTTCAAGGTTGCTAGCCAACTAGCCTTCTGACGTTAGCCCCACTAGCCTTGCTAACATTGGCCAGCCTGCTAACGTTACATCAGCACTGAATAAGTCAGCCAGTTGTCAACACCTAACTTACAGCTATATTAAAGTAAACCAAAGTTGTGGAAATACATAACACCTTTTAACCAAATATAAAAAAATGTGAGCTATATGCAATTATCTTAGCCAGCATCTAGCCAGCCAGATAATGTTAGCTATTTAGCCAACTAACGTTAGCTATTAGCCTAGCCAGCCTAGCCAACTAGAACGGCTATGGTCGGCATGCTAGAGACCAGTTAGAACACAACTAAAACATGGCCGCAGATCAAAAGAGCAGAGATTTACAGATTGATGGCTGGGACCCATTTGACGGTAAGAGTCAGGAAAAATCCAATAGCTACAGCCAGAAAAATCCTAAATAGATTGATTCCAGATGTCAGTCAGTTAGCACTCTAGCACTTAGCCAAGGTGAAAAAAGTGACAAAACTCCCGTAGCCTACTTCACAGAGAACATGCCGAAAAATGTACAAAACAAAAAGGAGAACAGACGAGCTACCACCGTTACACTATAAGAGCAAGCAGGTATGATTTTCCCTTTGTTTTGAGCCCATGGCAAGAAGGCACCAGAACCTTCAGTGCTAAAGGGTTATCACTAGACAACACAGCCACAAAGTCTGTGAAGCGCATAATGTTTGGCTAACATTAGCCAGATAGAGCTACCTACCAAGTTAGCATACGAACTCGGTAGCACAGAATATATCCTTCATATGACATTGAGAAACGTGCATTTTGGGTAGTTCTGAAGTTACCCGTAAATAAGTGAATATGTATTAAAAAAAACTAAACATAACTATTGCATGTTTGTAGTTATAGGTAACCAGATCAAATGAAATGTTTTCAAATCAAATTTTATTAGTCACATGCCCCGATTGCACGTTTAACATGCTGATAGAAATTTGGTAAAACAGATTTAAGTTCCCTTCATTAAAGTCCCTGGCTACTAGGAGCACTGCCTCTGGGTGTGTGTTTTCTCTTTTGCTTATGGCAGAATACAGCTCATTCAATGCTGTCTTAGTGCCAGCCTCTGACTGTGGTGGTATGTAAACAGCTACAAAGAAGACAAATTAAATCTCTCTTGGTAGGTAGTGTGGTCTACAGCTTATCATGAGATACTCTACCTCAGGCAAGCAATAGCTCGAGACTTCCTTGGATATTGTGCACCAGCTGTTATTTACAAAAATGCATAGTCCGCCGCCCCTCGTCTTACCAGACGCAGCAGTTCTATCCTGCCAGTACATCTTATAACCAGCCAGCTGTATGTTGATATTGTCGTCATTCAGCCACGACTCCGTAAAGCATAAGATGTTACAGTTTTTAATGTCCCGTTGGTAGTTTAGTCTTCCGCGTAACTCGTCGATTTTATTCTCCAAGGATTGCATGTTTGCTAGCAGAATGGAGGGAAGTGGGGGTTTATTTGATTGCCTACTAATTCTCAGAAGGCAGCCCGTCCTTCGGCCCCTCTTTCTCCACCTCCTCTTCACGCAGATCACGGGGATTTGGGCCTGTTCCTGAGGAAGCAGTACATCCTTCATGCCTGGCTTGTCAGAGTTGTGAAAGGAAAAAAAGGATTCTGCTAGTCCGTGGTGAGTAATCACAGTCCTGATGTCTAGAAGTTATTTTCGGTCATAAGAGATGGTAGCGGCAACATTATGTACAAAATAAGTTAAAAAAACAAGTTACAAACAGCGCAAATAAACAAACAAAAAAACACAATCTGCTGGTAAATGTCTGCCGTCTTTTCCGGCGCCATCTAATGTTACTACACCTAAGTTACCAAGTCTTTGACCACACTGTGTTGTTACTTTGGTGAGTAAAACTCGTGCTTCCTACCCTTTAATTATTACTTACACAGAATCTTTACTGCCTATGAAAAGGGGTTGGAACATTACAAGCTATCGACACTGGACTGTATGGTGAAAGCTGAGGTTATTATCCACATCCTCTCTGGCAAACCTGCCCCAAACCCCAAGGGCCAAAACAACATTCTAGTCTAGAGAGAGAGAGAGAGAGAGAGAGAGAGAGAGAGAGAGAGAGAGAGAGAGAGAGAGAGAGAGAGAGAGAGAGAGAGAGAGGTGAGAGACATGAGGAATCCCCCACCACCGTGCAAGGAAAGGCATTCCAGTTAGCATAGCCACCCATCATTAAACAGCCTTCATCTGATTTTGTTTGGCAATGGGGAGCTGAGAATTATCCACCAGGAATTAGGATATAAATTATTTTCCAACTGGGTAAATGAACTGAGTGCACCTAGTCTGACAAAGATGTTTTAACCATAGCATAGATCAAGAGACCTGCTATGGTTTAAAGAAAGGGGAAACTGTAAAACCCAAATAAATACTAAAAGAAAGCTAGGGCAGTCAATTCAAACCACAATAGAAATTAAGGTTTTCATTGGTTCTATCCAGGTCACCTGTGTGTACAACAAAAGCTCTGTCCTTTCAAAGAATTGCAAGCTCAAGGCTTCAAACCAAAATGTATATTATTGATCTAGATTCTACATTTTCACAACACTACAGTAGTGGCAACCACCATACATGTTCATGCATCTCTGATACAAATGATGCACTATGAGGGCAGGCATTTGTTCTAACAGATGATATGATAAATATATAAAAATGGTGTCTTGGAGAGACACAAATCGTGCTTCTTGCAATTCATTAGCTGTGTGAACACTGATTCCCATTAAAACTGAGTCATCAGCCAAGCCCCAGTGTGTTGGTGTGCTGCGCTCCAGTGGGCCATTCCAGCAGGACACAGTGCTGGTACCAGGGCTCAGATGAGAGGAGGCTCCCCTGGATATGACGTGTAATATTCTTCCCATTATCCTCTCCTCATCTGTGCCTGTCGCAGTGTGCTGGTTCTGCATTCCAGCCATTCACTGAGGGCTCAAGCATGTAATCACTTTAACCACTGCCCCAAAGGATTGACAAACATACTGCTCTCAGCACGCTTTACACAGGAAACATATGAGGTGTACTAGTTGAATGACTTGCATTTATATTATGTTAATGTAAAGTGTCTATATAAATGAGATAATAGATGTTTGCTTGCCAGAAGTGCATGAGACAATATTAAATAATATTTTGTTGATATTTTCTTTGCTAAAAACACTCACATCTCCCTTATGAAACTACCAAGCAATCATACTCACACACATACACAACTAGATTTTAACATTCCACTGGAATAACAGTGAAGACATAAAAACTATAAAATAACACATATGGAATCATGTAGTAACCAAAAAAGTGTGAAACAAATTTGTATTTGTATATATATATATATATATGTATTTTATATTTGAGATTTGTCAAAGTAGCCACCCTTTGCCTTGATGACAGCTTTGCACATTCTTGGCATTCTCTCAAGCAGCTTCATGAGGTAATCAACTGGTATGCATTTCAATTAACAGGTGTGCCTTGTTAAAAGTTCATTTGTGGAATTTCATTTTTAAGGTTTTTGAGTCAGTCACTTGTGTTATGACAAGGTAGTATACAGTCCATTTTTATGGCAAGAACAGCTAAAATAAGCAAAGAGAAACGACAGTCCACCATTACATTAAGACATGGTCAGTCAATTCAAGAACTTTGAAAGTTTCTTCAAGTGCAGTCGCAAAAACCATCAAGCGCTATGATGAAACTGGCTCTCATGAGAACAGCCACAGGAAAGTTAGACCCAGAGGTACCTCTGCTGCAGAGGATAAGTTCATTAGAGTTACCAGCCTCAGAAATGTCAGACCAAATAAATGCTTCACAGAGTTCAAGTAACAGACACATCTCAACATCAACTGTTCAGAGGAGACTGTGTGAATCAGGCCTTCATGGTCGAATTTCTGCAAAGAAACCACTACCAAAGGACACCAATAAAAATAAGAGACTTGCTTGGGCCAAGAAACACGAGCGATGGACACCGGTGGAATCCTGTCCTTTGGTCTGATTTTTCCAAATGTTTGATTTTTGGTTCCAACTGCCGTGTCTTTGTGAGACGCAGAGTATGTGAACGGATGATCGTCGCATGTGTGGTTCCCACCATGAAGCATTGAGGAGGAGATGTGATGGTGTGGGGGGCTTTGCTGGTGAAAGTTTCAGTGATTTATTTAGAACTGTACTCTATATACAATACCAGTAAAATTTTGGACATACCTACTAATTAAAGTTTTTTTTGGTACTGTTTTCTACATTATTGAAAAATAGTGAAGACATAAAAACTATGAAATAACCAAAAAAGTGTTAAACAAATCTAAATAAATTTTAGATTTTAGATTCTTCAAGGTAGCCACCATTTGCCTTGATGACAGCTTTGCACATTGTTGGCATTCTCTCAACCAGCTTCACCTGGAATGCTTTTCCAACAGTCTTGAAGGAGTTTCCACATATGCTGAGCACTTGTTGGCTGCTTTTCATTCACTCTGCGGTCCAACTCATCCCAAACCATCACAATTGGGTTGAGGTTGGGTTTTGTGGATGCCAGGTCATCTGATGCAGCACTTCATCACTCTCCTTCTTGGTCAAATAGCCCTTACACAGCCTGGAAAATGAGTAGGTGTGTCCAAACTTATGACTGGTACTAATATATAAATGCTACAGAGCATACTGATGGGAGAAGCACTCTATTACAGAAACAAAATTGCACCACATTGTTTCATATTTTATCCCTGGGTATCTTTGGCTGGAACCAGCCCTTGTTTCTGGAACCCTAGGCCCCCGATGGAATGCAAAACAGGTGCCGCACCATTGGTTCCCCCGCAGCGGGGGTGGAAGAAAAACACCCACCCCAGCTGGAACATGACTGACAGCACATCAAATTCTCCAGCCAGCTGTGACTCTCACTGATCTCTCAGACAAACCCATGGACACAGACAGGGCGAGACGTCTCTCTAAAACCATAGAAATGGTAGGAAAACATTCTACATGTGTACAAGTGGTTTGAAACTGAACCGGACCAAATGGATAAGTTGTTTTCAAGATGCCTTCTCTGTTTTTATACTGGCATAATTAATCATTGATGTTCCACTCTTTTCACTGGAATAGTTCCATTCTCACAGATGTCATCCTCTGATATGAATGAAAATATGTTGATAAAAGGGAAATAAAGAATCACATTTTTCCCTTGACACACCATGTTTCTTGTGAAACTCTCACATCTGACATGACATTATACATTAGAATTTTGGCAGCGGAGTCAAAGAATGGTGTTTGTATTTAAAACCACACCAAAGCCTGAGAGATTAAAATAAGTCTCCTGCCATGAACCGCCACATGCAGATTGTTTTATTTTTATAAGAATAAAAATGTTTTCTCATCTGAAATCAAACCAATGTTGCACTATACCAGATCAGGTGTTCATTGGTCATGTCACGTCCTGACCTTAGTTCCCTTTTTATGTCTCTATTTTAGATTGGTCAGGGTGTGAGTTGGGGTGGGCATTCTATGTTCTGTTCTGTGTGTTATATTTCTATGTGTTTGGCCTGGTATGGTTCCCAATCAGAGGCAGCTGTCAATTGTTGTCTCTGATTGAGAACCATACTTAGCCTGTTTTCCCACTTTTGTTTGTGGGTGGTTATTTTCTGTTTAGTGTGTGTTGCACCTGACGGAGCTGTTTCGGTTGTTCTAGTTTGTTACATTGTATTTAGTGTTCAGTTCAGTTTATTAAAATGATGAACACTTACCACGCTGCACCTTGGTCCTCACCTTCTTCTCCCGACAACAGCCGTTACAGGTCATATCTGATATTGATCCAAGGCAAAACAGATTTAACAATCAATACGATTCTGCAATTTTACACAGCTGTTACTCAGAAATGACACAGTTTTTGAAGCAATATTGCAGAGAATTTTTTCTGACAATGGAGAGGTGTGATACATTGGAGCAACGATGAGCAATAATCTACATGGAAATTAATAATAGATTTCGTATGAGGCATAGATCAAATTAAAATGTATTTTCCCCATTTATTTACTAATTTCCTATATCTTGTAATTAATTGTCTGTTGACAGGCACAGCTGTACTGAAATTCATCTAACAAACAAGCAACAAAGGAGGTGTTGCATCTAACCTGTCAATCCAGTCAAGTCAATGGCAATGTAGACATAAAGATAACTATATTTCGCAATCCTTTAAGTTCACAATCATAAACTAAATACATGTGAATGCTTTTAAGCTAGTTAGCCAGCTAGTTAAACAAACAGAAAACTATCTAAAACAAACATGATCTAGCTAGTTAATTTAGCCAATTTGTCCCAGCATACTAATCGATTAGCATTCACACCACTGTGGATATTTTCTTCAGTTAAACTGAATACTGTATGTATTAAAGACATGCTCCGGAACTTTGGCGAATAGAAAGTATTTTTTAAACCTGGGCTGGATGTATCAATACATAATCTATGAGCAGAATTACAGAATTACCTCAATTAGCGATGAAATCCCTAGTTTGAAAGTTAATGTTTTTCTGGAGCTGTGCTGTACCCTTGCCACCCCTGTGGGCCAGCCCTGTAACAAATTAGTTCTAGCCAATTAGCTTCAGCCCCTCGCCATTTGAGTGACTGCTAGCAAGATGCACACACATCAGTGAGAGAAAGAGATCAATGATGTGGTGCAAATATCTGCACATATATGCAATTTTCGGGGACCACTTTTGGATTGTGAGCACTACTTTCAGAACTACTGGCTAAAAAGTATGCAAAAGTAGCGGAGAATCTCTGTAGCGTTTTATGATCAAATATTGCAATGAGGCAACATTTATTTGATCTTACTTCAGCTCAAAAACATCCTACATGTTTTTCAAAATATTTTAGAATGGCAGACTAAGAGAAAGTTTTAGGCTGCAAAGCTTTAGAAAAGAAATGTGATAATCAATTTATACTCCCCAAGAGGTGAAACTATACATTGAAATGTAGGAAAATCCATAAGCCATGGTAATGGATGTCACACTGCTTGCTTAGCAAGTACTGCTTCCTCCTGATTCAACTCACACCGTGGCTCAAACCCAGAATTTCTGCTTTGTTAGCATACGTGACTGCCCTCCCGAAGCATCTTACCAGTCACCGCCACCAGAAAGTTAACAATTCGGTGGTTCAAGTGGTGACTATTCAGGCTAAGGAGTAAGTATCCACATGTGCTACACAAGCTCAGTTCCCTCTCTCGTTGTGCATGGGGTGATATCTTGAACTTTGGTTTCTACTGCATGGGGATGAATAACCATAACATCCTGTATACCTCCACTGCCTCCGTTCCATTTGTCCGGCCCTGATCATAGTGTATACCGTCGCCACACCAACCTGCCGCTGTGCAACAATACTCATATTTACAGCCCGCAGACAGCAAATTGCTTCTCTCATTCCCAACCACGCCCTGAGTTCGTTCTCAGCCACCTGCAAAACTAACCCTGCTGGAAATTTCACTACAAATTACCCTGTGTCTGCCAAATCCCCCAGGGAGTTGAGGAAATCAAACCCTAGTTTTTACCAACCCCCACCTGAAACAGGCCTTACCTAACACAAACACACAGAGAGACAGAGAGAGACAGGAAGATATTGTACCTTTGTTGGTTGGAACAGTTGTGGTGGATTATTCACTGGATTACTTGTTTGTTCCCTAAAATTATTAGGGAGGGGATTCAAAGGGGACCCACAATACAAATCCTTGTAAATCTCTTGGGTTGAATTTTGTCCATTTACAGTACCTTTGCGAACACTGAAATCTGTTAGATATTGAGTCAAAATAAGGCTTACATTTCCACAGAGAAAGACTGGTAAATGAGGTATGTTTTTGCTTCAGGGAAAAAAATCTAAACGAGACACATACCTTAGCAGTGAATAATGATCAAAGGCATGAGGCGAAGACCCGATCTTTCTAATGTAAAGGGAAACGCTGTCTCCTGGTGGCAGCTCTGAAGAACTACATAGACAGTGATAGCAATGTCAGAGTCAGAGGCCAATGTGCCAGAGAGATGAGTGCTGAAAGCTCCTTGGAAAAAGGATTAGTGGCCAAGTGGCCCACTGCCAACTTCTCAAGTGTGCAAACTTCTTAAAGATGCAGTGCTTGGAGTTGGCCATGCATCTTTTCACTTTATTTACTCTCCACCCAGACGGTACAGATGGGGTCTGCTCTGTTCAGGGGGTGGGGTTTCAGAAAGAGAGCACAACCGCACCCCCCCCCCCCCCCCTCTCCTTCGTGAAATACAGAATGGAGTGTTCAAAAAAGCAGAATGAAATTAAAAGACTGTACCTGTATCAACCTATATGTGTCACTGGCCATAGTAAGTTAAATTAAATAGTACAACTTTTTTTACTGCTGATTTACAAAAACCAAACTTAAAGATGAGAGGGGATTAATTTACTGTGCTGAGTCCTTCAAAAAGTGAGGACATGTTGCATGAGTTCCACCTTTTATTACCAGTAGTGTCAGACAAGTTATAGCAGTGTACTGAATGTGTTTGGAATGTAATATTGTTGACAGTGAGAGAGAAGGCAGTCAGTCATACAGCCAGTTTCACAGGTACAACAACCCTCAGCTACAGATATGTTTGTTGCGAAGTGTATAATAGAACTATGATTTAAAACCATATGACTATTAAGGAACAACATGTGAACATACTCATACAAAGATAGGTGTGGACCATTTCTGAACATGGTGGAGGTAGACGGATGGGGAGAGAGTCAGCTTGCGAGCTGGCTGAGTGCCAGCGCTGTGGGGCCTAGATCAGAGCAGGGGCTGTTTTTGTGAGCGTTGCTTACGAGATGGAGGTCTCAGGTTTTGGGATCACAGGAGACCATGGAGCCTCTGCAGCTGCAGCTCATACCCATTACTTTTCTTTTCTTCTCTCAGTCTTTCGGATACACTGAAATATTTGGAATAAAAATTCCATACACATAAGTAATCCGCTCTTCTCAGCACAATATTAATCACCTAATATAATAATATTTGTGAGTATCTTTTTACAATTGTACAAAATAATTTGTCACAAAGTACAAATTCCTTACCCAGGCATAAAACCCATATGCAAGTCAGGGAAACAGGGTCACACAAATTTGGAAGTCTTTGTAGTTCTGCTCCAGGTTAAGTGGGTGAGCAGTATTAGCAGTACATGCTGCCATCTAATGGTATGGGTGGTACAAAAATGTAGAAAGAAGTGAAGGGCGCTCAACCAAAGTGAGTCGAGGTGTAACCAAAACAATCTATAATGGAAAAGGCACATTGTTTTATTTAAACAAGGTTAAAAGATTCCCTTTCGGCTTTCAATGGCCTTCACACAAAGAGAATGGACAAGTTCATATAGGGCATGGCGAAGACAATTACTGTAGCTCTTCAGTGGGTGGTGCTAATGAGAGAGGGTGTGGTAGACCATACGGGTTGGTCTCCCCCACTTCCTTTAACAAAGTCATACTTTGGCTATTGGAGCCATTTGTAATTCATGAAAAAAGCTCACTAACTATAGTCTAAACCAGTTGTCTGAGTCCTCTTTGCGTATGCTTTTGATGTTGTTTTGTTACCTCTAGTTTTTCTTATCCCTGTTGTTTATGTTCCAATATCTAATATTTTCAACATATAGTAAATGGTTTTACATCAATAACAGTGCATTTGGAAAGTATTTTTCCAAATTTTGTTATGTTACAGCCTTATTCTAAATGGATCAAAAAACAGTTTTTCCTCATCAATCTACACACAATACCCCATAATGACAAAGCGAAAACAGGTTTTTGGAAACGTTTGCAACTTTACAAAACTAAGAAAGGTATTCAGACCCTTTACTTTGTTGAAGCACCTTTGGCAGCGATTACAGCCTTGAGTCTTCTTGAAAGCTTGGCAAATTGAAGGCCGAAACATAATCCTTTAACCTTAATAAATAAAACAGTACATTTTTAATGGTGAGCGAGCGTTGCGCCTTTTCCTTTTTAATTGTACAAAAATAAAATACATTTTATTGGTCACATGCACATATTTAGCAGATGTTATTGCGGGTGTAGCAAAATGCTTGTGTTCCTATCCAACAATGCAGTAGTATCTAACAATTCACAGCAATACACACAAATCTTAAATAAAAAATAATGGAATTAATATTTAATTATTATTAAATATTTAGGTGCCTTTTGGCATACTCCAAGCGGGCTGTCATTTGCCTTGAACTGAGGAGTGGCTTCCGTCTGGCCACTCTACCATAAAGGCCTGATTGGTGGAGTGCTGCAGAGATGGTTGTTCTTCTGGAAGGTTCTCCTATCTCCACAAAGGAACGCTGGAGCTCTGTCAGAGTGACTATCGGGTTCTTGGTCACCTCCCTGACCAAGGCCCTTCTCCCCCGATTGCTCAGTTTGGCTGGGCGGGCCAGCTGTTTGAAGAGTCTTGGTGGTTCCAATCTTCTTCCATTTAAGATTGATGGAGGCCACTGTGTTCTTGGGGATCTTCAATACTGCAGACATTTTTTGGTACCTTTCCCCAGATCTGTGCCTCGACACAATCCTGTCTCGGCGCTCTACGGACAATTTCTTCGACCTTATGCTTGGCTTTTGCTCTGACATGTGCTGTCAACTGTGGGATCTTATATAGACAGATGTGTGCCTTTCCAAATCATGTCCAATCAATTGAATTTACCACAGGTGGACTCCAATCAAGTTGTAGAAACATTTCAAGGATGATCAATGGAAACAGAATGCACCTGAGCTTAATTTCGAGTCTCAGAGCAAAGGGTGTGACTACCAACATAACCAAAGTGATCCATTTTCATTTGGAAGAATCAGCTTTTAAACCAACATGGCTCAGGTTAAATTGTTTTTACATCATAGTAAAACAAAATATCTCATTTTGATTTGCGTTTTGAGACGCATAAGATATTTAAGTTTTTTGTTTTAATAAATTTGCAAACATTTCTAAAACCCTGTTTTTTGCTTTGTCATTATGGGGTATTGTGTGTAGATTGATGAGAACATTTTTAGAATAGTTTTTAGAATAGTTCTGTAACATAACAAAATATGGTAAAAGTCAGAATACTTTCTGTTTCCTTTCTGTATTTTACCGCTAGGTGAAGACATTGGTCACAGTACCCCTCACCCGGTGGACTAACCTTTATAGTCTAACACACCCTCCCTCATTAGCATCACAAGCTGAAAAGTTCTCTCCAAAATTGTGTTCCCTGAACTTGTCCATTCTCTTTGTGTGATTATTCTGATGAAGGCCATTTAAACACGAAACAAAATATTTGAACCTTAATAAATAAAACAGTACATTTTTAAAGGTGAGCGAGCGTTGCGCCATTTCCTTTTTAATTACACAAAAATAAAATAAAATGTTATTGGTCACATACACATATTTAGCAGATGTTATTGCAGGTGTAGTGAAATGCTTGTGTTCCTAGCTCCAACAGTGCAGTAGTATCTAGCAATTCACAACAATACACACAAATCTAAAAGTAAAATAATGGAATTAAGAAATATGTAAATATTAGGATGAGCAATGTCGGAGTGGCATTGACTACAATACAGTAGAATAGAATACAGTATATACATATGAAATGAGTAAAACAGCAAGTAAACATTATTCAAGACCCTCAGAGACAGAAGCTGTCTCTCAGTTCCAGCTTTGATGCACCTGTGCTGACCTCGCCTTTTGGAGGTTAATGGGGTGAACAGGCCGTGGCTCGGGTGGTTGATGTCCTTGATGATCGTTTTGGCCTTCCTGTGACATCGGGTGCTGTAGGTATCCTGGAGGGCAGGCAGTGTGTCCCCGGCGATGCGTTGGGCTGAACGCACCACCCTCTGGAGAGACATGTGGTTACGGGCGGTGCAGTTGCCATACCAGGCGATGACACTGCCCAACAGCATACTCTCAATTGTGCATCTGTAAAAGTTTGTGAGGGTCTTAGGGGCCAAGCTGAATTTCTTCAGCCTCCTGAGGTTGAAGAGCTACTGTTGTGCCTTCTTCACGACTGTCTGTGTGGGTGGACCATTTCAGATTGTCAGTGATGTGTATGCCGATGAACTTGAAGCTTTACACCTTCTCCACTGCGGTCCCGTCGGTGTGGATAGCGGTGTCTTCCCACTGCTGTTTCCTGAAGTCCACGATCAGCTCCTTCGTTATGTTGACGTTGAGGGAGCGGATATTTTCCTGTTACCACTCAGCCAGGGCCCACACCTCCTCCCTGTAGGCTGTCTCGTCATTGTTGGTGATCAAGCCTACTACTGTTGTATCTTCTGCAAACTTGAGGATTGAGTTGGAGGCATGCATGGCCACACAGTCATGGGTGAACACGAAATACAGGAGGGGGCTGAGCGCGTGCCCTTGTGGGGCCCCTGTGTTGAGGATCAGCAAAGCACGATGTACTGGAACCCAGCTGGCTGTATGGACGGGGACAGTATATCCGAAGAGAGCCATGATTCTGTGAAACAAGATGTTACAATCTCTGATGTCTCTCTGGAAGAAGATCCTCGCCCTGAGCTTGTCAACTTATTGTCCAGAGACTGAACATTAGCGAGTAAGCGGTGGATGGTGTGCACGCCTCCTCGGTCAGACTAGAATTCCACTCCAAATACCTCTTCTCCCCGCCGTTGGCGTCTTGGTAGCCTCTGGAATAAGTTTAATTGCCCTGGGGGGTACGAACAAAGGATCAAATTCGGGAAAGTCGTTTTCCTCGTCGCAATGCTGGTGAGTTACTGCCGCTCTGATATCCAAAAGTTATTTCCGGCTATATGTAATAGAAAAAAAACGTTCTGGGCTAATAATGTAAGAAATAACACACACAAAAAATTACTGCAAAGTTGCTTAGGAGTTAGAAGCAGAGCTGACATGTCTCTCGGTGCCATCTTTCATAAATGTAGTCATATGTTTGTTTACATATAAGCTCTGTTGTCTCTGGTTATATTCAAAATTCAAAAGGCACTCGCACATCTGAGCTACCTTTTTTTGCAGGTGCATGGTAACAGTTGAATAAGAGAAAAAGAAACCCGCACACTGCTCTTCTAGTATCACTGCTTTACGTATCGCCCTCAAGGCCTTTGTCAGAGCTTTTGTGAGTTTTTTTAATTAGCACCTTTATGTAGACTTAGCTCCACCCAGATCCGTTCAATGCATCGAATCGGGTTGGAGTCAAGGAAAAATAAATAAGTGTTACCAAATACAACAATGTGCATTTCAAAAATATTCAAATAAGATACATTTAGTACATAAAACGTATTAAACACGTCTTTAAAACCACAATGAAGAAATCAAGTTTTCATAAATCATTGGGTACAGCGCAAGAAAAACATTATTGTAATCTGAAGTGGAGGTATTAATTCATGTTCACATTTACAACATAACATACATAGGCATTTCATAATTTAGACCTTTTGTAAATAATGTTTGGAGGGTGAAAATCTCAAAACTGTAACGGTTGTCGTCTTCCTCTTCTGAGGAGGAGTAGGAAATATCGGGCCAATATGCAGCGTGGTAAGTGTTCGTCATATTTATTACACTGAACACAGGAAACAAACGAACAAGCGAATAAAGAAAAACCGAAACAGTCCCGAATGATGAAAAACACTGAAACGGAAAATAACCACCCACAAACAAGAGTGGGAAAACAGGCTACCTAAGTATGGTTCTCAATCAGAGACAACGATTGACAGCTGCCTCTGATTGGGAACCATACCAGGCCAAACACATAGAAATATAAACACAAGAACAAAACATAGAATGCCCACCCTGAACTCATGCCCTGACCAACCTAAAATAGAAACATACAAAAGGAACTAAGGTCAGGACGTGACAGTACCCCCCCCCCTCCCCATCTGTCCGCGTTGGCGGCTCTGGCGCGGGACGTGGACCCCACTCCACCTTAGTTTTGGCCCACTTAAGTGGCGCCTTTGGAGCGGCGTCCCCAGTCCGACCTCGGCTGGGGACCCTTGCAGTGGGCCCCGAATAGACGGGAGATTCCGGCAGCAGCGCGGGACAGGTGGGAGACTCCAGCAGCGCCAGAGTGAAGGGCAACTCCGGCAGCTCCTGACTGACGGGCGGCTCTAACAGCTTCTGACTGACGGGCGGCTCTGGCAGCTCCTGACTGACTGCCGGCTCTGGCATTGCTATCCATGGTATTTTGGCCATGTTCCACAAACCCCCAAGGTGCCTTATAAATTGGTTACCAACGTAAATAGAGCAGTTAAAATAAATGTTTTGTCATACACGTAGAATACGGGTATATACCACAGCTGTCAGCCAATCAGCATCCAGGGCTCGAACCACCCAGTTTACAATTCAGGTTTGATGATGAATACTATACCTCCAAACGAATGGAAGGAATAACAATGGGCTCCCCATTCGCTCCGAGCTATGCTAACCTTCATGTGGGTCATTTTGAAGAATATTTTTGAATAAAGTCCTCAAGTGGTATCAATATATTGACAAAATGTTTTGCATATGGGGAGGAATGGGAGAAAGGCTGTCAGACTTTATGGCATTACTCAATGACATTGACCCGAATCTCAAATTCACTATTGAATGTGACACTAAACATATTTATTACCTCGATATGTGGATTGAGAAATCAAATAGAACCCTGTTCACAACTCCGTATAGAAAGGAAACTAACATAAATAATATATTAAAGGGGGACAGCTTCCACCCTGAGCCCTGAGCCAGAGGACTTCCAAAAAGCCAGTTTTTTAAAGGGCACCGTATATATTCCACACTTGGAATCGGGTCCAGTATTCAGCTTGAAGCCATGACTGCTTTTAATCAAAGTGGCATGAGATACAGTATTAAAAAACTTTGAGTGTATCCCTTGATCCTAGGTCCTGGCAGTGTTGTGCAGACTCAGGACAACTGAGCTTTGGAGAAATAAGAAGATTCATGAATGTATCACTGCTGAAGTGAAAGCCATCCTCTCTTAGGGAATGCTGTTTTTTAGTTAGCTTTGCGACAGTATCAAAAATAAATTTGGGATTGTTCTCAATCTCCTCAATTAAGTTGGAAAAATAGGATGATTGAGCTGCAGTGAGGGCTCTTCGATACTGCACGGTGCTGTCTTTCCAAGCCAATCGGAACTCTTCCAGATTGGTGTAGCGCCATTCCTGTTCCAATTTTCTGGAAGCTTGCTTCAGGGCTTTGGTATTTTCTGTATACCAGAGAGCTAGTTTTTTATAACAAATGTTTTTTTGTTTTGAGGGGTATTACGCAAGGTTAAATTTAGTTCCTCAGTTAGGTGGTTAACTGACTGTTGTACTCTGTTGTCCTTGGGTAGGTGGAGGGAGTCTGCAAGGGCATCTAGGAATCTTTGGGCTGTCTGAGAATTTATAGCACGACTTTTGATGATCCTTGGTTGGGGTCAGAGCAGATCATTTGTTGCGATTTCAAACGTAATAAAATGGTGGTCCGATAGTCCAAGAATTTTAGGAAAAACGTTAAGATCCACAATATTTATTCCATGGGACAAAACTAGGTCCAGAGTATGACTGTGACAGTGAGTAGGTCCGGAGACATGTTGGACCAAACCCACTGAGTCGATGATGGCTCCAAGCCTTTTGGAGTGGGTCTGTGGACTTTTCCATGTGAATATTAAAGTCACTAAAAATGTGAATATTATCTGCCATGACTACAAGGTCCGATGGGAAATCAGGGAACTCAGCGAGGAACACTGTATACTGGCCCAGTAGGCCTGTAGCTATAAAAAAGTGATTGAGTAGGCTGAAAAGATTTCATGACTAGAAGCTCAAAAGATAAAAACACAGTCATTTGTTTTGTTGTAAATTTACACTTGGTATCGTAAATGTTAGCAACACCTCCGCATTTGTGGGATGCACAGGAGATATGGTTACTAGTGTAACCAGGAGGAGAGGCCTCATTTGACACAGTAAATTCATCAGGCTTAAGCCATGTTTCAGTCAGGCCAATCACATCAAGATTGTGATCAGTGATTAGTTCATTGACTATAACTGCCTTGGAAGTGAGGGATCTAACATTAAGTAGCCCTATTTTGAGATGTGAGATATCACAATCTCCTTCAATAATGACAGGAATGGAGGAGGTCTTTATTCCAGTGAGATTGCTAAGGCGAACACCGCCATGTTAAGTTTTGCCGAAACCTATTTCAAGGCACAGACACGGTCTCAATGTGGATAGCTGAGCTGACTACACTGACTGTGCTAGTGGCAGACTCCACTAAGCTGGTAGGCTGGCTAACAGCCTGCTGCTTGGCCTGCACCCTATCTCATTGTGGAGCTAGAGGAGTTAGAGCTCTATCTATGTTCATAGATAAAATGAGAGCACCCCTCCTCAGTAGGCCAGGCTTGGTCCTGTTTGTGGGCGAGTCCCAGAAAGGCCAATTATCTACAAATGCTATCTTTTGAACAGTTATCAACCAGCGATTGAGTTGATAGCTGTAGAGGACTATCTAGAAAATAGGTTTCTAAGAATTCACTACTCTCCACAATGTGTGAATGAAGCTTTTCAATTTGTATTCGGGAAAATACAAGATGAACTTCTACAAAAAAAGACCCACTGGAGCTAAAGAACACTGTAATGTTCACCACCACATATACTTTGAACTCGCGCAAAGTGGGAGATGATGTCAAGAAACACTGGCATGTTTTTATCAGCGGACCCAGCATTGCCAGCTGAATTTAAAAATCCACCTCTTATTGTATATAGGAGAGAAAATGTGCACAATAAATTGGTCCATGCCAACTGCTAGCCACAAAAGAAAAAGAACCAGGCTCTTTTACGCCCTCTTCCGAATGGTAGATATTAATGCAGAGGTTGTGCACAGTGCACCAATATGATGAAGTGTGAATATTTCTGCCACCCACATACAAGAAAACGGTTCCACATAAATGACATTATTACCTGCTCCACCACCCATGTTATCTACATGATTAAATGTCCATGTGGGCTGTGTTATGTAGGTAAACCTCTCATTCTTTCAAACAATGAATTAGTGAAGATAAAAGTTAAATCAGGAGAAACGACAGGGATTATCCAGTCACAGTACATGATTTCTACCTTTAGAAACATGGTTATATTAAAATAAAATATGATCATAGTGGAGAAATAAACAATAACAAAATGCCCAATAATATAGCCCAAATATTGTTCCTGTATTAAAAATACAATGCAAAACATGACAGGTAATACATTTGACTGTGAATAATGCAACCATTCCTTATTAACAGGGATTGAAGGCGGCACACACAAACTGAATGAAATACAACACTCATATAGAACTGAAGCACTATTGTGCTTTTGTGTTAACCTCAGCCAGGATAGGGCATAAAGTAAATACATTAAGGTATGGACCATTTTAAAAACCTCAAATATATTACCTGCTTTTTAAATGTATTAAACTGATGGGCTATAAAAACAGCATGGTATAGTGAAAGATAAATTGCTTCTGGCCTTTTACAAACTATACTGAACAAATTTATAAACGCAACATGCAACAACTTTACTGAGTTACAATTCATATAAGGATCATATATGTCAATTGAAATAAATTCATTAGGCCCTAATCTTTGGATTTCACATGAATGGGCATGGGCGCTGTAATGGATGGGTCTGGGAGGGCATAGGCCCAACCCCTGGGAAGCCAGGCCGAGCCAGTCAGAATTAGTTTTTCCCCACAAAAGGGCTTTATTACATACATAATCACTCCTCAGTTTCATCAGCTGTCCGGTCTCAGACGATCTCGCAAGTGAAGAAGGCAGATGTGGAGGTCCAGGGCTGGCATGGTTACACGTGGTCTGCGGTTGAGACCAGTTGGACTAATGACAAATTCTCCAAAACGTCAATGGAGGTGGTTTATGGTAGAGAAATGAACATTCAATTCTCTGGCAACAGCTTTGGTGGACATTCCTGCAGTCAGCATGCCAATTGCATGCTCCCTCAACTTGAGACATCTGTGTCAATGTGTGACAAAACTGCACATTTTAGTGTGGCCTTTTATTGTCCACAGCACAAGGTGCAACTGTGAAATCATGCTGTTTTTATTTATTTTATTTAACTAGGCAAGTCAGTGTTTAATCAGCTTCTTGATATACCACAACTGTCAGAGGGATGGATTATCTTGGCAAAGGAGAAATGCTCACTAACATGGATGTAAACAAATTTGTGCACAACATTTTAGAGACATAAGCTTTCGTGTGTATGGAAACTTTCTGGGATTTTTTATTTCAGCTCATGAAACATGGGACCAAAACTTTACATGTTGCGTTATATATATATATATATATATATATTACACACACACATATACACACACTTCTCAGTTACAACTAACAGTTAAAACTTCGTCCTGCAACAAATAGTTTCATTGTGTCACTGCTCACTGGTCCTGTGCCTTACATACTGTAGGCTATGCTTGAAAATAATAATTGTTAACCAATTTAAAAAGTAATGGGGAAAATACTGAAAAGGGTCAGTTTGATAAAATACTGCCAACATGTTTCAAATGATTCATAATTTGAGCCCTCTTGAATGGTTCATACATTCTCAAAACACTTATGTAACTTTGGAAAATAACACTAATGCTAACTTATAAAAGTTGTTACTGACCGGAGTAATTAATTAATTCACATTATTCTCACTGTTTGTTTTGGATCAAAGGCAATAGGAATATCAGGCTATATTTTTCCAGGAGTAACATTAACTGATTGGCACATAGAGTAAGAGCACTTGATTGAAACGGACCATGGCAGCAGTATTGAAAAAGCTTTGACTGCTTTGCTGTCTGATAGGCCTGGCCTACATCAGTGTAACACACCGCATAGCCTAGTTCACAGACCTGCAAGCGGACATTTTATGCATGCAGGTTTAGTTTTAATTCCTAGTTTAAAGGGATAGTTCGGGGGTTTTGGCAATGAGGCCCTTTACCTATTTCCCCAGAGTCCGATGAATTTGTGGATAACATTTGTATGTACTGTATCTTCGTGCAGTTTGAAGGAAGTTGCTAACTAGCATTAGCACAATAACTGAAAGTCTATGGGAACAGTAGACTTCCAGGCATTGCGCGAACGCTGGTTAGCATTGACTCACAAAACTACCAAAACACTGCAAGCAAATGCAAAAAAATGCTATCCACAAGTTCATCTGACCCTGAGGAAGTAGATCAAATCCACAATTATCCCTTTAAAAGGACATTTACTGCACTTAATAAAGCATTGAAACAAAATAAAAACATGTTAGTTCATACACATCTCTGTAAATGGCACTGTTGGCATTGTATCCTTATCATAGAAAAATAAAACATTTTGTACCATTAGTTCAGATTGTCTAAGAAAGTCCGAAACTGAATATCCATATTCAATTGAAGCTGTAATGTCACAAAGCAACCACTTGTGTTAAAATAAGTTCAAAAATAATTAGCACAAACAAGAAAGAACAGTTGACTGGATAAGTCAGGCATCTAATAAGGCACACAAAATCGGAAACTATGAAGCCCAATATACGTGGTAAAACACAAAGAAATCCATACTAAAGTAAAAGCTTCAAGCTTGTGTAAAGAAATGTTACACAGCAACACATCTTCATTAAGGTAATACTTTGATGACCTTTAAGCAGAACATTATTTAGGGATTCAAAGTGATTGTACTTATGGCTAACATTGGTTGACCAAAGTTAAGCATGAAGTCCATAGACATTGTTTCCCTCAATTAAGTGTTAGGTTTGTTCAGACTGAGAGACACACTCCCTTGGCTGCTAAAAGTGCTCCTAGGGCTATCTGTGCTGAGGCCTGTCCCTGAGCTGTTTGAGGTAGCTACAGCAGCAGGCACTCCAGTATCTTGTGTTTTGATATAAACAACATAAAAGACAGGCAGGATAATGCCTATCAGGAGCATGGCCACCACAGCATTCCACCACTGGATGCCCCAGTCTGCTCCATAGCTGGTCAGGCGCTGGCCTCTGGAGCCCAACTTTTGTGGCCTTTCTGCAGCCTCTAGAAAAACCTCATCCTGTGCATTTGTGGTTTGGATCAGTCTCTCAATGTCATGGTCCACTTCCTTGAGGTAGTCGGTGTATTCCTGTAGATGTGGCCTACCAGGGAAGCTGGCTGTAAGTTTGCACTGTGGCTGGGGCAGTGGTGTGGCTGAATTTGAGGTTCCTGGATCTGGCACTTTTAGCTCTGTGTTAGCCTCAGTCAATAAGCTGTGTTTCTTCACAGGGATTTTGATTGATTTCAAAGCAAATATATCCTGTTCCTGAATCAGGTTGTTCACTCTCTTTATGTCTGCCACCTGTTGAGAGGAAGACAAGTGTCAATATTGGCATAATGTGAACACACAGTATCAGTAGCCTATGCAGACATGTATGTACAGTGCTTGACGTAGTGTCCTGTAGAGCAGTGGTGGGAAAAGTACCCAACTGCCATGCTTGAGTAAAAGTAAAGATACCTTCATAGAAAATGACTCAAGTAAAAGTGAAAGTCACCCATTAAAATACTACTTGAGTAAAAGTATTTGGTTTTGAAAATACTTAACTATCAAAAGTAAAGTATACATCACTTCAAATTCCTTATATTAAGTAAACCAGAACCCATTATTTTCTTGTTTTAATTTTATTTACAGATAGCCAGTGGCACACTTTAAAACTCAGACATAATTTACAAACGAAGCCCGTGTGTTGAGTGAGTCCACCAGATCAGAGGCAGGAGGAATGACCAGGGAGGTTCTCTTGATAAGTGCATGAATATGACCATTTTCCTGTCGTGCTAAGCATTCAAAATGTAATGAGTACTTTTGGGTGTCAGGGAAAAGGTATAGAGTAAAAAGTACCTGATTTTCATCAGGAATGTAGTGAAGTAAAAGTAGTCAAAAATAGAAATAGTCAAGTACAGATACCCCCCAAAAACGACCAAAGTAGTTATTTAAATATTTGTACTTTACACCACCACTGTACAGTACACTGTACAGTTTGCTGCCAGCAAATACTAGGGCTGCAGGACTTACCTTGCAGCCATATTGCAGAGCAAGTTTGTTGAGGTTGTCCCCAACCAATACATCCCTCTCCAGCAGCATGAGGCTACCGCGTCTGTCCTGTTCCAGCTCCTGCCACCCCCAGGGCCTCAATTCCATCACATTGAACTCTTCTTCCTCTGAAGAGCCAGCAGAGTCATTCTGCTGGCCTCGCCTGAACATGTACACCTGGCCATCTACACTAGCATGGACATCCACTGGGGCCTGGAAGGCGCGGGGAACAGGGTCTCCTCTCCGCATCACAACAAGCTACTTTAGGTGGACAGAAAATACACAAAATTGTTAAGTGTGATAGCTAAGGGTTTTATAATATGTAGCTAGCTATGCAAACTGAATACAAAAAGTACCACTGACATTGTTTCTGTAGGTAGTGAACAGCCAATTAGTCAACTAGTCTAGGGACCATGTAGTCCAGTGGAGGCTCCACAGAGGAGGAAAGGACAACCATCCTCCTCAGTGAATTTCATAAAAATTTAAATACTGAAACATTTTAGACAAAACAATAAATATATATATTATGTCACCAAATATATATATATATATATTCATATATAAATATATTAATGTCACCAAATAATTGATTAAAACACACTGTTTTGCAATTAAGGTCTACAGTAGCCTCAGCAGCACTCTGTAGGGTAACACCATGGTCTAGCCAGAGGACAGATAGCTTCTGTCCTCTTTTGGGTACATTTACTTCCATACAAAACCTAGGAGGCTCACGGTTCTCACCCCCTTTCATAGACGTACAGTCATTATGACAACTTCCGAGCTCCAACCTATTAGAGCTCTTCCAGCATGAACTGAGATGTTGTCCACCCAGTTAAATTATCAGATAATGAATATAGTACTGAAACCATAAGCTACAGCTAGCTACCACTGCAGTGCATAAAATGTGGTGAGTAGTTGACTCAAAGGGAGATAGTAGTTGAACAAATTAATTTCTTCCAAAATTAAGGAGAAGCAAGAGAGAGATATTTGGTTGTACTTGTTTTTTTACATGAACTTTAACTGAGCTAGTTGAATGCAACTAGCTAGTTTAGCCTACTCAAACACCCAGCTCAAACAGAGAGGGGTGCTAGCTGACTATGGCTATCCAACACTGGAACTTCCAAGTCAAGGTAAGCTTTTGGTTGTATTCATTTATTGCCACCGGGGCCCGCTAAACTGCTTTCTGACTGTGTATGAATGTAGCGGGTTGACTAATGCATCAGTTCTAGTAGCTATGTTGACTATGAGGTGACAACAATGTAGGCTGTGTGTAGAGGTTAGCAGTCATGATATGAAGGTTTGGCTTGGAAAGGTTTTTTCACCTGGTTACAGACAGCTGATGTGTTGTCCACAAGCAAAGAGAAAAAGTGAGAGGAGAGCGTGTAGATAGTTTCGAGAAATAATTATATATATACACAATGAGCAAAGTGATCATGCAGCTATGAAAGTGTACTGTGTTTGTGTGTAATCAGGGGTGTATGCATTCCACCGATTCTGTTAACTTTTCTTAAACGGAACAAAATGGAATGAAACGCGGATAAACATACATGAATTTGTCCAATAAAAACTCTAATTTGCAATTGTTGGACTAATGACTACACCCTAGATCAGCTAGATGCAGGCAAGAGTGTGCAAGGCGGTATTGAATGTGTCACTGTCTGTCACTTTGATTTCTTAAAATTCTCTCGACCTGTGTTGTAAACTTTCCTTCATAGGCTAGGTTGTAGAAACGTCATGATGGGTATAGGGGAAATTGGAGTATCATGTAGTAGCCTAAACCTATCGATGTTACATTGAGCTGGGTGAATGGAATATGAATAATAGTCATCCAATATGCTGTAATAGAAATAAGGCAATGCTCATAAAAATAAATATATCCTCCCTCGTCTTAAACGGCACCGACTGCCACTGATGTAGTCTCATTAATCAGGCTATATTACACAATTAATTGGTATATGCAGCCTGACACTAATGCCTGCAAAATCATGCAAATGCAAACTTACTGTTGTTGAATGAAATTACATTTAAACTTACTCTACCGGTTGTCTGTGCAGTTTGCAGCTGCTCGAAATTTGAGACAAAATATCCATTGGAAAGTATTGTTTACCCTACTTTGTAGAGAGCTGCTAAGTATATGGTTAGGTACAAAAGTAAAACAAATTTTACATTGGATATTTGGTTTTATTGAACCAAGCATGCCATGACAATGAAAATGGTATATTCTGAATCTGGGGAGGATAGAGAACAATCAACAAATTTGCGTGTGAATTTTCAATTTTTTTATTCCGATTTCAATCTCTGATTGTTCTCTATCCTCCCCTGATTCAGAACACACCATTTTCATTGTCATGGCATGATTGGTTCAATAGTTATATAAATATCCAATATAAAACTAACTTTACCTCGGTGTGAACTGAGCCACATTAATGGCTCTCTGAAAAGTCGGGTAAACATGTGGATATTTTGTCTCAAATTTCGAGCAGCTGAAGGACAGACAGCCGGTAGAGGACTGTAAATATAATTGTATTCAACATCGTCTTGTAAGGAACATTTACACGATTTTACAGGCATTAGTGTCAGGCTGTATATAGCTACCAATTAATTGTGTATAACAGCCTGATTAATCAGACTAGGGGCCATGAACAGCCAGCCCTCATACTAGTCTCAACTAGTCTAGACTCGTTAGCTATGAATGTGACTAGTTAGTATATAGCAACAGGACATACAAAGTGGCATTCAACTATTAAAAGAGATAACTAACTATACCTACCATAAAACGACAGGACGAACAAAATAACCAGCAAGCTATTTAGCTACGTGGTAACGTTAACAGCTACCAGTAGCTAGCTAAACGGCCGAATATATTTTTGACATTCCATGCTTGCTTGCTTCCTTCACTCACTCACTCACTGACGTAACTAACATTCGAGCTAACGTTACACTCTAGTTTATTAATCAAACTTAAATAAAATTGACAAAATACGTGAACCCATATCACATCATATTACCAAGTTAATAAGGTTTGAGCTTGCAACTCACCCGGGTTTAAAGTAACTCATCTAGTTTTCACATAGTGTCAAATTCCCACAAAGCTGCCAGAACTGACACACGGCTCAGACAACCATGATGCCTGTGGATCGATGTACTGATTCAGAATCAGATATTTGATCATTCCTCTATGGAGAACCTTATTTTGGGGGTAAAGAAATCGGATCCTAGGTCTGTGGTACGCAAACCCAGTGGCAGTGTAGCAGGGTATATTGACAAAAATATGCACCAATCAAAAGATAGATTTCACCAACGTTGACCATTAGGGTGAAGATACTGCGCCAATGCCCACACCTATTTGAAAATGTATCTGGGAAGGAAATCTCAGCAGAATGCTGCATGTATGACGTGAAGCCACCAATATAAAGCACAGGAAGCCACCAGCCAACTCAGGGTTTCCCAAGCTCAGTCCTGTGGCACCCCTATGGGTGCACGTTTCGGGTTTTTCGCCCTAGCACTACACAGCTGAATCAAATAACCAACTCATCATCAAGCTTTTATTATTTGAATCCTCTATGTAGTGCTGAGTTCATGCTGCAGCACCGGAGAGGTTTTAATTTATATACAGGCTATTGTTGAAAAAGAGGATAGTCTAAGTTTGGAAGTGCTAAAATTGTCTATAAACTGTAAAAAAAAAAAAAGAAGAAAAGAAAGTACAACAGAACCAGTTACAACTGAAGTATCTGATCATCAATGAATTAGAGAAAAAGCCATTTGTTTTTTAACAGAGCAGCTGCATATCATCAGGTAGGCCTACAGTATATGCACTTGTAACTTTTTTAAATTCCAGAAACAATAATTTTCTTAGTTATACATTTTATTTTAATAGATGAGTGTTGACTGTGATTAGGGAATGAGAATATAAGAGGATCTGCTAGGCTAAACTAACAAACTAGGCATGCATAGCTCACTCCAAACTTGTGTTTCTACAAGTGATTTCAAAGTCACTCTACAGTAGAATGTAATACAGCCTAAATGTAAAATGTATAGGCATGTTGTTGAAGTGTCACTCCGGCGCTCGACTGCTCCCCATCTTTAAGCACACCTGTACTTCATTACCACCCTGATTACTCTCCCTTCATATTGCCCTCAGTAAGTATCATTCAGTATACATTTCTCATGTTCAGTATGCTTTTCATGTCTGTTATTTTGTCTAGTTTCATTATTAAACTCTGCTTCTTGACTCCCTGTGTCTATGTTATAGATTGCTGCCTCAGAAATTATGGCAGCAGAATATTTCACCATCTTCCAGACTGTCGAGAAACACGGTCATCTACACCAACACCATGACCAGCTGGCTCTACTGGGTATGACCAGGAAGGAGGTTCTCCATCCCGCTGAGGGCCTCCTGCTACAGGTCGTCACAAGGAGCTAGTCCCCTAGCCTACCCAGCCGTCCACCCAGGTCAGCGATGCCCAACTGTCCCTTCTGGAGAAGTATTACGGCACTCCATCGAAATGCCGTGGCTTCCTACTCCAGTGCTCCCTCTATTTTGCCTATCAGACGGGAGCCCCCACCAAGAGGTCCAGGTTGCCACTGTCATTTCCCTGCTGTCCGGATGGGCGTTGGAGTGGGCTACGGCCGTCAGAGAGAGGAAAAGCTGGATTCCTATGAGAGGTTCATGGCTCTGTTCAGGGCGGTCATCGAGGGCAGAGTGGGAGATGAGTGACTTTTCCAACTTCAGCAGGGTGCCAAGACCGCTGCGGAGTACTCCCTCACCTTTCAGACTGTGGCAGCCTTCAGCAGATTAAATGAGCCAGTGCACCCCACACTATTCTGCAGTGGACTACGCAAAGCGGTCCAGACAGAGCTGGCATGTCAGGATGACTACAAATCCTTGGACTCTCATCGCAATGGCCAGCCCTCTGGATAACCTTCTTCAGGAGCGCCGGTGTCCAACTTGCCACTCACCTCCCCTCCCTCCTTTGGCTGCCCTGAAGCAGAGCCTGAACCCATGGAGGTAGGGATCACACACCTCTCCGTGGCAGAGCGGCTTCACCAGAGACAGCTGAGGCTTTGTCCCTATTGCAGCCAGGAGGAGCACCAGCTTCAGTCGTGTCCGGTGCAGCTCAACCAGGGGTCCACTAGAGCAGAGGGGCAGCCCTGTGACCTTCTGTTTCCCAGGGTAGTCATGAGAATTCTGTTATCATTGTTCTCCGCGAAAACCTTTCTGGTTCCCATTTCTCTGGCTAGCTGTCCCTCAAGTGTTGTTTCTACAGCTTTAGTGCTCCGGTGCCGTGGGGAACTTTATCGACCAGGCCCTAGCCACCTTGCCTCCTCCCTGAACTTAACTTCATACCGCTCTCCTTTTCCTGTCCAAGTCCTGGATATGCAACCATTGGAATCCGTCACAGCACCACTCACCCTCACCGTGGGACCCAACCACCAGGAAATCCTTCCCTTTCTCATCACTGCACCCATACACAAAGTCGGCTTCCCGTGGCTCCAACTTCATAACCCCACCATCTCCTGGTCAAAGATGAGACTCACCAGAGGTCCTGCTTTCCCACACCCTGTGGTTCCACGGCAGTGAGTGTCCTCCAGCCCATCAATCGGTCCTTCCGTATCGTTGGCCCCGTGTTTTGGGGCGGTGATGCGGATATCTGCCAGGCTCGGGAGATGGAACCCGGTCCTGCCACCTGCCCTCCAGAGCGCATCTACATCCCCACGGGGGTGAGAGATCGAGTGTCCCCTTGTCTGTCCGTAATTAAAAATAATACAAAAATCATGCCGTTTGGTTGGCTTAATGAAAGGAATTTGATGTATAGCTTTTACTTTGTATTTTTACTTAAGTATGACACGTACATTTTCTACCACTGTACTTCAGGACATTTAAAACCAGATCCTTTAGACTTAAGTATTTTACTGGGTAACTTTCACTTGAGTCATTTTCTGTTAAGGAATCTTTTACTCAAGTATGACAATTGAGTACTTTTTACACCACTGCCCTCTTGTTAGTAGTCTAAAGTCAAATTAAAATGAAGACAGTTTAAATGAATTAGGGCTTCTCGAATTAGCCTACTTTCAGTACCCCATCCGCTGACCAACTGCACGACTGCCGCTTCATAGTAATCTAAATTACTCAAGTATAGCTTATTGTGAGGTCAATAACTCGCATATACTGTATAGCTTCATTATGGGAAACAAAACATATTTTTATTAAAATTATGGCAGTAGCAAGCTTACCTCTGGTCCTCCATCTTTGCGCTATCCCTCTAAGGCTATTTTTGGCTGTCGTTAAGGGGGCTCTTGTGTCAAACGCCTGTTTGTTTGCAATTTTAACCTGTTAAAACCAGCGCTCTGCTGTTTTCAAACTTGTGCAAGGATAGGTCACTTACCGGTCTTATATCAGCTCAGATGGGAGGGTTGGACATATCTGACATGTCCTTAACATGATCTAAAGTGCTAATTTCAGGCAGCACTGGTAAAGAAATTTAAGAACAACCAAATGCGGTATAAGAAATGTGAAACAAGCAATTGTTACAGGAAAATAACTTCGAAATACTAGGTTTGCCTGTATTCACCATGGTTCTCATGTCATTTCATGATGTGCATGGACATACCCAAGGCCTACTATAATGAAAGCTGGTTCAATAGCAATGTGTCCTGTCTTTCTCTATCCTGAAGATTTTATGACATTTTATATTAATTTATTGTTGAAAAAAATCATTAACATTTTGTTGGGGGGGGGTCAAAAAAAAAAGTAACAGTCATTATCTGGTGTGGCCACCAGCTGCATTAAGTACCCTCCAATCCAACAGGTCGCAGACGTGCTCAATGGGATTGAGATCTGGGCTCTTCGCTGGCCATGGCAGAACACTGACATTCCTGTCTTGCAGGAAATCACGCACAGAACGAGCAGTATGGCTGGAGGCTTTGTCATGCTGGAGGGTCATGTCAGGATGAGCCTGCAATAAGGGTACCACATGATGGAGGAGGATGTATTCCCTGTAACGCACAGCGTTGAGATTGCTTGCAATGACAGCAAGCTCAGTCCGATGACGCTGTGACACACCGCCCCAGACCATGAAGGACCCTCCACCTCCAAATCGATCCTGCTCCAGAGTACAGGCCACGGTGTAACCCTCATTCCTTTGACGATAAACCCGGATCCAACCATCACCCCTGGTGAGACAAAACCGCGACTCGTCAGTGAAGAGAACTTTTTTCCAGTCCTGTCTGGTCCAGCGACGGTGGGTTTGTTGTTGCCGGTGATGTCTGGTGAGAACCTGCCTTACAACAGGCCTACAAGCCCTCAGTCCAGCCTCTCTCAGCCTATTGTGGACAGTCTGAGCACTGATGGAGGGATTGTGCATTCCTGGTGTAACTTGGGCAGCTGTTGTGCCATCCTGTACCTGTCCCGCAGGTGTGATGTTCGGATGTACCAATCCTGTGCAGATGTTGTTACACGTGGTCTGCCGCTGCGAGGACGATCAGGTGTTTCACAGTATTGACATTGCAATTTATTGCCCTGGCCACATCTGCAGTCCTCATGCCACCTTGCAACAACCCTAAGGCACGTTCACGCAGATGAGCAGGGCATCTTCCTTTTGGTGTTTTTCAGAGTCAGTAGAAAGGCCTCTTTAGTGTCCTAAGTTTTCATAACTGTGACCTTAATTGCCTACCGTCTGTAAGCTGTTAGTGTCTTAACAACCGTTCCACGACCGTTCCACTTGACTCCATGTAGTACATAAAAGGCCGTAAATATACAAACTTGAAGCAACCACATATTTAGCCATGGAGCACATTCTGATTGGCCAGTGAGGGGCCAAGCCTCAAACCACCAACTGGTTTATTCATCAAAACCCAGCCCTTTCCTCCACCACCAGCAGTGCTTTCATAATTTTGGCTGTGAAATGGAAAAAAATATTGTTGACATTCCCATGAACCTACCACCAGCACTTAGATTTACCATTGCATTAGGTTTGTTAATCGATGACAAATTACATAACCCTCCCCTGGACTAAATTTTAGAAATACTAAACCCTCCCCCTAACTGAAATTGAAAAAGCATGACCCTCCCCCGATTTCCTCCAGGTAACAAATGTGTACATTTCGATCACTCAATTAGGCAGGTAAATTAGGACAAGGGAAAGAAAGTATAGCTAGCCTAAAACATTTTTTTTTTTAAACCCGAGATGGTAAATTAATAACGCTAGTGTGTAACCAGAATACAGAAAGTGGCACAAATCTTTGGATTGGTGGATACATCTCATTATTGTAATATTCTATAAAATATTCAATGAAGGTTGTTGTTGTATTCAATGGAGAGATGCTATGTTATGAATATGCATAGCCATCTCGAGTCACCTGTGATATAAAGTGTTTTTTCTCAAAGTTGCCAGGATGTCACGTGTCCTACTTATATCCGTGCACTCTTAAGAACTTCAAATCAAAGTTTATTTGTCACGTGCGCCGAATACAACAGGTGTAAACCTTACAGTGAAATGCTTACTTACAGGCTCTAACCAATGGTGTAAAAAAAAGGTGTATGTGTAGGTAAGTAAAGAAATAAATAAAACAACAGTAGAAAGACATTTGAAAAAAGAGTAGCAAGGCTATATACAGACACCCGTTAGTCAGGCTTACTGAGGTAGTATGTACATGTAGGTATCGTTAAAGTGACTGTGCATATATGATGAACAGAGAGTAGCAGAAGCGTAAAAAGAGGGGTTGGCGGATGGTGGGACACAATGCAGATAGCCCGGTTAGCCAATGTCTGGGAGCACTGGTTGGTCTGGCCAATTGAGGTAGTATGTACATGAATGTATTGTTAAAGTGACTATGCATATAAGATAAACAGAGAGTAGCAGCAGCATAAAAGAGGGGTTGGGGGGGCACACAATGTAAATAGTCCGGGTAACCATTGGTTTGGGGGTAAAAACTGTTGAGAAGCCTTTTTGTCCTAGACTTGGCACGCCGGTACCGCTTGCCATGCTGTAGTAGAGAGAACAGTCTATGACTGGACTGGATGGGTTCTTTGACAATTTTTAGGGCCTTCCTCTGACACTGCCTGGTGTGGAGGTCCTGGATGGCAGGCAGCTTTGCCCCAGTGATGTACTGTGTTGGAGGCCGAGCAATTGCCATACCAGGCAGTGATGCAACCATGCTCTCAATGTTGCAGCTGTAGAACCTTTTGAGGATCTCAGGACCCATCCCAAATCATTTTAGTTTCCTGAGGGGGAATAGGCTTTGTCGTGCCCTCTTCACGACTGTCTTGGTGTGTTTGGACCAATCTAGTTTGTTGTTGATGTGGACACCAAGGAATTTAGATTTAACTTAAGCATTACGAAAATTATTTTAGATCAAATAAATCTCCCGTATCAAATAAGCCACAATCTCATTGACCTCCATAAAAAAACGAATTGCTTGGTGTGCAAAACAACAAAAACATACCACGTGTATTGTTGGGTGTTTATCCGACCTGTTAAAATGTGTGTAATATATATATATATACACACACAAGTTCACCTATTTCTAAAACCAAAGTTTCGCACCTGCATTTTACAATAAATTGAATACCTGAATTCACCGAAATCAGTTAACTCCATTCATTATTTGTGAGTATCAGTTAAATGTTTTATGTGGTATAATTCAGTCAATATCTGATGGATTATAAAAATGGCAAAAGTTTGGAATATCTTCATCTATTGTCCAACTGTTGCATTTATAAGAATTGTTTTTAAAACATTTTAACAATTTTGATGACCGTTGCTAAACTTTGATATTCTGGTCGTCACTTGTTAACACAAAGTCATAATTATGGCTAACTCCACCCATTTCTAAAATATATCTTAAAATTAGATTTTAAAACTAACCTTAACCCTAACCTTAATACACTGTTAACCTTATGCCTAACCCTAATCTTAAATAAGACCAAAAAGCACATTTTATTTGCAACTTTTGACCTTGTGGCTGTGGAATCTGACTTTGTGGCTATGTTATTTAGTGGAAACCTGATAGTCGTGTTTATTTACAATTAACATTTTCTGCTTAGCCTGCCTATTATGTGGTTATTTAGCTTGTGGAAGGCAGGTCACCCCTTGGTTATAACTAAGGAAACAGCCTAGGGCAGTTAGGGCTATTGAATCCTTGAATTGGAGATAATCCTATAGAAAACAGTATTTGCTAATCAAAATAAAATATAATCTAGTATAGGCCCTGTTTTCACTGGGGGACTAATTGGCCCCCCTACTAGCAAACATTAATTGGGCCTCTAGATGGTGGTATTTGACTTTAGAAAGAACATCTGTGGGTTTTTAGAATGGCAGTTTTGTCCACTTGCCAGCATTATGGTTTAACTAGAGCTTAGATTTCTTCATTATTTTTTACAAATATGTCTGAATCAGTCTTCAAAGACTACTGCCTAGGACCAATGGATGCTGAGGGACAGGGTTGAATTACAGTGCATGTCTTAGTCAGGAGATGGATGTGATGAGAATATGCTGTAATCTTCCGTCTGCAATTGATGAAGGTTCTATGGATGATCATAGGGATAGGTTATTTTTTCAGAGTTGAAGATTATTATTGATTTCCAGGCTTGGGTCCATCAGAACGCTTCATGGTGTAAAGAAATATTTAAATTCAGCCCAAAAAGTTTGCTTCTTTTTTTTTTATTTATTAAAAAACACAAATACATTGTAATGTGTATGTTTTAGAGACATGCTGTAGAACTGCATCAAATGTGTTGATGTATGAAGGACCTAATCTGCAGTGGAGAAATTGCTGGAAGAGAGTGATTTTATGAACACGTGTGTAACAAAAGGAGGAATAAGCCTGTTAAAGAATCACATGCTGCAGCAGAAAAAAAAGAATATTGTTTACAGAAGACACGAACAAAGGGAGTATAGGCAGAGTTCATTGGTGTAAACAAGTAGCCTACACTTTGTATGGATGCAGAACTGAGCAAACTGCAGGGGAAAATAAGAATTTAAGGAAATTCAAGGAACTGGATTACAGATCCTTGTCCAGCCATTTAGGTTTTCTAAACCATGACAACGTGTTTATTAGCCTCAGTACAGAACAATATAATTCTGAGCTTTTGGAAAATGACAGTGAAACAGTCTGAAATAAGGAATAATAACATTCTTAGATATTCAATGAGCCGTTCTACACTTAGAGCATTGATGAATCTATTGGACCAGAATTTCTCCACTCTAATGACTCCATTTATAAAGGAACATATGAATGAACCAGAACGATGCCCCCACCCACGTGCTTTATTATCTCAGCTATCTTTATAAACACCTCCCACCCCAACCCTGCAATCGGGCATATGTGAATTTTCAACAGCAGATTACTTTGACTGCATGATCTAATGTGTGAACAAGCTGTCAACTGGGTCAACGCTTTTCTCATATTTAACGCCTGAAAATATCTTGCATGTTTGCATTATCCCAATTCCAAGCCACAGCCACAGTTCCTTACAAATATGAAAACATAGATACAATTCTGAGATAATCCTCCTTTGATATCATAATACAACACTGCGTTACGAGCATGCTGGGGACTAAACACTTAGCTAGTAGTAATCATGCATATTTTAGTGTTTTTTCCATATCCATCTAACCAGCTGGAGCCCACAAGTCAACTCCAGTTGACCCCTTTAACAGCAAGGCAAGGTAGGCTCAACAGAAAATTTCAGTTAAACTTTTTGTGGGTCTCAAAGCTCATTAATTTCAACCAGTATTTGATTTGGCATGCTGCATGTTTGTTTAAAACTGGCTTGCTCTTCATGTCAGGATTATTGTCCTCATGTCACCTACAGTATGTACTGTTTAGTTTAATGGTCTCCAAAATGCCCTCGTCTGCCAGAGCATCAAACATGGTTTCTTGGAAGTGAACTTTGCTCTTTAGTTTATAGTCTCAGCTAACCTTTGCACTCTGAAAAGCTAAAGGAAAAGTAATCTAAATGTTGCCTAAGAGGAATTTATCCTATCATTTACATCACATTCAGATGCAGGGCACAACACTGAACGGTGATCAACGGAGTGGCATAACGTGCTGTGTTTCGGGGCCACTGAGCAGCTTGTCCAACTGACAGGAGGAGAGGAAATAACAGGGTGATGAAGGGATAGACAGAGATAAATAAATATATACAGAGCCTTCAGAAAATCTTCAGACCCCTTGACTTTTTCCACATTTTGTTACATTACAGCCTTATTCTAAAATTGATTACATTTTTTTTTAATCCTCAGCAATCTACACCCCATAATGACAAAGTGAAAACAGGTTTTTAGAAATGTTTGCAAATTTATACAAAAAAAACAACCTTATTTACATAAGTATTCAGACCCTTTGCTATGAGACTCGGAATTGAGCTCAGGTGTATCCTGTCTTCATTGATCATCCTTGAGATGTTTCTACAACTTGATTGGACTCTACCTGTGGTAAATTCATTTGAATGGAAAATATTTGGAAAGGGACACTTCTGTCTATGTAAGGTCCGACAGTTGACAGGGCATGTCAGAGCAAAACCCAAGCCATGAGGTCTAAGGAATTGTCCATAGAGCTCCGAGACAGGATTGTGTCGAGGCACAGATACCAAAACATTTCTGCAGCATTAAAGGTCCCCAAGAAAAAAGTGGCCTCCAACATTCTTAAATGGAAGAAGTTTGGAACCACCAAGACTCTTCCTTGGGCCGGCCGCCCAGCCAAACTAACCAATCGGGGGAGAAGGGCCTTGGTCAGGAAGGTGACCAAGAACTCGATAGTCACTCTGATAGAGCTCTAGAGTTCCTCTGTGGAGATGGGAGAACCTTCCAGAAGGACAACCATCTCTGCAGCACTCCACCAATCAGGCCTTCATGGTAGAGTGGCCAGACGGAAGCCACTACTCAGTAAAAGGCACATGACAGCCTGTTTGGGGTTTGCCAAAAGGCACCTAAAGACTCTCAGACCATGAGAAATAAGATTCTCTGGTCTGATGAATCCAGGATTGAACTATTTTGCCTGAATGCCAAGTGTCACATCTGGAGGAAACCAGGCACCATCCCTACGGTGAAGCATGGTGGTGGCAGCATTATGCTGTGGGGATGTTTTTCAGCGGCAGGGACTGGGAGACTAGTCAGGATGGAAGGCAAAGATGAACGAAGCAAGTACAGTGAGATCCTTGATGATAACCTCCTCCAGAGTGCTCAGGACCTCAGACTGGGGCAAAGGTTCACCTTCCAACAGGACAACAACCTTAAGCACAAAGCCAAGACAACGCAGGAGTGGCTTCAGGACAAGTCTCTGAATGTCCTTGAGTGGCCCAGCCAGAGCCCGAACTTGAATCAAACATCTCTGGAGAGACCTGAAAATAGCAGTGTAGCAACGCTCCCCTTCCAACCTGATAGAGCTTGAGAGGATCTGCAAAGAACAATGGGAGAAACTCTCCAAATACAGGTGTGCCAAGCTTGTAGCGTCATATCCAAGAAGACTCGAGGCTGTAACCTCTGTCAAAGGTGCTTCAACAACGTACTGAGTAAAGGGTCTGAATACTTATGTAAATGTAATATTTCCTTTTTTCCCCCTTTTTTCGTTCCTTTTTTTGCAAACATTTCTAAAACCTGTTTTTGCTTTGTCATTATGGGGTTCTGTGTGTAGATTGATGGGGGGGGGGGGGGGGGGGGGGGGGGGGACATTTTAATCAATTTTAGAATAAGGCTGTAACTTAGCAAAATGTGGGAAAGGTAAAGGGGTCTGAATACTTTCCGAATGCACTGTAGGTAGAAAGAGGAAGGGGTGTACATTTTGCTTAAAGAACAACAAAAAGGGTCTCACTTTGAATGATTCAGAACAAATATAAAATATTTATTGACATAAGATTGATGTAGGGCACTTATATGAACTCAGCAGCGGTTCATGTTGAAATATGTGTGGTGATGTGCTCTGTTGTTCATATTGTGTTGTTTTTAGCTTTTACACTGTAGCTACATAGTAGGCATCGAAAGGTGGAAATCTGAAGATATCAGTTCACCTTTTGGGGTAGAGCTAAGGTTTTGATTCAAAATATAACTATTACAGCATCGAGGCCCTTCTTCGACTCACCATAATGGCACACTCACTGATTAGATACAATTGGTTTATATTTTTTAAGAGAAATGTTAAAGCTTTCATTCTATGTTTGTTATAAATCTAGAGCTTGGTTTGGAGTATAGATGTACAGGTCAGTAGATGGCAGTGGTGGCCCAGAGCCCTGGATGGAAGGAAAGCTCAGAGCTCTCAGGGCAGCCAGACCTCCCAAGATTGACTTCGAAGTTGGACTTCTGTCCATGTCCTGACGATGTCGAAATATTCCTTCAAAACCGGCCACTAGGGGCAACAGTGGGTAGGCTTGGGTTTTTAATCCCATGAATCAAATCAAATGTTATTGGGCACATACACATGGTTAACAGATGTTATTGTGAGTGTAGCGAAATGCTTATGCTTCTAGATCCTACAGTTCAGCAGTATCTAACAGGTAATATCTAACAATTCCACAACAAAACCTAATATTTAACAAATTCCACAACCTAATACACACAATCTAGTAAAGGAAAGGGATGAGAATATATAAGTATAAAATGTATGGATGAGCAGTGACAGAGGGGCTAAGATGCAATAGATAGTGAAGGATACAGTATATACATATGAGATGAGTAATGCGAGATATGTTCATATTCTTAATTAAAGTGGCATTATTAAAGTGACTAGTGTTCCATTTATTAAAGTGGCCAATGATATCAAGTCTGTAAGTAGGCAGCTGCCTCTCTGTGCTAGTGGTGGCTGTTTAACAATCTGATGGCCTTGAGATAGAAGCTGTTTTTCAATCTCTCTGTCCCAGCTTTGATGCACCTGTACTGACAGCGCCTTCTGGATGGAAGTGGGGTGAACAGGTAGTGGCTCGGGTGGTTATTGTGCTTGATTATATTTTTTTCCTTCCTGTGACATCGGGTGTTGTAGGTGTCCTGGAGGGCAGGTAGTTTGCCCCCGGTGATGCGTTGTGCAGACTGCACCACCTTCTGGAGAGCCCTGTGGTTGTGGGCGATGCAGTTGCTGTACCAGGCGGTAATACAGCCCGACAGGATGCTCTCAATTGTGCACCTGTAAAAGTTAATGAGGGTTTTCGGTGACATGCCACATTTTTTCAGCCTCCTGAGGTTGAGAGGCGATGTTGCGTCTACTTCACCTCACTGTGTGCGTGGACCATTTCAGTTTGTCGGTGATATGTACACCGAGGAACTTAAAAAGTTCCACATTCTCCACTGCTGTCCCATCAATGTGGATAGGGGGGTGCCCTCTTTGCTGTTTCCTGAAGTCCATGATCATCTCCTTTGTTTGTTGGCATTAAGTGAGAGGTTATTTTCCTGACACCACACTCTGAGGGCAATCACCTCCTCCCTGTAGGCCCTTTCGTTGTTGTCGGTTAACAAGCCTACCACTGTAGTGTCGTCTGCAAACTTGATGATTGTGTTGGAGGCGTGCATGGCCACGCAGTCATGGGTGAACAGGAAGTACAGGAGATGGCTGAGAACACACCCTTGTGGGGTCCAAGTGTTGAGGATCAGCGGAGTGGAGATGTTTTTTCCTATCTTCACCACCTGGGGATGGCCCGTCAGGAAGTCAAGGACCCAATTGCACAGGGCAGGGTTGAGACCCAGGGTCTCAAGCTTAATGATGAGTTTGGAGTGTACTATGGTGTTGAATGCTGAGCTGTAGTGAATGAACAGCATGCTTACATAGGTATTCCTCTTGTCCAGATGGGATAGGGCAGTGTGCAGTGTGATGTCGATTGCATCGTCTGTGGACCTATTGGGGCCATAAGCAAATTGAAGTGGGTCTAGGGTGACAGGTAGGGTGGAGGTGATATGGTCCTTGACCAGTCTCTCAATGCACTTCATGATGAAGGAAGTGAGTTCTACAGGGTGATAGTCATTTAGTTCACTTACCTAAGCTTTCTTGGGAACAGGAACAATGGTGGCCATCTTGAAGCATGTGGGGACAACAGACTGGGATAGGGATTGATTGAATATGTCCGTAAACACACCAGCCAGCTGGTCTGCACATACTCTGTGGACGCAGCTAGGGATGCCGTTTGGGCCGGCAGCCTTGCGAGGGTTAACAAGTTTAAATGTTTAAATGATTCCTGATCTGAAGGTCTGGTGTTCATCCTAATGGGAGACACTCATTAGAAATGTTTGGGCTTTAATCCTATTCCAAACCTTAACCCTCAACCTAACCATTTGGAATGAATGCCTAAACTTCATGTTTTAACACTATCTAATGGAATGATGCTGAGCAGGTGGAGCAACCTAGGGTGTTAAAACCACTTCAAATTTGATGTTTGGAGCAATGTGGATGAACGTCAGAATCTGTCAAATAAACTTGGCCAATAACTTAACCTTTGCTCTCATTGAAGAGCGCAGTGTGGACGATCTAAAAGGAACTGCCCTCACCTGGCATAAACCAACTCTGAAAACACCCCGTACGGTAAATAGGAAAACCAAATAACAATTGGACACGCAACCTGTGTCAGCTGTGTGGAACAGGGGTGTATTCATTACGGAAACTGTTTAATACTGCAGTGGGCTAAATCAGGATCACACAGTGTTTCTTGGTAGTCTTAAACAAATATACTTTGAAACCAAAGTATAGACCTCACACACAAGGATATGGGCTTAAAAAAAAGGCACCTGTACCATGTCAGATATAGTTGAAATGTATTACATTTTTGAGTTTGCATCCCAATATTATTCTTTATATACATCACAGAAGACTGAGATATAACAAAACCGTTTGACATAGAAACACCAGATTTTCTGCTGTTTTTTTAAATGTTTTTTAAATATGAAAAATATGAATAACATTCCATCCGAGGCCACTAGTCATTTGACTGCAGGAAAGGGCTACGACTCAAACAGGGCAAACGGAACGAAACGGGGAGGCACCTATTTGAATTTATCAAATTGCGTTTTCCATTTTGGAGTAAATGGTTTCTGTGCCACAGAATCGGCGTAATGATTAGACCGCAGTTTAGCATTTCAAACAAACAAAACAAATACACACATTTTTAAATAAGTTGCATGATAACCTCCATTAGCCTACAAAGGAAACGTTTGAAGGAAATGGCAATATAATAGTTAGATTACAAAAACATTTTTGTAGCTAGTAGCAACCATTAAGTCTGTTTGTGTGGAGAGAAGAGGAGGGAGTTCACAGGCACATCATCACAACAAGCCTGATTTTGTAAGCTATTTCTTCATGCTGTGGCAAAACCCAACTGGATTAGTTGATTTGTTTTGCAAAAAAATGGAGCAGAAGATTGTTGTTTCATCTGCTGGGTGGTTATTGACTCATGCCACACGTGATTTGACGATCTGCTTGGGGTGGGTCGTTGAGATCCATGGGAGTCCACGGGAGTCGGTGTGGGAAAACAAAATTAATCTTCATGGCTATGGGTCACGTCAACAGGTCAGAAGTGTATTGATTAAACGTCAGCTTCCCAGGTGAAGATGATTCATTTACTCAGAGGAGGCCTCAGTAGACAATCCATCATATAATATTCACAGGAAGATTCAAACAAACAGAACGTCACTGCATGTTGAAATAAGCTCAGTGTATTCAGATGTAGCCTTCAATTCTGCCATTTACACCATTTTACATTGGTTTGTAATTAAATTAGGCTTGTCTTACGTGCAGCAACCAGTTCAAAGCCCATAAGGATATACAGTGCTTATTTATTTACCGTGGGCGGTGTGGTTTTTCATAGTGTTTCATCTCTACAACTAATGCTGATTACAAATGTAGGCTACAGTGTTAAAGTCTTGCAGGTGTAATACAAGTATTATAATAAACCAGCAGATTACCTCTCAAAGTTGGAATTGCTGTATAAAGTCACAACTGTGTCCACATGTTTAGATGGACTGGAAGCTGCCTCCAGATTGGGCATTGCATGTCAAGATGCAATGTTAATTGTGTTTATGCACTGGGCAGTTCAGGGTAAAGAGTTAGACCAAGGGTAATGATCTGTGCTGGCTGAAGTAGGATCATTGCCCTCAACCCTTTTTGTCTTCTAAATCTGGAGGGAGATGTAGTATCTGGCGTTGGTGTGTGTGGTAAAGTTGCAGGCGGGTAAAGGCTTGAGCCACCAGTCTGACCTCAGGGCCTTGGAAAAGCATTCTACGGAAGAGGGCAGAGACACTGCGACAGTGGTAGCTTGGATCCTCAACAAACCTAAGGGCACCCCCCCCTCCCCCTCCCCTAAGTCCATATGGGACAGATTTTAGGGAGAGACATTCTAAGGAGAGCACTGGCAGTACATGGTCTCCAAGCTGGCCATGAGCGTTCAGTGACAGATAACCTTGCCCTGTCGCCACCCTCACCAATGTGTCAGCTGATATTACTGTGACTGACGTTGACCCAGCACTCCAGTCCTATGAGTTTTGAGGGTCTGTATAACCTCACCCTGGCAAGCAGTCAGTTATAAAGGTTAGACATGGGGCGTGGTACTGTTTATTATGAAGCCATCTTCAGCTGTGCCCTGTGTCCTATGGAAGACAAGGGAAAATGCTTTTGCTGCTTCATGTGAAATAGAATAGCAAGTTCTTGGTTTTAGAGATTGGGGCATGTAGGCTATGGTTGTACATGAGCACAGCGCTTTTTCCCCTAGCTATTTTTGTTTATGTGTTCAATCTTTGCTGAATTCCGATTAATCTTGACATTGCCTCGCAAAATCATTTGGAGATCATGAATACGCTGCATATAACTCAGTTGTTACCATTCCATTTGTAAAATATCCTAGTTATAGCTCTAACAATGGCATGAAACAAACTAAATGCACCTCTAATATGATTGTTAGATAATTGAAGTTTGTACCATCTTTCAGGATTTGTATTGTAAAAAGCTTTAGAATAGTCTAACTGGGCCCGCTGTGCCTGCTGCCTGGCTAGCCAGGGACAGAGCTGCATTAAACATGGATGACAGTAGAGAGGAGAGCTGCCGTTTCTATGATTTCCTGCTAATAAAATATGCAATGACCCGCACTGCATACAAAACTGATATCATGAACATTACGTTTCAGAGTTAATGTTGTGTGCTGTGCCTTGCTGGGCTACCCCTGCACTAAGAGCATGCTTTTGATATGCTACATGCCCCCATCCACTCAGACTGTTCTGTTGGGATTTCTGTGTGGACTTTTTTTTTGCCCAGTGCTGGGTGACTCTTAGAATGATGAAGTACCGGATGCTATCTTCTGATTTTTCATGTCCAGCCCATTGTTATATGCAGCATTTGTTTTTATTCAGTAACTTAACCTTGCTGAAATTCAACCTGTGAGTTTGACTGCCTTTTCTTATCATTTTAGGAAATGCGATGCCATCTTGCGTCACAGATGGGGGCAGTAAAATCTGACATTTGTAGTAGATTTATGAATAAGAAATGTCAAAAGTTCAGTGCAAGGGTAATGTGCTCAATTTCAATCTCTTTTTGTTACAGGAATTAATTATGAAACACCAAGTATTATGCATACTAAGGTGACTTCTCCGTATTGCCTTAACAATGGGCTAATTCCCATTGAGCTCTGTAGGAGTTGAAAGGCTTTATGTAATGCACCATTTGAAAAAGAAACTAATCTGCAGAGTGAAACACAAGGCAAGAACTATTGAACCTTTAATGGTTAGTATCCTCACCGCGAGTTCAAACTAAAGTCAGAGGCATCTCTATCTCATTTTTGATAGGATGTGAGTTTCTTCATGACCTAGGGATTTTAAAGGCCCAGTGCAGTCAAAAAAGTGATTTCCTGTGTTTTCTATATATTTCCACACTTTGAGGTTGGAATAATACTGTGCAATTGTGTTAATTATGATAATGCCCTTTTAGTGTAAGAGCTGTTTGAAAAGACCGCCTGACATTTCTACGTGTTTTGGTGTGGTGTTGTTTTTACCTGCCTAGTGACATCCCCAGGTGGTAAATTAGCTAATAGACCAATAAGAAATTGAGTTTCACTTCTCAGCCAATAACAGATAGTTTTCCGTTTTCCCCTCCTCACTCAGACACCTCCCAAACAGTCCTAGCAAAATTCTTGCTTGAGAAATATTTTTTTGCTAAGAAGCTATTTTTGTTTCTTTTTGACCATCTTAATTTAAAACAGTTACATTAAGGTACTTAATTGTTACCCAGAAATGGTTTGGAATTGTCATAAAAATGGCTGCGTTGGACCTTTTTAATAATGTGTCCCAACTGCATTCGATCTCTGCTCTGTGGTTTTCTACCTGTTTTATGTTTTACCGTTACATGACCTCAGCAGTGTTGGCTCTAAATTATCGCTGAAGCTGGGGAAAACACACGCATTGAAATATTAATCATGGTTTAGACAGGGGTCTTCATTTTGTTACTGGCATATGACAACATTGAAAGATGCTGTATATCAACAATAAACAGCCACCTGCCTGATTCCATTTATTTTCCCCCTGAAAATGTAAGCTATAAATGATACATGCTACAACTCTAGTTGTTGAGAGCGGTATTTTGAACCAATGTAAGAATAAATGGCTTTTCAATTGCACATTGCTATTTTCCTCTTAAATCGAATTATATTCTATAGTTAAAATGATTAGTTAGTTAGATACTGATTAGCCTATGTCATCCAAAGTGTACTTGGTCATCTGTCATGAAGAGGTTGCAGTGCCCATTAGAGCACACCACCTTCTAACAGTACTGGAAAGACCTCGAAATACAGTACTGTATGGCAAACCTGTGCAAGACAAAAGTCCTGTCTTTTTGAAGTTGACTTCGTTGTTGACCATGCTCTGAAAATGATTATTTGTCTGATGCTGACCCAGATGTTGTAAGGACATGTTTTGTCACTGCAGAGGGCAGGGTAAAATATTTTAGTTAATTCCTTCACCCCCCCCCCCCCCCCCCCCCCCCCCCCCCCCCCCCCCCCAAAAAAAATGAACTCCCTCCTCCAACTGTCATTGTAAATGAGTAATCACATGCAGGCCACTGCCTCTGTGAACCACACAAACATGAGCAAAGTGCAAACTGTAGGGACTTTTCAACACCTTTGTCTGCTGTTATGGATGAAATTAAGTCTGCTAAAAATACATGGCAGTCTAGAAATATCGGATGAGAGGGGTGGAAGAGCAGGAAATGCCCAGAGCTGTAAATTGTCAGATTCTGTTGAAATTGGGGTGAAATCCTGCATGACGACACTTACTGTTGATGCCCTCTGAATGAACCAGGGGGAAAGAAAGGGGAGTGGGGGAGCGGGTAGTTAGAACAGAATACATGATTGCAATCTTGGGAACACTTTATTTTAAAGGTCCATAATAAACCATTTATAAGGCATTTACAGTTTGCTCACCATTTATTAATCATTACGCCCACATTTGTAAATGTAAGTCAGCTAGTTATTATCACATATACAGTGCATTCCAAAAGTATTCAGACCCATTGACTTTTTCCACATTTTGTTATGTTACAGCCTTATTCTAAAAATGATTAAAATGTTTTTACCTTCATCAATCATCACACAATACCTCATAATGACAAAGCAAAAGCATTTAAAAAAAAAACATTTTTGATAATGTATTAAATATCACATTTACAGTATTCAGACCCTTTACTGATCAATACTTTGTTGAAGCACCTTTGGCAGTGAATACAGCCTCGAGTCTTCTTGGATATGACGCTACAAGCTTGGCACAACTGTATTTGGGGAATTAATCACATTCTTCTCTGAAGATCATCTCAAGCTCTGTCAGGTTGTATAGAGAGCGTCGCTGCACAGCTATTTTCAGGTCTCGCCAAAGTTGTTCGATCGGGTTCAAGTACAGGCTCTGGCTGGGCCACTCAAGGACATTCAGAGACTTGTCCCGAAGCATTGTCTTGGCTGTGTGCTTAGGGTCGTTGTCCTGTTGGAAGGTGAACCTTCACCCTAATCTGAGGTCCAGAGCGCTTTAAAGCAGGTTTTCATCAAGGATCTCTATGTACTTGCTCCGTTCATCTTCCCTCGATCCTGACTAGTCTCCCAGTCACTGCAGCTGAAAAACATCCCCACAGCATGATGCTGCCACCACCATGCTTCACAGTAGGAATGGTGCCTGGTTTCCTCCAGACGTGATGCTTGGCAATCAGGCCAAAGTGTTCAATCTTGGTTTCATCAGACCATAGAACTTTGTTTATCATGGTCTGAGAATCCTTTAGGTGCCTGGCTCTCATGAGGACCGCCACAGGAAAGGAAGACCCAGAGTTAACTCTGCTGCAGAGGATAAGTTAATTAGAGTTAACTGCACCTCAGATTGCAGCCCAAATAAATGCCTCACAGAGTTCAAGTAACAGACACATCTCAACTGTTCAGAGGAGGCTGCGTTAATCAGGCATTCATGGTAGAATTTCTGCAAATAAACCACTACTAAAGGACACCAATATTAATAAGAGACTTGATTGGGCCAAGAAACACGAGCAATGGACATTAGACAGGTGGAAATCTATTCTTTGGTCTGATTTGTCCAAATTTGTGATTTTGGATACAACTGCCATGTCTTTGTGAGACGCAAAGTAGGTGAACGGATCATCTCTGCATATGTAGTTCCCACAGTGAGGCATGGAAGAGCAGGGGAGATGGTGTGGGGGTGCTTTGCTGGTTACACTGTCTGTGATTTAATTAGAATTCAAGGCACACTTAACCACCATGGTTACCACAGCATTCTGCAGCGAATAGCCATCCCATCTGGTTTGCACTTAGGCCCACTGTCATTTGTTTTTCAACAGGACAATGACCCAACACACCTCCAGGCTGTGTAGGGCTATTTGACAAAGAAGGAGAGTGATGGGGTGCTGCATCAGATGACCTGGCCTCCACAATCACCCGACCTCAACCAAACTGAGATGGTTTGGGATGAGTTGGACCGCAAAGTGAAGGAAAAGCAGTCAACAAGTGCTCAGAATATGTGGGAATTCCACATATTCCAAGTGAATCTGGTTGAGAGAATACCAAGAGTGTGCAAAGATGTCCTCAAGGCAAAGGGTGGCCACACTTTTTGGTTATTATCTGATTCCAGGTGTGTTATTTCATAGTTTTGATGTCTTCACTATGCAATGTAGAAAAAAAATATATAAAAAAATAAAGAAAAACCCTTGAGTAGGTGTATCCAAAAGTGTGACTGGTACTGTAAATATATTCCTTAAACATACTGTGTTCTATGTTTATTATTTTACCAGGTACTGCTGGAATGTCTTAGCTTGACTACTCACACTAAATTCTTCCGATGCTCTGTCGTTGGCTACATACTTTAGTCCAAGACGGCCATAATTGAAGTCATTTGTGATGACGAGAGGTGGGAGTGGCGTTGTACAAAACAATGTAATTTGCGATTGGATCATCTCTAACCAATCAGAGTATCAAAAGCCAATTACGAATGTTCAAGCTGCTGCTTTACACACGTGTATTCTGGCTCTGGCCCAACCCATCGGTTTCTAGACCAGTCAGATGCCCCCGAATGTGATTGCATTCGGTAAAGGGTCAGGGAGGTACTCAGATCCTGACTCATTATTATAAATGTGGGAGTATGAATTAATAAATGGTGAACACACAATTTATATATGCCTTTACAAATGGTTTATTACGGACCCTTAAAATAAAGTGTTACCGATACAGTAAATGTGTCACGTCCTGACCTTAGTTCCTTTTTATTGTCTCTATTTTAGTTTGGTCAGGGCGTGAGTTGGGGTTGGCATTCTATGTGTTGTTCTATGTTTTTGTATTTCTGTGTTTGGCCTGGTATGGTTCCCAATCAAGAGGCAGCTCTTTATCGTTGTCTCTGATTGAGAACCATACTTCGGCAGCCTGTTTTCCCACTATGATTTGTGGGTAGTTGTTTTCTGTCTTTGTTTTAGTTACCAGACTGAACTGTTTCGGTTGTTCTTTTTGTTACTTTGTATTTTAGTGTTCAGTGCTATTAAATAATATGACGAACACTTACCACCCTGCATATTGGTCCAATCCTTCATACTCCTCCTCAGAAGAGGAGGAAAACCATTACAAAATGAATTTATTCTATATCTTTTTACTTTCATGGACAAAAAAGTCTGACTTTATTGAAATATAATTAGAATAAAAATACTGAAAATAACTGATAACAAAAACAAAAGCACATCTCCAAACTATGACCAGTGATTCTCTGTGTTGTTAAAACCTAGTTGAAATTCCACTTGGTATTCCAAAGAGACCAAAACATAATTGAGGATTTTCCTTCCCATTTAAGCTAAATACTGTATCACTTAATAGACAAGGGCAGACTGATGTGATGACCTGCTGATGAGGGCTGTGTTCTCCCTCCCTCATGGTCACCCATTGGGAAATAGAACAATCACTAAGGGAAATGGTCAACATCAGAATCCATGCCTCTGCTTCTGACCATGCATTCACTGCTTCTGAGTCTGACCATGAATTCACTGATGCCCCCTTGTTCAAGAAGACAATAGAAAAGGACAGGCTGTACTAGGAGTCAAATCGAAGGTTAATTGGAGCCAGGAAAATGTCAACCAATTTGACCAATATACCCAGGAGGAATAACCAGCCCTTGGTGACAGAGACCTCTGCATATCTGCACAGTACATTACATATATCCATAATGGGCTGATAATGGACTCCTGAAGTGAGTGAGGGTGACATATATCCATCTTTCCAGCACTCATTTCCCCTGAAAGCATTTGAAAGTGTGTGTGTGTGCGTGTTTATGCTGTGCTTCACTGTCAATGTTGTTATTAGAGATGCAACCTCCATGAAAACCGACAGGACTTGGCACCAAATTCCAGACACCTCTTGGTCATGACATTTCCATCCCCTCCAGTTAGAGTAGCACCACACATGGTTTGACAACAACCTCTCAGCTGGATGGTTACAAAGAGGAAACACTCCCATTCTGCATTGTTATTAATATAGAACTGAGATATGCAATATTGAGAATAAACCTTATGTAACACTTTGAAGAAAGTGTTTGTTTGAAACCGCTGTTTGGTGTGTTTGAAACCGCTGTTTCTATGTTCAAGTTCTGTGTCCACCAGAAAATTGCATAGAAATGTCCCCTGCAGGAGCGTATTCAATTCAGCACCCTTTGTTAAATCCCTTCCCATGATGCTTCAGCTTCAATTGTGCACAGAAAACAAGGTGCCTTAGAAATAAATAGACAAGGAGCATTTAAAAATAAAGTGTGAAAAGCAAAGGAAAATGAATCTAGCAGGTTAGCAGAGGAAATTGGCCTGGTCTTTTCTTGATTTTTTTTTTTTTTAATTTTTTTTTTACACAGACAAAAATTTAATTTGCAATGGGCTTGGTTTCTCTGTGACCTGGACCAGACTGATGTATAATCCAGTCAGGCAGAACCAGGACCTGTGATCCCCCACAGATTGTATTAAATTCACATTTCTGGCCTCCTGCGGTTGAAAACCAAACCTTCTGCATGAAGTTTCTTGCAAGTCATGCCTTCCTGATTGTTCAAATGTAAGGTGGGTGTTGGAAAAAGAGAATGCATCTTCATTCTGGAATAGATTTTTATCCCAGCAAAAACAATTTGTGTAATATTGTCATTTACTGACGTGGTTGGAGGTCCACGTCAATTGCATTACACTCTTTTTAATTTCTGGAAATGATTTGTTCATGCAGGTGTCTGCATCATGTACAATGAGCCTATTTATTCAACTACCAGGCAGCTCGATTTAGAATAGCACAGACCAGTGGTGGTCTGTGCCGTTTCAGATGAGGGAGGACGATTTTATTTATTTATGAGCATGACCTTATTTCTATTACAGCATATTGGATGACTGTCATTCATATTCCATTCATCCAGCTTCAATGTAACATCAATAGGTTTAGGCTACTACATGATACTCAAATCTTCCCTATACCTATCATGAGGTTGCTACAATCTAGCCTATGAATGACATACATTGACACATTCAATACCGCCTTGCACAATCTTGCCTGCATCTAGCTGATCTATGGTGTAATCATTAGTCAAACTGTTGCAAACAAGAGTTTTACTGTTTATTCCCATTTTGTTCCGTTTGCTTCATTAGGCTAAAAGGTCATACCCATATCTAACTGCTTGTAGCTCAGGACCTGAAGCAAAGATTTGCAAATTCTTGATACCATTTGAAAGGAAACACGTTGAAGTTTGTGGAAATGTGAAATGAATGTAGGAGAATATAACACATTAGATCTGGTGAAAGATAAAACAAAGAAAAAAACATGCGTTTATTTTTAATTTTTTTGTACCATCATCTTTGAAATGCAAGAGAAAGGCTATAATGTATTATTCCAGCACAGGCGCAATTTGGATTTTGGCAGCAGTGTATGTGCAAATTTTAGACTGATCATATGAACCATTGCATTTCTGCTAAAAAAATTGTTTGAAGATTGCCCAAACGTGCCTAATTGGTTTATTAATAACTTTGATCGTTGAAGGATTCCTTCTCGCATCTATGCGCCCTCCTCCTCTCACCTTTTCCCTTTGCTTGTGGACTTAAATGCACACATCCGCTGTCTGTGACAAGGCAAAATAACCTTTCATGCCAAACCTTCATATCAAAACTGCTAACCGCCTGTCTACATTGTTGTCACCACATTAGCTAACGTCAAGTCAACATAGCTACTAGAACTAACGCGTTAGTAAACCTGCTACAATCATGCAGGACAGTGTACAATTAGCAAGCAGTTTAGCAGTTACACCGGCGGGCCCTGGTGGCAAAAAAATTAATAAAACCAGAAGCTTACCTTGACTTGGAAGAGTTCCTGTGTTGGATAGTCATAGCCTGCTAGGTAACATAGCATCCCTTTTAGCTAAGTGAAACAAATATTGCTATCTCTCTCTCTCTTTTTTGCTTCTCCTTCCTTTTTTAAAAGAAACTAGTTTGTTCCAAACTGTTCAATTATTGTCTTTCTCTCTCTTTTAGTCAACTACTCACCATATTTTATGCGCTGCAGTGCTAGCTAGCTGTAGCTTATGCTTTCAGTACCAGAGTCATTCTCTGATCCTTTGATTGGGTGGACAACCTGTCAGTTCATGCTGCAAGAGCTCTGATAGGTTGGAGGATGTCCTCCGGAAGTTGTCATAATTACTGTGTAAATCTATGGAAGGGGGTGAGAACCACCAGCTTCCTAGGTTTTGTGTTGAAGGCAATGTACCCAGGGGAGGATGGAAACTATCTGTCTTCCGGCTACACCATGGCGCTACCCTAGAGTGCTGGTGAGGGTACTGTAGAACTTCATTGTAAAACATTGTGTTTTAATCAATTATTTGGTGACGTGAATATATTTAGTGTACTTTTATCTAAAAAGGATAACTTTTTATGAAATTGACTGAGGAGGATGGTTCTCCCCTTTCTCCTCTGAAGAGCCTCAACTGGCACACGCGATCTTTAACATGGCATAATACCAAGGCCTTTATTGTGTCATAAAATAAGGGCAAGTTAAACTTGATCCAGCTTAGATGATTGCAAACGCTAATTATAATAAAAAGGATTACTCCTGTTCTAAGGAAAGGATCATGCTGAGCTAAGGTCTAATTGGTGATTTCCCTTACAAAGTTGATCATGTCCTGAGGCTGCCAGTTAGTGAACTGGTCAATTAATCTTTCTTCTTCCCTTAATGAGGTGGGGGATTTCCTGTGGCTGGATCCCAGCACAAAGACAGCCATAGTGCCCAGAGGATGTGGTGTCCCTGTACCAAGTGACCCTCCAATTAAAAATTGTTCTTCCCTGCCTCCCCACCTCACCAGGTGGCAAATTGATCTGACCAAGCCTCAAAAACAGAGAGGACTTAACCATGACTTCAAATCAACTTTACAGACAGAGGACAAGGGGAAAGGCTAATTTCCTCCATGAAAAAGGATTGTTTTGGTCAGACCTTTGCTCTCATATCTTACCTCATCATTTTTGGGGAGCACATCCTGCTGAGTAGTGTGTAAATGGTTAACTCACAGAAAGCAAACAGCATGTTTGCAGCAGCAGGCTGACATTGGATTTGGGGGCTTGTTGGTGCGACAATGAAATAAGCCGGATCTATAAGGGTTAAATGTGGCTGACTGGATTTTGCCATTTTAAACAAAATCAGTTTTGGGAGGGAGAGCCAAAGGAGGGATCAGCAGTTGTCAAAGGCCATACATGGACCTTATCTAAGATTATAACCCCTATCACTCAAGCTCTCTTTTCCTTCCTGGTGAACATATTTTTTTTTTGTAAGACTGAGATGTCTCTGTCATCTATCTGTAAAACAGTATTTTTCCATTTGCACCAATGAACCTATACTTTCCCTTTGTGGCATTTTGATGATACCCTCGCCATCATGTTGTGAGCTGAGCTATATTTTAATAATCAGAGCAAATGTCTAAGGAATGGATTCAATCAACCTATCAGATCAATGGTCCTTAGCCTTGAACAAGAATCATAGCATTTTGATCAAATGAAAACAACTCCAGGAAAATCTGCAGTGTCATGAGCCATCTCAGCCATTTCAACACTCATCTGTAGAGAAGCTGTTTATCTTGCCTCACGTTTCTCTAGTTCAAATATCAACATCCCAGAGCTCTGTAAAAGTAAAATCAGTAAACCAACAAAGCATGCCCTTAAAGAAAAAACACAAATTTCACATGTGGAAAAATCACATGATTTCACATGAAATGTATTGTGGAATCAAGTGAAAACATATGTTTTTTGGAACACTTCACATGATCAAATAATTTCACATTAACTTCACATAAGATCAAATGGGATCACATAAAAAAAATCGGTTTTGGAACACTTCAAATGTGTTCACGTGAAATTCAAGTGTTTTTTCCGTAAGGGTGTCTCCATTACACCGTTGACGTGGGGGCTTCAGTGGTAAACTCCAGGGTTATGGTTATGTCCCTTGACTGTGTTCAGTGTTCTTAGACAAAGGCCTGTGGACCACATCTGATTAAGAAAGCTCGGTGATCCAGGAGGTTCTGCCATGCAGAAAGCCGGGTGCCACAAACCTGGATTTATTCCACTCAGAAATACTTCTCTGTGGCTCTCCCCCTGGCAGCCTGATATTGCCCATTGAGTTTGAACAGACAGAGGTAGGCTAGAACTCTGTTAAAGGCTATGGAGATCTAAATGTGGGTCTTGTAGGTTGAAGATCGAAGTGTGGATTTAATATAGTTTCTGCAGTGATCTTGAAGAGTATAATGAGCTTTAGTTTTCCAATGGCTTGTATATGTTTTTCCTTGGGAATTAAACATCTACTGTAATTCTCATTTCCAATGTATTTGTTGATGTTTAGAGAGAACTATTTGGATTACAAGTGAGAAAGCTACTCGGCTCTTATATTTCACTTGCCTGAACTCGCAAACAAAACAAGCCACTGTGTGGTAATATCCAACAACATATGAGTTTGATATGAACTCATATCTGAGCAACTCTCCACATCAGTCAGAGTGAGTGGAAGAAGACACAAACAAGTGAGTGGAGGAAGATACAAACAAACAAACATAGGCTCCCTTATCCACCCCTGCAGACATTTCTGGCAGCCTGGTGGAATGGAGGGCAGAGTTTGTTTCTCCATCAGTAGGGAGAAGATTGTACATAATTATTGTGTATTTGTTCAAATTGTCTATGAAAAAGGTACTTGTAAAATACTGCATAGCCCAAAGGACCCATGCACTTATCTCCTGGAAATGGTCAGAGTTTTGGTTAAACAGTCATCCCAGAAAACCAAAATTGGTTCTGTGAAAGTTCCAAGAACATTTGTTAGGTCACGGCAAATGTTCTCATGACACCAAAACTGTCGAGTCGTACTGATTATTTTAGAATGTTTGTATAAAACATTTGCCGGATGTTGCAAGAACTTTCGTAGAACACATTTAATCTAGAGTTAGAGTTATTAAAGTGAATATGCAGAGTTATTAAAGTGAATATGCATAGATAACAACAGAGAGTAGCAGCAGTGTAAAAGGGGGTGGGTGGGCAATGCAAATAGCCTGGGTAGCCATTTGATTAGATGTTCAGGAGTCTTATGGCTTGGGGGTAGAAGCTGTTTAGAAGCCTCTTGGACCTAAACTTGCCGCTCCGGTACAACTTGCCATGCTGTAGCAGAGAGAACAGTCTATGACGAGGGTGACTGGAGTCTTTGACAATTTGTAGGGCCTTCCTCTCACACCGCCTGGAATAGAGCTTCTAGATGGCAGGAAGCTTAGCCCAGGTGATGTACTGGGCCGTACGCACTACCCTCTGTAATGCCTTGCGGTAGGAGGACGAGCAGTTGTCATACCAGGCAGTAATGCAACCAGACAGGATGGTCTCGATGGTGGAGCTGTAGAACCTTTTGAGGATCTGAGGACCATTGCCAAATATTTTCAGTCTCCTGAGGTGGTTTAGGTTTAGATTGTTGGTGATGTGTACGCCAAGGAACTTAAAGCTCTCAATCTGCTCCACTACAGCTCCGTCGATGAGAATGGGGGTGTGCTCGGTCCTCCTTTTCCTGTAGTCCACAATTATCTCCTTTGTCTTGATCATGTTGAGGCAGAGGTTGTTGTCCTTGCACTACATGGTCAGGTCTCTCACCTCCTCCCTATAGGCTGTCTCATTGTTGTTGGTGATCAGGCCTACCACTGTTGTGTCATCAGCAAACTTAATTATTGTGTTGGAGTTTTGCCTAGCCATGCAGTCGTGTGTGATCAGAGAGTACTACCCTTACCAAATGGGGGTGGCCTGTCAGGAAGTCCAGGATCCAGTTGCAGAGGGAGGTGTTTAGTCCCGGGGTCCTTAACTTAGTGATGAGCTTTGAGGGCACTATGGTGTTGAATGCTGAGCTGTAGTCTATGAATAGCATTCTCACGTAAGTGTTCCTTTTTCCAGGCGTGAAAGGGCAGTGTGGAGTGCAATAGAGATTGCATCATGCGTGGATCTGTTGGGGCGGTATGCAAATTGGAGTGGGTCTAGGCTTTCTGGGATAATGGTGTTGATATGAGCCATTAGCAGCCTTTTAAAGCACTTCATGGCTACAGACGTGAGTGCTACGGGTCGATAGTCCTTTAGGCAAGTTACCTTAGTGTTCTTGGGCACAGGGACTATGGTGGTTTGATTGAAACATGTTGGTATTACAGACTCAGACAGGGAGAGGTTGAAGACACTTGCCAGTTGGTCAGCGCAAGCCCAGAGTACATGTCCTGGTAATCCATCTGGCCCTGCGGCCTTGTGAATGTGGACCTTTTTAAAGGTCTTACTCACATCGGCTGCGGAGAGAGTGATCACACAGTCATCTGGAACAGCTGATGCTCTCATGCATGTTTCAGTGTTACTTGCCTCGAAGCGAGTATAGACGTAGTTTAGCTCGTCTGGTAGGCCCGTGTCTCTGGGCAGAGTCCCGCTCTTTGAAAGCGGCAGCTCAGTGCGGATGTTGCCTGTAATCCATGGCTTCTGGTTGGGGTATGTACATACGGTCACTGTGGGATGACATCATCGATGAACATTGATGATGCCAATGACTGATGTGGTGTACTCCTCAATTCCAGAAGAATCCAGGAACATATTGCAGTCTGTGCTAGCAAAACAGTCCTGTAGTTTAGCATCTGCTTCATCTGACCACTTTTTTATTGACCTAGACACTGGTGCTTCCTGCTTTAATTTTTGCTTGTAAGCAGGAATCAGGAGGATAGAATTATGGTCAGATTTGCCAAATGGAGGGCGAGTCATGTTTTATAGCTATTATTGTGACCTTTGTGTTTGCCAATTGCAATTGCACGATCACACAATAAGCAAGTATTTATGGTTGTCCTAGTTCAATAGAACCATTGGACTTGTCTCAATGATGTTCCTATCTGCCAGGACATTGCATGATATCTACTGTAGGTGTAAGGTTCTGTATTTATTTTCTTAGTCAACCTTGTGTACTGTTTCATTTTGTTCTTGAACATAGCCCTGTCTTTCATTTTTGTTCATTGATTTCACCTGTGTTAGTCACTCACCTGGTCTCATCAGCTCCTTATTTAGTTCAGTTCATTCTGTTTGTGCCTTTGTGAGGTATTGTTCGTTTTGACTCTACTAAGCATTTTCCTAGCTCGTTTGTGAGAACCAGTTATAGCCTTCAGTCCTAGTTTTGTTTCACCTGCCTGTTTGCCTACCTGTCTATGACCATTGCCTGCCTGTGATCACGATTCCTGCCTTCCGAAAAGGCAAAATAAATACCTGCCGCACTCTGCTCGTGAATCTACACCTTTTTCTCCCTGAGTATTTATTACAGTAGGTTGACTAATTTCACCTGGCATTGTAAATACTACAGCCTGATGGGAGCTATAATTCCTTGTTCTCACCATCAAAGGCAGGCTTTTCATAACCGGGGCGGTACTCGTTTACAGGTTCACATGAGCTATGTTACCAGGCACTGGCTAAGTTGATCATTCACATCATTCACACTGTTTTTCAGTTGTTGCAGTGACATCATGAACATTCTATTGTCATTCGACATCAAACCTGTCATCAAACTTGTCATTGTCGTTATGAAAATGTATGAACACAATAACGACAGTCTGCATGACATCAGCAGCCTGGGTGTCCAAAATAGCGTAACTGGTGCATTTGAACACCAATAAACCAATCTGTTTAGAAAGGAAAGTTGTATATGTCAATTGAGCAAACTAGGCAACTAAAAGCAACTTTCAATTTTTTTTTTGTGTAGTTTCTAGTTCATTAAGAAGGTGTAAATGGTGCAGTGAAATTGTTACTTGCATAGTGGAGCATTTTGTTTAGACATGTAGCTAGCTAGCTAAACAATGAACCATAATCCGAACTCATAATGTTACTACCCTGCATTAATCTACAGGTAGCTAAATGCTAACGAACTTGCTATGTTCAATGTTAGCTAGCTAGCTAACATTAGACTATAACTAGCATTGCAAATGGTTGTGAGATACAAATAACATTACTACACAGATCATACAAGTAATATTAGCCAGCAAGCCAGCCAGCCAACTACCATTAGCTAGCTAGCTAACCGTACGCTTTAACTTGCAATGAAAATGACTTTCTGACCAAATTAGAAAGATATAATATCTGAAAATGTAGCTAGCTAGGTTCTCTTACTTATATACATGGATGAACGCTTCTCCCTCTCTGTCTTGAATGCCATGGTTGCCCTTAGTTTGAAGATGTAATCAAGACAAGTGCTTTATACATTAGCTTTCTGTATTCTCTTTTCAACTCCCTCCGCATTTGCTACCAAACACCTGAATTTTCTCCATCTCCTTAGCTATCATACTCTGCTTCCACCGGCATTCCACTGATTTCAAAACCCGGTCCCCCAGAAAGTGGAGACCCTTAGCAAGTGGAGAGCCTCAGTAATCCTGTCATGCGTAGGTGTAATAGGTGGCAGGGAAGTCAGGCGCAGGAGAGTCAAATGGAGTGTAAAATGGAGTCTTTTAATAAAGTCCACGGAGTATGCTCCATAACACTAAATGCACATAAACACACAAACACTCCTAACACCTCACTGCACCACCCAAACACACCATGTGCAAGTATTCCTTTTGTAGAACTGTAGTATTTATTATAACGGTTCTGACTTAGAATATGTGGACAACTACAAATACCTAGGTGTCTGGTTAGACTGTAAACTCTCCTTCCAGACTCACATCAAACATCTCCAATCCAAAGTTAAATCTAGAATTGGCTTCCTATTTCGCAACAAAGCATCCTTCACTCATGCTGCCAAACATACCCTTGTAAAACTGACCATCCTACCGATCCTCAACTTCAGCGATTTACAAAATAGCCTCCAATACCCTACTCAATAAATTGGATGCAGTCTATCACAGTGCAATCCGTTTTGTCACCAAAGCCCCATATAACTACCCACCACTGCGATCTGTACGCTCTCGTTGGCTGGCCCTCGCTTCACACTCTTTGCCAAACCCACTGGCTCCAGGTCATCTATAAGACCCTGTTAGGTAAAGTCCCCCCTTATCTGAGCTCGCTGGACACCAGAGCATGCGCTCCAGCAGATATATCTCTCTGGTCACCCCCATTACCAATTTTTCCTTTTGCCGCCTCTCCTTCCAGTTCTCTGCTGCCATTGACTGGGACAAACTACAAAAATCTCTGAAACTGGAAACACTTATCTCCCTCACTAGCTTTAAGCACCAGCTGTCAGAGCAGCTCACATATTACTGCACCTGTACGTAGCCCATCTATAATTTAGCCCAAACAACTACCTCCTCCCCCTACTGTATTTATTTATTTTGCTCCTTTGCACCCTATTATTTATTTCTCTACTTTGCAGATTCTTCCACTGCAAATCTACCATTCCAGTGTTTTACTTGCTATATTGTATTTACTTCGCCACCATGGCCTTTTTTTTGCCTTTACCTCCCTTATCTCACCTCATTTGCTCACATTGTATATAGACTTATTTTTCTACTGTATTATTGACTGAATGTTTGTTTTACTCCATGTGTAACTCTGTGTTGTTGTATGTGTCGAACTGCTTTGCTTTATCTTGGCCAGGTCGCAATTGTAATTGAGAACAGATAGCAGCTGGCTAATTACATTGACATGCTTTAGAATGTCTAGCCAGCGTATTATGAAAGCTAGCTAAAAATATTTTGGTTTAGATAAATGTAGTTTGTTAGCTAGGCAGTTAGCCAGGTAACATTAACTACCTTACATCAGTTGAGACTTTAGTTCCGTTTAGAAATCCTCTGTCTGAAAGTGCTGGCTACAAACACAGACATTTTGATATTTCTCACATCAGTTGGATACACCTCCACAAGGCCATGTCCATCTCCATGTCCTGAAATCGCTATGAATCCTGGATATTGTGATTTGCTTACAACCAGGAAATGTAGCTTGTCCCTATCTACCGGTGAGATGCAGAAATTCTCGTATTTGCGTGTAGTGAGGAAATTCTGATTTTTTTTGACACATATTATATGTTAATAATATATTAGTGGACATGTATATATAGTGAAATAGAGCAGTGGTGAATTGTCCCTTTAAGGACTAAACATTTTCATGCAGAGAATCTTGTGATAATATTAGGTAAAACGTCAATATAGCATTTTCGAAATGTTCTTAAAACTTTTCTGAGGACCTCCAAGATGTATATTGTGTGAACGTCAATGGAAAATTATGTTAAACCTAAAACAAATATGCTATGAACGTCATCAAAACATACTTTTTTGGAAATTGTGGAAATGTTCTATGCAATCTTCGTGAATATCTCAAGAATATTATTGCAACATTAAGGGAATGTCCTGTGCAACCTTAGACATTGAATGAATGTTATCAGAACGAAGCATATGTTGTGATTTTGGAATCTCTTGTAATGTACTCACACTGTTCCCACAACCTAATTACATTTTCTGGGAACCTTCAAAGAACTAAAATAGGCTGTTCTGTCAACATTCTTGCAAGATCAAAGGAATGTTTATTGCACCCTGATACAAACATTATCTGAATGTCGACACAACTGGACATTTTCAGTGTTTTGGGAACTTCTCTTGTCATATCCCCACAATGTTCCTACAACCTAAAGAAACATCCTGGGATTCTTTACAAAACAGACTAAATGTGTTCTGGGAACATTCTTGTAACATCAGGTGAATGTTTTTTGCACCCCCCAAAAAACATTGTAGAATCATCTGCACAACTCAACAGTTTTTAATGTGCTTTGAGTATATATCTTTGTGATGTCCCCACAAGTTAAATCAAATCAAATGTTATTTGTCACATGGTTTGTAAACAGGTGTACACTAAACGAAATGCTTAGTTACGGGTCATTTTCAAAAAATGCAGAGTTAAAGATAAAAAAGATAACAGAAATAGTGACACAAGGAATAAATGCGCAGTGAATAACAATAGAAAGTAAAAAATAACATGGCTATATACCTAATTCCCATCAGAAAATGTTCCCACCAGACAGTGTTCCCACCACATTGTTCCCAAACTTGGAGACCTATAAAGAACAGACACAATGTTTCTGGAAACGTTCTTGCAACATCAGGCAAATGTCTTATGCAAACATTATCAGCACGACTGGGCAGCTTTTGTGTTATAAGAACATTTGCTGCAACCAAACTAATGTTCTGGGAACTTTCACAGAATCAATTTTGGTTTGCTGGGAAAACATTGCTGATACAATGTGTTACTAGATTACCTGTAAACCTAATGAGAACTTTTGGGGAATGTTGTGTGGTGGTTGTTACAGACGTTGTGCACAGCATTTTAGTGAATGTTAGGAGAACTTTCCAAGGATATTTCATTTAAAAAAAAGTAAATTGTCACGGCTTCTATGAGTAGTGGGTGGAGAAGTCAGGCGCAGAGAGCAGGGTAGTTTACAAGATGTGGATTTTTATTTTCCAAAAACCCAGAGAGACGGTCACGCCACACACACACACAAGGGCATGTAAAGACCCAGTCCAAACAACAGGACGAAACTGACCGGAAAAATAAATACCACAAAATAATCACATACCATAAACAGAAAAACAAGCCCGCACAAAAGCCGGCGGGCCTACTGGGTTTAAATAGCCCACAATCAAAACCTAAACACAAAACAGGTGCAACTAATCAGACACAACTAAATGAAACAGAAAAGGGGATCGGTGGCAGCTAGTAGGCCGGCGACGACGACCGCCGAGCGCCGCCCGAACAGGAAGAGGCACCATCTTCGGCGGGATTCGTGACATAAATAAACAAAGATTTGAATGTTTCTGGAATGTTATCATTCTAATGTTAGATAAAACCCTAACTATAAATTAATGGGATTCTTAGCTGAAGGTCTGAGAATGTTTCCAATTTGCTGGGATGACTGACAATGCATATTGATGTTGTTTGTGGACAGCTTGTTGCAGCTACAGTTGTCAAAATAAGTTGTTACCCATTTATGGATTCTACTCTCAGAACATCAGTTTGACCAATACACACCAGACTAACATGCGTAGCACTAGCTTAATTGAAAATAAGACTGAATGAAGAGCTCAAACAACTAAAATCCTGAGAGGAATAATTGAATGTACCTAAAGTAAGGGTCAAGTTGGAAGTCAAGTTTTTTGGCTTGTAGAGAGCAGACTACAGAGTCATTATTTGTGGAGAGTTTAGGGCCTTGGGGATGAGGGAGTGGGCGGGAGAGGCAGAAGGTGCGCTGAAACGGAAAGCACGCCAGTCCCGCTCACCATTGATGCTCAGTGAATCTGAAAGGTCATGTCATGTTTTCTGGCAATTGACTCGATGGGTTTGGATTCTGCAGCATAAGGCCGGGACATTGTTATGTGTTTTTTTTTTCTACTCTGCACGTTTACTGGGAAATCTGCCCCTGGGTTATTTTTCTCATTGACCTTATTACCCTGCACAGTGACGAGCCTGCCACACTACTTGCTATCTCTCAATATTTCTCTTTCACAGATGTACACATCCATGTAGCCTACAACAATTGATCCCCCCCCCCCCCACACACACACACACACACTGTTTTATTTCATTTATGTAACCCTAATTTGAACAGGTAAGTTGACGGAGACATTCTCATTTACATCAACAACCTGGGGAATAGTTACAAGGGAGAGGAGGGGGGGGGGGGGTGAACTTTATCTTGAATGTATCATTTGAAGTGTATACGATATATAATATCATGGACCTACACTTAATCGTCAATTTCCATCTCAGAGGGGCATTGTTATTTGTTATCTGAAAGCATTTGTATCCTTCTGGTTATAGGGATCACAGTTTCTGCCATAATGTTATAGAGAGGGGGGTGTGCATCTGCCTGTCCCCATCCCTCTAAAAGGAGACAAACACTCAGGGTTAGGACAATATTAGCACATTTAATTAAGGCCAGGCACCTTTTCTCCCTTAATCACATCACAATCAACTTCTGCCAGATGATTGAAGACACAACTATAATACTTTTTTGTATAAAAAAATTCCCTGAAATATTGACTTGCAATATGCAAATAAAGACATTTTTGGCAATTTGTTTTGAAAATGTAATCTATAATAAAAATGTGACAACATATCAACAATTCCCTCCATAAAAGCCTGAAGAATATGTCTAAGATTACCACACAAAAGTTTGTGAATGCAGATGCTTCTGAAATTGAGAAAAAAAAAATGGCATGTTGGAAGAGTCTGAATTTTGAGAAATGGCAGTTAAAGACAAGTACTTAAAAAAAAATGTAAAACCAAAGTAACCTTTATTTAACTAGGAAAGTCAGTTAAGACTTGCCTAGTTAAGTCACACCCTAACCCGGGCGACGCTGGGCCAATTGCGTACCGCCCTTTGGGACTCCAAATCACGGCTGGTTGTCACGGCCGGTTATCCAGTTTGTAGCATTCTCCATGAAATGGGCTTTTAAATTGTGGGGGATTAAATATGGTGAGCTTTTATATTATGGATGTACTGTATGCCCATTTTAACAGTGGTTAAGTATGATAAACTAAAGAAATGACACATTTTCATCAAATTGTTGACATGTTTGCTTTTTCAGAATACTAATAGCAATGGACTAAAATACCATGAAACTCCAAATTGATAAGTAGATGCAAAAATGTCATTTCAGGTTGTGGTGCCTGGCCATAAGGCTTGTATCCATCATCAAACACAGGCAGCTTACATCCAGAAGGCAGGCTAGTCATACAGTACTGTATGTCCAGGGCTGCAGTCAGTTAGGATGTATTCACTGATATACAGTCAGGTCCAAAATTATTGGCACCCTTAATAAAGATTACCAAACAAGACTGTAAAAAATAGATAATACAAATACTGAGCAATATTATATGCAAAAAATGGAAAGTGATACTACTTTATATTAATACAAATTGCTTTTTTTAAGTTATACTTTTTTCCACTCAAAAAATGTCAATTATTGACACCACTGTTTTCACTTCTCTGGCACCCTCCCCTTGCGAGGATAATGTCACTGAGCCTTTATGTAAAATATTTCATGAGATTGGAGAACACATTAGGAGGGATCTTAGACCATTCCTCCATACAGAATATTTCCAGATACTTGATGTCCTTTGTTCTGTGCTTATGGACTGCCATCTTCAATTCAAAGCACAGGTTTTCAATGGGGTTCAAGTCCATGGACTGAGATGGCCAATGCAAATTCTTGATTTTGTGGTCGATTAACCATTTCTTTGTGGGCTTGGGGTTATGGTCTTGCTGGAAAATCCACTTGCGGCCAAGTTTTAGCCTCCTGGCAGAGGTAACCAGTTTTTTGTCTAAAATGTCCTGGTACTTGGTCGAGTCAAGGGCCCCAGGACCAGTGGAAGCAAAATATCCCCATAACATCGAAGATCCACCATGTTTTACAGTAGGTATGAGGTTATGTTATGCATATGCATCCTTCAACGCCAATCCCACCACTGGTTTGTGTGTCATCTGACCTTAGCAACTGTTCCAATCCAAGTGCCAATGCTGTTTTGCAAACTCCAGATGTTTACATTTTGTTGGTTGCTCTCAATGAAGGCTATTTTCAGTCAGAACTTCTAAAGAGCCTATTAGCATGGAGGTGGCGTCTAATTGTAGATTTGGAGACCCAAAGATGCTACCAAGTTCTGTAATTCTCCAACTTTGGTGCTTGGATTTTTCTTTGCCTCCCAAACCATCTTCGTCACTGTGCGTGGGGACAAGATACACTTGTGTCCAATACCAGGCAAGTTTACCACTGTTCCAGTGGCTTTAAACATCTTAATTGTTGCCTTAATAGATAGTGGTATATATTTTTTTAAAATTTGCCTGATTTATGAAGGTCAACAACCATTTTACTCTTTTTGTTTGTCAATTCTTTGCCTTTTCCCATGTTTTTTTATTTAACCTTTATTTAACTAGGCAAATCAGTTAAGAACAAATTCATATTTATAATGACGGCCTACACCAGCCAAACCCGAACGATGCTGGGCCAATTGTGTGCCGACCTATGGGACTCTCAATCACAGCCGATTGTGATGTAGGCTGGATTTGAACCAGGGTCTGTAGTGACACCTCTAGATGCAGTGCCTTAGACTGCTGCGCCACTCGGGAGCCATCCATGGTGATGGATGACACAAGTTTGACATGTTTACCTCAACAGGAAGCCATGGAAGGCCACAATACATTCCTTAAGCTAAGATGAATCATTTTAAAAAGTAAAATGTTAATGCTAAACAATTTAGTGGTGTCAGTAATGTTGACCCCTATCTTTTTGAGAAAAAATGAAATACTTGTTAAACAAGAACTCTTTCTCAGAACAATTGTATTAGTATAAAATACAAATTTTTCCCCTTTTTTTCATACAATATTGCTCAGTATTTGTATTATTTATTTTATACAGTCTTTTTTTTGCATATTTATGAATTAAGGGTGACAGTAAGTTTCTACCTTACTGTAGCTTTCTGCCTGGGGGGCATTCTCTGAGAGTAATTTACCGGAACAATGTTATCTTAACCGCTCCCCTTTATTCATCATCTGAGACTTACAGTAATCCAGATCTCAATAAAAAAAAATTCCACTTCAGGAATATTGTGAGCATTAGAGCAGCTTCACATGCTTGTGTATCTTTGTCTATACAGACCATCACATATGTTAACCTATTCTTCTATATACCCATCTCTGTATCTTTCTTCAGTGCATTGTTTACACAAAACAATATATGATTTCCGAAGGTGCGAGAACATACATACAGTAGTGAGAACAATTATGAAAATAGTTGTCATTCTCAAGACTGTAGCACACTACAGAGATACACTCTGACCACATACACTCTTTATCAGCCCTCTCTTTCCTGCCTTTGCTGCTGTGGATTTGTGGTCTCCAGTGGATCGGTGGCTGAGCTCCAGAATCACTTAGATCATTTTACCCGGGGCAGAGAGGAGCCAGTGACCCTGCGCTCGTCGGGCAGGGCTTTATGCCTCGCTGGCTTCCCTGGTGTGACATTTCTCCTGTATTTGCCCCCTCCCAACGCCTCCCTATGTAACCGCCACTGCAGTGCAGAAAAAAGAGCATTGTCTGTACAAATATCAATCAAATGAACAGCAGCTGGGGTCAATCTGCTGTCAGAGCCTTCCCCCTTTGCTGCTCCAGCTCTCATGTAAAATGACAATAATGACAGAATGTCAGAAATGCTATCAAATGTAGTCAGTTTTTATGAGAAAGAGAGACATTTGGTTCTATACAAGGATCTTGTATCTGTCCACTTTCCATCCCTCATTACCTGACCCTAAGACACTCTGCACCTCTCTCAACATGATGTGTGTGTCCTGGAAGGCCCTCCCCCTGTGAAGACAAATACAGCCCCTGCTATGGGTCATACAATGGTCATGACATTATTTAAAAGATCAATTGTGCCTTAAAACACTGCATCTCCACCATGGGGTATGGTTGGAACAGATGGGGCTTATGCAGAGTGGCTTTATACAGTGCCTTGCGAAAGTATTCGGCCCGCTTGAACTTTGCGACCTTTTGCCACATTTCAGGCTTCAAACATAAAGATATAAAACTGTATTTTTTTTGTGAAGAATCAACAACAAGTGGGACACAATCATGAAGTGGAACGACATTTATTGGATATTTCAAACTTTTTTAACAAATCAAAAACTGAAAAATTGGGCGTGCAAAATTATTCAGCCCCTTTACTTTCAGTGCAGCAAACTCTCTCCAGAAGTTCAGTGAGGATCTCTGAATGATCCAATGTTGACCTAAATGACTAATGATGATAAATACAATCCACCTGTGTGTAATCAAATCTCCGTATAAATGCACCTGCACTGTGATAGTCTCAGAGGTCCGTTAAAAGCGCAGAGAGCATCATGAAGAACAAGGAACACACCAGGCAGGTCCGAGATACTGTGATGAATAAGTTTAAAGCCGGATTTGGATACAAAAATATTTCCCAAGCTTTAAACATCCCAAGGAGCACTGTGCAAGCGATAATATTGAAATGGAAGGAGTATCAGACCACTGCAAATCTACCAAGACCTGGCCGTCCCTCTAAACTTTCAGCTCATACAAGGAGAAGACTGATCAGAGATGCAGCCAAGAGGCCCATGATCACTCTGGATGAACTGCAGAGATCTACAGCTGAGGTGGGAGACTCTGTCCATAGGACAACAATCAGTCGTATATTGCACAAATCTGGCCTTTATGGAAGAGTGGCAAGAAGAAAGCCATTTCTTAAAGATATCCATAAAAAGTGTCGTTTAAAGTTTGCCACAAGCCACCTGGGAGACACACCAAACATGTGGAAGAAGGTGCTCTGGTCAGATGAAACCAAAATTGAACTTTTTGGCAACAATGCAAAACGTTATGTTTGGCGTAAAAGCAACACAGCTCATCACCCTGAACACACCATCCCCACTGTCAAACATGGTGGTGGCAGCATCATGGTTTGGGCCTGCTTTTCTTCAGCAGGGACAGGGAAGATTGATGGGAAGATGGATGGAGCCAAATACAGGACCATTCTGGAAGAAAACCTGATGGAGTCTGCAAAAGACCTGAGACTGGGACAGAGATTTGTCTTCCAACAAGACAATGATCCAAAACATAAAGCAAAATCTACAATGGAATGGTTCAAAAATAAACATATCCAGGTGTTAGAATGGACAAGTCAAAGTCCAGACCTGAATCCAATCGAGAATCTGTGGAAAGAACTGAAAACTGCTGTTCACAAATGCTCTCCATCCAACCTCACTGAGCTCGAGCTGTTTTGCAAGGAGGAATGGGGAAAAATGTCCGTCTCTCGATGTGCAAAACTGATAGAGACATACCCCAAGCGACTTACAGCTGTAATCGCAGCAAAAGGTGGCGCTACAAAGTATTAACTTAAGGGGGCTGAATAATTTTGCACGCCCAATTTTTCAGTTTTTGATTTGTTAAAAAAGTTTGAAATATCCAATAAATGTCGTTCCACTTCATGATTGTGTCCCACTTGTGGTTGATTCTTCACAAAAAAATACAGTTTTATATCTTTATGTTTGAAGCCTGAAATGTGGCAAAAGGTCGCAAAGTTCAAGGGGGCCGAATACTTTCGCAAGGCACTGTAGCTAAGTAATGCTAGCAAAAACCTATTTCGTGAAGTGTTTAGTTGGGCTCCTGGGATGGTAGTGTAGTGTTGAGTGCATGTGTTGTGGACATTTGAGAGACTGTGCCAGAGTTGAAAGGCCTGCATTTGCCTCATATTCTATAAAGCATCTGTCAGGGGAGTTGAGAGAAAAGGAGGGGGGTAGGGAGGTAAAAGCCAGGACACGCTGTGCTGGGATCAACACGTGTCTGCAAAAGCCTGGAGGTTCCACAACAATCTGTTCCACTTGGTTTACTCCTGCGCTGTGACCTCGATTTTTGACTGTTGTTGGAGCTTCTTTGCACTCCGAGTTGACACAAGCACAGCACAGACAGCTACCCGGCCACCCGCCCGCCCAGCCAGCCAGCCAGCCAGCCAGCCATGCAGGATTGGGTCTGGGTGTCTGTGTGGAGGAGGGACAGAGTGGAGGAGCAGCTCAGCTCTGAGCCAATAGAGAAGAAGAGGGGAGTAGGAGCTGTGTCTGCATTAGTGTCCCTCTGTCCTGGGTTGCATAGTATATCAGTAGAACATGGCACTCCTGAAAAAAGACACTTCCAATTGGTGTCATTTAGACCTCTGCCCCTGGATTTCAGATAGCTGCTCTGTGTAGGGGTCATTACAGGCTGAAGGAATAATTGGTAATTGAGTAACAGGCTTCCCTAGCGCAGGCAGGCAGAGCAACAGAACACTGCAGCAACACTAGGGGTCAGTGGCCATCCATGTAAACATGTTGTGGGGGTGTAGAACACGGTTCCTATATACTCCAAATTAAGAACAAAGTTACAGTATGAGGACAGTTGTTCCAATACTACGAGACACAGCTCATCTACTGAATTACAGTCCATCGCATTTCTAACTGTTTTTATTCAAGATAATGATGATGATGACCATGATGATCAAATATGTTAATATATATATATATATATATATATATATACATATATATATATATATATATATATATATATATATATATATATATACATATATATATATATATATATATATATATATATATATATATATATATATATATATATATATATATACGATTTATTATCACAAATAGCTGTAGCATATATATTTGTACATAGGGAACTCCCATACAATTAGTCACATCCTTCACATCCATCTTTCCTTTACCCTCACACATTTGGTACCAAAATACTTATAGTAGTATTCTCAGAGCAGGTCTGTTACTTTCTCTTTTACCCACTAAAGTGGTAGAGCAAAACAGTGGTGACATGGTGGTCTAGTAATTATCTAATTGTTTGAGCTATGTCTATCTTTGATTTATGGTGTTGTATCAGTGGCTGACCTGATTTATAATGAGGTCTCCCCACTTGTGAAAATATGAACCGTAACTATGTGGCACCAGCCCAATTATTTCTTTGTGAAGCTCAAGCTCCTGTCAACATTGATGGTGTGCATCGCAAATAGCTGCCATCCAAGCTTTCGCCTAATAACAATAATATGATCCATCATTTTAGATTGGCGCAATCGCACCTCCCACCCTGCACTCTTTTTTATTTACTGTGGAGATCCATGTAAAATAGATGCACCCTCATTTGTTAAGAATCTAATCAGACATTATCACTAATGGACCATATTTGTATGTAGATGTTGTTTGCTAGAGGGGAGGGAGATCCCTGGTATGTTCTACCTGATCACTGTTCGCTGGTGGTGACTGCATAGTGTGTCTGAAAACCACAGGAGCAGCTGGGAAACAAAGGGACACCCCCTTTCATAAATCCTACATGCCTCCCACTATCAAGTTCAGGCCACAATGTCAAAAAACTGGGCCCTAAGTGGAGCAAGTTGCTTGGCACAAGGACAAAGCTGACAGAAAACATAAGGCCCCCACACTCTGTCTGGACAGCAGGAAGCCAGGAGCGCTGTGTTTGAAGAATAGACTGGGCCGCAAACACATCCACTATACAGATGAGCTGCCCCCTTCAAATTAGCACTGAGCAGGGTGACTACTGCTGGTGGCTGATGAAGATAGGCACGGCTGCCACTATTTGTGCCGTTAAGGAATTCATCAAATTAATTACTGGTGCCTCCTTTATTTTGAGGCCTGTAAATAGGGACTCAGACTAGGCCTGGCAGAAGGGCCTAATACACCCAGAGTCCCTCCATGCACATCATTCATTGAAAACTTTGCCGGCTTGACAAATTGGAATGATGAATCTATCTTCTATGAATAGCTTAGGAAAAAAATGCATAATCAGTCAAAAACATAGACACAACATCTCTCTCTGGCTTTGCAGCATATTGTGATCCATTAGGGTGAGAAGGCATGGCTTTGGGAAAAGACTTCCCTTCGCTCTTCTAGCTCGATTGATAACTTTGGCTTCTGGATTTAATAGAGTGGTCAAGGTGGAGCTGTTCCTTTGTATAGTTCAGGAGGAATAAAACAGAAAGCATCATAAATCAAACTGTTGTTCTTTGCCATAGAATATAGACGGACTTGAGTCTATAATCTCTCTCATATCAAACCAATACTCATAGTCAATGCTCATACACTCTATTGTATGCTTAACAAAATGAGTATCAAACAGGACAATTAAATAGCTTATGTACTTCATGTGGAATTACAAAAATGATTAAAATGTTGGAACACAAGCTATCTATTCTCAGAGGAAAGCACATGTCTTTGGTTTATATGGTTGCAGTAAATATGAAGTAGTTATATAATATTGCATGACATGAGGGGAGGGGTATTTAAAGCTATTCTGAGAGAGAACGTTATGCATCACATGATTAATTATATAGTTGCCTTAACATTTTAAAATTACGGTTTTCCCTCGAGTTTCATCTTGATGCCTCCTTTTGGAGGTATACAAAATAACAAAGGGTTCTTCTGTGTGTGGTTTGATTTAGAGTGCATTTATTGATAGATACTTAGCAGTAGCAGATCACAAGGCCAAAACCACCATTTTTTTTTTTTTTCAGATATACACATCATTTATCATTTCCCCCTCCAAATGCCTGTCATATTTGACTTACTAGGCCAACAAGATTACTGTATTTGTCATCAGAATTAGTTTGCATACAGAATAAGAGAGCTGTGAGGATGCGTGACCAGAGCTTGGGGTCTTGGTAGGGCAAGTCAGCGGTTGTCTGTACAGTCTGACAGGTGACCAGGTGGTGCTGTGGTGAATTATTCATAGTATGAGAGAAACATACTGTTGTTCACTGGAGGTGCTACTGGTACTGACATATGATAGATCTTAGGAAGACTAACACAGAATAGTCATCTTGTCACAAAAATTATCTTCATATATATATATAGATTTTATGAGTGGAGTTGGGGGTACTTTTGTGATCTGAGAAAACAGTATCTGTCATGAATAGTGTTACTACAGTATACTGTTTACACAGTTGAGCATTGGTTACTAAAATAGAAACAAAACATACAACAGAAATGTGTGTATGAGTGTGCATGCAGAAAATGTGTGAAGGTTGCTGATGTGAAGGACACACCTTTCCTATGGTAAGTAGTCATTCTTAATAGGTTTTGGTTTGGGTGTGAAATATGGGTGTGCCAAGCAGGTATGGGACATTACTGTCATCCCTTGGGAAAACTGTAGACTGATATCAGTTCAGAGACAACCAAGATAGGACAAGGAGCCCAAAAAATTTCTCAGATGGATGAAAGTCCACCCAAACCATAAAACCTGCAAGACAATGAGTTTCCCTATACCCTCTAAGAACTGCTCACATGTTCATCATATTGATTGAATTATGTTATTATGTGGATTTCTGAAGGTACTGAAATCAAAGTTATCAAAGTTTATATTTTTTTCTTAAAAAAAAATGTTATTATAAACTGTGTGGTTCGAGCCATGAATGCTGACTGGCTGAAAGCCGTGGTACTGTATATCAGACCGTATACCACGGGTATGACAAAACATTTATTTTTACTGTTCTAATTACGTTAGTAACCAGTTTATAATAGCAATAAGGCACCTCAGGGGTTTGTGGTATATGGCCAATATACCACGACTAAGGGCTGTTTCCAGGCACTCCGAGCTGCCTTGTGCATGAGAACAGCCCTTAGCCGTGGTATATTGGCCATGTACCACACCTCCTTGGGGCCTTATTGCTTAAGTATAACTAGATTATAATTAATATAGCAAATGTAATGACTTCAATGGCTATCGTAGGTTTTCATCTCATACTGTGTGTTTTGACTGTTATCTTCAAAGCTCAGAAATTACCAGACCTCTCTTATGTATGCATTTTAAAATGTACTTTACTTATGTCCTGGCTTAGAACTGTCACGGTCATCCTCCTCTTCATCTGAAGAGGAGAGGCGAGATGGATCGGAAGACCAAAATGCGGCGTGGTAAGTGTCCATGGTAAATCTTTAATCAAGAAAGACTGAACACTATACAAACGAGTAACAAAAACAATAAACCAAATTCGACCGTGAAGCTACAAAATGAGACCTGTGCTGAAACAAGCCCTCAACATAGACAATCACCCACAAACAAACAGTGCAACCCAGGCTACCTAAGTATGATTCTCAATCAGAGACAACTAATGACACCTGCCTCTGATTGAGAACCATACTAGGCCGAAAACATAGAAATGCCCCAAAACATAGAAAAACAAACATAGACTGCCCACCCAACTCACGCCCTGACCATACTAAATAAATACAAAACAACGGAAATAGAGGTCAGAACGTGACAAGAACACATGGAGTATCAAAATGTATCTACTAAACTTGTTCGTATACTTCCTTTTTCAATACATTGGTCAAAGCACTTTCATACCACTGAAAAATGTAGTTAGCAGAAGTTTTCCATAAACCACGAAGCCACTTAATTTTAAGGCTTGAACTAACCATGACTCCTTAAATGATTATTCATTTGCCCAAACTGTTTTTCTACTGGCCTTGAATAAGGTTAGCTGTCATGCACCAATTGACACATTTTGCAAATGTAGACATATAAATGGTATGTTAATATAGGGGCACCACACAACAAACTAGCACTAGTAGAATTGTAGAAAATAGAGATTTCAGAAAAATCCAAATAGTTTTAGAATACTGCTTTGTTATATTAACACTGTAGACAGTAGCAATACGATTAATCTACAGGGCATTCGTAAAGTACTCAAACCCCTTGACTTTTTTCACATTTTGTTACGTTACTGTCTTATTCTAAAATGTATTAAATTCATTTTTCCCTCATTAACTACATACAATACCCCATAATGACAAAGTGAAAACAGGTTTTAAGAAATGTTTGCAAAGGTATAATTTTTTTTTTTTAAATACCTTATTTATATAAGTATTAAGATCCTTTTGCTATGAGACTTGAAATTGAACTTGTTGAACATGTTGTTTCCACTGATCATCTTTTAAATGTTTCTACAACTTGATTGGAGTCCACCTGTGGTAAATTCAATTGACTGGACATGATTTGGAAAGGCACACACCTGTCTATATAAGGTCCCAAAGTTAACAGTGCATGTTAGAGCAAAAAACAAGTCATGAGGTGGAAGGAATTGTCCGTAGAGCTCCGAGAGAGGATTGTGTCAAGGCACAGATCTGGGGAAGGATACCAAAACATTTATGCAGCATTGAAGGTCCTCAAGAACACAGTGGCCTCCATCATTCTTAAATGGAAGAAGTTTGGAACTGGCCACCTGGCCAGCTGGCCACCTGGTCAAACTGAGAAGTCGGGGGAGAAGGGCCTTGGTCAGGGAGGTGACTAAGAACCTGATAGTCACTCTGACAGAGCTCCAGAGTTCCTCTGTGGAGATGGAAGAACCTTCCAGAAGGACAACCATCTCTGCAGCACTCAAACAATCAGGCCTTTATGGTAGAATGGCCAGACAGAAGCCACTCCTCAGTAAAAGGCACATGACAGCCTGCTTGGAGTTTGCCAAAAGTCACCTAAAGGACTCTCAGACCATGAGAAACAAGATTATCTGGTCTCATGAAACCAAGATTGAAGTCTTTGGACTGAATGCCAAGTGTCTTGCCTGGAGGAAACCTGGTAGTATCCCTACGGTGAAGCATGGTGGTGGCAGCATCCTGCTGTGGAGATATTTTTCAGCGGCAGAGACTGGGAGAAAAGTCAGGATCGAGGGAAAGATGAACCGGACAAAGTACAGAAAGATCCTAGATGAAAACCTGCTCCAGAGTGCTCAGGACCTTAGACTGGGGTGAAGGTTCACCTTCCAAAAGGACAAAGACGCAGAAGTGGCTTCGAGACAAGTCTCTGAATGTCCTTGAGTGGCCCAGCCAGAGCCCGGACTTGAACCTGATCGAACATCTCTGGAGAGACCTGAAAATAGCTGAGCAGCGACGCTCTCCATCCAACCTGACAGAGCTTGAGAGGATCTGCAGAGAAGAATATGAGAAGCTCCCCAAATACAGGTGTGCCAAGTTTGTAGCGTCATACCGAATAAGACTCGAGGCTGTAAATTCTGCCAAAGGTGTAGCTTGATGAAGGAAAAAAATATTTAATAAATTTTAGAATAAGTCTGTAACGTATCAAAACGTGGAAAAAGTCAAGGGGTCTGAATACTTTGTGAATGCACTGTAATGGTCCATTGGAATCGGCACAGAATGAAAAGAAATCACAAGCTCAATTTCTACCTCTAATGATCAAAGTACAATTTTATTTGGGCAATATTCTGATTGAAATGAAGAAAGTGGACAAAATATCTCAGTTAGTTACATGTCATTTTACTATCTCAGAGAGCCGGCAAAATCATTATTCATGAGTTTCTGCCCTGAGCTTATCGCTTGCATTAACTGCAAAATATTTATTCTTCATAATATCAATCCCAGGAGCGCTCCAGGAGATAGAAAAAATATAAATCAGAGGGAAATCTTGTTAGCGGGGATGAAGTCGGGTTTTAGGGGAGTGGAAAGTCAGCCACGGTGTCGGGGAAAAAAATATGCAGTGGTTTCCCTGATATATTTTTAGAAATCAATTTGTTTTACATAGCTGGCACATATGAGGAAATATCAGATGCCCTCTGTCGACATGAGGCACATGTAAAAACAAAAGAAGAAAAAAAGGCATTTTCATATTTATTTTACTTAAGGACATTAGACATGCTGAATTAAATGAATGTAGAATGTAGATCTACTGTATAATTGATTAAGACAATCAAATAACAGTTCTATGGTAGTGTAAGTTCTTAATATACAGCAAACTGCAACTATTCGCCATAGGAAAAAGTGTAGATAAAGAGTATTGTTTTAACAGCCTTGGCTGATGTAATGGAGTGGGTCTTTGATTGAAATCCTTGTCATGGAGCGTGACATGAGTGTTTCCTCTCCAGTCTCCTATTATCAGCTGAGCCTGTGGTGCGCAACCTAATCCCTCTTCATCAACGCAGTGTGGGCAGCAGTCGCAAAGATGTGACCGTCAATTAATCACTCCCTACCCCCCAGACCAATCCCGGCCCCTGCACAGATGTGAGGCCTCATTGCTTTTAAACACAGCTTTTAAAGATCTGGTACAGATGTGAGACTGGCGCAGACTGGCTGGGGCAAAGGGCTTCCTGTGGCCAGTGAGGTTGTCCCCAGTATGAATGGCAGCCAGCCCTGAGGAGAGGTCACAGTGAGAGTGAGCACTAACAGATTAACCGCTGAGCTGAGCTTTAACTACTTCAGGTCATGGCTCAGACCATCCTGGAGGAGTAAGTTTACATCTGAGGATTTAACTCCTCTACTCCAGCACCACTGGTTGTGGTAGTATATCACTAGTAGTAGTTTGTACTACAGTCAACTTTGCCACTGCCACAAGTCTTCTTGGTGGCAGTAATTTTGTGCATTGACCATTTATTTCAAAACGTTATTCGAAAGTAATGGTTATTTCATGATAGCTCATGCAGACTACATTGCATGCCTGAAGAGTCAGAGCAGCTGGCAAGTTAATTTGTTCAGTTTCAATGTCTGGGTTTGTCTGCTCACCAGCTAAGCTTCTTTCTGAGACACCCATTGTCTCATTAGACTTCTTCTGAATATGAGATAAAGCAATTCCCTTGAAGCCCAAAAACACAAGACAGATATAACATGAGTTCGCTCACCTTACGTTTCATTAAAAAGCAGGTAACCGTCATTTCAAAGTGCATTTTTCAGTCGGCCCCTGTGCTTTCAACTCTCTCAGAGTGCACTATACTTTTTAACACCTAGCAATATAATATTCCATGTAAATTTAAGCATCTGAAGTCCAGTAGCTTAGAGCACTGCAGAACAGAGGGCTGCAGAGTTCATAAATGAGTAAAAATCTCCAAATGAGTTTGCTGACCCCTTAAACTCCATGAAATTAATATAAGCAGACATCCTGCATGCTGAGGGCCACTGCAAAGCTGGAGAGGATCACTTAAGCTCTCAGAGTTTCCTACAACTTTTATAAGCTGACTTTCAAGACACATTGTAGCCGCTTATTGATGGTGACAGGGAGCAATATGGAAGCAAATAAACCTTTACTGCCTTCACTTAACCCCTCGTACAAGAACAGGGGGAATACTGGCATTGCGCCATGTAACATCACCCTTGGTGCCTGCACAGGAAACAGAACCCCAAGGACCCCCGCCCTTGATTTAAGTAACCTAGTCATCTGTGACTGCCCTGTGAAAAGAGGTTATTGAATTATAGCGTGTGTGGATTCTTTCTTTCTTTCTTTCTTTCTTTCTTTCTTTCTTTCTTTCTTTCTTTCTTTCTTTCTTTCTTTCTTTCTTTCTTTCTTTCTTTCTTTCAATAAACTGAAGTGTTTGGTAGTTGCTGTATTTAATTGACCTCATCTTTAGTCTATGTGATCTTGTGTTAAATGCTAATAATCTTTTTCGGGACATACTTAAGTGTGGGCTTTATGAATTACAAAGATGTGAATAACAAGTCCTGTATGATTTTATATGAATTCTCTGGTTGCATTTCTCTGCATAGCTATGCAGCATTTATCTGGCATCATATTTAGTCTGGGAGCAGTGTTTTCTCTGATGGGAAGTTACTGTAAATCCTATGGGACCTCTTCATCCCTCACCTTCAGCAGTGCACAACTACTGAGCCAAGTTAAATCCCTTGTAGAGTTGCTTCTCTCCTTAGTCCTGCTCTAGACAGCGACTCTGTGAAGAATGTCTGGATATGATTTGAAAGTTTCTGAACTATAGTTTACCTTATCTAACTAAAGAAAGTTTATTCACATGGCCTGTGTGTCAGTTCTTCCATTTGGTTGAGATTACAACACCTTTCTTGCGTTACCTTACCTTTTAACCTGAAAATGCATAAAGAGTTCTCATAATTATTTCCGCTAGCCTAGGAGCGTGGATATTAAGTGTGACGATATGACAAGTGCACTTCTCCACTTTTCCACCCATATGAATCTTAATGCTAGTTATAAAAGGTGAAATATGATAAATCTGTGGTGTCCCAGAGTGTGGATATTTAGGCAGTTGGTACCATATTAACATGAACAGGCTTCAGGAAATAAAGAGAGGGAAATGACTGTTTGAATATGATCAATTATAGAGAGACGCCAGGGGTGTATGCTTGGGGTTAGCCATTACAGTTAGACAGCTGGCTCAGGTTAAGCAGCCTGTTTTTTTAGGGGGAACGGGGCAGTTTGATAAAGGAAGACACACAAAGGTATTTAATGAGGATGAAAATGGCTTCTCCCACAAGGATGAACTTCCACTAATGAGTTTTCCCCCTCAATCCTGAGAGGGGATTTACAGGAATAATCCTAACAAGTTCTGGCTTTACGGGGGATAGGATTATGTCACATATTTCAGTTTGAACTTGCAGTGAGAAAGTGGCAGGGTGGAAATATCCCAAATAGCTCCAAGTGTTTTCTGGTAGTAGCTCAGACCATGCAGACAGTTAATACAGCCACAGATGTCTGAGGAACAGAAATATTCACTAAGAAAGAGGGGTCTTTCCACAAAATGAACCAAACAGATTGATTAAATCTGAACACCTGAAACAATACATTTTAATATGAAGTTGAGAACAAGGTTCATACTTTATACTGCATAAAGGAACTATCAATATAATGTACTGTAACATCAAATCATACATTGTTGACAAATATCTTAAGTAAATCATAAGTGCTCTATACAATAAAATAATCTGTTTGAAAGAATATGGTCCTCAAGTATTTACTCAAAATCTGCAGTTAAAGGTCACACTTTAGAAACGGTGAAAATATGTCCATGGTCTACAGACCAGTAGATGGCAGACTTGTATTGTTCAAACCATATGCAACACAACAACAAAGTATGTGCTGGCTACTCCTATCACTGTACTTCTCTAAACCAAGGTCTTCCGACACACATCACGTGGCAAATATGTTTTTGTTCTGGGTTTGATAGTTAAGTGCACTAATATCATGCCACTGGCTCCCTTAGGTACTCTATTATGTTAACTCTGGCATTTTACTATTGTGCTTTCAATTGTAAACTGGAGCGACATAAAGCTAATTGAGTGTCTTTTGATGCACCATTACATTTATGTGCTGTGCATAACCCTGTAGTCCTTAGACTCTTAAACTGTAATGTGTTACCATGAAGAGCCAAGCAGATCAACAGCATCTATAGAAGAAGCATCAATGAGTACATATTCATGCAGTACATAGTTATGCATGCAGCACATAGTCATACATGCAGTGCTTTCTGTGGAGGGGATTGACTAACGGTGAAGGATAGAATATGATACATTGAGCACATAATGACTGACACAGTCTATGTTGTCTTCATTCAGAATTCTGAGCAAGGGTGTGGTTTAACTGATTTCTGCTGTCATGGAGGGTGACAGTGGATAAGAAACCGACGGTCTGGTTTGTGAAGGTAACCACTGCTTTATTAGATCCCCATTGGACCATAAACTAAGCTGTCACATCCTGATGGGTTCCCCATGAATACAAAGTGCCAGAGGTGCCAGGCATGCAATGTTTAGCCTCCAGCACAGATATGAGGGAAATATTACAGACAGTTTTTAGAGTGATGTTCAAACCTCACATACTGTAACACTCCAAAATGCTCGTACCATGTTCACAGCATGCTTGAAGCGTTAGATTAAACTAAATAAAGCAGTCTCACAAATGTGTTCACGCATCACTACGCAATGTACAATATACTGTATGAGAAATCAGCAAATTCTTTTCATGGACTTTGTAAAATTATCATTTCCACTTACACAATATTTTGATTGGTTAGGTATTCTCTGTTGCTTGTCATTTTTTCTTGACCTTTTTATATTCCTACATTATGACGTATTTCAGAAGGTAACAGCTGGCCAGGCAATGGCCACAACCTAAATAATGCAAAGCCCTGATAAATATTGCACATTCACTGTTACTCAAAAAAGAAATAAGCCAACACAAGACACCTCCTTTGACTAAAAAAAACAGTCCATTTCAAGTTTAGACTTTTGACCTCAACACATGTCAAAATAAACATGTTTCCATTTTGTATTTTAATGGAATGAACATTTGTCCACCTCAAGTAACGTCTTTAGATCACAGATGTGTAAGACAATCAACAATGGAAGTGGCAGGACTCTTACATTAGATAATGGGGAACCACCCTGACAGACAAAGTATTTAAGTCCTGAGACATATATAGGAGAGAATAAGTTTCATTTGGAAAGTTGGAGTGTATTGTTATTTGGCGAGTTGGTAGAGGATCTAACGTTGATTATTATTGTTCCTAAACTTGACCTTAGTAACCCCACCAACTACTTAAAAATACTCTCTGAGTAGTTAATTACTACAACTATACTGAACAAAAATATAAATGCAACATCCAACAATTTAAAAAATGTTACTGAGTTAGAGTTCATGGAAGAGAAATGAACATTCAATTCTCTGGCAACAGCTCTGATGGACATTCCTGCAGTCAGCATGCCAATTGTACACTCACTCAAAACTTGAGACATCTGTGACATTGTGTTTTATGACAAAATTGCACATTTCAAAGTGGCCTTTTATTCTCCCAGCACAAGGTCCACCTGTGTAATGATCATGCTGTTTAATCAGCTTATTGATATGCCACAACTGTCAGGTGGATTGATTATTTTGGCAAAGGATAAAGGCTCACTTAAAGGGTTGTGAACAACTGTGTGCACAACATTTGAGAGAATTAAGCTTTTTGTTCATATGGAACATTAAGGATTTTTTTATTTATTTCAGCCTAGAAACATGGGACCAACACTTTACATATTGTGTTTATGTAGCGTAGCTTCCCTCTGACAGGTGAGATGGATATCTGTGGTGTGTCTCCCCACGTTGTTCAGTGATTTACATGGCTGTTTACAAGGCTGATCTGTGTCCCTTGTGGCTGTCCTGTTTACTCTGTGCTGCTGGGAGGCAGCTGACCACTAACGTCACAAATAAATCATCTGGAACCCCATCAAAAATGTTGGGTCGAGAATCTGAATAACAGCCTCTTATTCTTGTTCATAACTAGTCAGGGCTAGAATTGTGCTTGAAGTACTAAGTGCATTTTCAACCTTGTTTGTATTTCACAATACACTTGCGCATTCACTGGTTAGCTTGTGGATGATAATGTTTAAACTGTTTAAACTAATGACAATGCAGATTAAGTTTAAGTTAAACATCAAACGTTGTGTTTTTGATAGAGGAAGAAATAAAAGTGAAAAATAAGCATTTTCAAATTATTTTATTCAAACTTTTTGTAAAATTACAAAAATTTAAGTTTAACAGAAACCCACTGGGTTCAGATTGACTGATGTATGGAATAGCAACATGCCATTCTGATACAATCTAACACATACAGTAGTATGGTAATATGTCTTTGTATTCATCCTGCAAAAGTATACATTTCAATAGATAAACTGGTAAATAGCAACATGATAACTAACATATATACATACGTCTGTACCTGATAAACATTCACAACACTGCATGATCCAAGGTTTTCCCTAGGCACTCACAATTCAAAACCAACAATGTAAACTCACCATCAGTTACATTTCAGATAAGGCAACATATTCTGAGAAGGAACAACTCCAAGGTCAAAATATCCACCTGGAATAAATACCTTTGCGTAACTTTTGAACTATCAAAGCATATTACTCTTTCTGCTCAGACATTTTCAACGTTTTAGTTACAATGTATCAAAAAGAACGCTCATGTTATATTATACACCCTGAACAGGAAAGGATTCACGACATACGGGAATAAATCTATTGTAGATTTCAACAACAAAATCTGTTTCAGTAGCTTTTAAATTGCTTTACATTATATACAGTAAGATAACACATCTTATATTATGTTGCCTGCTACAACAATGTGCTGTACAGTAATTCCATTTCTAATAACAGTCATGTAAAGAGTAGGCTCCATTTCTCAACACAGCCTAGTATATAATCATTCAAAAAAAATACTGTTAATCTGCTTTAAATCCAAAGTTTAATTAGTTCATGACTTGATCACTCTATATTACACTCTTTCCACCACAATATAAATATTGTGCAACATTGCAATTTGAAGGCATCACTTTGGTTCTTTAACAGATGATGTAGAGGCTCAACATTTAGCCTAACTATGGACTGGGTGAGAATTAACCTGTTATGAATGAAGACCGTTGTTAGAAAGCAGAAAAGTAACATTTAGCCTGAAGCACTACTCAGAATAAGTCAAATGTTTACTTAACAATGTGAGACACCAAATGTGAGAACTCACCTCAGAGTACAGTGGTGGAGGCTGGAACCTGAACTCCTGGATGTAAACAAAGGCTGGTCCACCAAGCTGTCTCTCTAACTCCTCGGACTGAGAGTAAGAGGGGCTGTGCAGTTCAAACTCTTCCTCAGACACCACATCTGCATAGTTAGGGGGGGCTGGGGATTAACCAGAAGGTAAACAACGTCAGAATCAACTTTGTATCTACTCAAAACTGTGTTGGTGAAAGCTTCAACACAAATACATGAAGGTAGACCATGACAATAAACGGGAGTTCGTATATGTTCATATGTGTGTGTGTGAGAGCATTTTTGTAATGCCTCTCCTTACCTTCAGGCACTTCAGGAAGCGCCAGTGCGAGCCAGCTCATGTCCATGCTGAAGTGACTGCTCAAGCTGGAGCTCCTGCTGTCAAGGCCATTGTATGGTATACTGCCAATCACAATGGGAAGCTCCACCTTGAGTTTCTTAGCACCTGGTATTTGTGCCATGACCTCCACATAGGAAAGGAAATAAGCAGGCATACATTATACCATCTGAATGCTGACTTAGTTGAAAACACCTTATTTACCTATTACTTACTGTAGCATACACACATCAAGGGAAAAAAAATGCAGATGATATAACAGCACAACGTTGTCTACAATGGCATTATTTACCACACTTTAACAATTTAATAGATTAGAGTAACAAAGTATCCATAGAAAAGGGCACTCACTACCAGGGAGTATTCCACTCTGATGACTGAAGAGTTGAGAATTGAGGCAGAGACAAGTGGGATCTTCAGTGTTTTTCCATTCCAGGTGTCTGTGCAGCCTGATGGAATGTGGTTACCCCTCACACTGGCAACCAACTTTGTATGACTTTTTGTTTTGCCATTTGCCATGAAGGTCTGTATTTGGTAGATAGCTGCTTTAGGCACGATGAGTCGAGAAGAAAAGTTCTCAATCACAGCATAGATGGGGATTGACTCTCCTAGAATGAAGAAATGAATCTTGAGGAAAAATATGAATCTTGAGGACATTGCACTATAATTTAACTGTTGTTATTAGAGACATAGCACATCTTCATCCATTATAACATGAATGATGAAAAACAAACTTTAGAAACATTTTTACCGTTACAGTAGCCCCTTCTGTTGATATTGACATTCAGAGAGATGGGGCCTGAGGTAAAAATCCAACAGCCAATCATCTTCTTGTTGTTTGTAGACACAGAGGACTGTAAAATAATGACAAACGAGTCAAGGGAGATTTCCAAGAATGCTACTTTCACTTAACATTTTGCTAAATGTTTTGTGGTTACTGTCAGATACACCAACAACATTTAAAAGTAGTTCCCACAGTCAGACTTGAACATCTAAAAGGTGTCATCTATGTTTTAATAGACAGCAAGATGGTTGAGAGCCAATGTGTTGCATGTATGAAAACCAAACTGACCATCCTTTCCATCCAACTCACAAAATGGTTAAAAACATACAGTAGGACAAAACATACAACACACACAAAAACTGACGTGCCAATGCAATCTATTTTGAAGACGTATCACTCACCAGTAACCATGGGGAATTGACATCAACATGGCTGATAACAGAGAATTCTCTGTTGACAGTTTGATCTTGATTCAAGGGCCTCTGTAATACAGCTGTCACCTCATAGCAAACACTCCCATACTTCCCCTTGAAAGAGGTAACAAGGGGCCTGGAAGACATTATGGAATGTCACTCATTATTAATTTGACAAAAAAGCCTAATTAATTCATTGCATGCTGAAAAGTGTACAATGGAAGTCTCCATTAGCTGTTGCAGTTAGTACAGTAGCCAGACATCATCATGAGGCAAATCAAGCTTTGATTGCATAATTTCCTATTCCGCCTGAAAAGTCTCACTCACGTTTGAGTGAGCTCCACATGAAAGGGGAACTCATAATGCCCTTCATCAAGACTGGTGAATTCCTCACCATCTGAAACAAAAGACAATTCAGTCAAATATAGTAATCAACATTTTACAACAATTTTAAAGGTCTAGCGATTCCATAACTTCCTAAAGGTAGTGTACATTACAGCCCTGAAAAAAATATTTGTTACATCAAAATCCAGCCTGGTCTCATAGACTAGATATAACATAGTAATGTAAAGAGGGTGGATGGATGGATGGGTAGCTGTATAACGTGAACGTCTAGCAACTCAAAGGTTGCGTGTTCGAATCTCAGCATGGACAACTTTAGCAACTTTTCAACTATTATTTATTTGTTCTTTGCAACTACTTAGCATGTTAGCTTTCATATGCCTTATTAACAAACAACTATGCAATCTGTAAATACAAATACAATGGTAAAATGACAAGCCTAGTTGGTTTAGCCACGGAAAAAGACAGGAACCTTTCCCCTAGCATGATTGGCTGAGATAATGGTTAGTTTGGACAGATGAGTTCGGATTGGTCTGCCATGAAGCATGCTTCTGTCTATAACATGAGCTGGTAAGTATGTGTAGATAATCCTTGCTACTGCTGATTTTTTTTTAAGATATAACGTTAGCCATAGAGATCTGCAAAAGTGCTACTACTGCTCTCAACATTGCTGCCCAGAATATAGCGGGCTCTATCAACAAAGTTCAGTGGGAAAAAGTTTTGATGGACTACTTTTCTGCACAAGGTCAGTGTGAACCAGAGTTACTCAACCAGACCCATCAAGTTAGCTAGGTGTGTCTGGGGGTAATTATGGCCATCTATTGTATTTAATGAACACATGTACATGTCCAGACAATAGTGACCCATCCACTTAGCTAGATGTCTGTGTGTGTGGGGGGAGGGGGTTATAGCATTTATTTCCCATGACCCATACATTTAGATAAGTGTCTGGGTGAACTTGAACTTATTTGAAGGAAAAGATCATGATCATAAGAAAGCAAATTACGGACTCCTCTTTAAATCTGCGTATTCCTCCAAAGCTCAGTTGTCCTGAGTCTGCACAACTATGCCAGGACCTAGGATCAAGAGAGACACTCAAGTGTTTTAGTACTATATCTCTTGATACAATAATGAAAATAATCATGGCCTCTAAACCTTCAAGCTGCATACGCGCTAGTGGCCCTATTCCAACTAAACTACTGAAAGAGCTGCTTCCTGTGCTTGGCTCTCCTATGTTGAACATAATAAACGGCTCTCTATCCACCGGATGTGTACCAAACTCACTAAAAGTGGCAGTAATAAAGCCTCTCTTGAAAAAGCCAAACCTTGACCCAGAAAATATTTTAAAAACAATCGGCCTATATCGAATCTTCCATTCCTCTCAACATTTTTAGAAAAAGCTGTTGCGCAGCAACTTTCTGAAGACAAACAATGTATATGAAATGCTTCAGTCTGGTTTTAGACCCCATCATAGCACTGAGACTGCACTTGTGAAGGTGGTAAATTACCTTTTAATGGCGTCAGACCGAGGCTCTGAATCGGTCCTCGTGCTCCTAGACCTTAGTGGTGCTTTTGATACCATCATTCACCACATTCTTTTGGAGAGATTGGAAACCCAAATTGGTCTACACGGACAAGTTCTGGCCTGGTTTAGATCTTATCTGTCGAAAATATATCAGTTTGTCTGAATGGTTTGTCCTCTGAAAAATCAACTGTAAATTTCAGTGTTCCTCAAGGTTCCGTTTTAGGACCACTATATATTTTACCTCTTGGGGATGTCATTTGAAAACATAAAGTTAACTTTCAACGCTATGCGGATGTAGCCGATGTGAAATGGTTAGCTAGTTAGCCGTGGTGCGCGCTAGTGGCGTTTCAATCGGTCAATCGGTCACTTGCTCTGAGACCTTGAAGTAGTGGTTCCCCTTGCTCTGCAAGGGCTGTGGCTTTTGTGGAGCAATGAGTAATGATGCTTCGAGGGTGACTGTTGGTGTGTGCAGAGCGTCCCTGGTTCACGCCCAGGTCGGGGCGAGGGGACGGACGTAAAGTTTATACTGTTACACGGATGACACACAGCTGTACATTTCAATGAAACACGGTGAAGCCCCAAAATTGCCCTCGCTAGAAGCCTGTGTTTCAGACATAAGGAAGTGGATGGCTGCAAACTTTCTACTTCTAAACTCAGACAAAACAGAGATGCTTGTTCTAGGTCCCAAGAAACAAAGAGATCTTCTGTTGAATCTGACAATTAATCTTGAGGGTTGTACAGTCATCTCAAATAAAACTGTGAAGGACTTTGGCGTTACTCTGGACCCTGATCTCTCTTTTGACAAACATATCAAGACTGTTTCAAGGACAGCTTTTTTCCATCATTGCAAAAATCAGAAACTTTATGTCCAAAAATGATGCAGAAAAATTAATCCATGCTTTTGTTACTTCTAGGTTAGACTACTGCAATGCTCTACTTTCCAGCTACCCGGATAAAGCACTAAATAAACTTCAGTTAGTGCTAAATACGGCTGCAAGAATCCTGACTAGAACCCCAAAATTGTATCATATTACTCCAGTGCTAGCCTCCCTACATGGGCTTCCTGTTAAGGCAATGGCTGATTTCAAGGTTTAACTGCTAACCTACAAAGCATTACATGGGCTTGCTCCTACCCATCTTTCCGATTTGGTCCTGCCGTACATACCTACACGTACGCTACGGTCACAAGACGCAGGCCTCCTAATTGTCACTAGAATGTCTAAGCAAATAGCTGGAGACAGGGCTTTCTCCTATAGAGCTCCATTTTTATGGAATGATCTGCCTACCCATGTGAGAGACGCAGACTCGGTCTCAACCTTTAAGTCTTTACTGAAGACTCATCTCTTCAGTAGGTCATATGATTGAGTGTAGTCTGGCCCAGGAGTGTGAAGGTGAACGGAAAGGCTCTGGAGCAAAAAAACGCCCTTGCTGTCTTTGCCTGGCCGGTTCCCCTCTCTCCACTGGGATTCTCTGCCTCTAACCCTATTACAGGGGCTGAGTCACTGGCTTACTGGTGCTCTTCCATGCCATCCCTAGGAGGGGTGCGTCACTTGAGTGGGTTGAGTCACTGATGTGATCTTCCTGTCTGGGTTGGCGCCCCCCCCCTAGGTTGTGTCGTGGCGAAGATCTTTGTGGGCTATACTCGGCCTTGTCTCAGGATGGTAAGTTGGTGGTTGAAGATATCCCTGTAGTGGGTGGGGTTATATCCTGCCTGTTTGGCCCTGTCCGAGGGTCTCATCGGATGGGTCCACAGTGTCTCCTGACCCCTCCTGTCTCAGCCTCCAATATTTATGCTGCAGTAGTTTGTGTCGGGGGGCTAGGGTCAGTCTGTTATATCTGAAGTACTTCTCCTGTCTTATCCGGTGTCCTGTGTGAATTTAAGTATGCTCTCTCTAATTCTCTCTCTCTCCTTCTCTCGGAGGACCTGAGCCCTAGGACCTTGCCTCAGGACTACCTGGCATGATGACTCCTTGCTGTCCCCAGTCCACCTGGCTGTGTTGTTGCTCCAGTTTCAACTGTTCTGCCTGCGGCTATGGAACCCTGACCTGTTCACCGGACGTGATACCTGTCCCAGACCAGCTATTTTCAACTCTCTAGAGACAGCAGGAGCGGTAGAGATACTCTCAATGATTGGCTATGAAAAGCCAACTGACATTTACTCCTGAGGTGGTGCTGACTTGTTGGACCCTCGACAACTACTGTGATTATTATTATTTGACCATGCTGGTCATTTATGAACATTTTAACATTTTGGCCATGTTCTGTTATAATAGCCACCCGGCACAGCCAGAAGAGGACTGGCCGCCCCTCATAGCCTGGTTCCTCTCCAGGTTTCTTCCTAGGTTTTGGCCTTTTAGGGAGTTTTTCCTAGCCACCGTGCTTCTACACCTGTATTGCTTGCTGTTTGGGGTTTTAGGCTGGGTTTCTGTACAGCACTTTGAGATATCAGCTGATGTAAGAAGGGCTATATAAATACATTTGATTTGGGTAAGCGTAATCTAATAATTATAAAGTATTTATACAGTATTTTTATCTGGACACTTTCAGAATAGGTCAGATTATGATATTGGTCAAGAACTAGATAAAGTGTATTTTTACCTGGAGTTTTTCTTTATTGTAAAGATATGGGTTGGGGCTAAGCCTTAAGAGGATGTGAATGATGCTGAATAGGTGTAGACAAAGAAGCGCTATCCAGTAGGTCTACCAAAAACATGTCAGGGCCATTTTCTCAACAAAAAAAAAAGAAAAAAAAAGAAACTGGGGTTACAAGTTCATCAACTTTCAAAGCAGAATTACGTTCTCATTGTTGCTCAACAGTGTATAATATACAATTTTGTAGCTCGGAGTCTCTACTTTTATCCAATGTAAAATAAAACACAATTTCAAAGCCTAGTGAATGTCTAGCAACCCAAAGGTTGCATGTTCGAATTTCATCAGACAACTTTAGCAACTTACAACTACTTAGCATGCCAGCTAACCCTTCCCCTAACCTCAATCCTTTTAGCTAACCCTTCCCATTTAACCTAACCCTAACCCCCAGCCTAGCTAACGTTAGCCGCAGCAAATTGGAATTCATGACATATTATACATTTAGCAAATTCTTAACATATCATACAAAATGGATTATGGACGTCCACAAATTAATACATACCATACGAAAAATAACACACTAAATTAAGTGTTCAAATTCACGTACAGAATAATACGAAATGCTCTGAGACCAGGTTTCAAAATCAGATCAGTACCTGATGTTTCTTTGAGAGTTTGAGATATGCAGAAGTATTCCACCTGCTCACACTGAGATGATGTGTTTGCAATAACAGCACTGCTCGGTGATGATGCTTTTCGAGCCCCTTCACCCCAACAGACCTGGGCACATCCTCTGGTCGATATTTTGACAGCTTTGATTTGTACCGACACACCCGTCGACACCTCGACCACAACGTGTCCAGAGAGAACTTCACCAGGACTGTATTCACGCTTGTCTTCATTGTTGAACATGATACAGAATACCTTCACTTTGTCAGCCATCGTTGGACGTTACTTATGTAAAAGGAGACAGGTGGTTTTATACATAAGTCTATAATGATGATGATCAGAAGCTCTAACTTTCTCACTAGAATAGATTGCCTATCGACTAGACTAGAAATATGAAAATCTTAAATTTACCTGTTGTCCTGGGATTCGATATGGGAACGTCAAACTCGAATTTGGCAATTGACCAGCTAGTAACACATTTCATGAGAAACCTTCAATAGAATAGGTCAAACACAATTGACATGATCATTGTTTTACATTACAGTAATTGGGCCAATTTCCCACGCTGTCCAGAGAAAGCGGGGTTGCAGAGCGAATGATTTAGCTACACCCAGAGAGCTCAGGGGCATATTCATTACGCGGATTCTGTTGAAAAACATTCTTAAACGGAAGCAAACAGAACGAAACGGGGAGGGACCTGTCTGAATTTCTCCAATAGAAACTCCCGTTTTGGACTAATGATTACACCCAAGTATACGCAATAATTGGGTTTGACTTTGGAACGTGTAGGCTCTACCATTGGACAGAATTTTCACTGTGATGACGGACTCTACACAGCCAAGAAAGTGCGATATTTACCATCACGCATGATACATTACATTGGTCCAATGGGGGACAAGCCAGTGCGCGTGAACAGTTGAGTCATGAGGAGATTCGATTATGTCTTTAGCCCCAAGGTGGGCGTAGTTTGCAACGTGTGATAAGTGATTGCATTCGTTTTGGAACCGGGCTTCATCCTGAGTCACAAAAAAGTGAGGTAGGTTATGCACGTGGCGTAATGTTTAGGATACTCTGTTTTCACATATGCAAAAGTGATTGCTTTTGATAAAAACGGAAAACTAGTTTGAACATTCGAAGATATATTTTATGAAAAAGAGATATTGTATGTTTCTGAATGACGCATCACGCTGTTGACAACATGACTGCAATGCAGAATACTGTCTGATTTTAGCAGGCTGCGCCTCCCTCACCGGCTTCGCCCGTGTGTTGCATTGTGGGTATACCAACCGTCCGACTTGCGACTACATCAGAGACAGTACAGTATGAAGATGGGCAGAAGCTGCTCCAGTGGATGCTGGTGGGAGGAGCTATAGGAGTACTGGCTCATTACAATGGCTGGAATGGAATTGATGGAGTCCAGTGAAAAACGTGGTTTCCATATGTTTGATGCATTCCATTTATTTAATTCCAGCCATTACAATGAGCCAACTTCTTATAGCTCCTTCCTACCAGCCTCCAGTGTGCTTCTCCAATAGAAATCCCCAATCACACTTGTAGGCGGTGTCATGGCAACGTTGGCAGCTAAATTCATGGGCAGAGGCATCATCTGGTCTAATGGTCTGAATTGTGCATGTGCAAATCCTCAAATCAAAGACACTCCATCGATATAAAGTTGTTTTTGACAAAAATGTGTAATTTTGTCACTTTCATGTTGTTGGCGTAATAACTACTGAAGACATTGGCTTGATTCTAGGTTGTGCCTTTAGATTTAATAAAAATGTACAACTAAGGAAACATTTTCACTTCTCTAATAGATTTTTCAAACCCCTAGTCTGCTTGGTCTGTTTCACAAGTGTTCCTGGAAGTCTCGTGATTTTGTACCTCTGTGTTTAGAAACTCTGTGACTATATGTCAACTGCATGACCTTTACAACAACCATGTGATCAAAGGTCATGAACTTTCTACATTTCTGCAATTCCTCCTCACCAACTGCAACTTGAAGTCAGAACCAAGGCATTGTGGAAGACAACCAGTTTTATTTGGAAGGAAAAGGCACTACATTCACAAAAATGCTTAATGTTGCCAACTAACATTGGTTATTATCAATGCATGTTAATTGTTTTGGATGGATGACTATTTAGAGCTTAAATTCATCTTTATCCTTTCAATCTAATTACATAGGCCTACATGTGATCCACATTTCTAAATTAAATACGTGAAATATCCTACTTGCGACAATATAGCTAATGTATTTATCTAGATGTTGTTGTAATGCTGTGTCCTATGTTATAGCATAACATTTGTCTGGTCTGTAATATTGTTATCACCAAACAAATTCACATTTGTTGATTGTCTATCAAGTGTGAATAAAATTGAATGCATATTGTAGGCTACACATGGGTTATTGTAGGGGAATTCTACACTGGCAATGTTAAAGGCTTAGTCTGAGCATGTGCCCCAGACTCAGGGTAAATATCAAGTGCATTTGACTGCTTGGCATATTGCTTTGCATGTTGTTTACTCAGTAATTTATGTGAACTGATGTATATGTAGGCTAATACTTTTCATATTGTTTACCCAGTAATTTATGTGAACTAATGTATATGTATAATCTAATCCTTTTCTGTGCAGTGAGTGTTTTGTCTTTCCTGTGATTGAATCAAATTATGTTCTTTACATGCTTACTGACAAAAGCAACATACAGGTTGAGCATTAAATAAATACAATCCAGGCTGTAGTGATGCTGACATGCAATAAATTACCATACGGTAAGAATCTTTGTGGACTCTATTTAATCACACCTGTTACAATTCCATTTTGCACGATCAAAAATAATAGTGGCATGATGTAATGGGAAACAACAGAGAATATCCCATATGCTGCAAAAACACCTATGTTCTCATTCTAGTAGCCCATGAACTCAATACCTGGTTATATTTTGAGAAAAACATCACAAGAATACAAAACAAGTCTTGTGAATGCTAGAAAGAGCTCGGGCCGGTATCCAATTACCTTATCAGGATATTAATTCCTTGGACCATTTTGATCTTGTTCAGCTTTGTGTAGGAGAATTGGAAACTCGATAGCATCCATTTAATCTGCAACAACAATGGCGAAATCCATGTCTGCCATTGTCGCGTTTCCTAGAAACAGCAGTTGTCCGACTTGCTGTTGGTGCATATGTACCTCCCCCAACTTTGTCGACTTCCGTCTACTTTTGGCTTGCCATTCAAACTCGCCCACTAACTTGGCCAAAGCCTATGGGGAAATTTCTATTTTTTGGGGATAAACACTAAAAATAAGGTCTGTGGTAAACAGGCTTAGGAGATCTTATGCATTTTGTTCTATAAGTTAATCTTCATCAGCTAATTTCACTTTGTGGATTTTGAAGCATTTATGTAATCAAAACAAGCACATAAAGCTGACTGATTATTTCATAAAACAAAATGTATAAGATCTCCTAAGTACTTGCTTTTGGGAAACACTCTTTTTCACAGCAGGTTAGGAGAACTTATGCAGCAGGTTAGGAGAATTAACCCAGCAGGTTAGGAGACTGAGGTTAAGGTTAGGAAAAGTATTAGGGTTAGCGAAAATGTTCTCCTAACCTGCTACGAAAATGATTGTTTCGAAGTGGTGTGAAAAGTGTCCCCTTGTTTTCGGTGTTTATCCCAAAACCACATTCTTTCCCCATTCATTTCCCCCATAGGAATGGCTGAAAAGAGGTAGACATTTGTTTTATGACTATAAACTGGTGAGCTCTATGTTATGTTGTATTATCTATGTGGACAGTCAGTGCTACTCTCACTCCCAATAATAAATGTTTCCATAGATAAGAGATGATGGAGAGGAGGAAGAAAAAAAGAAATCCTTAAGTGATTGATTTTATATTCCTTTATGGTGTAAAATGATTGCATGCACATTCTAAATATACAGTGGGGAGAACAAGTATTTGATACACTGCCGATTTTGCAGGTTTTCCTACATACAAAGCATGTAGAGGTCTGTAACTTTTATCATAGGAACACTTCAACTGTGAGAGACGGAATCTAAAACAAACATCCAGAAAATCACATTGTATGATTTTTAAGTAATTATTTTGCATTTTATTGCATGCAATAAGTATTTGATACATCAGAAAAGCAGAACTTAATATTTGGTATAGAAACCTTTGTTTGCAATTACAGAGATCATATTTTTCCTGTAGTTCTAGACCAGGTTTGCACACACTGTAGCAGGGATTTTGGCCCACTCCTCCATACAGACCTTCTCGAGATCCTTCAGGTTCCGGGGCTGTCACTAGGTAATATGGACTTTCAGCTCCCTCCAAATATTTTCTATTGGGTTCAGGTCTGGAGACTGGCTAGGCCACTCCAGGACCTTGATGCTTCTTACGGAGCCACTCCGTAGTTGCCCTGGCTGTGTGTTTCGGGTCGTTGTCATGCTGGAAGACCCAGCCACGACCCATCTTCAATGCTCTTACTGAGGGAAGGAGGTTGTTGGCCAAGATCTCGCGATACATGGCCCCATCCATCCTCCCTTCAATACGGTGCAGTCGTCCTGTCCCCTTTGCAGAAAAGCATCCCCAAAGAATGATGTTTCCACCTCCATGCTTCACGGTTGGGATGGTGTTCTTTGGGTTGTATTCATTCTTCTTCTTCCTCCAAACACCCAAACACGTCAAGTGGAGTTTAGACCAAAAAGCTCTATTTTTGTCTCATCAGACCACATGTACTTCTCCCATTCCTCCTCTGGAACATCCAGATGGTCATTGGCAAACTTCAGACGGGCCTGGACATGCGCTGGCTTGAGCAGGGGGACCTTGCGTGCGCTGCAGGATTTTAATCCATGACGGCGTAGTGTATTACTAATGGTTTCCTTTGAGACTGTGGTCCCAGCTCTCTTCAGGTCATTGACCAGGTCCTGCCGTGTAGTTCTGGGCTGATCCCTCACCTTCCTCATAATCATTGATGCCCCACGAGGTGAGATCTTGCCTGTAGCCCATCCCAGCCTTGTGCAGGTCTACAATTTTATTCCTGATCTCCTTACACAGCTGTCTGGTCTTGGCCATTGTGTAGAGGTTGGAGTCTGTTTGATTGAGTGTGTGGACAGGTGTCTTTTATACAGGTAACGAGTTCAAACAGGTGCAGTTAATACAGGTAATGAGTGTAGAACAGGAGGGCTTCTTAAAGAAAAACTAACAGGTCTGTGAGAGCCGGAATTCTTACTGGTTGGTAGGTGATCAAATACTTATTGCATGCAATAAAATGCAAATTAATTACTTAAAAATCATACAATGTGATTTTCTGGATTTTTGTTCTATATTCTGTCTCTCACAGTTGAAGTGTACCCTTAATAAAAATGACAGACCTCTACGTGCTTTGTAAGGAAAATCGGCAGTGTATCAAATACTTGTTCTCCCCACTGTATGTGTAGTATAGCCTACTGCCAATTAAGCTTGTGCAATACTTTTTTATTACTATAAAAGTAAATAAAGATCTAAATCTGCAAATCCATTTAGGTTAATCTACAATAAAGATATATAATGTAATGTACTATTATATTACTATAGTCCTAGCCTATATTACATTAATAGATTATGGAGTTTGTAGATGATACATTGAAGCATGATTTATGTTTTTGTTACTATAAAAGTATTGCCTACAGTAAACTCAGAATCAGGCTATTATTCTAAGATGTTTTGAAAGGAAAAAGGAAAATGTACTAGTGAGCCTAGGTCCTATCCTACAGGAGTAGTATTACAGAATAGTAGCAATATGTCATTCTATCACTACCATGCTATGTGCCATTCTGTCTCTAGGCTAGTATGATCTCTATTCACTGTTCTTGTATGGCCAATGCATTGAATCTTATAAGGTTAAAATGTGTAGTTGAAAGGTAGCAATGCTTGGATAGAAACCTACTCCAAGGCAGAGAAGAAAGGGGATTTAAAATAGTGTCATATAGTGCATGGTATGATGAGATTATTCGGCATGAATGAAAAAGGAAGGTCAAAACCAGGTTATTGAATGCAATAATCTCAGTTACATGCGCCATCAGTATGGAAAATGTACAAGTTAGCAGATTACGTCCTTGTGTGTGTGTGTGTGTAATGTGGCACACAGACTGCTGGATGCTACAAACTCCCCTGTGGGCTAATAGATTCGAGATGACATGCTCTCCGGTACTGTGCTGAATGTTCACTGAACTTTCTGGCACAAAGGCTGCCTCTAAAGTGGGTTCAACCAAAGGTTAATATAAACAAACAGCAGAAAATGGAGAGCCAAGGATTATTTAATGTTGGGATGACTGACAAATCCTTCATTGCCATTAGCCCCTGGCCTCCACCTATGCCCCTTCCAAAAGAATATAGGGACTTTACAATGTTTTGTTCATGATGTGCTGTATTAAATGCTAGCTGTTGAGGGCCAAATATTCTCCATGCTTCATTGTACAGTTCTAGTTGTATTGTAATGTATAGAAACTCCCCTATCTTTTGTGTATGGTTGGATGTTTGTACACATTCATTGCAGACTAGATTGTTGATGAGAGGCGTAGTAAGCTGCCAATGAGCTCCCAATACATTTGAGAGGATGATAGCAACATGCCAATAATCAATGTGTCTTATTTTTGTCGGTATTTCTTTTTATTTCTTAAAAAAAAAGAAACAATATGGTCAAATATATTAACTGTACATTTTTCTCAATAAAATACTGTAGATGCACTGCGTTTTATATTGTGGTTTACTGAAATGATATGCACTGCCCTCTAGTGGTTGTTGTGTTGTATAACTATTACAGGGTGGCAATAAAGGTGATATTAGCTGAAAAGGATGTCTGAAGGTTACATGACTGAAGGTTAGCAAGTAGGCGTATGAGTAGAGCTCTGAATTACAATGTTCTCTCAAATGAATTGAATATTAATGAAATGCTTTGATGTGTTTACCTGCTTTTTAAACTGGTATATTTTGTCAATTGTCATATTATAAATGTAATAAATATTAAAGCCCTAACAAGGAAAGAGTAAACCAAGGATGTCAGTTGTCCCTGCTGGGGTGCTGAAATGTCACTGCCAGAACCGATGTGCAAATTTGGTGATGTTGGCTGTGCATTGTTAACAGTGATTGTCATCTAATTAAACCGTGGCTCGTCACAAGATATGCATTTTATGCTGAGATAAGCATTGGGAGTCTACTGAAGCATTCCCAAGATCAATAAAGATGTTCCCATCTGGATTACAAATTGTTTAAGGGTTACATAGGGCAGTGGAATTAATTAGGAAGGCATTCTAATATCCCCCACAAACTTTCTTACTAAGGGGTGGAGGGGGGGGGGCACCGAGATGGTTTGTTATCAGCTCCCAGTTTACTTTCATGATTGTGTTAGAAGATGTAAATGTGCGATAGCAGATGTAAATGTGAAAAGTCATACGCGTTAAAAGCTGAAAATGTATTTTAGCTGCTGTGGTTATTTAAGATGACAAATTATATATTAAGAATGATACTTCCATGGATTTCAAAAGAGACATTTTTAATAGAAAATATTTAAAGAGAGATCAAAATAACAGTTAGATTGTCATTACACGGCTATATTGCTGACATGTTTTCTCCTCTCTGCTTTGAAATTCATTTCTGTCAGGTTGCTTCCAAGGCCCCTCTTTTCACCAAAGCCTTTTAAAAACAGGACCATTAACCTGCAGTGAATAGGACCTTTTATGTCCCCATACAGGGAGAGGCACAAGCCATGTCAGGTTGATATTCCTGCCGGTTGTGTTATTGTCAGGTATATTTCAATCCGCAGCCCATATACACCTCAAAATAATAGTGTTTTTCTAAGTAAACAGACAAAAACAAACATGTGGTTTACTCAACGGTATAAAAAGTTGAGCATGCAGGCAGGCATGCAGGCAGGCAGGCAGTCAGTCTACACAAGCCCTCACCAGGCTGAGTGCTCCCTTATCTGTTTATTCCATTCTGTTTTATATACTTTCTATTAGACGTAACCTGATATGCCATGTCTTTTCAAAAGGTACAGTAGAATACACACAGCCTTAAACATGAATTATAAGCAATATCTCTAAATTGTGCAGTGTAGCTACATCTGTGACAGTTCAAGACAGAAATAAAATATGTATTGCTAAAATCCTTCCACATGAAAACTTTACAGAAGAAAGGGTGCATTTGTTCTTGAAACAATATTTTGTATACTGGAATCATGAATAACCAAATACATGTATCTAACAATGTGAGAAATTGTTCTTGAAGTGCAAAGTGCCGGATGCATTGACACTGCTACCAAGCTAGAATTTGAAATGGAACATATTTTTAGAGACGACAATAGTAACTGTAAAAACCAAGCGCTGCGTTGTTGATCAGTGATCATAGGACTCAGGCAAGAAGGTCCAGCAGGCTTCAGCTCACAGCTACTAACCCTCACACATAACATTCTCTCTTCGACTCAGGTCATGAGTGACTCATATCTCTTCAGCGTCAGTGCCATATCTATGTTGGCTGGAGGTTGGATCGGTTTTCTCACCATGTTCCAATCCCACACTTACGCTGAACAAAAATGTGAAATCAACATGTAAAGTGTTGATCCCAGAAATGCTCCATGTGTTGATCCCAGAAATATTCCACACACAAAAAGATTATTTCGCTAACATTTTTTGCACAAATTTGTTTACTTCCCTGTTAGTGAGCATTTCTCCTTTGCCAAGATAATCCAGCCACCTGACATGTGTGGCATATCAAGAAGCTGATTAAACAGCATGATCATTATACAGGTGCGTCTTTACATGTCGACTCTAAAATGTGCAGTTTTGTCACGCAACAAAATGTCACAGATGTCTCAAGTTTTGAGGGAGCGTGAAATTATCATGCTGACTGCAGGAATGTCCACCAGAGCTGTTGCCAGAGAATTAAATGTTAATTTCTCTACCATAAGCCGCCTCCATTGTAATTTTAGAGAATTTGGCCATATGTTCAACCGGCCTCAAAACCGCAGACCACGTGTAACCACGCCAGCCCAGTCCTCCACATCTGGCTTCTTCACTTGCGTGATCATCTGAAACCAGCCATCTGGAGAGCTGGTGAAACTGAGTTTTTCTGTTTGTAATAAAGCCCTTTTATGGGGAAAAAAATCATTGTGATTGGCTGGGCCTGGCTCCCCAGTGGGTGGGCCTATGTCCTCCCAGGCATACCCATGGCTGCGCCCCTGCCCAGTCATGTGAAATCCATAGATTAGGACCTAATGAATTGATTTCAAAAGACTGATTTACTGTAACTCAGTAAAATTGTTGAAAATGTTGCATGTTGTATTCATATTTTTGTTTAGTATAACATTTTAATATGTCTGTCACTCAGTCTCTGAGTTCATGTGAGACGGGTAAAAGTTAAAGAGGGGGCCAACTCCCAGGCCAAGGCCTGGGTCGGGTTTTGCATGTGCCTGCAGCATCATTCCTCACCTCTGGGATCCACCCAGTCAGGTGCTTTTACCATGTCTTTGTTTGCATGGACTATATGGTATCAGAGGAGATGGCTGCATTTTGTCTGTTCCAACTTCTTTTAAAAATCATATAGGCTGATTGTGGTTTGATGCATGGTTATCAAATTAGATGTGTCTTCTGTCTATAAAACAGAGAGGGCATTGTCCCTGGACAGTAAGAGATGATCTGTTTTCCATCTTATTTGACAGACATATTCCGTTATTTTACATTAGCGTTACGATGGCTGTGTTATTACAGCTGTTAGGAAATCCTGACAAAAGGGATGAATTCCTACCTCTCTTCACACGTAATTGCTTTTTTAACTGTCTCCTGACAGTATCCATGGAAACATAAAAATGCCATACAGAGGTACTCTTGTTATTGCCCTTCTGAAACCTCCATAAAAATTCTAAAGCAAAAGGAAATATCACTCTCAAGGGCTAATAAGTGTTGATGTGTCAGTAATTTTTTTGCGTCAAGGACAAACCATGGACAACCCAATTATTGTTTGAACAAATAGTCACAAGAATCATAGTGGAATCCTTTTTTTCTTCCCTGTAACAGCCAAGTTAGAGAGTACAGTACATCCAGTTAATCTATCACAGCAGGCCTCACTCCAGTAACCTGTCACATTAATGTGAGTCCATCTTTACAAGACTGAGGGGCATGCCTCTGTCATGGAATAATACGTCTTCATTCGTGGAGGCCACATGATGCAGTATGTAGCGTGGGGTTAGTGTCTTGAAACTAAACATTGTTTTAAAAAAGTATGATGCAGACCACAGTACCACAACGAATAAGGATTTAGTCTAAACCTAAGTATGCCTACTGTACACAACCACATACTGTAAACACGCATGCACACTCACACGCATTGACAAAGGGTGAGCAGTACAATTTGAGCATACTGTAACAGCTGAGTATGTCCTTTCCCCAGTCATGTGACTGGACCCTGAGGTCCCTCTCCAGAGCCCTTCCTGCCTCAGTGGGGTGAGTGTGCAGGGTGGGGGTTGAGGGTGAGCTGAGGGGCTAGGCTCAGGCCAACTAACTGGGAGTCAAATCAGAGGCACTCAGTTGGCACCTCATGCCTGACTGGCCCCTGACCCTGGGGGTGAGACCTCTGTCTGGGTCACGTACAGTCCTGTAACCCACTTACAACATGATGGGAGACTGTTCCTTTATGATCTGGCATCAAATTCACCTCCAAATAGTTTCACTGTAGAGTCACTGCAGATATTCAATGCTGAACTTTTTCAAGGTGATTTTAATAAGGCTTGGTAATGTGTTTTCTGTAGTGCATTATACAGTTGACCTATTGGGAAACACTCTGGCTTTGAACACAATTGTTGCATTAGCTATTGCTCCGTTTCCCATGACAAACTTATTTTGTTTACTACTGGAGTTTAAGAAGTGTTTTGGACTGGACAGCTTGCCCTACATTGGCAAATGTGTTCCCGACTCAAGTAGTCTGACGTTAGAGCTATTTTTGTTCCTGTGTTTTCTTGGTTGAAAGAGGAAAGTTTTCATTCCATCTCTTTCTGTCAGTGTGCTTGGTACATCATGTTGCTCTTTGAGAACCTTAAGAACGTTTTTGCTTAAAGCCTTTTTACAGTTCAATTTTTACATTGTGCTCAGGTCTTGATGCAAAACAAATTTTGCTCTCGCCCAAAACTTTAATTCTTTGTGTAATGCTATTTGATCCACACACTCATCAGAGTTGACATCTGATGTCTGGGGGGTGTGCTGGGTTGCGCTGCAGACATGATGTGGCGGTAGAGGGAGACTGAGAGCACAACACCTGCTTCCCTCCTAGTGACCCCCCTCCTGTGTGCTGAGAGGCGCCACATTGCCTGGTCACTGCTCCCTGAGCCAACGTCTCCACTCCCCATCCCCCTCTCACCCCCCTCTCGCCTCTCTGCCCTCATGCTGGCAACCATGCTCCCTCTATCATTCTAGCCTAGAATACTGGCTGACACAACCCCAAACAGCACCCAGAACTAACTCCACCACTTTCAGGCCCTACTGAACCTTGTTCTGTTCATTCCCACATTTCTTGAGGATATATTTATATCGGGATATAATTTTTATAGCACCGGCATTTAATCTAACAGTGATGTGACCAGATATATGAATGGATATAGCACAGACATATAATAGTTGTTTTATAAAGAAATTCATTGAATCTTACCTTAGATTAAAAGAGATACAAAAAAACTGCACTGCTAGAGTTGTTAATGTGTGCCGTGGGTGAGTCCATCTGCAGAATCCACAGATGGATGTATTTTTGAGCCAAGAAAGACTGTGGCGCTGTAGTTAACGTAGATGAGAAAAGACACAGTAGAACTGTGGTTTCCCCAGTGTGATGGGGTCTATTAGCTCATGGTCATGCTACACAGTATGTCATTTGAGTCTGTTACACTGGCAAACTGCCTAGTTACCCCTGTGCCTTGTTGTGCAGCCGGACCAATTACTTTTGATCTTAAGGGGACATGACATTTGTAGGTTTTGCACTCTGGAATGACTGCACATGTTAAAAGATGCATCATGCCTTTCCCTCACAAATAATTTATTGCGCTGGCCCTCAAAGGTTTACTCTATGAATTTAAAAGAATAAGGTTTTGAAAATAGTTTTACTATTGTCAAATGCCACATTTAAGTGTGAGACATCTGTTTTACAATACATATGCAATACTTATGTAATACAAAAAAATAAAAATAAAATATATATATATGTATATTTTTGAAATATTTTACAGATATAATAAGTGTTATGCACTGAGCATGGACTACATCTAAGTATAATAAAATACATCTAAATGTCAAATCATGTTGAAATATCAGTTATTTTGATCAGAAACAACAATGGTAATTTGCATAACCAAGCCTGCTACAACAGCCTGCCTGCTACACCGTTCGTTGCATGTGATTTTGTAATTATGCCATTACCAAATACTTCCCATGCACTCTTTGGGCTGCTGCTGGTAGAATGAAACAGAAAATATCACAGGGCAATGCAAATGGCTATTTTGATCTGTCACCAGCCTGCATATTTTCCTCTTGTTTTCCTCGGCTAACTGGTAATGGGTACTATGATGTATTACATGTCATGTTTGCATTATTAGATATGCTGAAAGCCTCAGGTTTAGACCCATTTTATGCTTATTCAGCCATTTGAGTTGACGCCTTTCATATCCAAATTAACACTAGATTGATGAGGATGCAGTCACTAACAGTAAGACTATGGTTCTCTAGATCTGCTGATAAAATATGTTGTTACCTTCTTTTTCTGAAGGACAATATGACACAGGAGAGCTAAATATACGGTGATGTATTATCTTACATTTCTACTTGTATATATTAGATACATTATACATTTTACACCTAATAGAGAAAGCAGCAACAAAGGAAAAAAACTTTATTCATAGATAAAAAAAACAACAACATTAATGTAGATCCAACGCTGCTCCATTGCATGTTCTGAGATGAACCAACATTATTGACAAACCCATGATCAACAAACCCAGCAAACACTGTACCTAATCAATTAAGGCCTCTATGAGGCCCTATCAACCAGACCTAATATGCATGACATAATAGAGCCTGTGGACATGTGGAGTGGTGTGCATGTTAAAAGGTCTCAAGATATTGACCAATGGCCAACGTTAAGTCTAGATTGATAAAGAGCATCTTAGACCAGTGTTTTCTCTTCAGTTTACTGTAAAGGTATACGCACATGCATAAATACTCATATGAGCTCCATAGTAATTTTTCAGACAACACTGACTGCTTGAGGAAGCAAGTGCCCCCTGGTGGAGGTCTAATGGACCAGAAAAATACATTTTGATCCTTCAAATTGGCTGTACTACCAGAACCAGCCAAAGGCATTTTATGCCAGTTTTAGCATTAATTTGTTTAGCTACAAAATCAAACGGAGTCACTTCTTTGAGCTAAAAGCATCTGATATAGATTTTTTAATAATGCAAACAATTAATCAAAAATGAAAGGAGAATATGGTTTGCAAACATTTCCTTCTTGTGTGCCAGGATATCTCATTGCAGATGCCAAACTGAGAAAGGTGTTCAAAAGTGCATGTCACACTTTTGAGGCATAGCATATAGAGACAGTGCTGTTAGGTTGATAGTTCATGAACAGTGTATGAGGATTCAGCATCCCATTTTTCAGATACTAAGAATACCTTTGGAGTGAGTGCTTTATTTGGAAACCTAAAAACAAGTGAAAAGCTTTCTGCAGGACAGGAATAGTTGTGCCTTGCAATCTGCATTCAGGGGTTATTATATCACGAGGACAGTTCCCCTAAACTGAGGATGATGAAATCAAAAGCATCGATGAGTAAGTCATTGCCCCTAAACACAAACAAGCAAATGAGAGGTACATAAACAAATAAACCAGGTCTTTGAGTGGGTGTCCAGCCAGATGGTTTTAATCCTGTGTGTTTCCATGTGGAGGTCACCGAATGAAAGAGAGACAGAGCAAGCATTTAATCCCATCAGCAGAACTGCATTCCCATAATGAGAAATTAATAACATGAGCATGCTTTCAGATTAAACGGAGCAGTTAGGACCATTATATCGCTTTCATCGCTGGCATTAGGGCAGCGGATCAGGATTTTTTCCCCTTCCTAATCCAGCAAAGTAGGTCAATGTCTATTGAGTATTAGTGCTGTGGCTGTGATCCTGTTGTTTTAGCTCCAGGACAGGGAATTAACCCTTGGGACAGATGAACAGGATAGGGCAGAGGTTGTTGGAAGGGTAAATTGGGGGTGGGACCTAGGGCACCCCTGGTTCGGGGTGTAAATTTAGGATGAAACTCTTCAAATCCTAACAAGTCCTGACACACAGCCCCAATGCTTTAATGAGCATAGCCACAGTTCCCACCAGCGTCAACCAAATATCTACAGTACAATGAATTGTCACTACGCTCTCCCATTGACCCTTATGCACACTCAGACCAGCAATACAGTAAGCACCACACTGATATGACCAACATTCTCACTGATGGCCCTCCTTTTTCATGACATCATTGTTGAGTAGAGTAACACCAAAGACAGTACAGAATGAAGAAGGCAGAAACTTCTTCTCCAATGGAAATCCTGATAACGCTTGTAGGCGATGTCATGGCGACGTTGGCTAGCTAAGCTCATGAGCAAAACCACGTCATTGGGTCTATGTATCAGGTTGTCACGTTCACAAGGTTCAACTACTTAAGACATTGGCTCGGATCTAGGTTGTTCCTTTAGATTTCGATTTTTTTCACATCTCTCATTAACTTCTCAAACCCCGGCCTGGTCTGCTTGGTCTACTTCATAAGCGTTCCCAGAAATCTTGTAATGTTGTACCTCTGGGTTTAGAAACTCTGTGGTAACAGGGAATATGCAAGGGTGGGAACTTTCACAGGAAGTAAATGTGTAAGGGAATGTCCCACTGACTATCTACAGTATATGTACAGTTTGTGACGGGAAAGAACATTCCATACAATGTATGTCCTTTGGCTCATGTAGCAGATTATTCACTTGGTAAATAGCCTTTTTGGGAATAAACAGATAGAATGAAATGCTTTCTGGTATTACCAGAACTCAGTAAATTTAGAAGAGAAGATTTGAACAAGGTGTAACGTTCTGAGTGTAGTGGGTGAGAAGTCAGGCGCAGGAAGCAGAGAGTTCAGGGGAGTGCTATTTTAATGCACCACAACGGTGAACATAAGCCAACCCCACGAAAACACAGGGCGTAAACAAAACAAACGCCCCAAACAGGGGGATTTAAACGGTCCAGAAAAGACCCACGAAATGGGAAAGCACGTAACTCACAGGCGTGCACACAAGTTTACACAACACAGAAGGTCACAATAATTAATCCCGCACAAGGAACCAGGCGGGCCGGCTGACTAAATAAAGCCTCACTAATTATACAGAATTCAAAACAGGTGCACTCAATGAACACATAAGGGAGGGGGAGGAAATAATCAGTGGCAGCTAGTAGGCCGGCGACGACGACCGCCGAGCGCCACCCGAACGGGAAGGGGAGCCACCTTCGGTCGGAGTCGTGACACAAGGTCTAGTTCTGTTCTCAGCTCAGTGATCCCATCCCCAGTTGCCCAGGAAGGAATAATCAGCCGCCGAGCATAAGGACCATTTAAGATCAATGTCCTTAATAACCACACCCCGGATCTCATACCGAATGAGACGATGAGGGGGAGTCACAGGTCACGCCAGATTAGTGCAGCTTGTTTTGCTTGGCTGACTGAAGCCCCCACGTCTCACACCCCACCAGTGTCACGCCGCCGCCCCCTTCTCCTGTGAAATCTACTGTATTTTGGCACTCAAAGAAATGAGTGACAGGAGGAAGAAACACACTGCTATTCTTACATTGGTATTTTCATTGCATATAATAGGACAGTTTTGCCAATTATTTAAAGGGAAAAAAATGAACACACAAAGAACACATTTTAGTTATGAGAATGTGTTGTCAATGTAGGAATGGTGAAGTCTGATCTTAGACTCCCTGCCATGAGAGAATTCAGTGGGTTAAGAACCATTGACCATTCACATCTCACTGCTGACCATGGATGACAGCTTTTTGGAGGAGCATGGGTGGAAGCAGTGGGGCTTAGATGACTCTGCTACGTCTGCTTCTGCCTTTCTTAGAACCCAAAGCTAGTGGCGATGGCTCCAAAGCAATCTATGATGCCATTAAAAGTGACAGCAGCTACTCTGTTTGGCCTTGTGCACATGGTCTGTACATCCCCCTGTAACCTCTTAAAGGTGCAGGTCACTGTTTCCTCTCCATTCATTTAGAGACATACCATAGAGATAGATAAAGGACTCTAGTGCCCAAAAGCCCATTTTAGCATGGACTTTCACCATTTTGAAGTAGTCAACTGGGTGGAACATACTATGGGTTAAGGAAGGATCACATAATTGCATCCAGGTCACCAGGAGGGAACAGTCAATTAAGTATACTAGTGAGCAAGCTTTCCATAACTGCAGGTGGCATTAAATTGCCAATCTTGGCTTTTATACTTGTTCAAAGAACACACTCCAGGTGGTAGTATGCGCCCTTTCAGTTTGTTTGCCAATTCATAGAAGTAATACAAAAATAAAATATACTACTTCAAAATGAAGATGGCATCAATGGTGCTGCCCGTGCTCTCACAGACGCCATAATGGGACCTGGTCAAAGTGGAAGTCCCATATACTACATAGTTGGCCTAGTTCATTCAAATCTGGTAAGTGAGTTCAAGCGCAATAAAGGGTAAAATGCCATGAACTACCGCCTGCAGTAACTGTAGTGAAAGTTGGCTGGGTTGAATCCCTGGTGAGTTGGGATGTGCAGAACATTGTGACCCTAAATATATCAGTTTGGCACATTTAGCCAACTGTCTGTTTACACGCCACATAGAGACACTGGAGAGAAAGAGAGTGAGAGAGTGGGAGAGAAAGACTAGAGAGAGAGAGAGAGACTAGAGCGAGTGAGAGAGGAGAGAGAGAGAGAGTGGGAGAGAGACTAGAGGGAGAGACGAGAGTGGGAGAGAAAGATGAAAGAGAGTGGGAGAGAGAGAGAGATTAAGAGAGAAAGAGAGTCATATCTCTTTTTTCTCTTATCAAAAGACAATGCTACTTCAGCGCTTCTTCAGCACATCCTCTGTAGCAGTTGGCATTACTGATACACAATACAACCCTCATGACAAACAAATCACCTGCAATGTGTTTACTACTGATTGTTAACCTCTCTGGGATATGTGGGACTGTAGCATCCCACCTCGCCAACAGCCAGTGAAAGTGCAGGGCGCCATATTCAAAACAACAAAAATCTCATAATTAAAATTCCTCAAGCATACAAGTATTTTACACCATTTTAAAGATAAACTTCTCGTTAATCCAGCCATAGTGTCTGATTTCAAAAATGCTTTACAGCGAAAGCTCCACAAACGATTATGTTAGGTCACCACCAAGTCACAGAAAAACCCAGCCATTTTTCCAGCCAAAGAGAGGAGTCACAAAAAAGCACAAATAGAGATAAAATGAATCACTAACCTTTGATGATCTTCATCAGATGACACTCATAGGACTTTTTACACAATACATGTATGTTTTGTTCGCTAAAGTGCATATTTATATAAAAAAATCTCATTTTACATTGGCGTGTTACGTTCAGTAGTTCTAAAACATCCAGTGATTTTGCAGAGCCCCATCAATTTACAGAAATACTGTAATACATAGTGTTATACATGGAATTAGAGATATACTTCTCCTTAATGCAACCACTGTGTCAGATTTTAAAAAAACTTTACGGAAAAAGCAAACCATGCAATAATCTGAGTACAGCGTTCAGACAGACCCCTCTCATTCACCCCCACTTCACAGTAGAAGCCTCAAACAACGTTCTAAAGACTGTTGATATATAGTGGAAGCGTTAGAAAGTGCATTATGACCCCATTTACACTGTATATTGGAATGGCAAAGAGTTGAAAAACTACAAACCTCAGATTTCCCACTTCCTGGTTGGATTTTTCTCAGGTTTTCGCATGCCATATGAGTTCTGTTATACTCACAGACATCATTCAAACATTTTTAGAAACTTCAGAGTGTTTTCTATCTAATACTACTAATAATATGCATGTCTTAGCATCTGGGACAGAGTAGCAGGCTGGGCACCTTTAGTCATCCAATCTACTCAATACTGGCCCCCTGTCACCAAGAAGTTAAGGAGATGTATTTAGAAACACTTCTTGCTGTGTTGATTATTCAAACTACCCCAGCATTTGAATATTATTCTTAATAATAATGTTACTTCCTTACACAGGGTTATGATCAAAGCAGGCATATATGTCAATGGTTTTTCAGATCCAACTGTGTACAGCTGAATGGTTATGCTAATGCTAAAAGCTACCATGATTCATGCATTAAAGGGGCAGACTGGCATGTGTTAACTGCAGGAAAGGATTTGGTGCTTATAATGATCCATACACAGATGACTTGTATCAGGCAGTAGTTTTGAATGTTGAAGCATTGTAAAGGTTGTATATTAATAGATTGTATAGATTGCTTAGACCTAAATGACGGAATACTGAAAGGGTGGATGATGACCATTTGAGGTATGAAACCAAATGGACCAGAGCAATGTGAGATCAAAACATTTTCTAAAATACCATTTGTAACCAATGATACTGTAAAATAGTCCCATCTTGGTCCTGCACATTACTGTACTGGTGTCAAACACAAATTGGAAAAAAGTAATGCCTTAGTTCTCACAACTCTTCAATAACCTCTGTTTTTCTTCAGCATCAGATATGGTAATAATTCATTGGCTCCATGGTACTATTATTATCTGTCATCAGAAATGTAGTTACTGCAACATGATTACATTGCCGCAGTGTTTTCCAACAAGTCACAGACTCATGGGGGTGGTGATATAATGTAGACTTGTGTATACAAAAGATTAGTTGTGTTTGCAACTTGAACAGTTGAAAGCATATACAGTGTGTCTCCTATCGTCTAGCTTTGCAATATAGAGATGTCAGGATTTTGTTGACAGTTGAGTGGATGATTGGCACCCCAATTGGTTTTCAGGGATGTACAGAAAGAGAGACTCTGGAAACAGAATAAGGCCACTGGGTGATCCTAAACATTAAGCTTTTAAATCCCCTCATAAAGTTGGCTTTCTTAGACTTATAATCTCACAAGAGTTACAACTTTCAGAAGCATACTGCATAGGTGCGACAGGCACTTCAGTATTGTTTAATATTTGTTTTTTCAGTATGCAACTCTCTTTTACAGTATATTCCAAAATATTCCACAACCACTAGAGAACAAACCTCTGGATATGTGCTGGTCCATATACACAAACCCTGATAGGCCAAAAAGATTTTGGAGAATGTCAACAATGTATTACATTTAAAACTCAGCCAGGTTAAATAAACAGTGACCTAAAGTTCAATGTTTGTTATCCATTTTATTATCTTGTATTTCTATGGAATTTCCCCCAATCTCATTTTATAGTCGAAAAACCATCCAGATTCTGCCGAACGTGAAGAAAAACTAGCCAAGCCCCTTAGGATGAGCAGGTTTGAAGGAAGTTTCCTCAGAAACAATTGAGTAAGGCTGGCTCATGGGAATTGTTGAAAGTGAATTACTCTACTGGTTAAATGTTAGGCTACTCAGGTCAATGACCTCAACCTCAGATAATCTGACCGGGCCCTTCTTTACAGAGTGCGGTGGGTGACAGACAACACCACAACAGATACCATACACACTAATCGGGTATGAACATCACTTATTTGCAAACCTGTTGATGGTTATGAGAGTATTTATTAAGTTAGATTCTATTAGCAAGGGACATTTCTATCACATTGACTGATACATCTCCACTGTAACAGAGAGAAGGAGTCATTCAGAAATTACAGAGAGTGGAACGCAGTTGAACACACTGTCATGGCATGCTGAATCACCTGTTAAATTGGGACAGGAGTACTGTAGATACTAATCAAAGGAGTTGGTGGGGCACCATGACACTACACATCTCCACTCCTCAACCTGTAGAGGGCAGCGAAGACACATGGCACAGCCTGAACCATACAGTCCTCTGCTCTGCTCCCTTCCGCATGCCCTGTTCTGTGCACAACATCTCACTCTGTGCTAATGTTACAGCAATGCAGTTAATGCTTATGGAAATTATAAAATGCTAAGATATTCATGCCATCAAAACATTTAGCTTCAAAGCCAGGAGTGTTGTCTGCAACAATTTATTTATTTTTTGGGGTCAAAATAGTATGTCAGGTAATTAAATGAATCACTTTTCATTTAGCATTTGCTGTAATAACAGTAATATTTATTTCAATAACTAATTAATTTGAATTATTTGAAATATTGTCTCCTAAAATGTACTTTCACACTTTTACACTCCATCCTCTGTTGATGGTGATTAAAGCTGCATTACATTAAGCTGACAGAGACTTTTTGTATTATTGCTTTTTTGGAGTGTTTTTTTTTTTTTACATTTAAAGAACACATATTTCACAAAGACTAAAGTAAGATACAACTGAGTTAAAATAAAGAAGGGGGAAAGAGAAACTGACCATATTTAAATAATTCTCTCAGCTCAATTTAAATTCTCAAAGCTCAAGCCCAACCAAATCTTTCAATGCCAATGCTACTCTCTGTCTCTCCATCCGTCTCTCTCCCTCTCTCTATTCCTCTATTACTGTCTCACAAACACGCAAGCACACACCCAGCTTTATTTTTGTGAAATTTCAGGACATTTTGAGGTGTGACATTTTTTGACCATTAAATCCTATTTTCCCTAACCCCTAACCCTACCGCTAACCCTTAACCTTAACTCTAACTCCACAAAAACCCTATCCCTTAACCTAACCATAACCTTAACCTTAACCCTAACCCTAACCATAACCCCAAAACCCTAAACCTAACCCTTAAGCTTAAAATAGCATTTGAACAAATTCAGGACATGAAAAAAGTCCTGACTTTTCAAAAAAGTTATTGTTTTCCTATCTTGTCAGGACATTCATGTGAATTGCTAGAACATTGGGGTCCTGATAAGGTAGGAAAACAAGTACACACACACACACACATACACACACAGACACACACACACTTAAGACACCTTGTGTGTACAGAACTCTTTGTTTAGACTACATTGAGGATATCAGCTCACTGTATACGTACACACACAGATCCTGTGCCACTGTGACGCACTGCTCGCTGCTTGGTCACTTGTGTCAGATGATCATTGCACGTCACTCAGGGACAGAAGGTCCAGAGATCAAATCCTCCTTGGCACTTCAGACACACTGAGCCCAGATTCCCATCCAGCATAATGTGCAGGATTAGTGGCATATTAACAGGACATGGGCCTAATTGTTTCCTGGCTGTTTGTACATGCTGTAGATGAAGTGAGCAAGTCTACTGGGCTGGCTGGAAGCATATACTGTATGTAGTGCTAAAACCATTAGCACCATACCATGTCTCTATCACAAACTAGTAATACAGATACTTGTTGAGCAAGCGCTTGCCTTCCTGTGATTCATCTTTACAGCGTGTTGAACGCTCATGTACATGTGTCACCTCTAGGTACACAAATCAGTCCTGCTGTTTTTTCTGATTGCAATGGTATCTTTTATATCCAGGGAGAGCATCCACTGCCATTGTCTACAGGTTGTTCTGTGTAATGACACCCACTTTCATCACACTTGTGGTCAGGTTCTTCTCCATTCATCTTACACAATAGGCTATTATTGTGAAGTGGAAATGACTAGGAGCAACAACGGCTCAGCCGCAAAGTGGTAGGCCACACAAGCTCACAGAACGGGACCACCGAGTGCTGAAGTGCGAAGTAGCTAGTAAAAATCGTCTGTCCTCGGTTCCAACACTCACTACCGGGTTTCAAACTGCCTCTGGAAGCAACCTCAGCACAAGATTTGTTCGTCGGGAGCTTCATGAAATGGGTTTCCATGGCCGAGCAGTCACACACAAGCCTAAGATCAGCATGCGCAATGCCAAGCGTCGGCTGGAGTGGTGTAAAGCTTGCCACCATTGGACTGTGGAGCAGTGAAAACACGTTCTCTGGAGTGATGAATCATGCTTCACCATCTGGCAGTCCAACGGACAAATCTGGGTTTGGCAAATACCAGGAGAACGCTACCTGCTCCAATGCATAGTGCCAACTGTAAAGCCTGGTGGAGGAGGAATAGTGGTCTGGGGCTTTTTATGGTTCGGGCTAGGCCCCTTAGTTCCAGTGAAGGGAAATCTTGACACTACAGCTGACAATGACATTCTAGATTATTATTTGCTTCCAACTTTGCGGCAATATTTTTGTGAAGGCCCTTTCCTGTTTCAGCATGACAATGCCCCCGTGCACAAAGCAAGGTAAGGTCCATACAGAAACGGTTTGTGAGATTGGTGTGAAAGAACTTCACTGGCCTGCACAGAGCCCTGACCTCAACCCCGTCGAACACCTTTGGGATGAATTGTAACGCCGACTTCGAGCCAGGTCTTATCACCCAACTTCAGTGCCTCACTAATGCTCTAGTGGATGAATGGAAGCAACTCCCCGCAGCAATGTTCCAACATCTAGTGGAAAGCCTTCCTAGGAGGCTGTTATAGCGACAAAGGGAGGACCAACACCATATTAATGCCCACAATTTTGGAATGCGATGTTCGACAAGCAGGTGTCCACATACTTTTGGCTGTGTTGTGTATATTAACCTGACAGTCAGCACTTTGGAGAGAGGGTTGTTGTGTCACATAATGAGCTGTTAAGAGTAGAAGATAGGAGACAGGCTTAGGTCATCATGGCAATCCTCCAAACACCTTTTAAACAGGGTTTGGTAATTGATCAACAACAGCGCCTGTTATTTATATTTTATGTCCATGGCAAAAAGGCATTCTGCATAATTACTCTACTGTCTTTTAGTATCTACAAAATGTGCACATTCAGTACTATTGTAAAGCACACCAGTATATCATATTAAGTCATAAATAACGTGCCAATGGAATTAATTAGTTGTATAAGCAGCCCCCCCCCCCCCCCCCCCCCCACACACACACAGTGTTTTACATTTAACTATGTCAGCAATTATTTATGCACACCTTAAACATGCATTTTTCAGGTGGCCACTTTTTTTCTGAGCGATTATCTAGAAAATCACTTGTAGATTTGAAGTAGGAGGCAAATTGTAGGCTTATCGTAGCATACATTTTTTATTTTTTTATTTTTTATATCTCAGTTTGCTATGTATGGCCAAGAAAGAGCCACTGGTCCCAATATTTCTCACATATCTTGTATAATGCAGATCTTATAATAAACGATATTGACTAGTAATATGTACTGTTTCAATAAAATCATGACTATTGAGGGCATGAAATATGTTAAATCAACATAGATGACTTAAGCCATTTTTTTTTCTTTACAATTTTCATAATACGTGTTATGTCATCCTTGTGACCAAGCACAGAGCCCCCAAGTGTTGACTGTGTAGTACTGGGCACATCTACAATTACACAATTCAAGTGTCATTGTAACACTGGGAATCCATACCATCACCATTTGCAATCCTCCATCAATATTTACCGTTACTTCAAAATGAGGGAAACCATTTTCCCGCAGTAATTTTTTTTGTTCTGTGCATATTTGGCCCACCGTACTGCCTGCTGAAAGACAGAGGTGGTAATACCAGGTAGAAACAAAAGTGTGACTAATGATTGTGCATTTTCCTTTAGTATTATCATTTATAACTACTCAAAGTAAAATGGGAAGTACTGTAAATTGGAACAAAGTCATGACTGGAAAACACCTTATAAAAAGAAGTAGCTTCTGTCTTGGCTTCTGTCTTACAGCAGTGCACCAGATCTTGGTCAATTACATACATACCAGTTTGTAATACTTCCAAATACTTGAGGTGCACTTGATTTTAGCATTCCTGGCAATGGAACAAATGGAATGGTCCCAAAAGTGCAATCCCATAGATATACTATACAAAATAGTCAGCAATCTATTTTGCAACTCTGTATCTAGAATTGCCTAGTTTTCCCAGCCCTCCATACATCAGCATCTCCTCTGACTAGATTTTGCACATGTGCTAACAAGCTCACGGTTTGTAGGGTTATGGAGGCATACACTGACATCATGTATCAGATTAATAGATCTGAATCAAATACACTTTTAAAAAACATACAAAATGTTTGTAGGTCTTACATTTTCTGTCTTTTGTCTGGTTTTTCCCATCTCTTTTTTAATAAATAAGAGATGTAGTCTTTGATGGCTGCTCAACAAAGAAAGAGCTGTCTTCAGCTGTAACCTCTCCTCACCAGAGTCTGGAACATGACACATGTCAGCCTATGATAAATGGCGCAGTCTCAGTAATTTCACCAGGAATGCCCTTGAGATGCCCAAGACCCTGATCGCAAATGTTATTGTTGAATTAAACCATAAAAAGAAATCCTTTCCCCCCTTGACATGATAGAAAACACACCAAAAAAGAAAAAGATAATAACGTATTTTTTTCTTCCTTTCTCAGCATTAGGTTTATTGCTGGAGTGTGTAACAGGAAGAGTGATAGTGTGTGTAGGTGTCTGTTTGTGTGTTTAACACAATTATGTATTTCATTAGAATTATTGGTTTAACGGTAGCAGCTTTCCTTTTGATTACTGGTAAAATTGAACATTTTTAAAGGTGCACTATGCAGAAATCGTTCTGCCATTTCCTGGTTTCTAAAATTCTAATAGTTCACCAATTTCAGTTTATGTGACAAAACAAGCAAGTATAGTGTTGAGAATTATTGTACCATCCAAATTGCTGTGAAATATATTTTCCATAACCAAAACATTGTATTTTCAGCTGTTAGAAGCTGGTGTACAAAACCGAAAGTAAAAGAACGGGAAGCATAGAAACAACACACAGAGCAGATCTACCGCTTCTTAGACTTGCTTTTAATGAGAATGACAGATCTATAACTCACATTCTATGTGAATGTGGTCAGGTTGCCCAAAAACTTTGCAGCTTTAAAACTTTGCAGCTGAAGTACCCTTCCTCATGGTACTTCAGTCTAGTTCAGTTTGGTGCAAAGAATACCATTGCATTCTGTTATAACACTGTTTAACCAAAACAATTGCATTTGATATGCCCCCTCATATGTTTCTTATATTCTTTCTCATATTTCATCTTCAACTAATGTTTTACTGTATTTTTTTAAGAGAATCTATTCAACTGTGAATGTTGATTCAAGTGCCTTTGTGTTCAAGAGGAATTGCCTATTGACATGTTGTTAGTGATAAACCATGGGCTATCCCTCATGGCGGCAGCCCAGTCATAATGATAACAGATTTTTTTTTTAAACACATTTTTTTTATCACCAGTGGTTTACTTAATGGAACATACCTCACATTCCCATTTGTGGTGATTTGCCAGGCAATTATTCCAAAAACTACAGCTAAACTATCCTCTGTGCTATCCCTTCAGTCCTTTGACAAATAGAACTGTGGAATATTTTTAATTGGGAGGGAAGACACTGCAGATGTATTAGGGCTGGGATGGAAAACGGATGAGGCCGTCAAGCGGCGCGGCAGGGAGCAGCGGAGCTCAGTCCCACATCGCCCAGCCCTATCCATAATGCCACGAGTGTGCCACATGCCTCCGCTGTCATCCACACAGTGCCACAGAGGCCCCCAGGGGACAGAATAAGACCTCCCTGTCCAACACTAGGGTTCAACCTCTCATTGGCACAGCTTGGCTTTTCCCCATTTAGAGAACCTTTACAGCCACAAGGACTTGTCATACTGAGCTTACAAAAAACATCCTCCACTCATACTGCTGACTTCCACTACAAGCAATAGAGACCAATCTAGAGACCAATGATACACCAACCTAAGACCACACATCCACTGGACAGAGAACAACATGCTAATTTAGTAGACACAGAATGTTTCTACCAAGCTCTGCATTGGTCATTTCTCATAAGCAGGAGACAGTGCTCCAGATCCGAAGTTGGTCAAAGAGGTCCTCTTTTGAAATATAGCCCCAATTTGGTTATGACTGTTCAGCTGGCTGCCTTCAATTTTATACCTGCAAAGTTTCAATCTAGGCCTTCTCTACCTCCTTTAACATTCAGTGCCCCCATCCACCCTCCCCCACATTCTTCTCCTTTTCTTTTCAGGATTACTCGTAGAGACTGCTCTTGTGCTGTTATTTTCAACCCTGGTGGACTGGGGGGTTTGGTATGTATTCTGGAAATACTTTGAAGAAAAGCAAAAAAGGCAGCAATTTTCTGCTTGAATATCCCTCTGACTAAATCCATTGATCATCCTTGGGGTTCCTGAGAGAGAGGGAGTGAGATGGAGAGGCGTGTTTTATCCTCTAATAACTCCTACCCTCACCCCTTCCTGCCTCTCCGTTGTTGTGTTGTTGTTGGTCACACCTCTGCTCTGTTCCTTGGAGAGCCGGTGAGATTGAAGTTATTTTATGCTTCAGCTCCCCGGGCCCCAATTTGAAAACTCTGCGTGTCAGTTTTCACACGATGCTGTCATATGGCAAGGAGCATATAAGGCTCTCGCAAAGAGCATTGTGTTTTTTTCTCTAGTTTTTATGGTGGAGGCATCTGGTAGTTTTTATGTGTGACATCTAGATCAAGTTAAGAAAGCTAACTTCAAGTTTGGATGTGGGATTGCATGCAGCCATTAATAGTATGGAGTTCAGATTACTTCCATGTACCATTCAGTCAAATGTGCTTCCTTTGCTATTCTGTATTTTTGTGCAATCATTCATCAGCAATCATCACATTTTGTTAAGCAGTAGTTCGTTTATTGAAGTGTTTCCTGCTGCGCTCTAAATGACTACCTTTTTTTTTCAGGTTTTGACTAGTGATTAAACTTTGTGCACATTGGAACATGAAGAATCATCTGCATGTTGATTGGGGAAGATTTATAGAGGCCTCTGTGTGCTGGTTTGTAGCTGCTGTCGCAAATGATGGAGATTACAATATGAGTGACATGTTCTTTACCACTGAGTTATGGAAACAAGAAAACAGTCTGAAAATCTATATTTTTGAGGTAACCTGTCTCTCCTTGACAAGGGGTGAGAGGTAGGTGGGGGTTGAGGTAGCGTGCATGATTGTAGTGTGGTGGTATCGTTCTGATGTCAGGGTCATAACAGTCAGTCCTGTCCTGCACGGTTGGCACAGGCACCTCTCAGACACCTGCCAGCATGCTCTGCCTCCTGCAGACTCAATATACTGCAGCTAATTGGGAGGTGATGACAGAAAAGCCAGGCTCCATTTGCAGTAGTTTGGAGACAACCCATTCACTTTCGCCTCTATGGCTCAGGTGAGCCCTCATGGTGGGTCATAGCTTTTTCACTCACCTCTGTGCACACAGTTGGTTCCCCATGTCACCACAATCTGATGGAACATTGAAACAAGCCGCAGAGAAAACAAACCTTGAATACACCCTGCATTCTTTGAAAGGACATGCTGGTGGTGCAAATCTATTTTTCCTCCGCTGATGGTAGATTAGATCGAAGGCATTTCTCAATAACATTCCACCAACACAACTAAGCGATGGCCAGGCAATTATCTTGACATGGAATTGAGATGTTTGGCACCTGACCCTTGATCAGACCAAATACTGTTAATTGATAGTTTCTGGGTGTAAGGATCACTGTCAGCAGGCTGCACAATTTCAGTTGTGGTAGACAATACAGAAAACCTCTCAAATACAAGTTCAATGAATTGAAAATAACAATTTGGTTATTTCAATTTCAGTTAGGATGAAATGCATTTTCATTTTATGTGTGCTTCTCCCCACCATGGACCCAATCTCTAGATCTAAATATTTTGAACATTAAATTCAGACACATTTACTTAATGCAAAAGCTTAAAAACATCTTTGCCACAATAATAACTTTATTTTCCTCTGCTTGATTGCTGGAGCCTAAGCCTTGACACTTGTGATGCACTCTGCCAAGAACATTAAGTATCCGAAAGTGATAAAGCTTCAATTTGCTAGACCATTAGACTAATTACTGCAATAATTAAGTAACTACTTGATTAGAACTAATGGGTACCTAATTATCCAGGAAGAAAGGATCAGGTGGTAATTAATAGAGTCAAGCTGATGTCTTATGACTTACCGTCCCCGATTACCAGACATTAGGGATTGAAACGGGTAAAAACAAACAATGCCATTTGAGTGTTTATCTAGACCCCTGTAGCTGAGGCAAACAATCTGCTACTACCAACAGGGTGTGTAGATAATGACAAATGCAAAGACAATCAATATTCCAATTCTTCATGCTTGTCAGCAGGATAGTACTCTTTATACTGTGATTGTCAGTGGTCACTAGCTCCAGTGTTTGAAAAGCTAAACAACAGCGAATAGACATGGTATTGGTCTCACAGTGTGTTAAGCATTGGTGATATTCGCGTAACAGTATGACATTTTGCCCTTAATGAATAATCAACGTGTTTATCAAAAAAACAATAAATAGATCCATAATAAATTATGGAAATCAGGGCTCCCGAGTGGCGCAGTGGTCTAAGACACTGCATCTCAGTACAAGAGGTGTCAATGCAGTACCTGGTTTGAATCCAGGCTGCATCACATCCAGCCATGGTTGGGAGTCCCATAGGGCGGCACACAATTGTCCCAGCGTTGCCGGGGAAGGCCGTCATTATAAATAAGAATTTGTTCTTAGCTGACTTGCCCAGTTAAATAAAGGTAAAAAAAATATATATATAGACTGTATATCAGGGATCATCAACCAGATTCAGCCGAAAGCTGTTTTTCTTCTGGAGCGGATGGTGGTGGGGGGCGGTACATTACAAATCATTTGTAGACTGCAAATTGACCACAGAAGTCCAAACAGATATGACTAAAACGTAACAATTTCAAACCTTGCGTACATTTGTATATGATCACGTGTGTCTCTATTATGTGTGGGAATATCTTCTTCTTGATTTCTTAAATGAAAATCACTTTGAGATGAGTTGGGGAACCCTGTTGTAAATCAATACAAATGTATTCCCTGTCAGGTAACTAAAGTATTGGTGTTTCACAACATAGTACTTCTATGAGAAGGGGTTTGGTCACCTAAGGTAGTCAGTCTATGGCCACAAAGCATAAGTTTTACTTAAAAATATTTTAACTTAATGGGAAATTCTCACCATCTACATGGTGTTCTTGATTATTGTTGTTGGCTAAGTGGAAACTTCAATAACGAGACTCTTAGAAGTATTACATTTAAGAAAATAAATAATTTCCTCTGATGAGTTTTAATCACATTTCACAATGAACATGTTCAGCACTTCAAACATAGAGAAAGATGAATTGAGACAAATCTAAAATGTATAGAATTATACCATTTGCATAAAGTGTATTATCTAAGCATACAAGGCTTTTAGTAAGGGTGTTGAAAAGGTCATTAAAAATTAAGTATATTGAATACAAAACCAGAGCATTATCCCTCAATACATCAATCTGCCTGTATTAATATATAATTGTTATAAGATGGGCAGCAGTCAAAGCCACTCTCTCTATATATAATATGCATGAATATAAGTTCCACCAAATGTGAAATGTGAAGCTTTTTTTTATGTATAGGTTCTTTTTTATTAATGTTTGAATAATATGTGCCTGGAGGGTGGGATATACATTTTTATGAGTAGTCCTCGGCTTGTACATTCCCATTACGTATTTAAAATGAAATAATTACTGTTATTCGGATTGAGCATGCAATTGTTGAGAATTCTGAATTTGTTAAGACTGATGGGTAGTAAATTGGAGGGGAAGGAGTCAATTCGTAAAGCCCTGACTTCTGGCCATTATGTTGAGGAAACCCAATGTGTGATGTGAATTATGAATACAGTAAACAAACAGGCACAAGGCAGACTATGATCTACAGACCCCAAATGTCTTTAGAGTATGAGCTGCGTGAGAAATCACTATAATGCATGGTGGAAATACAATGCATCAGAGTAGTTCATTGTTTTGAAACTGTTGAGCAAACCCTACTATATGTTTGGAGTCTGGTCCTACAGTACTTCAATGACATCAGCTTTAAGTCATTATAATTACACTGTATTATCCCTGGATCAAGTCACAATGTACGTCTTACACACCTTAAGGTTAAGCAGGGACTGTAATACTCCATAATTTCTCAAACTATTAGTGAGGAGAGGAGTAAACCCCAACTATGAAGCTACTGTATAACATAGGGAAAAAACTATACAAAGATTGTTCTTAGCCAGATGGGGACATCATACGCTGCAGTCAATGGTACACACAAGCATATTGTCATGTTTAAGAGGGTGTACTTAAACAACCCCATCACTGCAGCTGTAGCTGAACCATCCAGGGAGAGTGCTACCACAACAGATAAGAGGCCAGTATGGTGGAGAGGGTGTGGGGTCTCCAGCCGTCTATTCCTCTGAGAGCCCCACTGAGGGGTTTCTAACAAGATGAAAATTAAGGGCATAGTTACAATACAGTACGTATGTTGTCTCCTGCACCATGGTCCCTGAGAGCAGATGCCTTTGATGTTGAGACCGGGTAAAAATAGGGCTCTCTCTATGGTTTTCAACCTAGGTTGGTCGACTCAAAGCCAGGGCTCGTGTGATGCAACAGTAGTGTCAATTAGTCAAGTGTTTACTGGTCTCTCTCCAGGAAAGATCAGAGTCTACTACTCTGGAGAAGTTTGGAGAGTGGTTATTTGTAGCACTGTGGCCTACTGTTGTAACTTCAAGGTTTGTCCTGTCTGTTGATTTTTTAGAGGGACTTCAGAGCTTGAAGGTAAGCACCCGAGGTGCTGTATGTTGTCTGTTTTTGTTAGGGCACACTGGTGACTCATTCTATCACAGATAAGTGACACATAGGACAATGCAATTGCCATGGAAGTACCACAAGTACTCTCGACTAAAGACATTTGGTAGTCCCCTGCTCTGCCAGACGTGGTTCTAATAAGGTTGTATGTAGGGATATAGGAAATTATATGTACCATAATTAGGTATATTCAATTTCTCACTGCTTACCTTTTGTAATAGAATAAGGCATCTGCTATCTCTCTCACTCTTTCCTTGCTGCTCACAAAGCTCTAAGGCTACAGTGAATTGATGTACAGTGCAATCATCTGCTAGGAGCTGATGTGATGTAAATGAAACTAATTAGGGAAATGACAAACATAATTAATAAAACAGGTTTAAGTTGTGAAAACACTGTCAGCGGAATGAATGAAGATGCTGCCACTCTTCTCTCTGCTGCCGCTCTGCCTTCGGTTTTTGTGGCAGTTCAATTATTAGGTCATGGATCGTTTCTGTGCAGCAGCTCCCTTCTCTCTTTCCCCTTTACTCTCTCTCTCTCTCTCTCTCTCTCTCTCTCTCTCTCTCTCTCTCTCTCTCTCTCTTTCTCTCACACATGTTTTCAACTCTGCGTAGAGACCTGAGGAAAAGGAGGGGGAGGCACCATCCTGTGGAAGGGAAATAAATGTGCCTGTCCATCCACCGCCTGGAAGAAATTAATTGCAGACTCCTCATCCTGTCTGGGTACAACAGGGGCATTAACATAAGCAATTTGCGTTCAACTTCTTCTGCTGGCTGCTTAATAGCGCATCGGACCTGGCCGATAAGGCTCGAGGTCCCTGATGCATTAGCATTTTCATAATATCAAAATATTATAGCGCCGTGATTTGCCAAAGCCCTTTCATTATTGATAAGAACAAAAGGTTTTATATATTACAAAAGGGGATCATGACCTTTAATTACGGCAAGCAAATTAGGGTGTACAGTAAAGTCAGTTACATTTTGAAGGAAAATAATGATGCTGGAGACGTTTCTCCATCCCTCAGGATTGGGAAATAATAGATTCCCCCACATCGACATGCAGGGTGGAGGAGTGCCTTCACAGGATCATGAAGAGCAGTGCCTACACATGAAAAGGAGCAAGTGGCTTTGGCCTATAGAGCAACAATGCACACAGAACACAAACTTGCTGTAGTTTGGTCCAATGTATTCCACCCAAGTCACCCTCCCACCCACTTCGAACACTCTACCCCGCCCACCACACCCATACCTCACACACACAGACCATTGGTTGAGGATCTATCACCAAAGTATGTGGTCTACGTGATTTGTATTCTGACAACATAACCCTCCAGATGTGTCATATTCTCAGGTGGACATTCACACCAGGTGCCACAGATGCCAAGCGAGGCTCCGGGGCGATGGAAATTGAGATAATTAGGTTAGGTCTCTGAAGACTTCTCCATCATCAACCACTGATTGTTGCTGCTCTGTGTTTGTCCCAGACACCTTAAAGGTTTCCCTAAAGTGTCCTCTGTGAAAGTGTTTCACACAATCTGTTGCATGATGGCGCTAACCTTTAACTGTGACTGACTCTGTTTGAAGATCTTTTTCTTTGTTAAAGAGTAAAGGTCAGAAAAACATCAACCCTTTTTAAGGGCTCACTCCTTCATCTTAAGATTCACTATATATACAAAAGTATGTGAACTGTAAGTGCTGTTATTGTGAAGTGAAAATGTCTAGGAGCAACAACGGCACAGCCACGAAGTGGTAGGTCACATAATCTCACAAAACGGGACTGCTGAGTGCTGAAGTGTGTAGAGCATGAACATCGACTGTCCTCGGTTGCTGCCTCTGAAAGCAAAAACTGTTTGTCGGGAGCTTCATGAAATTGGTTTCCATGGCAGATCAGCAGCACCCAAGCCTAAGACCACCATGCGCAATGCCAAGCATTTGCTGGAGTGGTGTAAAGCTCGCCACCAATGGACTCTGTAGCAGTGGAAACGCATTCTCTGGAGTGATGAATCACGCTTCACCATCTGGCAATACGACGGACGATTCTCGGTTTGGCAGATGCCAGGAGAACGCTACCTGCGCCAATGCATAGTGCCAACTGTAAAGTTTGGTGGAGGAGGAATAATGGTTGGGGCTGTTTTTCATGGTTCAGGCTAGGCCCCTTAGTTCCAGTGAAGGGAAATCTTAACACTACAGCGTACAATGACATTCTAGACGATTCTGTGCTTCCAACTTTGTGGCAACAGTTTGTGGAAGGCCATTTCCTGTTTCAGCATGACAATGCTGTCGTGCACAAAGCGAGGTCCATTCAGAAACGGTTTGTCAAGATCGTTGTGGAAGAACTTTCCTGACCCACACAGAGACCCAACTTCAACCCCATCGAACACCTTTAGGATAAATTGGAAATCCCAACTGCGAACCAGGCCTATTCCCCCAACATCAGTGCCCGACCTCACTAATGCTATTGCGGCTGAATGGAAGCAACTCACCGCAGCAATGTTCCAGCATCAAGTGGGAAGCCTTCCCAGAAGAGTGGAGGCTGTTATAGCAGCAAAGGGGGGACCAACTCCATATTAATGCCCATGATTTTGCAATGAGATGTTCATCAAACAGGTATCCACATTCTTTTGTTCATGTAGTGTATCCAGTTGAAGTCGGAAGTTTACATACACTTAGGTTGGAGTCATTAAAACACGTTTTTCAACCACTCCACAAATTTATTTTCAACAAACTATAGTTTTGGCAAGTCGGTTAGGACATCTACTTTGTGCATTACACAAGTAATTTTACCAACGATTGTTTACAGACGGATTATTTCACTTATTATTCACTGTATCACAATTACAGTGGGTCAGAAGTTTACATATACTAAGTTGACTGTGCCTTTAAACAATTTGGAAAATTCCAGAAAATTATGTCATGGCTTTAGAAGCTTATGATAGGCTAATTGACATAATTTGCGTCAATTAGAGGTGGATGTATTTCAAGGCCTACCTTCAAACTCTGTGCTTGACATCATCTGAAAATCAAAAGAAATCAGTCAAGACCCCAGAAAAAGATTGTAGTCCTCCACAAGTCTGGTTCATCCTCGGGATCAATTTCCAAATGCCTGAAGGTACCACGTTCATCTGTACAAACAATAGTACACAAGTATAAACACCATGGGACCACGCAGCTGTCATGCCGCTCAGGAAGGAGATGTGTTCTGTCTCCTAAAGATGAATGTACTTTGGTGCAAAAATTGCAAATCAATCCCAGAGCAACAGAGAAGGACCCTGTGAAGATGCTGGAGGAAACAGTTACAAAAGTATCTACTGTATATCCACAGTAAAACAAGTCCTATATCGACATAACCTGAAAGGCCGCTGCTCCAGAAACCACTGCTCCAAAACCCCCATAAAAAAGCCAGACTACGGTTTGCAACTGCGCATGGGGACAAAAATCGTATTTTTTTGAGAAATGTCCTCTGATCTGATGGAAAAAATAAATAAAAATGGAACTGTTTGGCCATAATGACCATCGTTATGTTTGGAGGATAAAGGGGGAGGCTTGCAAGCCGAAGAACACCATCCCAACCATGAAGCATGGGGGTGGCAGCATCATGTTGTGGGGGTGGCTTTGCTGTAGGAGGGACTGGTGCACTTCACAAAATAGATGGCATCATGAGGATGGAAAATTATGTGGATATATTGAAGCAACATCTCAAGACATCAGTCAGAAAGTTAAAGCTTGGTCGCAAATGGGTCTTCCAAATGGCCAATGACCCCAAGCACACTTCCAAAGTTGTGGTTAAATGGCCTAAGGACAACAAAGTCAAAGTATTGGAGTGGCCATCACAAAGCCCTGACCTCAAACCTATATGAAATTTGTGGACAGAATTGAAAAAGTGTGTGCGAGCAAGGAGGCCTACAAACCTGATTCAGTTACACCAGCTCTGTGAGGAGGAATGGGCCAAAATTCACCCAACTTATTGTGGGAAGCTTTGGGAAGGCTACCCGAAAAGTTTGACCCAAGTTAAAACATTTAAAGGCAATCCTACCAAATACTAATTGAGTGTATGTAAACTTCTGACCCACTGTGAATTTGGTGAAAGAAATACAAGCTGAAATAAATCATTCTCTCTACTATTAGTCTGACATTTCACATTCTTAAAAGAAAATGGTGATCTAACTGACATAAGACAGGGAATTTTTACTAAGATTAAATGTCAAGAATTGTGAAAAACTGAGTTTAAATGTATTTGGCTAAGGTGTATGTAAACTTCCGACTTCAACTGTATATTTTGACTGTAGACCAAAGAGTCTCAAAGTGTCTTTATTATCTCTGACAAGCTTGATGGACAGAGGATGTTGGGGGATGATGATTAAGTTCATCCATTGAACGACACAAAGTATGCTGAAAAGTGCAGATCCACAAATGAGAGATATAACAAAGGGTTAAAATGTACGGGGATGCATTTTTGTTATTCATTCTGGGAGAAAATATTCAAAATCAAAATGAGAAAAGTACCATAGTCAAACTAAACACACAGTAACACAGTAACACTAGCAGTATGTCTGTATTGGCAGAACTATAAATTATGTGAATCTAGAGTACTGAAGACTAGGCCACTGAATCCCGCTGAGTTTTGTTGTTGATTACAGAGGATGTGAATGTAATTTCTTCCCTTAATGATTCTGTCCCGAAATATGTGTATTAGTGAGGCCAGAGTTTCCTTCTTTACTGTACGCCGAGTAATAAAAGCAGCAATCAGCAGTAGAAACAATAACAAAGCAGCGCGCTCCCCACCCTTGTTTCGGTAAAAAGCTAAGAGATGGGTCTGGAGAAAGTTAACCCCTCTCAAATTCATAGATATAGCTATGGATGCAGGGACTTACCATCCACAATTATAGTTTTAACCATGTTTTGAGGCTATATAGTGTTTGTTTTTCATTAACTTTGTTTACAAACATTGGAGTAAAACAAGCTTATATTGTGGATTCTGATGGGGTACAGTTGAACTAAGCTCACTAGGCATTTATTATTATATTCTTCAATAATATAATTAATTAAGGCCAAAAATGGATGTACTGTAGCAACTAGCTCTTCTTGCTTCCAAAGAATATGATTATGTGAAGGCCTAGGATATCTCTGAATCACTATAGCCTGAACAGTAATAAGGAATGAAGAAGGAAGTGGAAGGATGCTCTATTGTAACACCACTTGCCCTTGCACTGTAGGATTACAGTCTGATTGTTTCATAGTTGGGCCCTGGTAATCGTTGTTTCACAGTGTCCCATAGTGCACCACCCTGCTTATCATTCATTAACCTCCAACTGTGGTGTCATTCTGGCCTCCCAACATTCATTCCCTCGCCATTTGATGACATACAATACATTCTCATGCAGGAAGGATGCTCATCTATGCTAATTTATCGTAAGTCCACTGCCCAGTTAAAGGTGACATCATTTTTTTAATTTGGTGGCTCTTCATCTAATTTCCCAGTGCTGATAATAATTAATTAGCCTGCTTATTATATATTTTTCTTTAGTCTTCGAGAGCCTCCCCATCTGGAGGGAAGACAGTCCTCTCTGTGTCTGATTAATGGCGGGGAGAGACAGTTGCCAGTGCTGCTATGTCACTGAAGCCTTGCTGTCTGGTTCAGGTCAGAACCATGCACCCGGCAGTATGGAGCTGGCCCAGTACAAATCACTCTCTGCACAGCATTGTGAGAACGACCATATAACGACCATGTAACAACAACAAACAGAAAATAAACGGACATGTTTTTTAGCAATGATACTCCTGTTAATTATTTAAAAATAGCTCGATCAATCAATGAATGGGAAGTTATTCCACCTTAACCTGTCATTGAGGTGAACAGTCCAATAAGCTCACTGAATCACTGTATTATTAGTTGACATGACAAATCCTGAACTTGGAAAAGCAGCAGTGTGTGAAATAGGCTTCTGATTTGCATGTCAAGTTACTCACTCACCTCATGTAGGGAAGCCACCATTTCAAAAACAACTAAGTCAACGTTGTAAATATTTAGTTTAAATATATATAGCACTTTAGCTCCCAATATTTATTAGTAAAGCAGCTTGATTGAATAGTATTTATTTTCCCTAGCAGTTGCTTGAAGCTACTTCAACTGACCGATCAATTACAATGTATGCATACTCTGCTGGAATGTTGCCCTTGAGATAGAAAGTCATCTTCTCATCCTTAACCTATAAAACAAACACAGTGACGTTAGCCCTCTAGCTGCCCAGACAGAGGAAGAGGAGGCCAAGGATCTCTCATGCCACTGGAGCCTTGACTCATTTGTCACCACTGTGTCGAAGGAAAGATGACATTTACAGCCCTGTGAAGTGACTGCCTCCAGCTCGCCGGCCACCCTCAAGTAATAAATGTTTACCTTAAAGAAAGAGGTCTGTGAACTCAGTTTATATATATATATATATTTATATATATATGAAAGGGGGGTTTTGCACACGGGGTGCTTATTTCCCCCACCTTTCACTCACTCTGTCAAACAGAACCAGATTAATGGCACAATTTGTCCTACAAATCACATTAGAAGAAATACACACTAAGGTGAAAAACTTTCTCCCATCCATTCCCCAGCTGTGATATCTGTTCATATGAAATGTATTCCTGCCAGACATTTACAGAGGTGTACAATGAAGGTGAAGAGGCATAATGACAATAGGAAGAAGACATGTGTCTGGGAAAATGTACTTTAGAAAGAGAAGGATGTATGGTTCATTCTCGCTCTAATAAACGCATGAAAATGCTCGCACAAAAACAGGTTTACATGCAGTGTGAATGCTGCTTATGCATGTTAGTGTCCCTGTTGCTTGAATGTGTAATGATGAGGAGACTAGTAGAATTATTGCTTTACAAGATCTACAAGAAATACAATAAAAAATGACAACATTAAATGTGCACATACAGTATAATCACTTAAACAGTAGACAATGGCAGAGGGACTATTTGTGAGGCTGGCCTCCTCTATATTCAATATGATGCCTGGACCATTCTGAGAAGTGAAGTCCTTGAAGAATCCCCCCTGACACAAATCCATAAATGCCTGAATAACCTTAATATTTAAACAGATAAAAAGAGGTGCCCGTTGAGATTCTTTCAAAAAGACTTTGAATATTACACTGTGAGTCCTGGGAGGCCACTTTTCACAGATAGGACTTCAATCCGATTAGATTTGAATAGAGCTGTACCGTGTGCAGGATGGACCACAGAGGAGTAGAGGGATTCAGGTGGGAGGGATAACAGTCTGTTCTAATTACTGGCTCGCCACTCCCCGGCAGACATGGTACCAAAGTAGGGGGGGCAGGAGGTGCATACTGGGAGCTAGGATGAGTGAAATCTAAAGGCTACACACTGTAAGGTGGTGATTCCACAAGTGACATAAAGTTAGAGTACTATGAGCACTGTGAGCTTCACTAATCTCTGAAGAGTTGGATCTTATTCAATGGCCACCTTCTTGCAATCTTGGATTAAGTAGCTAACCAAAGGAAAAAAATCTGAATCTTTGTGTAATTCTCTCCCAATAACGATAACATCACAATAGACCTCTGAAATACCAGTGGTGCAGCACATTAAAAGCAAATGGTACATGCTAGGAAGATACAGCATGAGTGTGTGTGTCATAGGTAGAGAGAGAGAAAAAGTGAGAGAGAGAGATAGCGAGAGAGAAAGATAGCAAAGGGAGGGTGAAAGAGAGAGCAGTGAGAGAGACAGCTAAAGGAGGCCGCCCTGTACCGACTGCGTGTCAGATGTGGGAGCTGGGCTGTTATCTGCTGATCCCAGAACTTCCCCTGGAGCGCCGGAGTAGGTCTGTCTCACGTAGTGCACCCTGCACAGGGACGACGCTGCCGGCTGACAGGAAGGCTCGATTAGCGTGCCACAAAGAGGCCGAAACAGAGGAGCACTTCCTCGACCAAAGGAGGTTAGTCTGGAGAACACACTCCAACCCTCCTTCCTGAAAGCGGACAGTGACAAACACACACACTGGACAGGCCAGCTCAGGGAATGCATTACGGACTTGGATCTAGTTTCTTTGACACACACAGAGAAAGACACACACACACACACACACACACGCACGCACGCACGCACACACACACACACACACACACACACACACACACACACACACACACACACACACACACACACACACACACACACACACACACACAGTTGATATATTACAGTGATTGAGATATACACAAAATGTATTCAGGTCAATGTGTTAAGTTATTATTAACGAGTGAATAAAAAAGTCACGTCTAAATCTAGTCTATAAGTAGAACACAACTGTTTCATTGATTTAGAAGGTCACACAATTCACCTTTTTGGGAGGATGCTTGCAGTCCTCCAGAGAATGAGATGAGTATGTTTGGGCTGGCCCCGGTCCTGCGCGTGCTGCCACAACCCAGACAATGGAATGGGGATGTGGAAGTGGGCCTGGGCCAGATGAGGAAAAGGAGATAGCATGGGTGGGGTGAGGGGTGGAGGTGCGCAGAGTGGGGAGGGGTGGGCTGTTATGAGACCTTGTGCCGGATTGGCATTGTTCATGAGAGGAAAAACACCAACAACAACAACAATTAAAAAACACAACACTTCCTGAATCTTTTTATATGATCATGTAGAGAACAATTGAGCGGGTGGGTTCTGCTACTTTGAGGATATTGGGGGAAGCCTCCCCTTCGAGTCTTGCAATGATCTTTTCACACCTCTCTCTGAAACAGGCAGGAAAAATAAAACAATGCAGTTTGCTGACCAAGAGGCCTACTGATCAAGTACATCATGTCCACTGAGAGAGATTACAATACCCTTTGACCTGTGATACATTAAATAATGAACTAAAGGTTAATAAGGGAAAATCCAATATGAATTGATATTTCTTCCAAATGCAGCATATGAAATAGATCATTACCATGGTACCAAGCTCAACAGATTTCACTTATCTCAAGAAATTACTTACAACGGAATGCATGGAACAATGACTGAACAAGCAGAGGATGAAGAGGCCTCTGTTAGGCATCACACTGGAGATGAAACTTGACTTTACTTAGATGTTGGCCTCCACCTGAGCAGACACTTGATAGTCATCAGTTTTTGTCGACTCAAGAACTAAGGAAGGACCACACAGGTTGTATAAAAATGCTGGAGTTTTCGGACATGCCTTGAAATAAGATCCCCGTCCAAACGACTAAGAAGAGAAAGAAAGCGTGTTGTGTGTCTATGTGTGCACGTGTGTGTAACTGTGTGTGTGTGTGTGTGTGTGTGTGTGTGTGTGTGTGTGTGTGTGTGTGTGTGTGTGTGTGTAACTGTGTGTGTGTAACTGTGTGCGCATGTAGGTCTGTTTCTTTGTCTGACTTTTCTCCACTGAGTGTGCTTGGTTGTAGATTTCACTAACCCTGAGGTCATGCACCTGATATACCTCTGAATCATGCTGTTAGCTGAAGTGTAAAAATCCTCCCAGGGAAAGATGTATCAGGGGATAAGAGTGCAGTGGTGTGATGTACTGTAATAGTGCTAGAGCCTCCAGGCCTAGACTAGACATTGGTATTTTAGTTCTGACACCATTGCACCTAGCTTTCCAGTGATATACTCTAATACTCACATGAGTTGTGGCTGGATCAGAGCAAGTTGGAATATTTTCATTAAGTAGAACCACATGTAGACATTGTCTAGGTGTGGGTATTATTAGTGTCTGCATAATTGAGTGAGTGAACAACATAAATAGGTAGTTAATAAAAATCACCTTTATTTAACCAGGTAGGCCAGTTGAGAACAAGTTCTCATTTACAACTGCAACCTGGCCAAGATAAAGCAAAGCAGTGTGACAAAAAATAACAACACAGGGTTACACATGGGATAAACAAACATACAGTCAATAACAATATACAAATCTACATACAGTGTGTGCAAATGGAGTAAGGAGGTAAGGCAATAAATAGGCCATAGTAGCAAAGAAATTAAACATTAGCAAATTAACACTGGAGTGAGAGATGTGCAGATGATGATGTGCAAGTAGAAATACTGGTGTGCAAAAGAGCAAAAAGTAAATAAAAACAATATGGGGATGAGGTAAGTAGGTGGATGGGCTATTTACAGATGGGCTGTGTACAGCTGCAGCGATCGGTGAGCTGCTCAGATAGCTGATGCTTAAAGTTAGAGAGGGAGATATAAGTCTCCAACTTCAGCAATTTTTGCAATTCGTTCCAGTCATTGGCAGCAGAGAACTGGAAGGAAAGGCGGCCAAAGGGAGTGGGGCTTTGGGGGTAACCAATGAGATATACCTGCTGGAGCGATTGCTACGGGTGGGTGTTGTTATGGTGACCAGTAAGCTGAGATAAGGTGGAGTTTTGCCGAGCAAAGACTTATAGATGACCTGGAGCCAGTGGGCCTGGCGACAAATATTTAGCGAGGGCCAGCCGACGAGAGCATACAGGTCGCAGAGGTGGGTGGTAAATGGGGCTTTGGTTTTCTGAGTAGAGTGTGGGAGGCTATTTTGTAAATGACATCGCCGAAGTCGAGGATTGGTAGGATTGTCAGTTTTACGAGTGTATGTTTGGCAGCGTGTAGATTAGATAGCATACTTATTGTTAGCCAATGTCATACAATTTTATTCTGGACATGGTAGAAACTCATTGTGGAAACTCTCAATGGGTCAAGCTAGAACACTTTACCTTCTCACAACATGTTACAGAGGCAACAAGAAATGCCTGTTCCTTGGTCAGAGCTTAATGTATTCAGGTTACAGGCTTCTCCAGCTGCTTTCACCAATCCTGCCAGGTTACAATAATCTCTCTCCTCAACGGTTCTGGATGTGATGTAATGGCTTGGCACCACAAGTTAATCGCTCTATTTTGTGTCAGTACAACCTCTTTCTGTCTGCAACACTCATGAAAGCTATGGAAGAAGCAAAGAACTCCATACACAGAGGAACAAACTAAGCAGGTGTGGTGAAAAAAAGAGTTAACACTGGATGTCAGGTAATAGTTTTTAAGACACTCTGACAAGAACTCTCTGGTGTGATTGCGTAGGAACATAGGGTGACCCATGTTTTTACATGGTGAAAGAGGTTTTTAGTCTGAGTGAACTTTTGGGATTAGTCTTTGGTGGAGTTTGCTTGGGTGTTAGGTCAGGATGCTTTCAGTTCGCTGTTTCTGAAAGGCAGGTTCATATAACGCCAACTCATGGCTGGGCTGTGGAAATGGTAGACTAATGAAGTCGATTGTGGAAATCTTTTGGCCTTGCAAAGCTGGTGGCCCTCTGAAATCTCAATGAGCCCACTGATACCCAAAGCAAAAAAAAACGTTTTTGTGTGAGGGCTGTGGGGGAGGGAAAAGCTCAGAAAATTCGGACTATTTTTGTGTTTTACACAGTTAAGGGGAAAGAATGAGGGAAGTGGATGATTGTGGAGACTAGAGATTCTTTCTCATGAGATGAAGTCACTGAACTGGAGCTAACCCCAAAACCCGGCAGTCTGAAGGACATTCTCTGTTTCCTTTGATTAGAGAGGCCTCAATCCATGCTGTTAGGAACACTCTGGAACTAACAACTTTTCCTTTGCTCCTGCCACATACCATTTGAAACTGGATGGAAAACCTGAATTTTCAGCCTACTTCTACAAATCTCAATCAGGATTTGTTTTAGCTCTGCTTCAGTTAGTACATTTTCAGTCATTGCAGAAATGTGTAAGAGGAAAGGGACTTTGTTTGGCACACTTCAATGATAACCATACTATTGCTCCCACCAGTGTGTGTGATGTCCAGTATTATCCAGAATAAACCCCCCAAGGTTCATCCTGTGACTTAGTGTATATGTGTATAATTAGTGGAAGCAGGTCTCTGATGCCTCCCTTTGTTTGCCTGGCCACAGGCATATTGTTCTATCGTGAGTTTGGGAGTATTTACCAACTGTCACTTCCCTTCTTTGCTTTTTTTTGTCAGCAACATATTACTTTTGATACATGCTCACACACGGGCACACTACGCACGCACGCACGCACACACACACATACACACACACACACACACACACACACACACACACACACACACACACACACACACACACACACACACACACACACACACACCAATGGTAACAGCTGTCTTGTATTCTGTGCTGGACAGGATCTAACACCACAGCAGAGAATCTGGGTCAGAATATTTGGAAAGCATGAATATCAAATGGTGTCCTCAAACTGGTGAATTAATATGACTTTCACTGGTGACATTTTCTAGCAGCATATGGCAGTGAGCTCATGGGAGAGCAGCGCTTTTTGATGAATGTTTTGAGTCTGAGGGACCAAAGGACGGTATTGGGCATATGTCACCTTCTGTTTTTGCCTTGTGAAATGGTAAAACAGCCACACATCAACTGGATACTGAAGCCATAGAACTGCCATTTCAGATAACATTAACCCCTGCAGTTTTAAAGCATGAAAAGGGATGGTACCAACGCCCTCAGGGTATGTGTGTCTTGGGGGCTTGGGTGACAAGCAAAAAAAAACGCATTTCTGTTGTCTGAAAGGAAAACTGGACCTGGAAGATTCAATGGCTTCCTGGCTAAATATTCCACATTAACTTTACCTGGCATGAGGCATTGCAAAGGGTTAACACTGTAATATTGCACAAATCAGTCAATGATGAAATCCCAATTACCACTTGAGTTTAACGTTGATTAGTAAATTGAGTCCTCTCTCTGATGCAGTGTCTGTGGCGGCTTAAGCGTGGAGCTGGAACCTCATTCTCAGGCTGCTGCCATTGTCTGTAGCCCTAATCACTGTTGTACCCGCTACCCCTCTTCACCCACCACACCCCCATCCTTCTTATCTTTACACTGAGGCACAAACATTTGTGTTCAGCAGTTTCTGCAAACAAATTCAAATTGAAAAGGGTAAAGTCAGAAATTAATTATCCATCTAAAGCCAATGTACTGGAAAATATAATTTATGGAACAATTATGAAAATGGTGCGCTTAAGTGAAAACCCTGCAATAATTTAATTAATATTTTATTTTAATACTCATTACATTTTTACCCATGGAGGATGTGATGGAATGTATGCTGTTGAATGAAGTGGTATTTTCAGAGAAAAAAACTGCCTTTACTGCTCTCAATGAGATTGGAGCTTCAACAGCCTGTTGTTATATAGATAGCAGCTGGGAACCAAGAGGTGAATGTTCAGGGGGTGATTAAAACATTTAAAAGATGAGACTTTGACCCTTGACATTGAGATAGCTTATGTGATAAAGCGTATTAACACAACGTTGTTGTGGACTTTATTTGACAGAGGAAAGTATGTGAATTCCAGGGGATGACGCATACATACACGATGTGTACACTGCATGTACATGTGCATGTGTGCCTGCGTATGTACTGTACGAACAAACGTTTGTAGGCGCCTGAGCATTCCCCTGTTTGAGATTTCCTTCCCCTTGTTACTCACATGGTAGTTCAGTGGCTTTGAAGCACACAGTGGCTCTTTATGCTAGGCAAGGACTTGCCCTTCTCCCTGTCAGCAGACCACTGGGAACAGTTCTCTGTGTGCACTCTCATTGGCATGCTAAAGAGCCCTGATATTTTTGTCTAACATATTAAAGAGGGAATTAAGCAGAGCTATTGAGGGCTTATGTCCTGAGCATTTTAACGTTTTTTTCATGGCCATTATTTGAAATCCAGCCAAGTAAATTCTAAAGATGGGGAGGATAGAGAATGGAAAGAGAGGTTATTGACAGCGCTGTGGTCAGTACTTTGAGAGACAAGCGGAAACAATGTGCTGACTGTTATCGAAGGACCGGTTTACTGAAATAAGTGTCCTGTCTGTGCTTTTTTCACCTGCTTTTTTCTCTCCCAAGAAAGTTGTTACAATGAAACCAAGTCTAAAGCAGTAATTTGTAAGTCAAGAACCTGGCTGAGTGGATTTCTGTGGCGAGGGAGGAGTTGAACGGGGGTGGCGAGTGAAGCTAGGGCCTAGGGTCTATTCAGGGGCGAGTAAAACTGGGCAGCTTTGCCTGCCACCTCATTGGCCTCCTGTCCTGTGGTTAGCTCATGTGGTCAGGCACCAGCAGCACATTAGTGGAAAGTGATAGTGGATATTCATTCAGATGTTAATTCAGTTTGGTAACAATTGGAAAAGCCTTATCTATAGTAATAGGACCCTATAATTCAAGGCAATGTTGGAGAGGCTTCTTTGTAAACTGTTCTTATTGTGCGGTTCATCCAATATCTATGAAGCAGAACATTACAATGGGTATGTTACTCATATTGTATGATATGCTCTCCTTTGAGCAGTGGTAATATCAGTTGGTCTGACAGCGGCAGATTCCCTGTCGGCTATATAGTACAGTGATAAATCCAGGAGGTTGCTCTGTTCTATAGCCTGGGAACATTAGACAGAGCCCAGCTCTTTAGGCAGGCGTTTATGACGGAGTCCCTAAAGTTACAAAACGATTATGACAGCCTTGAGCTGCCACTGGAAACAAACCCACTGACACGTTGACAAAATCCCTGCCCCGTGTTTATATCGCGTTTTGCAAAGAAATCAGAAAAGGTAATCATGTATGGAAGCCGGGGTTAAGAAGCAATGTAACAGTCTATTAACTTTAATATAGATATGTGGAATAAGCATATGCAGGGTCCATTAGCATAAATCTTGGTTACACATGAGTGGTGTTGCACACTGTTCTCTCTCCACAGTGGGGTCTAATGACAAACACTGTGAATGAACTGAGCCTGAGCCAGCCTGCTGACTGCACGCTTGAGCTCTCAATTAGCCCCCTTACCATTTACCCTCCTCTGCACTACCAGTCCTCCTGCCTTCTGCCTGTGTACGGCCCTGCTGGGGTGAGACTGTTCAAACTGCCAGCTAATGATACAGCAACAAGGCTACAGGAAATGTAAACAATAATAAACAATTAAATGAAACAATGCATACACACCTGTATACTTTTAGATTGCATAGCTGTATCAGATTATGTATTGTAGGGGAAATGTAAAGAGGACTATGAACACATGTCAGTTGATACAAATATTTTAAAAATCAACGACAACAGAAAAACACTATATTTTAGTGAAAAAGTACTTGTGCGAAAGGTTTGTCATCCATGTGGAGCAGAAGAACAACTCCATTATGTTTGATTCATCATCAAAGGGCCCTGAAAGGATACTGGAACAAGAGAGATATTCCTGATTCCTCCACAGAACTATATTCATACTTCATAATGTTTGATGTTTTACTGAGAGGCTTTCAAAAGAACAGATGTGCTTAGAACTCCCCCAAAAATGATACAGGAGTAATGTCTAAAAACGAAGGCATGGAAGTGTTCATTACCCTATTAGTAGTAGTAGTAAAAGTACAGTAGCCGAAGAAGTATTTGTATTAGTAGTAGTAGTAAAAGTATAGTAGCAAAAGTAGTTTTTGAATTAGTATTTAGAAGAAGTGAATGATAATTCCATTGACTACCTCTTAATCTTATAACGATAACTTTGTTACGCATAGCCCACTTTTAGGATGACAAACAACACTGTGGTTTGCTATTCACTTATTTTCTTGGCCGGCAAGGTAGCCTAGTGGTTAACGCGTTGGACTGGTAACCGGAAGGTTGCAAGTTCAAACCCCCTGAACAGGCAGTTAACCCACTAGACTGACATTCCTAGGCTGTCATTGAAAATAATAATTTGTTCTTTTAACTGACTTGCCTAGTTAAATAAAATAAATACAATTTTACCTAGGTGGTACCTAGACGGTAAAACACATGTCATCTATGACTACATTATGTTGTGAAGTGATGTTTGGCCTCCCTTTCCTGTGTTACTCAGAGGGTAAAGATTAGTCATCACCCCACTTAACATCCTCCTCACTTTCTCACATGGCTGTTCCTCTGTTAGCACTATATCCTGGAGATGACACAGCACACAGGGTGTTCTTCACAGCTGCATTATGTTACATGGCACTCAATTTCCTTTTCAAGAAAATGAATGACAATGCAACAATCTATGATTTGATGTAGTCTAGCAGTTGAAAGTACAAGACTTACCTTGGTACCATATTACACTACTTGTGAGATCTAACTGTCAATTCATCTGGGACATTAACATCCCTACACCACTGCATACTCTGCCTGTCTGTGAAATGTCCCTACATTGTTTCTGTCGTATTGAACCCTCAGAACCACCATGCATATCACATTGTTGCATTGTAAAAGTCATACATCACATGATGGAAAAACCCAATTGAGTTGCAACCCACTGTAACATCTTCACAGGCTAATTGGATTGGTGTTTAGCAAGACCCCGAGAGGAGGCAGGGACTTCGTTCATGCATAAAATTGTCTTTGTTTTCTCACTGTCGTTTTCTCTCCCCTTCTCTCTTGGTTGCATTTCCCACTGCCTCCCCCACATGCTCAGGCCATGGAAGGAGTTGTATTAGTATACCTTTGTGCCAGCATGGGAGGAAAAAGAAATGATCTGGTATTGAATTTCAATAACACATTTCCTGGGGTCCTGCAGAGTACAAGCAATCAAGGGTTAAATTGGATCTGTAACGTATGCTCTGTGACCCACAAATCGCTTACCCATCAAACAGACTCATTACGAGCCAGCAAGCAGATGAGTGTTTGTGAGCCTTGCCTCTGAGCGGCGGGGATTGTGTGTATTACCACTAACACGGCCGAGGTATTTACATTTTGATTTTTTCGTAATGGGTTTTGACATGTTTCATTTCCTCTGGGGTAAGCGCTCGAGACCTCCGAAAGTAAATGTTGCTAAAAAGTCATCAAGGCAGAATATTAAAATGCCATCAAATAGGAATTTCACTAATGCGATGGGGCTGGGGCTTCAGGTACGCGGAGCCAGGGTCAGAGGGGCCTGGTTCTGGGAGAAACACTATTTGTTCCCCTTGGCTGCCTTTCCCCCTCTTAAATACATTATTAAAGGACTTCTACCCCTCCCCCTCTATCTCTTCACCGCTTGGGCCTCATAGTTCAGCCACACCATTTGAAATGAAAAAGAAGCAAGAGAAGGGTTAGCTGATGCACATAGACCTGCAAACTAACACCCTTTTTGGCTTAATTGTCGGCATAAGAGGTATAAGAGGTACAAGCTGGCCGGTATAAGAGGTACAAGCTGGCCAAGTGTACAAATCATCATGTTTTGTATGGCACTTACGGTAAAGTTTGGAGGATGTATATGGATATGTCATTGCATAATTATGCACTTTTGAGTTGATAAGTAGCTAACATTATAGTCGTGCCATTTGGCCCAATGTAATTCAAATATCCCTATCATCAGATGGAAGCCAATATGACACCAATATCAATGAAATTCACAAATTAACTTTATTGGATGTACACAACATCTATGATCCGTCCAGTAGTTACCGAGAACCACTGTATTGGATTTTTGACAGGGTCGTTAGCATTAGGGTCGCCAGACAATTTTTTGTTCAAACCTAGCTCGAATTCTAGACGGTGGATTAAAACTTGGTTGCTGTGCAACAGTAGTAGCTAGATAGTAGAAGGTTAGCAGCTGTAGCTAGCTAGCTTTCACCAGTTGGATGAGAAGCAAAATGAAGGTATCTAGGTACAGTACATTTTGCTAAGGAATGTTTTTCATTTGACTGAAGTCATCTGTGTAAACTGCTAACATGGGCACGGTTTCCCGATAGCGATGGAACTTAGGCTTACAAGTGTTTTAACAATGCGTTTCCCAAAACACTCCGCAGAGTGAACGGTCGCTAAGTGCGTCATTGGAGCATGTGTCAATACTTATAGGATAATAAAAAGTGAGTGCTGATCTTGGATCAGCTTTCTCAATTGAAATCTTACCTTAACATTAGAATGATTTCACAATACTGACGGCGGATCAGCTCCTATTACTATCTACAGCTGCAAATACCGAGGCGGCTTATTCTTACTCAATAGAAATGCTCTAAAATCCCAGATTTGGCACGTCATTGCACACAATAGGATACACATAATGAAATATATATATTGAGACAAATTACAGACAGTAGCATACAAGTAGCAAAATATAACTCAATTGATGGAACATAAAATGTACCGTATTTCAATATGAATGAAATAGGCCTATAGCTTACTGTTTATATGTTAATGCAGTCATCTCGGGTTTCATTTTAAGCATATTTTTATACGTCGGTTGTTTGTATCATTTTAAAAGACATTAGCAATTTTGTATTTGTAGTCAACTTTGTTCTGACGTTATCAGAGGTCCCAGAGAGACGGATAAAGCATGTAATTCTATGTTTAGCATGGATCTTCTGTGTATAAAGTGGCACGGGGGTGCAAAAAAGCATCTAACGACGCACTTAGATGTTCTAAGTGTTCTGAGGAAAGTGTTAGATTTGGAGCATTTTCAAGTGCAACGTTAATAACGATGGTTTTGGGAAACAGCTCAGAGATTTAACGATGCTCATATGAAGATTCTAATGATGAAATTAGCCTTAAGATGCTTTTGGGAAACCGGGCCCAGGACACTTGCGTGTAATCAGAGCACAAACTGATAAGCTAGCAAATGCCCTTGGCTACTATTATAGCCAGTTAGATACACCAAACTTTGGGAATTTTGGGAAAATTGCCACACTGCTAATTCATAATAAATGCACACACCAGAACAGATGTTAAAAGATCCAAAGTAAATTCTAGCCCTTAACTTATGCATTATTTCAGTATGCTCCCTCCTCTGTCAATGCAATTTTCTTTGTGTCATTATAATCCAAATTTGCGCTGATTGACAAAGTGTCAAGTTACATTTCAATGTCTTTCCAGAATCCTGAAGTCACCACCAACAATAAAAAGTATCAGGGGTGTGGATTGCATATGAAGCATCCAGGTAAAACAACAACAACATCATAATGATCATTGCTTGCTTGCGCGACCTGTGCACAGTCTAAAGAAAGTGCCATCCTTGCTAACTTGGTTAGCTATGTGATCAAATTAAACTGTTTTGAACACATCAACTATATTTTTTTACCAAGCAAAAAAAAAAAACGGTCAATCAGTAATGAGTGAATGAACAAAAACATTTTGGAACGAATGTGAGCTGTCATCTCCAGACTATCCATTTAAATAAGTTGATGTATGTACAGTATAAGAGGGTTTGTAACATAACGGTTAGCGTCACCGCCCTGGGATTTGAAGGTCCTGGGTTTGACTACCGGAGGAGATACAGTATTTTGACCATTCTTTTTCATCCATAGTTTTTTACATCCCCCTCCCTTTCCCAACACACACACTGTTGTGCACACACAAAAAATGGTTTGTGCTTATTGTCATTTATTAGGTGTCTCTTGCCACATCGTTGAGTGGCAAGAGACAGGGAGTGTGACATGTACTAGTACTAGGTCATATGTGTTGCTACTATGGAGGACAGAACGGTGGAGAGGCCAGCTCTCAAACTTTCAAGGAAGATGTTGTTGCCTTCATTTGTCAGATGCATGCCATCCCTATGGTACAAATGCACACGATAAGTTCAAATCAAATCAAATGTATAAATATAGCCGTTCGTACATCAGCTGATATCTCAAAGTGCTGTACAGAAACCCAGCTTAAAACCCCAAACAGCAAGCAATGCAGGTGTAGAAGCACGGTGGCTAGGAAAAACTCCCTAGAAAAGCCAAAACCTAGGGAGAAGCCTAGAGAGGAACCAGGCTATGTGGGGTGGCCAGTCCTCTTCTGGCTGTGCCGGGTGGAGATTATAACAGAACATGACCAAGATGTTCAAATGTTCATAAATGACCAGCATGGTCAAATAATAATAATCACAGGCAGAACAGTTGAAACTGGAGGTGGACTGGGGACAGCAAGGAGTCATCATGTCAGGTAGTCCTGAGGCATGGTCCTAGGGCTCAGGTCCTCCGAGAGAGAGAAAGAAAGAGAAAATTAGAGAAATTCACACAGGACACCGGATAGGACAGGAGAAATACTCCAGATATAACAAACTGACCCTAGCCCCCCGACACATAAACTACTGCAGCATAAATACTCGATGCTGAGACAGGAGGGGTCAGGAGACACTGTGGCCCCATCCGAGGACACCCCCGGACAGGGCCAAACAGGAAGGATATAACCCCACCCACTTTGCCAAAGCACAGCCCCCACACCACTAGAGGGATATCTTCAACCACCAACTTACCATCCTGAGACAAGGCCGAGAATAGCACACAAAGATCTCCGCCATGGCACAACCCAAAGGGGTGCGCCAACCCAGACAGGAAGATCACATCAGTGACTCAACCCACTCAAGTGACGCACCCCCCCTAGGGACGGTATGAAAGACCCCTAGTAAGCCAGTGACTCAGCCCCTGTAATAGGGTTAGAGGCAGAGAATCCCAGTGGAAAGACGGGAACCGGCCAGGCAGAGACAGCAAGGGCGGTTAGTTGCTTCAGAGCCTTTCCGTTCACCTTCATAATCCTGGGCCAGACTACACGCAATCATACGACCCACTGAAGAGATGAGTCTTCAGTAAAGACTTAAAGGTTGAGACCAAGATTGCGTCTCTCACATGGGTAGGCAGACCATTCCTTTAAAATGGAGCTCTATAGGAGAAAGCCCTGCCTCCAGCTGTTTGCTTAGAAATTCTAGTGACAATTAGGAGGCCTGCGTCTTGTGACCGTAGCGTACGTGTAGGTATGTACGGCAAAGTAGAGCTGCTAACCTAACCTTTTACTGCTAACCTAACGTGTAGGTTAGCAGTAAACCCTTGAAATCAGCCATTGCCTTGACAGGAAGCCAGTGTAGGGAGGCTAACACTGGAGTAATATGATTACATTTTTTGGTTCTAGTCAGGATTCTAGCAGCCGTATTTAGCACTAACTGAAGTTGATCTAGTACTTTATCCGGGTAGCCGGAAAGTAGAGCATTGCAGTTGTCTGATTTTTGCAATGTCACGTAGATGGAAAAAAAGCTGTCCTTGAAACAGTCTTGATATGTTCTTCAAAAGAGTGATCAGGGTCCAGAGTAACACCGAGGTCCTTCACAGTTTTATTTGAGATGACTGCACAACCATTAAGATTCATTGTCAGATTCAACAGAAGATCTCTTTGTTTCTTGGGACCTAGAACAAGCATCTCTGTTTTGTCCGAGTTTAAAAGTAGAAAGTTTGCAGCCATCCACCTCCTTATGTCTGAAACGCATGCTTCTAGCGAGGGCAATTTTGGGGCTTCACCATGTTTCATGGAAATGTACAGCTGTGTCTCATCTGCATAGCAGTGAAAGTTAACATTATGTTTTCGAATGACATCCCCAAGAGGTAAAAATATATAGTGAAAACAATACTGGTCCTAAAACGGAACCTTGAGGAACACCGAAATGTACAGGTTGGACAGGTTATAAACGTTTCTCCTTTTCAGGCGCTACTTTCTGTCATTCGAGAAGCTAAGAAATTTGACCCACGTGGAGCTGAAAAACTACTTATGCTTATTCATATGCACAGTACATCGCACACTATCAGTAGTACATCACACACTAAATATGTATTCTTAAGTGTTCTGTACTTGTCTAATGACTTCTCAGCAGTTTGTCACGTCACACTGTTTCTATCAGGAGTTACGAAAATTGCTATTGACGAGACACAGACATATTCAGGCTTTTTTCTTCAAGCCCAGTACTAATACAACTGATTCTACTACTCAGCTGTTCATCAAGACCTCAGCTGTTCATCAAGACCTTGAATGGTAGAATCATGTATGGTAAAGCTGGGTTTGAACAAGAAAGCATCCATAACCCTGTACCTCTTCAAAAGCAATTTTGGTCATCCCTGAAATGTTTATACAAAGTTTACTATGTCTGATGAATGTATGTTTGATTGTAAGTTGTATATTTTGTAATAACTCACTATTGTTTAAAGGTAATGTAATACTAGGCCTTTAGTCAGTAAACTTTAAAGTACATTTTCAGGTAAATAGTTAATGGCTTCATGTTGATTATTTTATGTATTTTCCATTTTTGTATTGTTAAAACAGATCTGGGGAAACATTTCCAGTTTACTACATATTGGCTTAACCCTCCTGCTGTGTTCCGGTCGAATTGAACCGATTTTCAAGTTCTCTCTGAAAAATGTTAGAAGAACAAAAGTCGAATTCATACTTTATTGTCCTGCTATTAAAACATATTGTACCGTGCATTCTGAAAGTATTCAGACCCCTTGACTTTTTCCACATTTTGTGACATTACAAAGTGGGATTAAAATGGATTTAATTGTCATTTTTTTTGTTAAAGATCAACACAAAATATTATGGAACGTCAAAGTGGAAGAAAAAGTCTAAAAAAGTATATGAAAAAAAAAATCAAAAAAAGTACATGAAAAATCAAATGTTAATAAATATTGATTAGATAAGAATTCAATCCCCTGAGTCAATACATGTTAGAATCAACTTTGGCAGAGATTGCATCCATGAGTCGCTAAGAGCTTTGCACACCTGGATTGTACAATATTTGCACATTGTTATTTTTTTAAAGTCTTCAAGCTCTGTCAGGTTGGTTGTTGATCATTGGTAGACAGACATTTTTTAGTCTTGCAAGTGTATATTTGGCCTTGTGTTTTATGTTATTGTCCTGCTGAAAGGTGAATTTCTCTCCAGTGTCTGCTGAAAAGGAGACTGAGACAGGTTTTCCTCAAGGATTATGCCTGTACGTAGCTCTATTCAATTGATTTTCCTTTGTATTAAGGAGATGAAGTTCTTTGCCACATTTTTTGCAGTTTATCTTTAATGCCTTATTGCAAACAGCATGCATGTTTTGGAATATTTTTCCTTCCTTTTTATCACACCGTCATTTAGGTTAGTATTGTTAATGTTGTTTATCCATCCTCAATTTTCTGCTATCACAGCCGTTAAACTCTGTAACTGTTTTAAAGTCACCACTGGCCTCATGGTGAAATCCCTTTGCGGTTTCCTTCCTCTCCGGCAACTGAGTTAGGAAGGACACCTGTATCTTTGTTGTGACTAGGTGTATTGATACACCATTGAAAGTGTATTTAATAACTTCACCATTCTCAAAGGGATATTCAGTGACTGTTTTTTGATCTACCAATAGGTGCCCTTCTTTGTGAGGCATTGGAGAACCTCCCTGGTCTTTGTGGTTGAATTTGTGTTTGAAATGCACTGCTCAACTGAGGAACTTTCATATAATTGTATGTGTGGGGTACAGGGATGAGGCAGTCATTTCAAAATTATTGTCACGTTCTGACCATAGTTCTGTTATTTTATTCTTTGTTTTAGTATGGTCAGGGTGTGAGTTGGGGTGGGCAGTCTATGGTTGTTTTTCTATGTTGGTTTTTGTGTTCGGCCTAGTATGGTTCTCAATCAGAGGCAGGTGTCGTTAGTTGTCTATGATTGAGAATCATATTTAGGTAGCCTGGGTTTCACTTTTGTTTGTTGGGTGTTTGTTTTCCGTGTGTGTGTTTGTTGCCACACGGTACTGTTTTGGTTTCGTTCATGTTCACGTTTTTTGTTTTGTAGTTTCATAGTGTTCCGTTTATATCTTAAAATAAACGTTATGGACTCTTACCACGCTGCGCATTGGTTCTCCGAAAGCAGTCATCAAGGCAAAGGGTGGCTACTTTGAAAAATCTAAAATATATTTAGATTTGTTTAACACTTTTTTGGTTACTACATGATTCCGTATGTGTTATTTCATAGTTTTGATATCTTCACTATTATTCTACAATGTAGAAAACAGTATAAATAAAGAAAAACACTTGAATGAGTTTTGACTGTTATTGCCAAACTTTTAACTGGTATTGTAAAAGTATTCAGACCACTTGACTTTTTCCACATTTTTTTACGTTACAGCCTTATTCTAAAATAGATTAAATACAAAAAAATCCTCAGCAATCTACACACAATACCCCATAATGACAAAGTGAAAAAAGGTTTTTAGAATTTTAGAAAAGTATTTAGACCCTTTGCTATGAGACTCGAAATTCAGCTCAGGTGCGTCATGTTTCCGTTGATCATCCTTGAGATTGAATTGACTCCTTGATTGGAGTCCACCTGTGGTAAATTCAATTGATTGGACATGATTTGGAAAGGCACACACCTGTTTATATAAGGTCCCACAGTTGACAGCGCATGTCAAAGCAAAAACCAAGCCATGAGGTTGAAGGAAGTGTTACTGATCTCCGAGACAGGATTGTGTCGAGGCACAGATCTGGGGAAGGGTACCAAAATATTTCTGCAGCATTGAAGGTCCCCAAGAACACAGTGGCCTCTATCATTCTTAAATGGAAGACATTTGGAACCATCAAGACTTTTTAGAGCTGGCCACCAGGCCTAACTGAGCAATCGGATGAGAAGGACCTTGGTCAGGGAGGTGACCAAAAACCCGATGGTCACTCTGACAGAGCACTGAAGTTCCTATGTGGAGATCGGAGAACCTTCCAGAAGGACAAACATCTCTGCAGCACTCCACCAATCAGGCCTTTATGATAGAGTGGCCAGACGGAAGCCACTCCTCAGTAAAATGCACTTGACAGCCCACTTGGAGTTTGTCAAAAGCCACCTAAATACTCTCAGATCATTAGAAACAAGATTCTCTGGTCTGATGAAACCAGGATTGAAGTCTTTGGCCTGAATGCCAAGTGTCACGTCTGGAGGAAACCTGGCACCATCCCTATGGTGATGCATGGTGGTGGCAGCATCATGCTGTGGGGATGTTTCCTTCAATCTTTGCTTTCGTAAAATAATCCTCCAATTGCAGCAATTACAGCCTTGCAGACCTTTGGCATTCTAGTTGTCAATTTGTTGAGGTAATCTGAAGAGATTTCACCCCATGCTTCCTGAAACACGTCCCACAAGTTGGATTGGCTTGATGGGTACTTCTTACGTACCTTAATGGTCAAGCTGCTCCCACAACAGCTCAATAGGGTTGAGATCCGGTGACTGTGCTGGCCACTCCATTATAGACAGAATACCAGTTGACTGCTTCTTCCCTAAATAGTTATTGCATAATTTGAAGCTGTGCTTTGTCCTGTTGTAGGAAGAAATTGGCTCCAGTTAAGAGCCGTCCACAGGGTATGGCATGGCATTGCAAAATGGAGTGATTGCCTTCCTTCTTCAAGATCCCTTTTTACCCTGTACAAATCTCCCACTTTACCACCACCACCAAAGCACACCCAGACCATCACATTGCCTCCACCATGCTTGACAGATGGCGTCAAGCACTCCTCCAGCATCTTTTCATTTTTTCTGCATCTCACGAATATTATTCTTTGTGATCTGAATACCTCAAACTTAGATTTGTCTGTTCATAACACTTTTTTCCAATCTTCCTCTGTCCAGTGTCTGTGTTCTTTTGCCCGTCTAATTATTACATTTTTATTGGCCAGTCTGAGATATTACTTTTTCTTTGCAACTCTGCCTAGAAGGCCAGCATCCGGAGTCGCTTCTTCACTATTGACGTTGACTGGTGTTTAGCGGGTACTATTTAATGAAGCTGCCAGTTGAGGACTTTCAAACTAAACACGAGGTACTTGTGCTCTTGGTCAGTTGTGCATCGGGGCCTCCCACTCCTCTTTCTATTCTGGTTAGAGCCAGTTTGCGCTGTTTGCACTGTTTGCGCTGTTCTGTGAAGGGAGTAGTACACAGCGTTGTATGATATCTTCATTTTCTTGGCAATTTCTTGCATGGAATAGCCTTCATTTTTCAGAACAAGTATAGACTGACGAGTTTCAGAGGAAAGTTCTTTGTTTCTGGCCATTTTGAGCCTGAAATCGAACCCACAAACGCTGATGCTCCAGATACTCAACTAGTCCAAAGAAGGCCAGTTTTATTGCTTCTTTAATGAGTACAACAGCTTTCAGCTGTGCTAACATAATTGCAAAAGGGTTTTCTAATGATCAACTAGCCTTTTAAAATTATAAACTTGGATTAGCTAACACAAAGCAACCTGCCTACACATTGTTGGAAGAAGACCAATATAACTACTGTAGTGGGTCAAAACTGTGTGCTAGAAAATCTTGGGTGAAGTATTCACTTCTCACTTAAAACATCGTTTTTTAATTTTATTTACATAAACATTATCCATTAATATTCTGCATGAAACATTTTGACAGAAAGCGTTATTAGACGCAATCTCCATCCCTATGTATAATTGAACACCGATCTTGTTCTAGTCTGTGGACAAATACTTTGACTCCTAACGGCTCAGGTTTAAACTGGCCATTGTGTCCCTCACATAGTTTTTTGTATTCCATGGGTATTCCTTTTGAGGCCATTAGCAGGCTGACAACCCACCAGCTGTCACTAATTGCCCACTAATGGGTTTGGGTGATGTGATGGTTTGTCTGTGAGGGGCGTTCAAAGTCTATACTGGAGGTCTTTCTGGATTGCCAAATCAAAGGGGACATATTTAAAAGCATGTAATGTTATTCTGTTAAATCATTTTAAACTGCACAGTACCTCTGCAATAACAAGCAATTTATGCAAGTGTATGGAAACAGATGCCAATATTAAACCCCATAGCCTACATTTTTTACAGTTACGTTCTGTTATATCTTGAAATCTATGGTAATGAGGATATCAAAATGACTTCGCTATTTGATATTTACCTTACACTATTACCTTATACGTATATCATATCATTATTTCAAATATCATAGCTTTGTTTGGGGCAGTATCTATTGTCATGCATGATATTTGTATTCTTTGTGGTTGAGATCTTTGCAGGAGACAAGTAGGGCACGTGTCTGCCCTCTGCGTCAGCCAGCCCGCTAATAGATGTGAGGAGGTCATCTGGCATTAGCGGCAAAAGTACGTTAGCATTTGCGCTGAGCGTCTCTTGCCAGACTGTGTGCATGTTTGAAGGCGCTTGGACAAGCAGGCCCTTTCACGGTGATGAATGGCTTTTTTCAAGCGTTCTGCTCCCTAGTTATGAGAAGGGTGACCTGGTCATTGGACGACTTTATGAAGCTATAAAAAATGTATGTCAGTCTACAGTCTCTAATGCCATCCCCAAACAGAAGAGGGAGGGCGAGGGGAGCTGGAATGGTAAAAAGGCCATTTACCCTCTCTCTAAATAGCTCTCTCGACTGCCCTCCTCCACTTATCTGACAATGTCCTTGTCTTTGATTCTCTTTTTTTTATTCTATATTTTTACGAGACGAAATTGAATCAACAGCAGATTGGACAGTATTTGTCCCATGTTTTTTACTGTCCAATGCAGTCTGCTCACTTGTAATTAGTGTTTTGATATTGCATCCTCAATTCCATGCAATATAAAGAGTATAAAGAGATGAGAGAGAATTTATGGTGTACAGTTAGATAGAAAATCATTCTTATTCACAGTTAATGTGAATGGCATCATGGCATCATGATGTCCTATTTGCACCTACTTTAATTTCATCAATATCATAACACATGAATGTCAATGTTAGGAGTCTACCATTTATCAACAATGTTATTTCTCTGTTGCCGAAAAGCATCAGTATGCTAACTTCAGTTAGTACTAAATACGGCTGCTAGAATCCTGACTAGAACCAAAAAATTTGATCATATTACTCCAGTGCTAGCCTCCCTACACTGGCTTCCTGTCAAGGCAAGGGCTGATTTCAAGGTTTTACTGCTAACCTACAAAGCATTACATGGGCTTGCTCCTACCTATCTCTCTGATTTGGTCCTGCCGTACATACCAACACGTACACTACAGTCACAAGACGCAGGCCTTCTAATTGTCCCTAGAATTTCTAAGCAAACAGCTGGAGGCAGGGCCTTCTCCTATAGAGCTCCATTTTTATGGAATGGTCTGCCTACCCATGAGACGCAAACTCGGTCTCAACCTTTAAGTCTTTACTGAAGACTCATCTCTTCAGTGGGTCATATGATTGAGTGTAGTCTGGCCCAGGAGTGTGAAGGTGAACGGAAAGGCTCTGGAGCAACGAACCGCCATTGCTGTCTCTGCCTGGCCGGTTCCCCTCCTTCCACTGGGATTCTTTGCCTCTAACCCTATTACAGGGGCTGAGTCACTGGCTTACTGGGGCTCGTTCATACCGTCCCTAGGAGGGGTGCGTCACTTATGTGGGTTGAGTCACTGATGTGATCTTCCTGTCTGAGTTGCCCCCCCCCCCCCTTGGGTTGTGCCGTGGCGGAGATCTTTGTGGGCTATACTCTGCCTTTTCTCAGGATGGTAAGTTGGTGGTTGAAGATATCGCTCTAGTGGTGTGGGGGCTGTGCTTTGGCAAAGTTGGTGGGGTTAAATCCTTCCTGTTTGGCCCTGTCGGATGGGGCCACAGTGTCTCCTGACCCCTCCTGTCTCAGCCTCCAGTATTTATGCTGCAGTAGTTTATGTGTCGGAGGGCTAGGGTCAGTTTGTTATATCTGGAGTACTTCTCCTGTCCTATCCGGTGTCCTGTGTGAATTTAAGTATGCTCTCTCTAATTTTGTCTTTCTCTCTTTCTTTCTCTCTCTCGGAGGACCTGAGCCCTAGGACCATGCCTCAGGACTACCTGACATGATGACTCCTTGCTGTCCCCAGTCCACCTGGCCGTGCTGCTGCTCCAGTGTCAACCGTTCTGCCTGTGATTATTATTATTTGACCATGCTGGTCATTTATGAACATTTGAACATCTTGGCCATGTTCTGTTATAATCTTCACCCGGCACAGCCAGAAGAGGACTGGCCACCCCACATAGCCTGGTTCCTCTCTAGGTTTCTTCCTAGTTTTTGGCCTTTCTAGGGAGTTTTTCCTAGCCACCGTGCTTCTACACCTGCATTGCTTGCTCTTTGGGGTTTTAGGCTGGGTTTCTGTACAGCCTTTTGAGATATCAGCTGATAGACGAAGGGCTATATAAATACATTTTATTTTATTTTATGTTATTTGATGAGCAAAGCTTTTTAATAATCCCCCTAGAATCTATTGACGCACAACCGTTTGGACAACAAACTAATGTGACCCCACTGTAGAAAGGGGAGATTCTCCCGAACACGACTGGTCGGAAGGTAACTGGTACCGGTTTAAAAAAGGAATGGAAGTATGGAGGTAGTTGTGTGCCTACCCCAAAAATGGGTTAAATGTGTGTAAAAAGAGATACACATTACCAGTCAAAACTTTGGACAAACCTACTCATACAACTGTTATTCTTTATTTTGTCTGTTTTCTTCATTGTAGAATAATAGTGAAGTCATCAAAACTATGAAATAACACACATGGAATCGTGTAGTAACCAAAAAAGTGTTAAGCAAATCAAAATATATTTTAGATTTGAGATTCTTCAAAGTAGCCCCCGTTTGCTGTGATGTCAGCTTTGCACACTCTTGGCATTGTCTCAACCAGCTTGGAATGCATTTAAATTAACAGGTGTGCCTTGTTAAAAGTTAATTTCTTAATGCTTTTGAGCCAATACTTTGTGTTGTGACAAGGTAGGGGGTGGGTATACAGAAGATAGCCCTATTTGGTAAAAGACCAAGTCCATATTATGTCAAGAACAACTCAAATAAGCAAAGAGAAATTACAGTCCATCATTACTTAAAACATGAAGGCCAGTCAATGCGGAAAATGTCTGACGCAAAAACCATCAAGTGCTATGATGAGACTGGCTCTCATGAGGACCACCACAGGACAGAGTTACCTCTGCTGCAGAGGATACGTTCATTAGAGTTAACTGCACCTCAGATTGCATCCCAAATAAATGCTTCACAGAGTTCAAGTAACAGAAACATCTCAACATCAACTGTTCAGAGGAGACTGCGTTATTTAGGCCCTCATGGTCAAATTGCTGCAAAGAAACCACTGCTAGAGGACACCAATAAGAAGAAGAGACTTTCTTGGACCAAGAAACACGAACAATGGACATTAGACTGGTGGAAATCTGTCCTTTGCTCTGATGAGTTGAAATTTGAGATTTTTGGTTCCAACCGCCGTGTATTGGTGAGACACAGAGTAGGTGAACGGATGATCTCCGCATATGTGGTTCTCACCGTGAAGCATGGGGGAAGAGGTGTGATGGTGTGGGGGTGCTTTGCTGGTGACACTGTCTGTGATTTATTTAGAATTCAAGGCACACTTAACCAGCTTGGCTACCACAGCATTCTGCAGCGATACACCATCCCATCTGGTTTTCACTTAGTGGGACTATCATTTGTTTTTCAACAGGACAATGACCCCACACACCTCCAGGCTGTGTAAGGGCTATTTGACCAACGAGAGTGATGAAGTGCTGCATCAGATGACCTGGCCTCCACTATCATCCGGCCTCAACCCAATTGAGATGGTTTGGGATGAGTTGGACCTCAGAGTGAAGGAAAAGCAGCCAACAAGTGCTCAGAATATGTGGGAACTCCTTCAAGATTGTTAGAAAAGCATTCCTCATGAAGCTGGTTGAGAGAATGCCAAGAGTGTACAAAGCTGTCATCAAGGCAAAGGGTGGCCACTTTGAAAAATCTCAAATATAAAACATATTGTAGTTTGTTTAACACTTTTTGGTTTACTACTTGATTTCATATGTGTTATTTCATAGTTTTCATAAAAATAAATAAAAACCTTTGAACGAGTTGTGTCCAAACTTTTGAATGGTACTGTATATGTATGTCTTGATCTTTCTTAAATCTCCTAGATACAGTGAAAGACAGACACTTCAAAACCTTGTTCCTTATGATTTAGTATTTTACTGTCTTTTTTGCAGTTTATGAATGTGTTATTCATTGTGTTTCTATGGGATTTGGTACTAAAGACCACATTTTATATACCTAACATCCTAAAATTCTAAATAAAATAGACAAATGATCTTAAAACAATAATCCCCACCTGCCCTGCCACTCCCCTCCCCTACTTCTTAGACTCTAGAGAATTTAAGAGAGACGCAAAGGTGTTGTGATTCCTGTCACCCACAAGAATGTAAACACACCCAATCTATTTAAAAGAGGAGTACACACCAAAAATACAAGATCAGTGATTCACTCATCTACCAGTCCTTCCCTCATTTCCATGTGATATGGCTGAATCCCATTAATCACAAATGTCTTCCTTTTAATAAAAATGCAAATGAATTTTAGCCGATTGGTGTTACAGCTAATGTGCCATTAATAAATCATGAGCCTCTTCGTTGTTTGCTTGCCAAGATTTTGAGGAACAAACACTTCCTAAAAACAAGATCATGCAGTCTAGATACTGTACAGTAGCTACTGTGACTAGCTTTATAGAACTAGAGCCCATTTAATTAATGTATTGCTAAAATGTGTCTTGTGAATATATGTTTAAGTAACTCATCCACTTAATGAGGTCCACATCAATTCAACCCTGGTTCACAGGCACAGCATGTGACTTAATATTGAAAAGTATCATTTATTTATGAGTGTAATTAGGTCATCATGTCTGACAAGTACATTCCAGGCTTTTTTAAGACCTCTCGGGCCAGGAAGTAGATTGTGTTTATGTTTTAGTCAGACACCGACCACCACATTATTTATGTGAGTTTCTAATAGGTTTTTAACTCACCCTTTAACCTGCACAGCCGGGTCAGAGCACTAAAGGCCTTTGCTTCAGTTGACCTTGTATGCTAGCTTCCTGTTACTTGTGGATTATTTAACGTTTACTTAAATATTGTAAGGCAATTACATAATACCAATTATTTGGTTGCTAGCACCAGTCCACATCACTCATTTACCCATACTTTTGAGTTACATGAAAGGTTCCCCTTTTTCATGAGTGATTGAAATTCATTTTACCTTGAGTTCACTTTCTATGCCAGTAGTGAAAGCATCCTTGATCATATGTTCTTTACTTTCCTTCAGGCCCTACATACCCAAACATGCCCGCCCAAAAATACTGGATTTCAATTTACTCAATATAGCATTATCCGCATTGCATTCCCACTAGTGCCTTCAAGTAAATTCCTATAATATAGTGCCTGGAGCCAATATTGTAGTTAAGTCACTTAACCTTGAGTCCATGTCCAAAGTCCCTAGTGTTTTAGTCCGAGTTTGAGTCTGAGTCCTTCACACGTTCCCTACTAGTACTAAAGTTTGCGGTCTGATAATCTGTGAGGCTACAGTTTGTAATGTATAAAGATAGCTAGCTATCTAACGATGCTACACTTTAGTCGGGCAATTTCAAGATTTCAGCTAATAGGGAGAAGTATCTAACAAAATAACTATAATGAACAAAAATATAAACGCAACATGCAACAATTTGAATGATTTTACTAAGTTACAGTTCACATAAGCAAATCAGTCAATTGAAAAAAATTAATTAGGCCTTAATCTATGGATTTTACATGACTGGGCAGGGGGAAGCTATGGGTCGGCCTGGGAGGGCATAGGCCCACCCACTTGGGGGCCAGCCAATCAGAATTCGTTTTTCCCCTCAACTGGACCTTATTACAGACAGAAATACTCCTCATTTTCATCAGCTATCTGGGTGGCTGGTCTCAGACGACCTTGCAGGTGAAGAAGACGAATGTGGAAATCCTGGGCTGGTGTGGTTACACGTGGTTGTGAGGTTGGTAGGATGTACTGCCAAATTCGATAAAACAACGTTGGAGGCGACTTATGATAGAGAAATTAACATTACAATATCTGGTAACAGCTCTGGTGGATATTCCTGCAGTCAGCATGCCAATTTCATGCTCCCTCAAAATTTGAGACATCTGTGGCATTGTGTTGTGTGACCAAACTGCACATTTTAGAGTGGCCTTTTATTGTCCCCAGCACAAGGTACAACTGTTTAATGATCATGCTTTTCAATCAGCTTCTTGAGATGCCACACCAGTCAGGTGGATGGATTATCTTGGCAAAGGAGAAATGCTCACCAACAGGGATGTAAACACATTTGTGCACAACATTTGAGAGAAATAAGCACTTAGTGCGTATGGAAAAAGTCTGGGATCTTTTATTTCAGCTCACTTCACATGTTGCGTTTATATTTTTGTTCAGTATACATCATGGCATTTACTAATCATAAAGTATTTAAATATAATATACTTTTTGGTACATGTTTGGTAAGGTAAGATTAATTTCACCTAACCATGAAAATAAGTTTAACCATTGCTTTAAACCAATATTTCTCAATCCTGGTCCTGGGGACCTAACACCTTTTTGATTTTTCTCTAGTACTCACACACTTCATTCAACTAATCGTAGCTTTAAACAAAAAGCTAATATCTTTCCAATGACTGATCTACAAGCCACATCATAGTGTTGCTGGTATCTGTAAAAGTGCACTTGTTGAACTTTTCTTCAGACCATTTAGTACTTTTTCACTATCTTAAATATTCCAATTTTCCCAAATGAAAAAAATTAAATAATAATTTCATCAGACCAGTGAGGTAGGTACAAGTGAGATGTGAGGGCTAAACTGCCCGCCTCTGTCTATTCGCATGTAATCAATCATGGGCCTCTCCTCAGTCACTTTGATCTGAAAACAGCTGTAATCTGTGGTCATTGTTGCCAGTGTAGATTGTTTGCCAAACTATTACCATAACTGTCAGCCCAAATCAGAAAAATAATCTAATCGCTCTGGACAGATGCGGTACCCTGCATTATTGATACGGTCATCTCAGTGAGAGAGAGAATGATAAAACATAGTTCTATTTACAAAGGGAGATTGGTTGGGTCCTTGAGAGTGAGTGAGTGGGACAGGCACTTCCAGGAAGTGAGATATAGCCAGTTCAGGGGGGGAAAAAACACATTTCCTGGCTTTTTGGGGTCACCTCACCCCATGGGCCTACTTCCTCTCTGAAAATGAATCACCCGAATACACACTGGACTGAATTCTCAAAGTGCCTCCACTAGCACCAAGGCCCTGACACTTAATATCTGATTTTTACCTTCCTGTTTTTATTGCAAAGCAGGGTGGCCAGGGTTGACCTTCAAGGCAAGGCAATTTATGTATTAACACTTGAATATATTAGCACATCCACATACCAACATTTATCCTACTACTTTGTATAAGTATATGCATCCTTTCGTAGGTGTTTTTCTAGTGACCAAATTAAATTCAAATGAATCAGACTTGTCCAATGTGAAAAAGAAACAAGCTAGTAGGAAAATAATTTAACGTTTCCATTACTGCACATGTTGTACCTTCCAGAGAGGTCGTGAACCAGACGGTGCAATGTATGTTTATTTAACACCCCTTCCGACTGCATCAGAATGCTTTTGTGTTTTTGTGTGACCAATGGAAAAACTGCAACCTTAGATTACAATGCATTATAACCAGAAAGGTGTGGGAGGCTGTTGGTATAAGCATTCAGGTTCAACATGTTCCAGGTCCTTGAAGCAATTACATGTCTGAAGTGTTTCCTCTTGACTTTTGTGTCACCTAGAGTGTTCCACCCAAATGACAAAACCATCAGCTGACGAGTTGCCAGACTTTCCTTTGTGGAAACATGTCCATCGCTGGCTCAGGACACATTTTGGCAAGATACAGAACAACCGATTACAAGATCTGGCATATGGAAGGACAAACAACTCCCCACTCAGTGTATCAGGTTTGTGCCATCTTCTTCATGGACAAATAAAGAAACATGATTCTTATACAGGAGTGATTGCTGGGAATGATCAAGATAATAAGCAATGGGCAGTACAAGCAGCAGGACACCCTTAGCTGTGAATGACCCTGCACTGTAAGGATGTCCTTTAGACAATGCACATACAGTATGTAGTACTATAGTTGTACTGTGGTAACCTTAAATTTACATTTTGCTCAATAGATTTTTTAAATTTCCCTTCTCCATTCCTCTCTACTTGAACTGTGCACAGGACATGTCAATTTCATTCAGACTAAATAAATATTTCCCTAAAGCCACTGCCTGTCTAAATTGCTTGAAGCCAAAATATCCCTCCGGGTGACAACAGCGATAGAGACTTAGATCAGTCACAGGACCTACTCTGTCGTCTCAGTCTTCATTCTGTCCTGGGTCCTTAGATTATCCCATTTAGAAGCCATGTACATCACTGATCTAAGATATAGACGCACAATGAGTTAAATAAATGTGCTATGTCACAATTGATCATCCTTTGAGGGGAAAAGGAATGTCTGAATCAATCGAGTCTTGGCCTGAGCATTTACTCAGGACAGTGGGCAAGATTGGAAAAAAAGCTCAGGCCTGAGTTTGATAAATGTATCCTTATTATCCCTATTGATGTTTAAATTTCTTCAGGCCTGTAACTACATGGGCACCGGGCAGTGACAGAGTTACTACGACGTCCTTCAATCCATAATTTACACCTGTTAGTTGACTCCCCCATCGTTTGTGAGTATACTCAGGCTTAAAGGTTAACAAAAGAGAAGCAGGTCTACCTCTGCTGCTGCGACAACGGATCAATGTCAAGTAAATAACCTTTTCTACCTTATTTCCCGAGCAGTATCGATCCATTTCTTCCCCTCCTACCCAGTCTCCATTCCATCCCTCCTTATGTCTCCTTGCTTTTCAACCGTCATGTGATCTTCAACCACTTTCATATTAGATGTGTAAGGTGGCATTTTGTGTCAGAACATTTTTCTGTAATTTTCCTCTGAAACGTATTCCTGTAAAGTCTTTCTTTACAAAAAGAGAGGAAAATAAATTCATTCAGACATGTAAGTCTGATCTATTTTCTCAATTCATTTATTTTCTTTAGTGTGTGTAAGAATTGTTAAGAAAATCTCAATTGAACCATTTGTAAATGTCATGGGTTCTTTTCATGCTCTTATACCTCATTTAGTCTCTTGGTTAGGATAAGATCCATCTTCTTGTTCATACAGAACAGTATACGTTAGATAGATATATGGTGAGTTTGCAAATTCATGAGAAGCAATAACGTAGCAACCTTGTAACGTGGCCATGCGATCACATTATCCTGTCATGTTATGTTTCTGCAAATTCACACACACCTGTGTAGAGAGATCTGCTTACGTAGCCTAATAAAACGACAAGTTTAGATCCTAAATGACTAAAAACTCTGCGCCCTTCTTTACTTTGTGAAGGTTGGTGTCCAGTTAACTGGCATTGATTTCCTTTGGCCTGTGTAGATCCCACTCCAACTTGAGTGATTATCAAGCCCTTTCCTTGTGATGACACTAAGACTCCGTTAGACCTGCCTCTCTGTGATAAATGTGCCCTGTGATGTGACTCTTTCCCCTGCTAATACAAACAACTGCTTGTTAGGTTGTACGCTTTTATGGTCACACTTTCTTTAACGGCATGTTGCTCATCAGCTAAATAATGTCTTGCTATTAGTGACTAATGAATAATACAATTAGGCACTGATTACCGTAGGAATAACCTTTTCAATCAGCCAAAACTATATCTCTTTATGCTTTGTTCACAGATTTGGCAATGGACTTTATAAGAAATTAGTCCTGAGATATATTAATATATCTATAAAAAATATATAAAAAAACAATGTACCTTAATGTACCATAACAGAGAAATACAGTTGAGTAACTCCAGACACATTAGACTCCTCATAGAGGGCTGTCTGGCTGGGTTAATCCTCTGTGGCAATGTGTCCTCAGTTGAACTTGTAAACACAGTTGTTTACATCTGTGCCCCAGACACAGTTAGATCGTGAACCTATATTGATTTTCTCATGCAACAACAGGGGAGCCAGATAGTGGTGAAACAGAGGTTGAATAGGAGTGTGTGTTTTTGCCCTTGTGTTACAAGAGTACCTAGGTCTGTGACATGATCAAAATAAGCACACTTAGTAGTGAGATAAAAGCTAAAACAACAGAATTGAATGAACATGTCAAAACATGTAATGTCAAATCCACAAAGTCAAAAGAGTGAGATGGTTTTGACTGAGCATTTACTTACGTTTCATAGATCAAAGACATCATTGCATGCGAGATCAGACATGGATTGCATTGGATGTGTTGAAGGTCGGGGCAAAGGTTAGAATCATTTTCTCCACGAGGTATGGTAATTATCATATAGAACAAGAGATGCTGTGGTTCTCTAGGTTTCCATTCCTCTGGATAGTACATTAGAATTCTTGTCTCAAAGACATCTTGACATGGGAACATACAGTAACTGACATTGGGGTCAGTGAGGTCAGAAACATGAGGTCAGAAAACAAAAGATGTCTTTGAGACATCTTTGAGTAGCTATTCTGGAGACCAAGTGCCTTTACTAAAGGTCTATTGACAAAGAGTACATGCTGGTGTCACAAAGCCTCGGAGGGTATGGTAGTATGGTGGTTGGGGCTAGGGTGAGGAGAGGTACAGAGTTTGAGGAAGGCATGGATGCTAGGGTGATTTTCAGTGATGTAAATTGATCCTTGTGACTTGAGGCATGTTGAAAACCACCATTGTTGCTATTTTTGTGAGCTTCACTTGTCAGTCCCTTATTATTAAATGAACAATACTGAACAATGGCATTGTCTATAGGTTTACAGTCCACTAATGTTATTCACAAGGCTATTCACCAGTACTTGATATGACTTTTGTGATGGTCTATAGTGTCACGCCCTGATCTGTTTCACCTGTCTTTGTGATTGTCTCCACCCACCTCCAGGTGTCTCCTATTTTCCCCTTTAGTCCCCGGTATATTTATCCCTGTGTTTCCTGTCTCTCTGTGCCAGTTTGTCTTGTTTTGCTAAGTCAACCAGCATGTCTCCTAGCTCCTTTTTTCCCCAGTCTCTGTTTTTTCAGAGCTCTCCTGGTTTTGACCCTTGCCTGTCCTGATGCCGAATCCGCCAGCCTGACCACTCTGCCTGCACTGACCTCGAGCCTGCCTATCCCCTTGTACTGTTTGGACTCGGCTGTTCACTGAATCCCTGCCTGTCTTGACCTCGAGCCTGCCTATCCCCTGGTACTGTTTGGACTCTGACCTGCCTTTTGCCTACCCCTTTTGGTATAATAACTATCAGAGCTCAACCATCTGCCTCCTGTGTCTGCATTTGGGTCTCGCCCTGTGCCTTTATATATAGTGCAAAGCAGCCAATATTCAGTGGGCTATATCTACAGTGTTTTGCTAATAAATATATACCAATTTGGCCATATTTTGGTATTAAAAAATGATATTTACTACCATTATTTAATGTGTATTCCTTTTGTGAGCCAATGCATAGTTAAATCAGTCTGGAGAGAGAAAAATGAAACACACATCTGAAATGACAGCTCAATCTCAGAGGAGTGTCCGGGAGAGGAAATCTGTGTCACTGGATGTTCCTCAGTTAAATGGTGACCTTAGGTAAGATATCTGGTGGCTAAAGTTAGTGTCAAATTTGACACATAGCGGTCTCCCATTACTGAAGGTTACTGCGCTTCATTTTCTCATATCTATTCTAATAACCAGATTACTACAGTGTAACCAAACACAGGAGATGTACACTGAACAAAAATATGAACGCCACATGTAAAGTGTTGGTCCCATGTTTCATGAGCTGTAGTAAAATGTCCCAGAAATGTTCAATGAGTTAAAAAAGCTTAGTTCTCTCATATTTTTGGTACAAATTTGTTTGTCCCTGTTAGTGAGCATTTCTCCTTTGAATATGGCAGTACTTCCAAACGGCCTCACAACTGCAAACCACATGTAACTATGCAAGCTCAGAACCTCAACATCCAGCTTCTTCACCTACGGGCTCGTCTGAGACCAGCCACCTGGACAGCTGATGAATCTGTGGGTTTGCACAACTAAAGAATTTCTGCACAAACTGTCAGAAACGTCTCAGGGAAGCTCATCTGCGTGCTGCGTGCTTGACCTGACTTCAGTTCTGCGGCATAATCGACTTCAGTGGGCAAATGTTCACCTTCGATGGCCACTGGCACACTGGATAAGTGTGGATGAATCCCAATTTCAACTGTACCGGGCAGATGGCAGACGTCGTGTGGGCAAGCGGTTTGCTGATGTCAACGTTCTGAACAGAGTGCCGGATGGTGGCGTGGGGTTATGGTATGGCCAGGCTTAAGCTACGGACAATGAACACAATTGCATTTTATCGGGGGTAATTTGAATGAACAGAGATACTGTACAGCGAAAATATTCTGAGGCCTATTGTTGTGCCGTTCATCCGCCGCCATCACCTCATGTTTCAGCATGAAAATGCATGGCCCCATGTCTCAAGGATCTGTACACAATTCCTTGAAGCTGAAAATGTACTAGTTCTTCCATGGCCTGCATACTCACCAGACATGTCACCCATTGAGCATGTTTGGGATGCTCTGGATCAACGTGTATGACAGTGTGTTCCAATTCCCGCCAATATCCAGCATCTTCACACAGCCATTGAAGAGGATTGCAACAACATTGCACAGGCCATAATCAACAGCCTGATCAACTATATGCAAAGGAGATGTGTCACACAGCATGAGGCAAATGATGGTCACATCAGATACTAACTGGTTTTCTGATCCCCGTCTCTACTTAAAAAAAGATATCTATGACCAACATATGCATAATCTGCATTCCCAGTCATGTGAAATCTATAGATTCGGGCCTAATTAATTAATTTAAATTGAGTTATTTCCTTATATGAGCTGTAACTTTGTAAAATCTTTGAAATTGTTGCATGCTTCATTTATATTTTTGTTCAGTGTAGGATAAATACATTTTTCCCAACTTGATGGTGTGTTCAATTCTTCATGTGTGTTCACTGAGCACTTAGATGCTATGGGAGCAAAAATAAGTGGTTGCAAAGTTTCTTATGTATTATGTTACAGTTGGACTTGAGAGTATCATTGTTTATTTTATTTTGTTTTACCGTGCTAGAGCATGCAGCTAAGTAAAGCCCAGCCCCCAGGTTTTGAGAAATAAAAAAAGAAAGAGATGTACTCTGTGATCCAAGGTCAATGACCTGCTCTGTAGCTGTCTCCATTCCACCTCAGGGCACCTACTAATGTCAGCCCACTTTTAGATTGCCCAAATCGTGGCTTGCCACTGGTTATTTACAGCGGCGATAAGTGATCCCAGTGACCCCAGAGGTCTGACACACCACTTTTTTTTAACGTTGCCAGAAGTCAAATGCCATAGCATTGCCCCAGGATCAAAGCCTTCAAAGTCAAACTCTACTTAGGCATCCATTGAAATAAGAGCCCCAGGCCCAGCCAAGGATGCACAGCCAACTCATGGCCAAGCTGTAACTTACACACCAGCCAAGCAGCGGCTGCACATATACACACACACACACGTTCTCTCCCATGTGTGAAATAGCTCTCTTATTGAGGTCAAAGTACATTTAACTGTTGTGACTCAGATAACTCATTAGGTTCTACATTGCAGGCAGTGTCAAGAGCAATGTTTATTCTACTCCAGGCTCTGTTTTCTTATGTACTGACATCTACAGACATAGCATTTAATGGATGTGTAATCCTTGATGTTATGCTGTACTGACAATATTGGTTATAAATCACTGGGAATACATGACTGAAGATACATATTGTACTCATTCTCTCCCACCTTCTGGCTCAATTCTGGTCTGTGCTGGTCTGTACTTCCTTTTCCTGTTCTCCACAACACTCCACACACACCCAATACACAGGAAATGGAGTCTGGTCTCTTGACAGATAATGTGACACACACGTGTGCTAGCGGAAGACAGGGCCATGGGCCACAAAGAGCCACTCTGGGTCTGGGACTGTGATAATATCAGGAAGGGGAGCAGAGCAGGGGAGAGGTGTCTGCAGGAAAGGGAAAGGCTGGTGAAGGAAGGCCCATGGAATCACTTATCTCCCAGAGGAGCCAGGAGGCTGGGTGTCACCTCCCCTGTGTCTCTGTGTCGTGCCATAGGATGGGCGGCATGGACCTACAGTATGTTTGTCATCACAATTTACAACTTAATCTGTGTCCTGATTCTGTGTCCCACAAGACTGCATACCTCACAAAATGATTGTGACCTAACATAGATTGTAGATTGTACCCTGTACTATCACCTGACTGTATTTTAGTAGCGTATAGGAGTGGAAAACTTACACATTCTTTTTTTTCTTCCTTTATTTTTCCCTTGTTGTCTTTGTGGTTATATTCAAGGTCTTATTACTATAGTACAGCACTGTCCTTTTGTACTTTGTACTTAATAATGTGTCTAAATTTGAGAAACATCAAAGTCTGAAAATCATGAGCAATAATTCTGTTCTATCCCTCATAGTGACAAATCTAGAGTTAATTTATGGCCATCATGAGAGTGAATTCAACCTGCATTTTAGAAAGTGGTAAATCATGGCAGTGTGTTAGAAGCAGGCTTGTAAAGTAAACCGCCTGACGTCTCCCAGCTGAGACCATTTACCTTCCTTTCCCTTTACTCTCCCACTTCCCCTCTTTTTAGGCCTGTAAATCTGAAATGGAAAGAAGAAACCAGGGGAACTGATTAATTGGCCTAACAAGGTTTTTCTGCCTCAGTGATGATCCTGTTAAAATCTGACTGTACTTAAAGATGAGGAAACGCTCATGGTAAATAACCCCAGGGTGGCACTAAGTCTTCAATTCCAACAGTATTTAGAGACATTTGAAATATTCTGTGCCTACCCACATTTCAAGAAATCTAAACTACACATCTAAACTACATTTACACATTTGAAAATGTTCTCCTTTGACGATGTGTGCAATGTTTCACCTACATTTTGTACAGACGGCTGCATTGATCTCAACAAAGATGTACTTGTGAACAGGCCTACTTCTTATCCCAGTCATATACTGTAAATTCTCTTGAAGATACCTCTGTTGGATTACGAGACATGATCTCTTTGGATCAAGTCTGTTTACATGAAATATATAGACTATAAACAGATATAGCCAGGTGAAGAAACTCATGTACTGTACTGATAAAATGTACAAAGGGGAAATATTGTCCTGTCCTCTTTGGACCATAATCACAGTGTAGAGTGCTGGGAATAAATGTTGAGGTTAGAAAGTCCAGACGGTCTTTAAAATGTATTCCCCCTCCATAAGCAGCCTTGATTTATGGGATTCTCTAATGGTATCTCTGTTGTGATCTGGCTTCCTTTCAGCCTGCTCTCATCTGAAGCTTAAAACTCATCAGGTTCTCTCAGCCCTGTCGTTAATCCTCAGCTACAAAGGAAGGTACGGCTGCAGAGAATTAGGAATTTTTCCTCCTTCCTTTTCCCCTCTGTACAGACACTCTGGCTGACTGATGAATGATAAACTGATGAGCGGGCCTAATCCAGGAGAACCCCCTCCCACTGGCTCGCTTTACATTCCCTAAACAGATGTATTCTTTGGTGGACATTTGCCATGAAATTGGGAGCTGGTTTGAAAAGAATTCCTTACATGACGCTGCAATGACTGAATGCGTACAGTTGACATCTGAGCCATGGCCTGGGAGTGACATTCCCTGTTTTTGTGCTAGTGTGAGTGGGTGGGCTTGAGGCACAAGAGGTCATATATCAGCCTCTCTAAATCCATTATAATGTGATGTAACTTATTTTAAAATCAATCTGACTTTTTGACACAGCCAGTGTTCTTTGAAGACCACACACTCAAGACCAAACCTAGGGACATGTTGGATTGAACATGGGGTTATGGGAACAGAGACTAGGTTGGCACATTACATTAATGGTGACTTCAGATTGACTGGTATAGCTAGGGAGAGTTGGGGAATGATAGCTGTTGGGGAGGAAATGGGACTCACTTAAATTGTTCTGCTAACCATTAATTTCACAAACAGTATCAAAGTCTAGTAGATAATAAAGTTGTGTAATGCCTGCTTCTCGAGGCCAACACAGCTCCACCTAATGCATTGTCATGTATCAATGGGAGCTGTGTAATTACTTACGTAACACATTATTATGTAATTAATAACACAGCTCTCATAGATGCCTGAGACAAATCATGAGCTGAGAATGTCTACCTAAGGCCTATTGAAGGCATTATGGCAGGTTTATAATTCTAATGGAATGTGATTATCTTTGCTACTTGGTGAATTAAATGATAATAACAGGCTGTGAATTGACACAAGTAGCCAGGTGTCACGTTCATTATAAGGATCGGGCCAAGGTGCAGCGTGGTATGCGTACATTCTTATTTATTTAAAGAATGAAACACTGAACAAACTAACAAAATAACAAAACTAACCATGAAGCTACACAAACGAGTGCTGACAGGCAACTACACATAGACAAGATCCCACAAACACCAAAGGGAAATGGCTACCTAAATATGATCCCCAATCAGAGACAACGATAAACAGCTGCCTCTGATTGGGAACCATATCAGGCCACCCTAGACATACAAAAAACCCTAGACAATACAAAAACTAGCGTACCCACCCTAGTCACGCCCTGACCTAACCAAAATGTTAAGAAAACAGAGATATCTAAGGTCAGGCCGTGACACCAGGTTTGACAGGAGAGCTTTTGTTAGACTTGATACCAGTGGAGGCTGGTGACTTGAACAATTGCGGAGGATGGTAGATCAACGGTATAAGCACCAACGCACGGAGATGACAAAGCGTGTTTCAAAAATCGTCAAAGACTAATTATTTTAACCTATAGCATTTCATAAAGACATTTATAGTACAATGTTATGGGGAATGGGAATAAGAGGGCTACTTACACAATGTTGGGAAGGGATGACAGCAGTGATTGAATGAGGGTATGAGACATGAGTTGAGGTGTTCAGAGGCTTGACTTCAGTGCAAGACAGTGGTTGAGGTGTTCACAGGCTTCAGTGTAGAACAGGCTCATCATGGATGGATGGTGTTGGAGAAGAGCTCAACTCTTCCACTGAGGGAAGGATTTGACTGGGAATACAAAAAACAATAACACAACATTAGAAAAAATTGTTAATAATGAGTTATTCCAAGCAAGGAGTACAATCATTGATGTGTAGCAATGTGACTGTGTTTGTGTATGTGATTGACTCTACATACAGTAACGAGAGAAAATTGACAAGTCTACTCACAGTGCTTAGGGAGGAAACATTCAATGTGCCAGTGGATGAGCAGGTACATGAGACGTGGCTTCAGTTCACGTCAGCAGAGAGTTGACAAGGGTAGTAGAGAGGAGTGGTCATCACCTCTTAATCAGGGAACAGGGGGGGAAAAAGTATTCCTTGCCTTGAAAAAGTATTCATCCCCTTGGCGTTTTTCCTATTTACAACCTGTAATTTAAATGGACTTTTATTCGGATTTAATGTAATGGACATACACAAAATAGTTTAAATTGGTGAAGTGTAATGGAAAAAATAACTTGTTTAAAAGAAAATGTAAAAATAAAAAAATGGAAAAGTGGTGCGTGCATATGTATTCACCCCCTTTGCTATGAAACCCCTAAACAAGATATGGTGCAACCAATTACCTTCAGAAGTCACATAAATTAGTTAAATAAAGTCCACCTGTGTGCAATCTAAGTGTCACATTATCTGTCACATGATCTCAGTATATATACACCTGTTCTGAAAGGCCCCAGAGTCTGCAACACCACCAAGCAAGGGGCACCACCAAGCAAGCGGCATGGAGCTCTCCAAACAAGCCAAGGACAAAGTATAGATCATGTTTGGATAAAAAAAAAATATCTGAAACTTTGAACATCCCACGGAGCACCATTAAATCCATTATTAAAAATGGAAAGAATATGGCACCACAACAAACCTGCCAAGCGAGGGCTGCCCACCAAAAATTACTGACCAGGCAAGGAGGGCATTAATCAGAGAGGCAACAAAGAGACCAAAGATAACCCTGAAAGAGGTGCAAAGCTCCTAATAAGCAAACAAGTTTGGTGTTCGCCAAAATGCATGTGGGAGACTCCCCAAACATATGGAAGAAAGTACTCTGGTCAGATGAGACTAAAATTTAACTTTATGGCCGCCAAGGAAAACGCAATTTCTGGCGCAAACTCAACACCTCTCATCACCCCGAGAATACCATCCCCGCAGTGATTCATGGTGGTGGCAGCATCATGCTGTGGGGATGTTTTTCATCGGCAGGGACTGGGAAACTAGTCAGAATTGAAGGAATGATGGATGGCACTAAATACAGGGAAATTCTTGTGGGGAAACCTGTTTTCAGTTTTCCAGAGATTTGAGACTGGGACATAGGTTCACCTTCCAGCAGGACAATGACCCTAAGCATACTTCTAAAGCAACACTCGAATGGTTTAAGGGGAAATATTTAAATGTCTTGGAATGGCCTAGTCACAGCCCAGACCTCAATCCAATTGAGAATCTGCGGCATGACTGCTGTACACCAGTGGAACCAATCCAACTTGATGGAGCTGGAGCAGTTTTGCCTTGAAGAATAGGCAAAAATCTCAGTGTGTCAAGCTTATAGAGACATACCCCAAGAGACGTGCAGCTGGTTTTTTTTTTAGTTCTGTTTTTTTTGTCTTATTTCTTGTTTGTTTCACAATATAAAATATTTTGCAGACTTGTTTTCGATTTGCTGTGCGTTTTGTTGCCAACCTGTTTTGCTACCTGACAAATTTACGGTTTTTACTTTTTAATTACCGTTTATATTTTTGTTTTTTCCTCCTCAACTTTTTCACTCCGGATGCTTTATCTGGACACGATTCGTCAGGACCTCCAACAGCCGAAGCTAAGTAGTAACATTAACATGATGCCTTCTAATTGCAGTCGCTGTACTCGCCTTACGGCGAGGATAGCTGTGCTACAAGCCCAGCTTCAGACGCAATCGCTAGGCAAGGGTAATTTCATTGTAGGAAAGGATGAAACAGCGTCTGTGCCACCAGTAAGTACAGATAGTAACGTTAGTATAAATCCCCTCGCACAGTCCCCGCAGCCGGACAACTTTCTCACGGTTTCTGGAAGGAAATGCTGTAGGAACGCTCAACCGGTGTCGCTCATTCAGCCGACAGAAATTTCAACCGATTTTCCCCATTAAGCAGCGGGTCGGAGTCAGAGGCCGAGTCTTCTCTGGTCTCTACTCCTCAATTATAGTCAATGAACTAATCACTGATCATAATCTTGATGTGATTGGCCTGACTGAAACATGGCTTAAGCCTGATGAATTTACTGTGTTAAATGAGGCCTCACCTCCTGGCTACACTAGTGACCATATCCCCCGTGCATCCCGCAAAGGCGGAGGTGTTGCTAACATTTACGATAGCAAATTTCAATTTACAAAAAAAAAAAATGACGTTTTCGTCTTTTGAGCTTCTAGTCATGAAATCTATGCAGCCTACTCAATCACTTTTTATAGCTACTGTTTACAGGCCTCCTGGGCCATATACAGCGTTCCTCATTGAGTTCCCTGAATTCCTATCGGACCTTGTAGTCATAGCGGATCATATTCTAATCTTTGGTGACTTTAATATTCACATGGAAAAGTCCACAGCCCCACTCCAAAAGGCTTTCGGAGCCATCGTCGACTCAGTGGGTTTTGTCCAACATGTCTCTGGACCCACTCACTGTCACAGTCATACGCTGGACCTAGTTTTGTCCCATGGAATAAATGTTGTGGATCTTAATGTTTTTCCTCATAATCCTGGACTATCGGACCACCATTTTATTACGTTTGCAATTGCAACAAATAAACTGCTCAGACCCCAACCAAGGATCATCAAAAGTCGTGCTATAAATTCACAGACAACACAAAGATTCCTTGATGTCCTTCCAGATTCCCTCTGTCTACCCAAGGACGCCAGAGGACAAAAATCAGTTAACCACCTAACTGAGGAACTCAATTTAACCTTGCGCAATACCCTAGATGCAGTTGCACCCCTAAAAACTAAAAACATTTCTCATAAGAAACTAGCTCACTGGTACACAGAAAATACCCGAGCTCTGAAGCAAGCTTCCAGAAAATTGGAACGGAAATGGCGCCACACCAAACTGGAAGTCTTCCGACTAGCTTGGAAAGACAGTACTGTGCAGTACCAAAGAGCCCTTACTGCTGCTCGATCATCCTATTTTTCTAACTTAATTGAGGAAAATAAGAACAATCCGAAATTCCTTTTTGATACTGTCGCAAAGCTAACTAAAAAGCAGCATTCCCCAAGAGAGGATGACTTTCACTTTAGCAGTGATAAATTCATGAACTTCTTTGAGGAAAAGATTATGATTATTAGAAAGCAAATTACGGACTCCTCCTTAAATCTGCGTATTCCTTCAAAGCTCAGTTGTCCTGAGTCTGCACAACTCTGCCAGGACCTAGGATCAAGAGAGACGCTCAAGTGTTTTAGTACTATATCTCTTGACACAATGATGAAAATAATCATGGCCTCTAAACCTTCAAGCTGCATACCGGACCCTATTCCAACTAAACTACTGAAAGAGCTGCTTCCTGTGCTTGGCCCTCCTATGTTGAACATAATAAACGTCTCTCTATCCACCGGATGTGTACCAAACTCACTAAAAGTGGCAGTAATAAAGCCTCTCTTGAAAAAGCCAAACCTTGACCCAGAAAATATAAAAAACTATCGGCCTATATCGAATCTTCCATTCCTCTCAAAAATTTTAGAAAAGGCTGTTGCGCAACAACTCACTGCCTTCCTGAAGACAAACAATGTATACAAAATGCTTCAGTCTGGTTTTAGACCCCATCATAGCACTGAGACAGCACTTGTGAAGGTGGAAAATGACATTTTAATGGCATCGGACCGAGGCTCTGCATCTGTCCTCGTGCTCCTAGACCTTAGTGCTGCTTTTGATACCATCGATCGCCACATTCTTTTGGAGAGATTGGAAACCCAAATTGGTCTACACGGACAAGTTCTGGCCTGGTTTAGATCTTATCTGTCGGAAAGATATCAGTTTGTCTCTGTGAATGGTTTGTCCTCTGACAAATCAACTGTAAATTTCGGTGTTCCTCAAGGTTCCGTTTTAGGACCACTATTGTTTTCACTATATATTTTACCTCTTGGGGATGTTATTCGAAAACATAATGTTAACTTTCACTGCTATGCGGATGACACACAGCTGTACATTTCAATGAAACATGGTGAAGCCCCAAAATTGCCCTTGCTAGAAGAATGTGTTTCAGACATAAGGAAGTGGATGGCTGCAAACTTTCTACTTTTAAACTCGGACAAAACAGAGATGCTTGTTCTAGGTCCCAAGAAACAAAGAGATCATCTGTTGAATCTGACAATTAATCTTAATGGTTGTACAGTCGTCTCAAATAAAACTGTGAAGGACCTCGGCGTTACTCTGGACCCTGATCTCTCTTTTGAAGAACATATCAAGACCATTTCAAGGACAGCTTTTTTCCATCTACGTAACATTGCAAAAATCAGAAACTTTCTGTCCAAAAATGATGCAGAGAAATTAATCCATGCTTTTGTCACTTCTAGGTTAGACTACTGCAATGCTCTACTTTCCGGCTACCCGGATAAAGCACTAAATAAACTTCAGTTAGTGCTAAATACGGCTGCTAGAATCCTGACTAGAACCAACAAAATTGATCATATTACTCCAGTGCTAGCCTCTCTACACTGGCTTCCTGTCAAAGCAAGGGCTGATTTCAAGGTTTTACTGCTAACCTACAAAGCATTACATGGGCTTGCTTCTACCTATCTCTCTGATTTGGTCCTGCCATACATACCTACACGTACGCTAAGGTCACAAGACGCAGGCCTCCTAATTGTCCCTAGAATTTCTAAGCAAACAGCTGGAGGCAGGGCTTTCTCCTATAGAGCTCCATTTTTATGGAACGGTCTGCCTACCCATGTCAGAGACGCAAACTCGGTCTCAACCTTTAAGTCTCTACTGAAGACTCATCTCTTCAGTGGGTCATATGATTGAGTGTAGTCTGGCCCAGGAGTGGGAGGGTGAACGGAAAGGCTCTGGAGCAACGAACCGCCCTTGCTGTCTCTGCCTGGCCGGTTCCCCTCTCTCCACTGGGATTCTCTGCCTCTAACCCTATTACAGGGGCTGAGTCACTGGCTTACTGGGGCTCTCTCATGCCGTCCCTGGAGGGGGTGCGTCAACTGAGTGGGTTGATTCACTGATGTGATCTTCCTGTCTGGGTTGGCGCACCCCCTTGGGTTGTGCCGTGGCGGAGATCTTTGTGGGCTATACTCAGCCTTGTCTCAGGATGGTAAGTTGGTGGTTGAAGATATCCCTCTAGTGGTGTGGGGGCTGTGCTTTGGCAAAGTGGGTGGGGTTATATCCTTCCTGTTTGGCCCTGTCCGGGGGTGTCCTCGGATGGGGCCACAGTGTCTCCTGACCCCTCCTGTCTCATCCTCCAGTATTTATGCTGCAGTAGTTTATGTGTCGGGGGGCTAGGGTCAGTTTGTTATATCTGGAGTACTTTTCCTGTCCTATTCGGTGTCCTGTGTGAATCTAAGTGTGCGTTCTCTAATTCTCTCCTTGTCTCTTTCTCTCTCTCGGAGGACCTGAGCCCTAGGGCCATGCCCCAGGACTACCTGACATGATGACTCCTTGCTGTCCCCAGTCCACCTGGCCGTCCTGCTGCTCCAGTTTCAACTGTTCTGCCTTATTATTATTCGACCATGCTTGTCATTTATGAACATTTGAACATCTTGGCCATGTTCTGTTATAATCTCCACCCGGCACAGCCAGAAGAGGACTGGCCATCCCACATATGCTCTCTCTAATTCTCTCTTTCTTTCTCTCTCTCAGAGGACCTGAGCCCTAGGACCATGCCCCAGGAATACCTGACATGATGACTCCTTGCTGTCCTCAGTCCACCTCACTGTGCTGCTGCTCCAGCTTCAACTGTTCTGCCTTATTATTATTCGACCATGCTGGTCATTTATGAACATTTGAACATGTTGACCATGTTCTGTTATAATCTCCACCCGGCACAGCCAGAAGAGGACTGGCCACCCCACATAGCCTGGTTCCTCTCTAGGTTTCTTCCTAGGTTTTGGCCTTTCTAGGGAGTTTTTCCTAGCCACCGTGCTTCTACACCTGCATTGCTTGCTGTTTGGGGTTTTAGGCTGGGTTTCTGTACTGCACTTTGAGATATCAGCTGATGTACGAAGGGCTATATAAATTGATTTGATTTGATTTGATTTGATCTTCAAGGTGGTAGGCATGTTGTGTAAATCAAATGATACGACCACCCAAAAATCCATGTTAATTCCAGGTTGTAAGGCAACAAAATAGGAAAAATGCCAAGGGGGTGAATACTCTCGCAAGCCACTGCAGCTGGAAATACAAATAGCAGATTCATTACGTTACATCATCGTAGGTTTGGGCATCAAGTTTCTCCATGAAGTTAAACTCAGACATTTCAGAATTCACAAAGTCAAACACAGACTTCGCATCTCGCCCACTTGACACATCAATGTACTGTAGTCCAAGAAATGTTCTCGAATAAAGCCCTGATGATCAACATACCTGACGATAACTGACAAATGCAAGCAGACGGGTGGCACCATAGGTCGCAGAGGGGTGGGGCAATTCTTTCTCCCTGGGGCCTGGAGTTTTCCCTTATTTGGTAACCTAACCAGAAAAACTGATTAATCAGCTGTAAAAACGTTTTATATTGGTTATTATAGGACACATTTTTCTAATCAGTTCACATGGTTTAAAAAAACTCCTGGAAAATCTTCTGGCCCTGGGGAGGATGAAAACCCTGTCAAACTGCAGCAACCTTATATTTGTTCATATGAAGTATATTTAGACTAAACAGAGGGTTTTCCTCTACCCAGACACAGAGGCAACAACTGATAGACAATAGAACTCACAGGGCTGAGCTTGCTTTATGCATATTTGCCTCATCATTGCCTATGCAACAAAAACATTTACTCACAGTCTATGTCATCACGAGTATGTTGATTGATTAATTCCAGTGAATAATTTTGGATTGAAAAGGTATAGGCGGCCTAGCCAGCCCAAGTTTGAATATAAACCAAATTTGATCACATTCACATGTTCTCCTATAAATATAAATACATCACATTACCAATTTGTTTACCCTGACCAGATGGACCAGGCACATAGGCTTAGTCTACAGTTGATCAGACTGGAAAATCGTCTCATTTTTTATCCCATACAGCATGTCAGATTGTTAATGTTTAGGTGTAGTCTGGGCTGCTAAAACATTTATGTAAAGAGTTTTTGCTTGGGTCTGTCCGGAGTGATTATGTCTTATCACCTTTGCTAAATACATACCACAGGAAAGTGGAAAGCCTACATAAAGCGTGGGAAAAAATGTACTGCGTCAACCTGTCTTTTAAATCTCACTTTTGATGGATGATGCGATTGAAGTGATCAAATCATTCTGAATTGATTTCGACTTTCCAGAGAAGACAGTAGAAACTTCCATATGCTCAGCAAATAAAGCACCGTAACGTGTAATTAACCTCCTTGTAGTTTCCCTTGTTAGCTGAACTTTCCCTCTCATCATGCTCCTAAGTAAAAGCCAACTCTTGCCGATAAGCTGCTTGTGACCCTGTTTCTTCTTACCTTCTCGTTGTGTTGCACAGTTTGAATACGCAGACGTTCGTCCATTACATGATAGATGCTTCTTCATGAAGCTTGAATCTAATGTGGGCAATAAAAAGGGTTCTTCAACAAAAATCCACTATATTGTTGTTAGCATTAGCTAGCCATTCAGGAGGAGAAAACTAAAGTTAGATAGGCAAATTGAAATAAATTGCACAAACTCCACACAAAAATAATGTTCTAAAACAAAGGAAAAAATATAGAATCTAACTCCTCCGTCTGCTGTAGATTGAATAAACAAATTTGAATTGAATGATATCCTAGAAATGCTTAGCTATCACTCTTCACTCTTAATCTCTATCCAAAATGTCACCAACTCACCAAGCTTTACAACACATAGAACTCCCATAATACTCTGTGGCACAACCCCAATACACCACACTAGGTTCATTCTCTGATCCTAATCCTATGATTGGATGGACAACATATCAGTTGATACAGCAAAAGCTTTGATTGGTTGGAGGACGTCCTCCGGAAGTGGTCATAATTACCATGTAGGTCTTTTGAAGGTGGTAAGGCATACGAACCTCCTACAGTAGGTTTTGTGTTGAAGTCAATAGCTGTCCTCCGGCTACACCATGGTGCTAGCCTAGAGTGTGTTGTTGAGGCTACTGTAGACCTTCATTGCCAAACAGTGTGTTTTAATCCATTATTTGGTGACGTAAATATATTAAGTATAGCTTTATCTAAAAAGGATCACTAGTAAAATGTTTCATTATTTTAAATGTTTCTGACATTCAGTGGGTAGAATGGTCCTCCCCTTCTTCCTCTGAGGAACCTCCACTGCTGGACACTTGCTAAGTATAATTGATAGAGGCTGCGATGATAGGTCTGCATATTGAGTAATGTAAACTCTTGAAAGTTTTCTGTCATCTGTACAAAATGCAGACAGATACAAGGAAAAACCCAACTGAAAAGATTGACAGAGGAGATTCACCTCTAGAAATCATCATTCCTCTGTCAAAGCTCACGGAAGGCAGCGCTCAAAGGGAAATCAAAGTCAAGAGGTTCTTACAGTACAACCATTGGGTAAGATAGTACTTATCATATCAATCAAGAAGAGAAAGCAACAGCAACTATTGATTTCCAGAACATGAACATTGATTATTTGTTCACCAAATTCATGCAGTATCTGATCATAGTGTTGAGTACATTCAGAAAACGGAAATGTATTTTATGGTTTGACAATGTTATCAATGTCGACCATGATGCCTTTGGGAGACAGCTGTGGACAGACACACTGTGTTTGTGACTTGGCCGCACAGGGCTTATCGTTAATCCTCGGTTGTTGCTGTTGAAAACCTTTTTCATTCACTAAATCACAGCTCTGCTCAGATTTTGGTCTGTAGCCTCTGTTCACAGCGCAGATGTTGTCTCCTCAAACACGGAATCGGTTAGTTTCCTCTTTTCCTCTTCTTCCTGTGGTCTCAGAAGCAGCACGGATCCTTAGCTCCTGGCTGTATGGTGACAGTTTGTTGTGATCTCTATGACAGGGTCTGCTCCCTAGGGGGCTACAACCTCATGCACATGCAGACACACACACACAGAAATGTGCAAACACAGACGCACGCACGCACGCACATACACACACACACACACACACACACACACACACACACACACACACACACACACACACACACACACACACACTGAGAAAGACAAAGGCAAATACAAACAAGCAAGCACTCATACGTACTAATACACACACATGCACAGACCACACCATTCTCCCACCTTCCCACTTTTGATTTTCCTGCATGTTTTCCTCGTTCCCTTGTTCTCCCTCCATCTCTTCTCTCAAATATAACAATCTCTTTTTCCTCTCCCTCTCCCCCTTGAGGTAACCTCTCTTTGGAGAAACAAAGCAGGTGAAAGAAGGGCCCTTTAAGTTCCAGATTGAGATCTCAAGTGCTGATACAAGAGGAGGACTGATGGGGCTTCAGTGAACTGTATTTGTGTCATGTTCATGGTCTCATGGTGCAAATGTCTGCAAGAAAACTGTGATTTAATCTGACAAAAATAGCCAGTATTATTTGCACAAGGAGTAGCAGCAATCTGTCACTCTGTTTCTCTGTTTTCTGTAAAGGCTATCATGGCTCTTTTCCTACACACATATTTGGTTATAGAGGATCTACTTTCTAGTTTCACAATGATCAATTTGAGAAGAAAAAAATACCCTACTCATTGTTGTGTGCTTGTACTATACAGCAGCTATGCTATAGTGTACTTTCTATAAATGGCATATGGTCCTTGCAATACACATATCCATTTTAAAGAAGCACTGTATGTACAGCAAATCCAAGCAGTCAGGCTTAGTTCTTTACCTGTTGACATTCTTTGTCGAAAGCACATGCTTTGCAGGATTGAAGTCCTCGTCAGGCTTAAGTATAATGTCATATTCTGCCCACGCTGTCACAAAGCATTACACATAAATGGATTTACATTTTCTTGAGTGAACCTGAACAAAAACATTTGGGACAGCAAGATAATGTGATGTCCCTTAACTTTTACTAATCCACTGTACATCCAACGTTAAGGTTGCTGGCAGTATCATCTTAGTCCAAGTAGGACTGACACTTATAATTTACCATGGAGCATTAGTTGACAGAGACTTTTGACAAATGAGATTGCTGGCTACCCATACATCAGATTAGGGAAACAAAATCAAGTGAAGTGGAGTGTAATACAATATGATAAGCTTTGAGTTAGCCTGTACATTCAGAAAGACTGACATAGAGCTGTAGACTAGAAGAGGCCTTTCACAGTATTGTTTACAGGCTTTGGGGTGAGTTGCAGAGGAATCTGACTCTGTAGGAAGTTCTTTCATGCCATTGATATTCATCACCTTTAGGCAGGGTAACACTTCTTTTGTCATATTAGATGTCGGATCTTAATTTGATCACTCTGTTGACACTGATGATTTTTCTGCACATTAGAAAATGCAAATTTGTACTGTATTCAAGGTTTAAAGGCTTCTAAAGTTTGTTATTTCCACTTTAAAGTGTCAGACTTTATTTGCCCTAATGAAAAATGTATCAACCCCCCTACAAAACATGTCCTGTTGTAGCAAACTCTCAAATTAAGATCCTACATCTGTATGGACTCTTTGTCCCTTAAAGCTAAATGAAGGCCTTATTGCTGTTTCAATGTGAACATTGCATATCGTGGACTGCCTTGCATGTATATAAATGGATTCTTTGCCTGACTCATGTATGTTTACATTGGTGAAATAATAGATTTTGCTCAAAATTTTCCACACACTCGACACACTCTCTCATGCTCACACAAAGCATGTCTGACCTGTGTTACTTGTACTCAAGTGTATTGACACGTTTTATTTATTAAATTAATAGAAGAACTACGTGGTTACCTCACAGTGTTTCTGAGTACTTGGAATATATCTGTTGCGCTTCATCTGTACCTTAAAACTATGGATCACTGTAACAATGATGACTATAATCCTGACCATCTAACCTTACTACATCTCTTCCAGATAGAGGACATCTGTAAACCTCAGCTCTCATTATTATAGCTTTGATGTATTGCCGCTATACAGCTTGGGTTAGGATTATAGAACATCCAATGAGAGATAAGAATCAACCCCTGTTTGGCGACTTTAGTCCGAGTTATTTTCTACGAAAACACAGTGGATTGAAATTCTAACATTAACCATTCCATTAAATGTAATACAGCAGGAAATTAGAATGGACCAGTTTAGGGTTGTTCTAACACTGTCTTTTAACAGTGTCTGAATAGAGAACATACACATTTACTGCAGTCTGAGAAAAATGAGTTTTACCCAAAAGTATATACTGTAATAGCTATTTTTTTTAAATGGTCCTCCCCATTCAGCCCTTTCTTCCGTCACACACATTCTAATGGGCTGTCACCATTCCCTCTCTTCCCCTACCTAACATCTTCTGGGACTTTGTTCACCTCTCATATGTTGCTCTCATTGTCCTGATGTTTTTGTCAGTTGAGCCTGGATGGCATCAGAGCTGAAGGATTGTCTGTCCTGGACTTTTGTTTTTCGTTGGTATCCACCTTTTTATTTCAGGGAGGGAGACACTAGTGTGGAGACAGCAGAGGCAGTAAAAGTCAGGACTACTAACCTTGTCCGCCCATGGTCACGGGTCACTTGGCAAGTGCACATCAGAATTCATCTCACTAAGAACCTCCTCTCAGAGCCTAGGATAGGGGAAATGGGATGAGAGAGGGGGGGGGGGGAATGGGATGAGAGAGGGGGGGAAATGGGATGAGAGAGAGAGAATAAGAGAGAGCAAGAGAGCGAGTATTATAAACCTGTATAATTTGCATGACATTATCATTTTGTCTATGGATTTGGCTGTGTTTCTATTTTATTTCCTGTATGGACAGCATGTCTTTCTAAAATGTGTATGTACATCATGTCTGGTTATGGCTGTAAACCATTAGGCCTTTCCAAAATAGTTTGTTAATAAGACTATGCTTGGCCACAACAAGTGAAGTCAAACAAGACCAGAACAATATCATGCAATATAGCGATGAACACGTACTGTACAAGTGCAATTATTGCCTTGACACCTTGACTGGCTCATGAATTCTTCATCTTTCTTTCAGCTGGGCATAATTGAGACCGTTAGGTCCAGACCTATGTGTGTAATGCATATTACAGACATGATAGTTACACAACATCTCAGGCAAGAGCTGTGGCCTGCATGGAGAGAGACAATGGCTTTTTGTATTTACTCCCATTTCCTTCCCTAATGAAGTCATAGATTAAAGTGAAGCGACACAAAGGGCTGTCTGTTTGCCACAAGAAGCACCTATCCAAACACGTTGCATCAGGGCAAAGCTGAGCAATTAACCTGCCGAAGCTAGTGAGGGCTTGCAGATTGACTTTTCCCTATGTTGTACAGCACCTTTGGGCACAGCTTGCACTCGTGAGTCATCCTGTGTTTGAGTCTCTGTTAAATATCGAAATAATAATGATGTAATGAGAGGCCTTTCGTTTTCAGTGCTTGACCTGGACATTGACTAAACAGACTTTTCCCTTTCAGGCTCTAGAGCAAGATCAATAGGTTGAAAACACTACCAAGCATCTTCCCCGGGTTTACAGATTAGTTATGTGAAATTGGTGTATTATTCAAAAAAGGGAATTAGATGTGAGGTCCAGTATGCTTTGGCCAGCTATGGAACAGAAGATTGGTGGTTCCTGTTGTATCCATCATCATACCATCATCCAGTAAGGTACTTCAACTTTCTCTAGTGTCAACATCCAGTGGTCTCATACATAGTGTTAACGCTAATTTAGTGGGAGCAAGAGCATCCACACTCAGTTCAGTAGTTCCATATGGGGCATTCTGAGACGTCCACTGACATGCTCTTGAGAAACTGCAATTCACTTGGCAGAATGCTTGATTAACTGCTGCAGTTTCTTTAATGTGTTACAGTATGAAATTATACTGCTCTCCCTTCCTCTGAATATGATGTGGTGGTACCGTAGGTGTAAGTCATTTCCCTATGTTTTGTACAGCTTCTCCCCATTAACACGTAACACTTAGAAGATCGTTAGGTAAATGATCGACTCACATGACAGTTATAGGTCTCTTGCTGCAGATGACAGGGTGTTTTAAAGACGCAGTAAATTATTTAGAAAGTAAAAGCAAAGCCTGGGGGGAGAAAGGGGGTAAGCATGCTATTAACATTCAATGTATTCGAATGTATAAACCACACATTTCATTTATTTGTCATTTGTCTGTGCTACTGCATTTCATGTGAACACATGCACACAGTTTGTCCACAGAACATGCATGTTTCCATGTAGATCTGCTTGTGTTTTGAAATTGGAGGGACCTTGTTTAGGGCTTTAAAATGGTTTGAAAATGGTTAATTGGAGCAGCATGGGTTTTTATAGAGGAGCTGTCTTTTGTTGCATGCTTTCTCAACCCTTTGACCTGAAGGCATACACCTGGTATTGGGTCAGGTTACTGCCTGGCTCCAAGGCTTGCAGGTCAAGACCTGGTGATTCACAGGTCTCTAATTCCTTGCATGTCAACATACTTAACTGAAGGGACTGGTCCAAGCACTCCCAATCATCCCTGAAAAATTACTGCATTCTCTCCTTAGCTAGCCTGCACCCTGTCTCACTCTGCACTCCCTCCTTAGCTAGCCTGCCCCCTTTCTCACTCTGCACTCTCTCCCTAGCTAGCCTGCCCCCTTTCTCACTCTGCACTCTCTCCCTAGCTAGCCTGCACCCTTTCTCACTCTGCACTCACTCCCTAGCTAGCCTGCCCCCTTTCTCACTCTGCACTCACTTAGCTAGCCTGCCCACTTTCTCACTCTGCACTCTCTCCCTAGCTAGCCTGCCCCCTTTCTCACTCTGCACTCTCTCCCTAGCTAGCCTGCCCCCTTTCTCACTCTGCACTCTCTCCCTAGCTAGCCTGCCCCCTTTCTCACGTTTCTCTCCGGTCCCCAAAGTGACGATTTAACTCTTTAAGCATGTTGAGGGGCTTTTGTGGGGCATTAGCCTGCTGAGATTTATGGGTTTAAATGAATTATGATGAGTGCATCTGTATGCACAACCAGACCCAGCCGCTTGTGTACATCACTTAGAGAGAGAGAGAGAGTTAAACATTTAGGGACCTTGTGACTATGACATATTTCACTATTCTCCTCCCATTGTCCCAGAGTGGGGCTTAGGTGTTAGGCACACTAATGAATCTTAATGATCTTCTTATAAGACACAGGTATCACACATACTATGCGAGGTGTGCATTAATAGAGTTCCTTAGTCAAAGTTGGAAGTAAAGTGGTAGAGGAAAGAAACAATACCCAAGTAATGACTTGCTTGTTTATTGTTGTGCAAATATCCCACCAATCTACTATTTAAATGCTTTAGAATAAAATGACAATTGTGCTGACATAGGTAAAAATAGAAAAAAATAGAAAAAAAAGAGGTGTTACCGGTGAAGTGACACCATCCTTACAAATGGTAATCAATGTACATGTAAACAATCTGGACACTTCTGCTATATGTATCATCGTGCTACTGACCCACGCCTGTACAGTATGTGGAGCAGTAGAAGCTTGGAAAAGTACAGTATATATGGGTAGATAACGGCTCTTATTCTCTTATCCAATTATCAGTCTGCCCACAGGGTCCATTAGCACCCCACAAAAAATAGACTTTCTCTGGCACCTCTTCAGTAAGTACACCAGGGGGAGCAGTTATACTGCTAGTTTAGCAGCACTTCTGGGAGCAGAGCATCTCATTGTTTCCTGCCTTAAATGCTTTCACATGCAGAAAAATGGACATTTCTTGCATGATTACATAAATAAGCACGTTTAGTCTAGAGGCCGGCTCCATAGCCCGCCAGACTGATGAAGTGGACGGTACTCATGTATCAGAGCATTCAAGAGTAAAATCCTGCATGAGTGCTCTGAACACAATGCTTTGATTTTGTGGTTTCCCTTGTTGTCCTGTGTATGTCATTGTCCTGTTCTCTGTGTCTCTGTACAGTTTGAGGGACTCATTACAAAATGATAGTCCACTGCTTGATCTATAAGCTTATAAGCTGACATGTAAAACTAACAGTTCATCTCTTTCTGTGAAAACAAAATAATATAAAAAATGAAATACCCCTGCCGTCAACCGCTCATTAAAAAGCTGACTTATCCACTCCAATATCCAATAAATGTTTGTTAATTCTGCTCCTTTCAACAAAATCCTAATGAAATTGACAACCACTGTGACTGTCATTTTGCGATGGTCTTTCTGCCCCAGACCCAGCACTGACTGGCAGCTGGGATGGAGATGACATAAGTAGTAGGTTTAGTATTTTACCTTCACTTGTGTGTGCTCTATTGTAGACTGCTGTACACCCATGTCTTTTTTAATACAGTCAGATTACTCAGCGCTTTCATTCTGTCAGTCAAAGGATGAATGGACCTCTGTGAACTGTGCTCTCACCATAATTTCAGCAATGATTACCTGTTTCACCTACACAGGCCTTTCCAATCGAATCGACATGATCTCTCTGGCATACATAACTACATAACATTTTCATTTACGCAAATGTTGAGATGTTGACTAAATTACAAGCCGGTTTGTAAATATGTCCAGCTATATGGCATGGGTGTATTAAAGTATTTGTAAGTAATACTTTTAGCACACAGAGATATTACATGAAGATTGATCTGTTCCTGTGCAGAGACACGCTGATCATACACGATGTAGCCCATTAGTGGAGTGAATTTTAATCAGAAGCTGACTTTGCACTAACATGTTTCCTGGCACTCTTTCACTGGCTTCCTGTCTTGTCTCATTTCAAGGGTACACCAAAAACAAGGAAACATAGCAAACAATATGGCTCTCTTTGCCTCTTGTGCCTCAGATGATTTCATTCTTTGTCATCTTAGAATGTCTTGGCCAGGTATATAAATTACAGGAAAATAAAATGGAGATAAATACAAACTTAAAACTGCTGCGGGCTGGGCTCTGTGAGGCTCTGTGATTTTTGATCATTTGTCAGGATCAGGTAAATGGTTCTATTACCACCACTTCTTTAAGTCCGTTATAGCTCCATATAACTGACATACGGCACAGCTTCCATTTCTGTTCCAGACAGTTATGGGGCTTTAGTGATCATGTGAGGAATTTCCTCAGTGCCCTTGGTTTAATGGCCTGTGTGTCGTACATCTCTGAAGAATACACCAAATGAAAAAAGTATCAGAAAATACAGACGCTCTTCTTGTTTCATTCCCTCTCATTTACTGATAAAATTGTAGCTTAGTGTTTCAGGTAGTGGTTATGATAAGGCCAACAATATCGTCAATACTGCCAGTGACAGTTTTTTTTTCTCTACTCATTGCTTTAGGACAAGATAAGATTCAACATGTCCTTGTTGAAGAAGAAAGCAATGTTGTTATTGTCGGCTAGAGACTTTGTGACCCTTTTAATGGTGATCAGTGAACCTTGGCTTTCAGGATCTCTCTCCTCACCCCTGACTTCCTGTTCTCACTCTGTTCTAAACTAAAGGGAATGGCTCTACTGTGCACCCCCTCTTTTCCCCTTTGCTCTTCCTTTCTCTTCTTCTGCCAGGAATTGCTCAGAGTTGTGTTGCATCTAACTGATTTCATGTTAAGTATCTATGCTCTGCTGTCTTTCTGTAGACTTTGCACACTCAGGATCTCCCATTCAGTATCCACATAAGACTCTCTGATATATGACATGAAATACAGTATGGGTATTAAGAGGTTTTAGAGTGGAATGCTGTCTGGCATAGCTGCGCATATATTACTCAGTGTGATTATTAACACATATTTTAAGGACAACCTTGTAAATGACCTGACAGTTTCTGAAATGTAAATCAATGTTATGCCTTGAACCTATGCTTTTTCCTTCTTTATGTATTCAATAGCTGTTTTTCATATAATGTGCATGGTTCTAGGGCTTAGGAAAGGGACTAAATGCAGAAAAACAATGTTTTTTTGTTAGAAGTACAAATTATGAATTGTATTGATAAAAAGGTGAGCAACTTCTAAATTAAAAAGTATTTATGAACCTGAATTGAAAATATGACTTCAAATACTATATATACTATGTACATATTTCCAGTGATAGCAGATGGGAATGTTTCAGAAAGACAAAAAACATGTGGCCCAAAACTCAAAGTTCACCTTAACACTAAGTCTCTAATTGCTGAACCCTTTGAGTATACAAAACATCTGAAAATGTTGAATTACCTCAATCGGTGTTCGGAAAGTCGAACAAATACTTGTGAGAGGCCTTTATAAGGGATTATTCATTAACTTGGTTATTAAAATGGTGTGGCATAGAGACAACTGTTCGAATCAGCAGATATGGAATGTAGATCAAACTTTAACTAATTATTGGGATTTGTATTATGATTATTGTACTTTATCAGACAGTCTTGTAAAGAAAGACGGTAAACAAACACCAAATAGCAGATATATTTTTTTGTATGGCCCCATCTTGCTGTGTTAGTGGGGTGTGTTTCTATTGTAGTTGTATCTACCTTAATGCTGATAGAAACAATCCTAAACATATATACTACATTTTAACATGAGACTGTTTGCAATGTGTTGAACCAGTGGGCAGCACTAGACCATTATATTAAAATCCCATTGTTTAGCAGCCATGACCCCTACTGTCCAGTTTCACTTTCTCTGTTTTCTTGTTGTTGCTTGCATTTTCCTCTAAGCTGCCTCTTTCATTAACTGCACAAGCCCAACATTAACCCCCTCTATGCTGGAGTGTAGCCCACCATCCACCTTTAAACCCACTCCCCATATGTAAACGTTAATACAAATAGCAATTTAGATATTACATTGTAAATGTTCAAATGTATCATTACTGGTGGTAGTTGTATCACTGGTGTGATTTCATGAATATAACACAATACATATATTTACAGTTTATAATAAATACTAGATTGACTTTCAGTGAATTATCAACAATATTTTCTAAATGTTTATTACATGGCTGATGGTAGTTCATAAAGTTCCATGCAATAGTTGGCTTTTCGCTTTGAGATGTGTAAGTGCATAATTCTAATAAAGTCCAGAAGAAAAAGAAAGTCTGTGATCAGTGAACTGTGACTGTCACAATAAGAGCCCAGTTTATCTTGGACTTAGACTATTCCTGGTCTTGCCTCTGAGCATTTGTATAAGGGTGGAGGTGGGGGTGGAGCCATTTACACTTCTTATTTAGACCCTTTTTCCAAATCTGAAATACTAATGGTTACCCCCCATTTTCAGTTCTGTGGCTCAACCCCCACTGGAGACCTGTTCAGGATCTCCAGTGAGGCATTTGTGTGTGCCTAGCCTTCTCCATTCTTCTGCTCTTAACCACACAGGCTCGACTTCACAGGACAGTTGACAGCCTGTGGACAGCAGATGAAAAAGTAAGGCGGCATATCCCGCGCCGGTTAAGTCCTCAACTAATTAGCAAAAATGGTCTCCTTTCTTTTCTTTTTAACCATTTAGTCTCGGGGGGGATAGGGAGAGAGAATAAGATAGAGAGAGGAGGGGAGAAAGAAAAGGGGGGAGAGAAAGGGGGAGAAAGGGGGGTGATGCTGAGAGTGGGGGTGGAGAGAATTGGAGGGAGGGAGGGAGTGACTGAGAGGGAGGAGAGGCATCTGAGCTCTCAGCTGGGCTGTTTTGAAAACACACTTTTGAAAGCCTCTCCCTTAATTCATGGCTATTGTTTTTGGCCCTTTTGTGTTTGCCAGTTTGACCACATAACATCATACATCTGGTCTATAGCTTGTTTGGGGAATTCTCACTCAGGGACCCATCGTCTCCTCCTGGGCTCAAATTCAAGTGATCGCGTAACATAAAAGGGCCCAAAGTGTGGGCTGACGGAGACACACAGAGCGCCAGAGAGGGGGAGAGAGGCCGGGAATGTGAAACGTAGGAGAAAGCTGAAAAGCATTCCACTACTTTGCTTTTTTCCTTACATTCTCTCAACTCCATTATAACTCAAGGCAAAATGTGGAAATGTAACCTACAAACTTACAAAACTAATTGACAATTAATAAAATATGTACAATACCGTTCAAAAGTTTGGGTTCACTTAGAAATGTCCTTGTTTTTGAAAGAAAAGCAAATGTTTTGTCCATTAAAATAACATAAAATATATCAGAAATACAGTGTAGACATTGTTAATGTTGTAAATGACTATTGTAGCTGGAAACGGCAGATTATTTTATGTAATATTTACACAGGCGTACAGAGGCCCATTATCAGCAACCATCACTCCTGTGTTCCAGTGGCACTTTGTGTTAGCTAATCCGAGTTCATCATTTTAAAAGGATCATTGATAATTAGCAAACCCTTTTGCAATTATGTTAGCACAGCTGAACGCTGTTGTTCTGATTAAAGAAGCAATAAAACTGGTCTTCTTTAGACGAGTTGAGTATCTGGAGCATCAGCATTTCTGGGTTCGATTACAGCCTCAAAACGGCCAGAAACAAAGACCTTTCCTCTGAAACTCGTCAGTCAATTCTTGTTCTGAGAAATGAAGGCTATTCCATGAGAGAAACTTGCCAAGAAACTGAAGATCTTGTACAACGCTGTGTAATACTCCCTTCACAGAACGGTGCAAATTAGCTCTAACCAGAATAGAAATATGTGTGGGAGGCCCTGGTGCAAAGTTGAGCAAGTTGTTGAGTTGTGCACCGGGGCCTCCCACTCCTCTGGCTTTAGAAACATTTTTCAATCAAATCAATATTTTTTTATGAATGGGCAGTACATCAGAAGATTCAGATCTCAGTCGGTTGATGATTGGTAGTAGTAGCATGTCCATACTGGTTACTGTTTTTACAAGAGCTCATGTTCCAATGTTATGGAACCTGATCCTGAGGGCCAATGTTTAGCGGCGTTGGTTCAACGGGTGGATGAGTGTAAAGCAAGGAGGGGGCAGGCAGGCAGGCTACATCATCTTGTTTGACTTGAGCGTTTGGAAGCGCCTCTCTTCTGGGTCATCATCACGTGTGGGATCAGCTCTCTGTGTCAGGGTCAGGCCTCCAATTTACATCTGAAATTTAGAAGCCAACTTGACATACTCATTATAAAATGGGATCAGGAGGAATCTATTTAAATCTGTTCTATGCAACAGTAATTATTGCATTTATTTTATTATTATTGTATTTTTAGACCTCAGTTTCATTATTAAGGAGTAGCCTAAGCAAAGAGTTCCTGTAAATATGTACATATTTAATTATTTTTGTTAATTGTGTGTTTCTTTCATCAACTGTTTTGTTTTTGATGACATTGACTTTTATTGCCTATTTATTGCATATTGCTGGTGGTTTTGACCCACAGATTTACAGATGGCCTGGCAGGTCAACTCTTATTGGCTTGGCTAGCTATGGCTAGCTAGCTTACTGGCTAATTGTTTTTGTTTGAATGATGCATTTGGACACTGTACCATTTTTTTTGTTTCACCTGGCTGCTGGTTACTGATCTTTTGAAAACATAAACTGAAGAGTCACCTGAAGCTTGAGATGAAAGGAAAATGGAGTAAAGGAATGCAGTGCGGAGGCAGAAGGCTCGTAGTGAGGACTACTACTACTCTGAACTGTGTGTAGTGAGCTTTCCGGTGCACAGAGCTGCTGTGGCATCATCTAAGTGGGTCCTACACATTGTGAAGGAGGAGAAGTCCAGTAACTACACGACTCAGGCTGGTTCCCAGTGTAGTCCTCTACATGATCGTCACCAGACACTTCATCAACCATCTCCCTGACCTCCTTACTCTGATTAAGCTATGAACTGTCCCTCTCCATCTTTGGAGGATGCATGAACTCAAAATACTCTATTGGTTGACCTAACTATAGCTAGGCTGCACATGATGATGTATTGCTTGTTTGTTTTTTTGCTTTTGAAGCGCTTTGAGATTGTTATGAAAAGCGCTATAGAAATGTAATACATTATTAGTATTACGAAACCTGAAACCTGGAATTTTTATAAGAAAGAGCCAAGTTGGTTTACAAAATCTATGAAGACCATAAACCCTCACCAGACAGTTTATTAGGTACACCACCACTACGGAAGGCGAGTCACGTGGCTTGCTATATAAAGCAGGCAGACAGGCATTGAAGCATTCAGTTAATGTTAAATTGAACATTAGTATGTGCAAAACGAGTGACCTAAGCGACTTTGAACTCGATATGGTACCAGGCACGCTGGATTCAGTATCTAAGAAATGGCCGCCTTCCTGGGCTTTCATGCACGACAGTGTCTAGGTTTTACTGAGAATGGTGCGGAAAACAAAAAATATCCAATCAGCGGTAGTACTTTTGGCGAAAACAGCTTGTTGATAAAAGAGGTCGAAAGAGAATGGCAAGAATCATGCAAGCTAACAGGTGGACCACAAACAGACAGATAAGGTGCAGTACAACAGTGGTGTGCAGAACTGCATTTTGGAACGCACAACTCGTCGATCATTGTCACAGACGGGCTATTGCAGCAGATGACCACACCGGGTTCCACTGCTATCAGCTAAAAACAAGAAGACTGAGTGTGGACCAACATCCCTGTGGAACGTTTCCGACTTGTAAAACCTGTGACCGAAGAATTCAGGCTGTTCTGGAGGCAAAGGGAGGTCCAACCCAGTATTAGATGGGTGTACCTAAGAAACTAGTCAGTGAGTGTGTATGTTTTGTACAAACATACAGTATATTACAATAACACAAATACAGTAGGTGATAAACTTATTTTATTTAACTCAATGAGGGATTAGTTAAATTCACCAGTTAATCATTTATGCATTAAATTATGCAGACATGTCGTAAAAAAAAAAAAATCAGTGAGGAACCTTGCTATCTTGTTGAGCATTCAACATCAAGCACTGGGTAGAAGTATGACGTTGTCAAGTTCTATGTGTCACTCGTGGAGAAACAGAGAATTCAAGGACAAATTAACTTTAACTTAACCAAATCTCTATTTTTGTTATATTTAAATGCAGGGATGCCACTTTGGTTTTAGAAGTTGGGGGGACATAACCTGGTGTGGGGTCTGGGGTTCCTTCCCCCAGATTTTTTTGGGGCATCTAAAACTTATTTCCTGCATTTTTAAACAATTCAATATGCAGTCTCCATTTAGAACAAAAGCAAAAATACCCACAGTCATTCAATAATACATATTGTGTTGCACCTTTAACCAATACTCAAACAAATGGACAACTCATGAAACAATACAAATACTTTCGATTGTCTTTATTAACACATCCTCTATATCAAATCTCAGCCAGACCCACAAGCCAGCCTGAGCCACCTGCACAACCGAACCCAAACAATCTTGTCAATAGCTCAATTCTCTCCCAGCACAATTTCCATCCCAGTTCACACCTTTCATTTTTTAAATTCTCAAGGCAAAAGGGTTGAAAACAAAAAACTAAACAAAAAAAGCCCACATACACCTCAAATACACTACCGGTCAAGAGTTTTAAAACACATACAGTGGGGCAAAAAAGTATTTAGTCAGCCACCAATTGTGCAAGTTCTCCACTTAAAAAGATGAGAGAGGCCTGTAATTTTCATCATAGGTACACCAACTATGACAGACAAAATGAGGGGCAAAATCCAGAAAATCACATTGTAGGATTTTTTATGAATTTATTTGCAAATTATGGTGGAAAATAAGTATTTGGTCAATAACAAAAGTTTATCTCAATACTTTGTTATATACCCTTTGTTGGCAATGACAGAGGTCAAACGTTTTCTGTAAGACATCACAAGGTTTTCACACACTGTTGCTGGTATTTTGGCCCATTCCTCCATGCAGATTTCCTCTAGAGCAGTGATGTTTTGGGGCTGTTGCTGGGCAACACGGACTTTCAACTCCCTCCAAAGATTTTCCTTGGGGTTGAGATCTGGAGACTGGCTAGGCCACCCCAGGACCTTGAAATGCTTCTTACGAAGCCACTCCTTCGTTGCCCGGGCGGTGTGTTTGGGATCATTGTCATGCTGAAAGACCCAGCCACGTTTCATCTTCAATGCCCTTGCTGATGGAAGGAGGTTTTCATTCAAAATCTCACAATACATGGCCCCATTCATTCTTTCCTTTACACGGATCAGTCGTCCTGGTTCCTTTGCAGAAAAACAACCCAAAAGCATGATGTTTCCACCCCCATGCTTCACAGTAGGTATGGTGTTCTTTGGAGGCACTCAGCATTCTTTGTCCTCCAAACACGACGAGTTGAGTTTTTACCAAAAAGTTATATTTTGGTTTCATCTGACCATATGACATTCTCCCAATCTTCTTCTGGATCATCCAAATGCTCTCTAGCAAACTTCAGATGGGCCTGGACATGTACTGGCTTAAGCAGGGGGACACGTCTGGCGCTGCAGGATTTGAGTCCCTGGCGGCGTAGTGTTTCACTGATGGTAGGCTTTGTTACTTTGGTCCCAGCTCTCTGCAGGTCATTCACTAGGTCCCCCCGTGTGGTTCTGGGATTTTTGCTCACTGTTCTTGTGATCATTTTGACCCCACGGGGTGAGATCTTGCGTGGAGCCCCAGATCGAGGGAGATTATCAGTGGTCTTGTATGTCTTCCATTTCCTAATAATTGCTCCCAAAGATGATTTCTTCAAACCAAGCTGCTTACCTATTGCAGATTCAGTCTTCCCAGCCTGGTGCAGGTCCTCAATTTTGTTTCTGGTGTCCTTTGACAGCTCTTTGGTCTTGGTCATAGTGTTGTTTGGAGTGTGACTGTGTGAGGTTGTGGACAGGTGTATTTTAAACTGATAACAAGTTCAAACAGATGCCATTAATACAGGTAACGAGTGGAGGACAGAGGAGCCTCTTAAAGAAGGTCTGTGAGAGCCAGAAATCTTGCTTGTTTGTAGGTGACCAAATACTTATTTTCCACCATAATTTGCAAATAAATTAATTAAAAAATCCTACAATGTAATCTTCTGGATTTTTTCTCTAATTTTGTCTGTCATAGTTGAAGTGTACCTATGATGAAAATTACAGGCCTCTCTCATCTTTTTAAGTGGGAGAACTTGCACAATTGGTGGCTGACTAAATACTTTTTTGCCCCACTGTACTCATTCAAGGGTTTTTCTTTATCTTTTTACTATTTTCTACATTGTATAACAACAGTGAAGACATCAAAACTACGAAATAACACATATGGAATCATGTAGTAACCAAAAAAGTGGTAAACAAATAGCCACCCTTTGCCTTGATGACAGCTTTGCACACTTTTGGCATTCAGCATCAAAACCCTTGAATGAGTAGGTGTTCAAAAACTTTTGACCAGTAGTGTATACATTAACACACAGAAACAGCAAATCCTCCATATAATTAATCTCATAGGACTAATAGTACTGCAGAGCTCTTTTTACTTGCACACAATATAGCTGGGTTACCCCATCCTGCCCCAGGAGTCCACCACCTTGCAGCCCCCCAACCCAACACACCCCACTCAGTTTTAGGATCTTAGTGAAACATTCATTATTGGTTTCGGGTGTGTTTTGCCAAGGCCAGAGTGACAACCCACAGGACAGCAGACCACCAACCCACAGGATGGCAGACCCCCAGGGTCAGGACTGAGCAGCCCAGCAGCTAGGGATTTCCTAAATAGGTATCTCCCCTGAAGTAGGCATGTTTTCAATACAGACTCCTTTAGTCTTACTGTATTCCATGTAAGGCATCCAGACCTTAAGAACGTTGCCCAGTATACCCTTAATCTTGTAATAAATCAAATCGAGTGATACAGAACTTGACATAGTGGGAGGATAACCAAACTTCCAATGAATGGCAATGCAGTTCTTAACCACTATAAATGCTAGGTTACACAGTTTCTCCAGTATCAACATTTCCAAGCAAACAAAAACAGGGAGAGGGGAGAATCTGTAGACATGCTGAGATAAAAGAACATACTCTTATCCAGAATTCAGCCAGCCTTCACAAGACCATAACATATGCAAATACTGTATGTCCCCTTTTGTGTTTTACACCTCCAGCAGAGGAATGACATTTCTGAGTGCATGATATTCAGCTTCACTGGCATATAGTACATTCTATGGATGTCCTTAGACTGCAGTAATGTATGTCTGAGATGATATGAATATGACTGGGCATTCAAACAAATCGGTATCCATTCATCACCATCAATAGCTTCTACCAGCTCTTCCTCACATTTTTGTTTTACATGTTTTACTGCCTTAAAATAGCATCTGGCTTGTCCAGTGTTTGAAGCACAGAGGGAATAAAGTGTTGCATCTGTAAACATTGACCTCACCTCTTCCCTGGCTGCCTGATCCTACTGAGACCCCTGTCACCATCTGATCCGCCTAAAATGAGGCATGCCAAAGAATTACCTTGGTTTACATTTATACATTATATTATCCAAGAATATAATCAATGGTTCAATAATTGAAATGACCATTATTCCCAGATCCCAGAGTGTAGCTTTAAGCTGCTGTCCTGTAGCTACTGTAGGTCTTCCCATCTATTCAAGATGGAACTTTGTTTCATTCACTGATATTGTTAACATACTGCAAAATTCACCTGTGCTCCGTAGACTGGTCTTCCCTGGCTGTTTGACCCTGCTGGGACCCTTGTCACCATCTGATCTTGCTAAGACATGTTCATAGTGTTGTGTACCGACAGAGATCATTGCGACACGGTCGGGCATGTTTGTCAGGAAGATGACTTTGGGATGAAACTATTTTTGTTGTCCCACAGATGATTTGAAAACAGTCCTTTTCTGCTTTGTATGCATTAGCCTACCTACATGTTTCACATTATTCACACACTTCCGTAATTTACTTCTCCTAGTTTGGCGTGAGAGTTAAAGTGTGCCTAGTATGTGTGGTCTCAATACCGTAGGCAGACAATCACTTGGCAGTTAACTTGAATATAAAATTAATGACTAGTCTCCCAGTCCCTGCAGCTGAAAAACATCCCCACAGCATGATGCTGCCACCACCATGCTTCGCCATAGAGATGGTGCCAGGTTTCCTCCAGACGTTACACTTGGCATTCAGGCCCAAGTCTTCAATCTTGGTTTCATCAGACCAGAGAATCTTGTTTCTCATGGTCTGAGAGTCCTTTAGGTGCCTTTTGGCAAACTTCAAGCAGGCTGTCATGTGCCTTTTACCGAGGAGTGGCTTCAGTCTGACAACTCTACCATATAGGCCTGATTGGTGGAGTGCTGCAGAGATGGTTGTCCTTCTGGAAGGTTCTCCCATCTCCACAGAGGAACTCTGGACCTCTGTCAGAGTGACCATCGGGTTCTTGGTCACCTCCTTGACCATGGGAGCCTGGACACAATCCTGTCTCTGAGCTCTACAGACAATTCATTTGACCTCATGGCTTGGTTTATGTGTGCCTTTCCAAATCATGTCCAATCAATTGAATTTACCACATGTGGACTCCAATCAAGTTGTAGAAACATCTCAAGGATGATCAAAGGAAACAGGATGCACCTGAGTGGACCTGGATGTGGTAGCTACTACTAGCTAGCATAGCTTATTCGTTCACCTCAGTCAATCAATCAATCATAGGTATTTACAAAGATATTTTACATCAGCTGATGTCACAAAGTGCTGTACAGAAACACAGCCTAAACCCAGTCAAGAGGGATGAAACATTAACTAATGTTACATGTGAATTACAATACTAGCTCAGCACTGAGAATATACACTTCAGTTTTTTCTGCAGCAGTTACTTTGCAAAATAGATCAGTCAAATTAAGAGTAGCCAGTTTCTGCTCCACTTGCTTTTAAAACTGTGTTAAAGATCTTAAGACCCACACACTGAACTATACTCAACCGCTGGTTCACCCAGCCTTCCAGAAAGCTTTGCCTTCACACAAGCTGTCAGCCCACTCTGTGGTGTCTGTCGGCTGAACACTCTAAACAGCCTACCCGACCACTCTCTGGCGCCCGCATGGTCCTAAAGCACACCGTCACGCTTTTTGTATCACATTGCAATGATAAAACTAGGACATTGGCTCAAACACGAGACGTATGTGGCAGGGTCTACATACAATCCCGTCGCGGAAATCAACATCTTGCTTCCAGACAAATTAAACAACTTCTTTGCACACTTTGAGGACAATACAGTGCCACTGCCACAGCCCACTACCAAAGACTGTGGGTTCTCCTTCTCCGTGGGCAACGTGAGTAAAACATTTAAATGTGTTAACCCTCACAAGGCTGCCGGCCCAGACGGATACCAAGTCGTGTCCTCAGAGCATGCGCTGACCAGCTGGCTGGTGTGTTTACGGACATATTCAATTAATTCCTATCCCAGTCTGCTGTCTCCACATATTTCAAGATGGCCACCATTGTTCTTGTTCCCAAGAAAGCTTAGGTAACTGAACTAAATGACTACTCACTTCTGTCATCATGAAGTGCTTTGAGAGACTAGTCAAGGATCATATCACCTCTACCCTAGACCCACTCCAATTTGCTTACCGCCCCAATAGGTCCACAGACGATGCAATCGCCATCACACTGCCCTATCCCATCTGGGCAAGAGGAATACCTATGTAAGAATGTTGTTAATTGACTACAGTTCAGCATTCAACACCATAGTGCCTTCCAAACTCATCCTTAAGCTTGAGACCCTGGCTCTCAACCCCGCCCTGTGCAACTTGGTCCTGGACTTCCTGATGGGCCGCCCCCAGGTGGTGAAGGTAGGAAACAACATCTCCACTCCGCTGATCCTCAACACTGGGGCCCCACAAGTGTGCGTTGCCATCCCTGTACTCCCTGTTCACCCGTGACTACGTGGCCTCCCAACTCAATAATAAAGTTTGCAGACGACACTTCAGTGGTAGGCTTGATTATCAACAACGACGAGACAGCCTACAGGGAGGAGGTGAGGGCCTTCGGAGTGTGGTGTCAGGAAAATAACCTCTCACTCAATATGAGCAAAACAAGAGACATGATCATGGACTTCAGGAAACAGCAAATGGAGCACCCCCCTATCCACATCGATGGGACAGCAGTGGAGAAGGTGGAACATTTTAAGTTCCTCTGTGTACATATCACCGACGAACTGCAATGGTTCACGCACACATTGCCTCTTCAACCTCAGGAGGCTGAAAAATGTGGCTTGTCACCGAAAACCCTCATAAATATTTAGGTGCACAATTGAGAGGATCCTGTCGGGCTGTATCACCGCCTGGTTCGGCAACTGCACTGCCCACAACCACAGGGCTCTCCAGAGGGTAGTGCGGTCTGTACAATGCATCACTGGGGGCATACTACCTGCCCTCCAGGACACCTACAACACCCGATGTCACAGGAAGGCAAAAAAGACGAACAATAACCACAGAGCCACTTCCATGGTACCATGGACACACACTTCCATCCAGAAGGCGAGGTCAGTACAGGTGAATCAAAGCTGGGACAGAGAGATTGAAAAACAACTTCTATCTCAAGGCCATCAGATTGTTAAACAGCCACCACTAGCACAGAGATGTGGCTGCCTACTTACAGACTTGATATCATTGGCCACTTTAAGAAATGGAACACTAGTCACTTTAATAATGCCACTTTAAGAATGTTTACATATCTCGCATTACTCATCTCATATGTATGTATATACTGTATACTGTATCCTTCACTATCTATTGGATCTTAGCCGCTCTGTCGCTGCTCATCCATATATTTTATTCTTATATATTCTCATCCCTTTCCTTTTGTTGTGGATTTTGTTAGATATTAGGTTCTGTTGTGGAATTGTTAGATATGACCTGTTAGTTACTGCTGCACTGTCTGATCTAGAAGCATAAGCATTTCACTACACTCGCAATAACATCTGCTACCATGTGTATGTGACCAATAACATTTGATTGGAGTTGATTTCATGCTTGTTTTGCAGGTGCAGGGGCACATATAAAACATCAACAAAGGTTCCAAAAACACACAAATATGTAATTTTAGAAATGGCAATGCTCTTAGTATAGTGATGCAGGTCTTTAGATGTTGTATACATGAAATTGTGTCATTCTGAACTTTATCCGCAACATTACGTTATTTTGTTGGACTTGAGCGATACTTCTCTGTATTGCCTGCGCATGTGGTATAACATGCCATTTATGACAAAAATAGAGATTTGGTTAAAAAAATGTATTTGTCCTCAAAGAGGAAGAAGGGCTGTTGCATGATATGCCCAGATTGTAAGTTCCACCATTACACAGTTACTGCAAGTATATGTGCAGGCTGAGCTGGACAACTAATCACCCAGGGTGGGAATGAACACATCTTGAGGGGATTTCACCAAAGGCCCAAATTGGCGGCTTCACTCCAATGAGCAAAAGAGAAAGAGAAAGAAAGAAATTGAAACGGGAGTTTTTTCTCACAGCTAGCTGTCACCTATCTCACATAAAATAACACAGGATGGGCTGAGTTAAGCACCCCAATATTCACTCATTTGAAGGGCTTAGTCCACAATGGCACAGCCTAAAATACCCATCACAGGCTGTTGGTAGTGAAACTTTTTCTTCTTTTTTTTAACATTCCTAGTGCTTGAATAGCTTGCCAGCAGGGCTGAACAACCCACCGTCCTCACATTAGACCCAATAGAGGGAATACCCTGTCGCCTCAATAGAGGATTCGCTGGTTAAAATATCATTAGCCTACATCAGCATTCAAAAACAAATTGCCTGCGGTCATGGAAAAAGGTTGACTGCACAAAGTACTCATCACTCATTACCTTTTAATGTTAGTAGAACTATGGTAACAGTGTTTTATAGATATCTGTTTTTAATATTTTCCATGGCTGCCTAGTTTGGAAAGTTTATGAACTAATAATATTGGGTGAAGGTGGTTCTGAAAGAGCCAATATTATCTTAGAAAGAGACTACATCTATTGTAGTAAGAATTTCGAAGTTTTGCACTACCCAATGTTAAGTGCAATAGAAAAAAAAACATCTGCTATGAGTAATTCTGACTGCACAAGGAATTTTCCAACTGGGAAATCAAATATGTTGATTCATTGGTTGGTTGATTGTTTGGTTGATTAGCTAGTGGATATGGATTGATTGACCAAACTCATTCAGCATCATCAAAACTCCTGTACATTATAGCTTAGCTCTGTAAGCAGCCATTGTTGGGTTTCAAGCCAGGGTTGGGTAGGTTACTAAAATTGTAATCCTTTACAGTTAGTAGGTACCTGTCCAAAATTGTAATCAGTAACGTCACTTTTGGATTACCCAAACTCAGCAACATAATTTGATGGCTTTCAGTTACTTTTGTATTACTTTCCACTTAAGAGGCATTAGAAGAAGACAAAAATGATCCATAAAACACATTTGATATGTTGTCATAGTGTCTTATACTTAAACTTGCACCTTTTTCAATGCTGAATTGAATTTCATTGAGAAAACAGAAAGGTTTCATAATGTGTTTTTTCACTAAAATCCTTTCTGAATTTAAAAGTTATCAAAGAAAGTAATCATCTCGTTTTTCAAAAGTATATGTAATCTGATTACAATATTTTTGCTGGTAACATAGATTACAGTTTTTTTTTTTTATCAGATTACACTTACCAACCCTGGTCCAAGCAATGTACCATGGACTCATAGCGCTCGGATGAGCTCTTCATTTAAAAGTCTTCTTTTCCAGAATTGCTGGACTGATTGGTACCACATCTGATATACTGCATCTAGGGACGTTAAATAGCCCTTATATAATGCCATTTACCACAATGCAGCATATACTGGTGTCTACAGAGTCATATCAACAAATCAAAGCATCTGCCAGCCAAACAACATTTGGTCAAACAATGCTGTTAGCCGGCAAAAAAAACGCCTTCTGAGGATGTTACGTTGTGCATCGTGGCATAAGTTACTGTAGTCCATAGTAAAGCCTTGATGCTCTGGGCCATGAACATACCCTGTTGTCATAAGCCTGGGGTACAGCTCATAAGAAGCACTGAGCTCATAAAGGGGTGTATAGTCCTTCCACTTCCCAGAGGAGATGGGAGTCAGGCTCGGGGCTGAGGCCTATAAACCCTGTGATGTCCAAGGAGTAAAACCAATAAATCAATATGTGAGAAAATAAGAGAGAAGGGGAACATTTTGAAAAGCCTCTGCACTTCACATGTTAGAAGGGACACACACACACACACACACACACACAGATGCAGATACACAAAAAACGCACCCCCATACACCCACCCCAACAATGAGAGGAGAGAAAGAAAAAATCATACCCGGCAGTGGGGTTATAAGTTAGGAGCTGTCAGTATTACAATGTATATTAATAGTCACACCTCTTTTTAATGAGTTTGGCATTGGCAGCTGAGAGGAAATACAAGTCATCATAGCGCTGCTCATGCACACCCCGATGAAAGAACCTATAATAAATCTTGTGAGAGCAGGGCTCACCATAAATATGCATTGCATAAGGCATCTGTTTTACATTCTGCATATAAATTAGCCAGAGCGCTGAATAGCAATGAATCAGATGCTCGACGCTTGATTTGATAACAAATCGACTATGAACTTGGGAGGGGAGAATTTAGAGCCCCCAACATCCAGAGGAAGTGAACGGGGGACAGGTAGGACCTATGAGGCTCTCCTACCTAGCACCTTTTTCGCCAGGTGTCGGGTAGAGGGGAAGCCTCGCTGGGAATGTTGTCAAGAGTGCATGGTAGCAGCCTAGCCTGAAATCTTCTCAGTTATCACCTCATAGTCTTTGTGCTCCTCTGCCCGCTACAAATTGTTCCCTTATCCCTCCTGTGTGAGTCAGAATCACTGAGTGCTAGGGCATGCCAAAGGGGCAGACTGTTTGTTTTGGACACACCTGCATAAAACTGCTATTGTCTCTGGAAAATATGTCATTGTGAGAACAGGCCTACTGGTGAGCAGGTTATTTTAGATGATATCATGTGGCCCATTGGTCCCAACTGATCTAAGAGTGTCTAATGCAGCTTTCCAACCTGGTCACAGTAGGGATTTAAAACTACAGCACAACACTAGGCGTGTGAAGGGCCAGCAAAGGGCCTTGTGGGTGTGTTTTAAAAGCATTAGCATATAATAATTATTTAAATTATTTGGCAGTGCCATGTATTCATAAATGCCAAGGGAAGCCAAATACCATCATTTTCCTTCAATTCGCAAGAGGCTGAATGTATCTCACTGGAGAAAGCATCTGAGCAAGAGAAAGAGCGCCCTATCTATTTTATGCTGTCTGGTCAAAAGTGTATGACATTGTTGCTACCTGTAGCATTGAATGAAAGGGAAGCCAGCAAGCATTTGGCCTCACTTGATAAAAAAAGTATCAAATAATAGCCAATCAGTGTTGAGCTAAATTGAGTGAGCTTAACTGTGAATGGTCCTGGCACACAGAAAAAAAGTTTCAGGGGAAGTCAGTTTGGATTTGGCTTCACACCATTCAAATCAAAAGCAAAATGTAATTGACAGAAAAAAACTTGAATTGTTGCATCTCATTGTATCATTGTCCTCATAAAGTATAACCATATATCAGAACCATGGACAGCCACATCATATTTAGCTTATTTTGATTGGACTAAATTGTTTTTGGTATCTTTTATTTGTCACTGTATTAGACTAAGCATAGGTGATTTGATGATGTTGAAATGTTGAAGTTGAAACAGTGCTGGAATCATGGAGGCAGGTCCTGTTTTCTTTGTGACTTGAGGTAACTCTCTGTGGTTCTAAATCAACAGTTGTTTAGTAGTCAGAAAATGTCGATGCTGTAGGTTATGTAACTATTTCGTTACATGCAATTTGCTTTGTGGACCTCATTGGACAGAGGTTGTGCTCTGGTTTTATGATGAAACAAAGTTGTGGTTGAGTTTATTCTATGTCTGTGTCTTTTTATTTTCTTGGCCCTAGGCCAATATATCACAGTGGCAAGGCATATGAACTAACAGGTTATAGAGCAAACAAGGCAGTTATCACAACAGATTGTAATAGGGTTTTCTTCTGTCTTGACTTCCCCAATGATTTTACCCACGCAGTGCTACTTGACTTGGACTGAAAATGCATATATAGGTTAGGGTCTACATGCTACCAATGTTTTGAATATATCTTTTCCAATGTTCCTTCCCTTTACACATAGACTGTTGTCTTGTCATTTTAAAGTGCCCTGTCAAGCGGGCTAATGGCTTCAACCACAGTACCGCCACATAATGAAGCATAAACAAAACATGCCAGCCGCAGGTGTCCCTTATCCCATTCTTACTGCTTTGTGTATAATTTATTCATGCCTGCAGGTGGTGGTGGTCAGAGACAGGAAAGAAAAAAACATGTTGGAGCTCTCTATAGTAACTCCTCTCATGATCAAAAAAGTATTTTGCCAAGGAAATCAGCTTAAAATACAATGCTACAATTTATGGGTAAATGATAATGTGGACATAGAAAGCTTGAGAGACAGTGAACGTCTTATCTCTCTATTTGATAAAATATTGTGTTTTCACAATGGTATAGTTGCTTGATATTATCATACAGTGTGTGATTAGTGTCCCTTGCATTGATATGTGGGAATGTGGTGAAGTCATATTATGCTTGGAAGGAACTAATTTGGTGATTTTCCTGAATTATAGTCAAATTCCTTAGCCATGTACAGATGTTTACTGTACTATGCGACATACTTATTCATCCCAATTGCCCATTAACTAGCTACAACAAGGATCATCTGTAAATAATCAGCTCTCTGACTACCTTCAGGAGGGAAAATGACGTCTGAACTGAATAAAATAGACCTACTCCACAGCTCTCTGATCTTATCTTGGCCTCTTAATATGGGAGCAGCTGCTGCAGGTGCTATCCCGGCATTACCTTCATTCTGAAGAGGGAATCATGGTAAAGGATTGCTGTGGTCAGGTTACAGTAATTGACTTACAAATGATGATGATGATGAGGATGAGTGGCTCCTGGCTAAAAATAAGACGGATCTACTTCCCAGGGTCATCATCACACCCAGTTAGTGAGAGAGAGTTAGTTGGAGAGTTAGTACATTTACATTTGACATTTTAGTCATTTAGCAGAGGCTTTTATCCAGAGAGACTTACTGTTAGTGCATTCATCTTAACGTAACTAGATAAGACAACCACATATCACATTCATAGTAAGTAAAACCGTTTCCCAATGAAGCTGCTATCATTAGTAGTAACTCTACAAGAAGAAAGAGTGGAGGGGGGGGGGGGGGGTATGGGGCAATGAGTATTACAAACTCAAACATTAATGCTGGCTGATATTGATGAAAAGTGGAAAATATCCATCAATATAAAACCCAAATGGGATCCCTCTCCTCAAACATGCAAATGTTATTCTGTTAACAGCTGGAATCAAACATCTGTCTGTGAAGTCAAATGCCAAGGGAACAGATGCTCCTACTGCCATTTCTGTTTGTTATTGGAGTTTGAAGTGCCCTTGGGCTAAACATGTACTGGAAAGGTATGCCTTTCATTGCATGTTGCATGACATGGGATTTCACTGTAACTCTGTTGAGAGACAGGTAGTGTACAGCAGGATTGGAACATTTGTGTGTCTTTCAGATGCATGGAAAAACGATACAGAACATTACTGTAAAATACATTACCTGTATTTTTCCTGTACTCATGTGAATGAGATGGAAACTGTATACTGCATGTTAAATAAAACTATGGAATATCATCGAATAATATACATGTAGCATAATACAAGACAGAGAGGGTATAAAGTTGACATGCCAAAATGATCAGCTACTGAAACATTTTTCTCATCATCCAAACCAAAACTAAATAATTAGGCTGAGAGATAGCCTGCAATCTACTTTCTATGACCTATTATTGATTATGCTATGATTGCTACACAAGTATGAAAGTAATTATTGATCTCAAACCCCGCATCGTTAGATCTACAGTATAATGTATTTATGCTAAGATGGGTAGTAGGAAGAGTGGTTGACATAATCATCCTGCACTATGGTCAAGCAATCACAATACAAACTGCACAGGAACATTATTAGATAATTACCCTGACCTCCAACAGGTTTTTTTTGTATATGAAGCCTCTAAACAAAGGTAGCCAGAAGGAAAGTTAGCGGTAACATCATCAGAAACAATGGCAAATCTATCAGGGGAACCTGCTTCAAACATTGCTATTATTCCTCCGTTGAAACAAAGAGATGTTTTTTCTAAGAAACACCACGAGCCTGTCTTGTTTAGGGGTCCAACAGTGGCTTTTGGGAGTCAAAGTCTCTCTTGACTTTTGCAGCACATACATGTACTAGTGTTCAATGTGCTTGAAAACAAGTGTGGTAATAAGCTAGCTAGTCTGACAATGTTAGCATTTAGATAACTACTAAGCTATGTTACCTAGCATAACAAGGTCTTGTATTATGGTCACTGCCAGCTAACCAGCTTAGTAGCTTAGTTATCTAGCTAGCTACCTATGTTGGCTTTTGTGATTGTAGATTTAGACCTCAATTGCAGATACACTTCGTTCACTCAGTGCTTTCACACAACATGTAGGAGAAATATAGAAGTACACCATGACAGCATTTGATGATTCAGACACTTTATATCAGGTGGTTTGTATGGTTCTCACAGTAAAAGATGGGAAGGAATAGAGATAGACAGAGTGATAGAGGGAGTGACAGAGATAAAGGGAGATGGTGATTTTGAGGAGTTCTCCTGCAGCTTTATTCATACCTGCACGCTCTCTGTGGCAGCATGTTCGGCTGGGGTCGTTTGTTGCTCGACGGGAGTATTTGGGAATGATTAATTGCTCTGTCTTGTGAATGGAGCTATTCAAAACAGCGGGATCCTCTGCATATGTAAATACAAGCAGTCTCAGCGCAGCACCGTGGAGCAGGATTAACAAAACGACTCTGCTCTCTGATTCAGACCAATTCACCAATCTTTTCTATTATCCCTGACAACCCACAGACGTGAGGGAAATCCAACATATATTTTATCCCCCTCAAATCCACTGTACTTAAGATACTGAAGACTACATGTTGTGATGTTTCCCTTTGTTATCTTCCATCACTTTTATATGTCAATTTCAGTGAAATAAAAATGACACATTTGCATCAATGATTTGATACTTGAATTCGAAACAAGCGTATAATGATTTCTCAAATGAGTGCTTATGTGATTATGAATCGTGTGTAAATCAATTTTCACTGGGTGATCTTCACTGAGCAAACAGTGAGAAAACAGGCACTAGAGGCGTAAGAAAGACTGATTCATTGTTGGCAGTGTTGTAGTTCTTGAGTCCAGGACTCTGGATTTTTGGACTTAAGTTATGATTTCTCTTACTCGTGACTCCACTCGGACTCGACCAGTGATGACTTTGTTGTTGGAAAGTCTCTCAGCCTTGCTTAATTCAACATGCTAGGTACAATAGCTACTGAATTACTATAGCTGACTAATGTGCAAGACTATACAAGGATAGGTTAGGTTTCGGTTTAAGTAATGTAGGTTCAAAGATTGTTGGAATGCAGCTTTTAGTACTATCAAGGGACTCGTGACTTGACTTGGGACTTGGACTTGAACGCTAGGGACTTGGGATTCCACTTGGATCTCGAGGTTAGTGACTTGACTACTTCACTGATGGTTGGTCTTTATATAGCAAATATTTACATTTCCTGAAACTGCGTCCTCAAGTGGCAGTAGGCCATACTGGCAGGGTTCGTAATCTGCGAGTGGCTACAGTTCAAATCCAGGCCTGTTTTTGTTTTCTAACCTTACCTAACCCATACCTTGGCCACTTGCTAGCAGGCCTAAACAATAAAATAGCACTAAACATAACCCTTAACTATAACATGAGCCACACCCTATCATCCCTAAACTTACCTTAACACTTAGCATAACATTTTTTCACAGTGTCACGCTATATGTTTACTACTGAAAATTAGTAATTTTCGCTATAGCCATGCATATTGTTGGACTAATAGGGGAGAAAACTATGCCATTAAACATTGTGATTCAGAATCTTAATTAGAGTCATACTGTAAGTTATGACTGCAGTATTTTGTACAGTTGCAGTCTATACATTAATCCTAACTGCATTTAGTACTCTTACCATGCTCTTTGTATACAGAGTCCACCTCTTCCTTAAGTATGAATTAAGGGCTTTCTTTATTCCCTTAATAGCCCATTAATTTCTCCTCTATGTGTGCCTTGGGATACACATCACTCCAACAATTATTCACTTGGACTAAATATCACCAATCTCACTTGATGAATTCCCAAATAAAGATCATTTTCAAGATTTACCTGAACCACTGGGAAATAGCTTTTATTCATTCAGCACACTCTTTTACCTTTACATTGTCAGTAAACATGATTTAGGATATACACTGTTTCTTCACAGTACAAGAAGTTTAGGATGTCCTTCAAGGTGTAAATTATAGAGCTACAGTACACTTTTTCCTTCCTCAGTGACCTTTTCAGATTCTCTCAGAAAGAACAGATACCTCCCAGTGGTAAGAGATAACAACTATATTTTTTTCATTTAGGTTTTTATTCTTCCTTGTATATTCTTCTGACATCTATACATCTTCTTGGCATTTGGAAAGGTCGGACATGTGTTGAACATCATATCTATTAATGTGAAACTTCTTTGTTGATGTGGAAAAATATGGCTGAGTGTTCTCTTTCCTAACAGTCAATCAATGCACAGCGAACATTAAGAATTCGTTTTAATAATTTGGCAATAGCAAATAGTATTTTTGAAATAACTTGAAAAGACTTTGAGTTTGACTAAATTAACTTGATTCATTAGCTGCGGTACAGGTTGATAATATAACATAATATGGTGCCAATATGCATTTCCCAGAACTTTTCCAATCATACGTTAAAGAAGGTGGGAACGAAATCAGATGATTTGTTAGCCTCGTGAAATAAGCATACACATACATATATCACACATTCTCTTTAATTTGGCAGTCAAGCAGTCATTAGTAATGCACCTCTATTTAGTTTTACACCCTGTTATTGATTGCCAGCCTCGTGTTAACTTGCTCAGTCCATACACTGTAAACCTGACTTAGTTAGCTTCTCTCTAGAGTGTCCCGACTTCAGCTGTGTGCACTTAATGCATTATCTTCCCACAGCTCCATCTCTCATGCACTGCTTCACCCCAGGAGCCTGAACCAAATGCATAATTTAAAAAGTCCTTAATCTGCGATGGCATTCCTATTTGGTCACCAGCAAACTGCATTTTATGGTGTCAGCTTTCCTCAACAAAGGTCAATAGCCTTTTTTTAACCAGAAATGATACAGCAGCAACATGTTTCTGTGAGGTCCAGGTAACTCTGCTCCATTGGGATTTACCATTCCCTGTTCAGCTCTATAATCTATACTTTACACTTACTGTGTGCTCTTCAAAAGAGCCTAAGTAGATATGTGACACTTCGTCAACAATTATCTATGTGCATGTATTTTCACAAGTGCTTAATGTGTGTGTTTGCCTGCCACATCACATGTGCCACTGCACCCGGTGAGAAGGGTGTGCCCTCTGAGTAGAATATGCTAATCAAATATAACCTTGATTTTCAGAAGCATGTAGCCCCTCCTCAAACTATGAGTGGCAAAGGGACAAGTCAGGGTCAGTGACATCATTGTGCAAGGTGCAGTCTTGGCTCCAGACATGCTCAAAGCTATTCCACCAAAACATAAGTCGTTGCCTATAAATCTGGTGGGACTCCATGGACCTTTGGGAACATTGTGCAGGACTGCACTGAAAGGACATCTCATGACACACAAACTCCATCACTGAGAGAATAAAAAAAGACATCACCTCCCAACAAGCCAGTGATAAAGGGTTTCTGGGCACGGGGTAAAATTAAGACTCTGTAACAAGGTCCCGGGCTCCTCGTCTGACAACCATTTTCTTTGATATTTATCATCTCTCCATGCCATTGGCTATTACGCGTGAACTCGCTGTCTCTTGGCAGGCCACAAATTTATTGGTTCTTCATTATTAGGGGATTGCAAGGAAAGAAGGGAAAGGCACTATGGTTTTCTGAGGATGTTACGATTGCCTCCTAGATTATGCCACTTGACAGGTTTGTCATCGCTGTGCACTGATGTGCTCTGTAGAGTGCTCTGATATCATTAGCTTCATTGCTCCTAATGTCTCCCCTCAGCTGGAAGACAGGTCATATATTGTGCAAATAGGTGGACAAAAGCCACGAGCCAGAGATTACGGAAGTAAGCATACAGAAAATAGTAGGTACAGTGTTTAGTGTATATTTTGAATTGCTTTTGTTTTAGATAACAATGACAATTGATAATGTCATAACAGCAATAATGCAATTTGTAAATATATGTCAACAATATATACTGAAAAAAATATAAACACAACATGGAAAGTGTTGGTTCAATGTTTCATGAGCTGAAATAAAAGGTCCCAGAAATGTTCCATAAGCATCAAATATTATTTATTTCAAATTTTGTGCACAAATTTAATGACATCCCTGTTAGTGAGCATTTCTCCTTTGCCAATATAATCCATCCACCTGACAGGTGTGGCATATCAAGAAGCTGATTAAATAGCATGATCATTACACAGGTGCATCTTGTGCTGGGGACAGTAAAAGGCCACTCTAAAATGTGCAGTTTTGTCACACAACCCAATGCTACAGATGTCTCAAGTTTTGGATGTAGCGTGCAATTGGCATGCTGACTGAATGAATGTCCACCAGAGCTGTTGCCATTGAATTGAATGTTCATTTCTCTACCATAAGCCGTTTTAGAATATTTGGCCATATGTCCAAACGGCCACACAACAGCAGACCATGTGTAACCATACAAGCTCAGGAACTTCACATCCAGCTTCTTCACCTGCGGAATCGTCTGAGACGAGGAGTAGTTCTGTCTGTAATAAAGCCCTTTTGAGGGGAAAACTTCTGATTTTTTATTTTTAATTTCACCTTTATTTAACCAGGTAGGCCAGTTGAGAACAAGTTCTCATTTACAACTGCGACCTGCCCAAGATAAAAGTAAAGCAGTGCGACAAAATCAAACAACACAGAGTTACACATAAACAAACGTACAGTCAATAACGCAATAGATCAAATCTATGTATAGTGTGTGCAAATGTAGAAGAGTAGAGAGGTACAGTATACACGGGACAAGAGAGGGGACAAAGACGTCTGACTGCTACGCCATCTTGGATTCTTGATTGGCTGGGCCTGGCTCCCAAGTGGGTGGGCCTGTGCCCTCACAGGTCCACCCATGGCTGTGCCCCTGCTCAGTCATGTGAAATCCATAGATAATTAATTTCAATTGACTGATTTCCTTATATGAACTGTAACTCAGTAAAATCGTTTAAATTATTGCATGTTGTGTTTCTATTTTTGTTCAGTATACAATTTGTAATATGTAATAATAATCAATTCAAATAATACATTTAGTTTGTTTAGCGCTTTTCATTACAGTGTTATCTCGAAGCTCTAAATAGGTGAAAATAAACATAATAATAATAAAATTAAAATAAAAGAAAAAACAACACACATTTAGAATATAGGCAGGTAATAGCAACAGTAGTTGTGCTAAAAGTACTTTTCAGGTTAGGACTATGAGAAAGATAGTCTGTTGAAATATGTTTTAAGGTTCGGCCATTTCATAGTCTCCGATTGAAGGAGCGCCTCCCAGATGGTCATGGAGTGCATTCTATAGGTGAGGGGCAAGGGAGCAGAAAGCTCAGTCCCCCATATTACGGAGACGTGTATGTACGAGTACTGTACTTCATAACTCTTCATGTGAATTAAGGTTCTCATGTTTTCAGTGTTTCCTTTTCTAAAAATGTATATTTCATCATCTTAGTAACTTGAAACAGTATTTCCCCGGATGGGAGATAAAAGGTTAACTGGTTTGACATTTTGCCACTTAGCTGATAAAAGGGTGTTGCGGCAAAGTCTTGTCAAAAACAAGTATCTGACCTTCATATTTTCACATTTAAATCAGTCTGTGTTTCCGCCATGAACCCTGCCAGAGTGCTAAGAGCTAATGGCATCTTCCTCAATTCATGCCAACTCCCATTGCTCTGCTCTGACAGTTACATACTACATCTGAGCAAGCTAAAAGTCAGCAACCCCAGGACCACAGACAGTTTGCGGGAGGATATAGCACATCATCATTCAATTGTAGAAATAATATGAGTTGCTGTAACAGAGGTACAAACAGCATGAGGATGTACAGTATCTGCCGCAGTCATTTATTATACTATAGTACATAGTTAGGCTTGATGATATCCCCGCATAAATCTCTCAGCGCCTACGATACATGGCAACTCATGGACATTTCAAACATATATCATCACTAGTCCCCATAGAATCTCAGCGATATTGACAAGCTTCATGCATAAGCCTCTGAAGCCATAATAGGGTGAGAGCTGTCAGAGTTGGTGAAGACAGTCAGAGGAGCAAATGGAGGTGAAAGCATGATGGCTCTTAGAACTAAGCTGCATAAAATAGGTCAAGTACTCGTTATGTAATGAGCCATGCTAAATCAGTTCAGGTTTTCCTCTGTCAGAACAGCAGGAATTGCAAGAAGGCACCCTCAATGAAGAGTCCAGAGTGTATTATGACTGACATTGAGCACAATGTTTCAGGTACCTTAAGATAGTATCACATGTGCTTTTTAAACTCTGAATAGTCACCTGAAAAGTTCACCAATACAGTGGGGCAAAAAAGTATTTAGTGAAGCCACCAATTGTGCATGTTCTCCCACTTAAAAAGATGAGAGAGGGCTGTAATTCTCATCATAGGTACACTTCAACTATGACAGAAATGAGAAAAAAAAATCCAGAAAATCACATTGTAGGATTTTTAATGAATTTATTTGCAAATTATGGTGGAAAATAAGTATTTGGTCAATAACAAAAGTTTATCTCAATACTTTGTTATATACCCTTTGTTGGCAATGACAGAGGTCAAACGTTTTCTGTAAGTCTTCACAAGGTTTTCACACACTGTTACTGGTATTTTGGCCCATTCCTCCATGCAGATCTCCTCTAGAGCAGTGATGTTTTGGGGCTGTTGCTGGGCAACACGGACTTTCAACTCCCTCCAAAGATTTTCTATGGGGTTGAGATCTGGAGACTGGCTAGGCCACACCAGGACCTTGAAATGTTTCTTACGAAGCCACTCCTTCGTTGCCAGGGCGGGGAGTTTGGGATCATTGTCATGCTGAAAGACCCAGCCACGTATCATCTTCAATGCCCTTGCTGATGGAAGGAGGTTTTCACTCAAAAACTCACGATACATGGCCCCATTCATTCTTTACTTTACACGGATCAGTCGTCCTGGTCCCTTTGCAGAAAAACAGCCCCAAAGCATGATGTTTCCTCCAAACACGACGAGTTGAGTTTTTACCAAAAAGTTATATTTTGGTTTCATCTGACCATATGACATTCTCCCAATCTTCTTCTGGATCATCCAAATGCTCTCTAGAAAACGTCAGACGGGCCTGGACATGTACTGGCTTAAGCAGGGGGACACGTCTGGCACTGCAGGATTTGAGTCCCTGGCGGCGTAGTGTGTTACTGATGGTAGGCTTTGTTACTTTGGTCCCAGCTCTCTGCAGGTCATTCACTAGGTCCCCCCGTGTGGTTCTGGGATTTTTGCTCACCGTTCTTGTGATCATTTTGACCCCACAGGGTGAGATCTTGCGTGGAGCCCCAGATCGAGGGAGATTATCAGTGGTCTTGTATGTCTTCCATTTCCTAATAATTGCTCCCACAGTTGATTTCTTCAAACCAAGCTGCTTACCTATTGCAGATTAAGTCATCCCAGCCTGGTGCAGGTCTACAATTTTGTTTCTGGTGTCCTTTGACAGCTCTTTGGTCTTGGCCATAGTGGAGTTTGGAGTGTGACTGTTTGAGGTTGTGGACAGATGTCTTTTGTACTGATAACAAGTTCAAACAGGTGCCATTAATACAGGTAACGAGTGGAGGACAGAGGAGCCTCTTAAAGAAGAAGTTACAGGTCTGTGAGAGCCAGAAATCTTGCTTGTTTGTAGGTGACCAAATACTTATTTTCCACCATAATTTGCAAATAAATTCATTACAAATCCTACAATGTGATTTTCTGGATTTTTTTCACCAATTTTGTCTGTCATAGTTGAAGTGTACCCATGATGAAAATTACAGGCCTCTCTCATCTTTTTAAGTGGGAGAACTTGCACAATTGGTGGCTGACTAAATACTTTTTTGCCCCACTGTATATGCCAGAGACCAACAGTACTAGTATAATTTACAATGTGAACAGAACTGAAAAGCAATTGCTGGTCACACTGGTCAGTCCATAACTCTGAGTTTAGTTTATTCTACTGAAAGCTATACTACATTCACAGGCCACTACCATATACCCTAGTAACCCATCTCCACTTGTAAATGTCTGTCAAAAGGTGTAGTATGTTGTTGCAAACTTTCTCAGTGCAGTGTGTTTCAAGAAACATTAGACGACCAGGTAGAATACATTCCAGGCCCTCTGTTGGCGTCCATTACCTTGACTAAGCGATCACACATCCGGGCCCCCCTCTCTAGTGAATCTGCTGGCATGATTCTGTGAAGCTGATGGAAAGTCCAAGATAAGGATCCGCTGAAGCGAGAAGAAACGGCTGTCGAGAATCTGGTGAGGGAAATTAAACCAATTGAGGAAGTGGCTATTTTTCTGGGCCCAACGTGAGTTATAGGCCAAGACTGGGTGTATATTTTTGTTAGGATGGAGAACGGAGTTGAAATGAGAGAATATTGCTGAAAGAGCGTCGCTCGCATTCAGCCACAGACAAAAGCTGGAAATGAAATAACTTCCTTTCCTCAGGAAAACACAGCAGCTCCTGACAGAATAATAGCAGTTGAGGAGAGGGAGAGAGTCCGGCAGCGTTGGCCCACAAACACAGGAAACTCCAGTCGCCTGCCTGACTTGTTAAAAGCTAACGGACACACGCACTCCCAAACAGGCGGAGAGACTCAAACACATGCGTACTCGCACAGGCGTACAAACAGTAGTACATAGAACAGTTTGTCAAGAGACCTATTCTGCCATCATGGATTAGACACCCACACCTTTAAATATTAAAACAACAATGAATCCTTGATTTTCTGCAACACAATGGCTACTGTAACCTTTAGCTGTGGAAGAAAATGGAGAGGTAGCCTAAGCATAATTTAGAAGTGTCTTTCATTCATATGGAAAATAGGTGTTGTATTTGCTGGGACAACCAATAACTTGCATTTTCTTACACTGTGCCATTTCTCTTTAACCTTTACTTTCACACACTCACTGCTAAGGCCAGGATCTCCGGAGTCGGGTTCCTATTAGGAAAATAGGGACTGATAAATCTTTGGCACATCTTTAATGAGGACTCTGCAGCCGAAGGTGTTAATTAAGAAAGGTTAACCAAGAAGTGCGTTGTTATCGCTGCAAATCTCGCTTCATTGCTTTAGCCTTGGTGACGTAATGTGTATCTGAACAAGGATACCGTGTGGTTGTCTCTATTTTTAAGCCCAATAGGCTGCCCTATATGCTCCTGCCATTGCTGTGCGTAGTAACACAAACAAATCCATTTTTGTGTACGTTTTTTTTAAAGTAGCTATGAAACATTCTGCACCTTAAGAGTTATATATATATATATATATATATATATATATATACAGTGCCTTGCGAAAGTATTCGGCCCCCTTGAACTTTGCGACCTTTTGCCACATTTCAGGCTTCAAACAAAGATATAAAACTGTATTTTTTTGTGAAGAATCAACAACAAGTGGGACACAATCATGAAGTGGAACGACATTTATTGGATATTTCAAACTTTTTTAACAAATCAAAAACTGAAAAATTGGGCGTGCAAAATTATTCAGCCCCTTTACTTTCAGTGCAGCAAACTCTCTCCAGAAGTTCAGTGAGGATCTCTGAATGATCCAATGTTGACCTAAATGACTAATGATGATAGATACAATCCACCTGTGTGTAATCAAGTCTCCGTATAAATGCACCTGCACTGTGATAGTCTCAGAGGTCCGTTAAAAGCGCAGAGAGCATCATGAAGAACAAGGAACACACCAGGCAGGTCCGAGATACTGTTGTGAAGAAGTTTAAAGCCGGATTTGGATACAAAAAGATTTCCCAAGCTTTGAACATCCCAAGGAGCACTGTGCAAGCGATAATATTGAAATGGAAGGAGTATCAAAGAACTGCAAATCTACCAAGACCTGGCCGTCCCTCTAAACTTTCAGCTCATACAAGGAGAAGACTGATCAGAGATGCAGCCAAGAGGCCCATGATCATTCTGGATAAACTGCAGAGATCTACAGCTGAGGTGGGAGACTCTGTCCATAGGACAACAATCAGTCGTATATTGCACAAATCTGGCCTTTATGGAAGAGTGGCAAGAAGAAAGACATTTCTTAAAGATATCCATAAAAAGTGTTGTTTAAAGTTTGCCACAAGCCACCTGGGAGACACACCAAACATGTGGAAGAAGGTGCTCTGGTCAGATGAAACCAAAATTTAACTTTATGGCAACAATGCAAAACGTTATGTTTGGCGTAAAAGCAACACAGCTCATCACGCTGAACACACCATCCCCACTGTCAAACATGGTGATGGCAGCATCATGGTTTGGGCCTGCTTTTCTTCAGCAGGGACAGGGAAGATGGTTAAAATTGATGGGAAGATGGATGGAGCCAAATACAGGACCATTCTGGAAGAAAACCTGATGGAGTCTGCAAAAGACCTGAGACTGGGACGGAGATTTGTCTTCCAACAAGACAATGATCCAAAACATAAAGCAAAATCTACAATGGAATGGTTCAAAAATAAACATATCCAGGTGTTAGAATGGCCAAGTCAAAGTCCAGACCTGAATCCAATCGAGAATCTGTGGAAAGAACTGAAAACTGCTGTTCACAAATGCTCTCCATCCAACCTCGCTGAGCTCGAGCTGTTTTGCAAGGAGGAATGGGAAAAAATGTCAGTCTCTCGATGTGCAAAACTGATAGAGACATACCCCATGCGACTTACAGCTGTAATCGCAGCAAAAGGTGGCGCTACAAAGTATTAACTTAAGGGGGCTGAATAATTTTGCACGCCCAATTTTTCAGTTTTTGATTTGTTAAAAAAGTTTGAAATATCCAATAAATGTCGTTCCACTTCATGATTGTGTCCCACTTGTTGATTCTTCACAACAAAATACAGTTTTATATCTTTATGTTTGAAGCCTGAAATGTGGCAAAAGGTCGCAAAGTTCAAGGGGGCCGAATACTTTCGCAAGGCACTGTATATATTAGGTGTGTTCAAACAAAAGTTTGGACACCTACTCATTCAAGGGTTTTTCCTTTATTTTTTACTATTTTCTACATTGTAAAACAATAGTAAACACATCAAAACTATAAAACAACACATATGGAATCATGTAGTATCCAAAAAAGTGTTAAACAAATAAAAATATTTGAGATTTGAGATTCTTCAAAGTAGCCACCCTTTGCCTTGATGACAGCTTTGCATTCTTTCAACCAGCTTCATGAGGTGAGTCACCTGGGATGCTTCTCCAAGGAGTTCCCACATATGCTGAGCACTTGTTGACTGCTTTTCGTTCACTCTGCTGTCCAACTTTTCCCAAACCATCTCAATTGGGTTGAGGTCGGGTGATTGTGGAGACCAGGTCATTTGATGCAACACTCCATCTGTAACGGCTTTCTTCTGTAGACGAAGGATCGGACCAAAGCGCAGCGTGGTTAGTGTTCAACATGTTTAATAAAAGACAATAAACGTGAACACTACAAAATACCAAAACAACAAATGTGAAAAATCTAAACATTCCTATCTGGTGCTTAGACACAAAGACAGAAGACAGGAAACAACCACCCACCAAACCCAACACAAAACAGGCTACCTAAATATGGTTCCCAATCAGAGACAATGACTAACACCTGCCTCTGATTGAGAACCATATCAGGCCAAACATAGAAACGGGAATACTAGACACACAACATAGAATGCCCACTCAGCTCACGTCCTGACCCACACTAAAACAAAGAAAACACAAAAGAACTATGGTCAGAATGTGACACCATCACTCTCTTTCTTGGTCAAATAGCCCTTACACAGCCTGAAAGTGTATTTTGGGTCATTGCCCTGTTGAAAAACGAATTATAGTCCCACTAAGTGCAAACCAGATGGGATGGCGTATAGTTGCAGAATGTTATGGTAGCCAAGCTGGTTAAGTGTGCCTTGAATTCTAAATAAATCACAGACAGTGTCACCAGCAAAACACCCCCACACCATCACACCTCTTCCTCCATGCATCACGGTGGGTACCACACGTGGAGATCATCCGTTCACCTACTCTGCGTCTCACAATGACATGGCGGTCTGAACCAAAAATCTCAAATTTGGAGTCATCAGACCAAAGGAAAGATTTAAATGGTCTAATGTCCATTTCTCATGTTTCTTGGCCCAAGCAAGTCTCTTCTTATTATTGGTGTCTGATTCACAAAGTCTCCTCTGAACAGTTGATGTTGAGATGTGGCTGTTACTTGAACTCTGTGAGTTACAATCTGACGTGCAGTTAATTGTCGATTTCTGAGGCTAGTAACTCTAATGAACTTATCCTCTGCTGCAGAGGTAACTCTGGGTTGTCCTTTCCTGTAGCGAACTGAGAGCCAGTTTCATCACAGCGCTTGATGGTTTTTCCGTATGCACCTGAAGAAACTTTCAAAATTCTTGACTGACCGTCATGTCTTAAAGTAATGATGGATTGTAATTTCTCTTTGCTTATTTGAGCTGTTCCTGCCATAATATGGACTTGGTCTTTTACCAAGTTGGGCTATCTTCTGTATACCACCCCTACATTGTCACAACACAACTGATTGGTTCAAACACATTAAGAAGGAAATAAATTTCACAAATTAACTTTTAACAAGACACACCTGCTAATTGAAATGCATTCCAGTTGAGAAGCTAATGAAGGTGGTCACTGAATTATCATCTTAAACATCATGTTAACCTATTTATGTTAATCACTGTGTTAACATTAGCATATTGATTATATCATTCTACTGTACAATGGACACACTTAAAAACAAATATTATGCAATTAGTTTATTGATTGCCAACATGTCTGTTTATGTTTAAGAAGTCGTTCACTTGTTTGACTTAATAAAGCGTTGGTATTCACAATCAGAAGCTCTGTTATTTCAGTAAAGAGTAACACAAACATGAAATTCTGCGTAACAATGATGAAGCTTTCACATAGGTGTCTGTTTGTGTGTTGAACGCTAAGAGGTAGGTCTTCTTCAGATGCAGTCTTTAAAAGCTGTTTTCAATCAACTAAATGATTCTTCCCTTGTAATATGTTAATACAGGCCTGATATATCAGTATAGTAAAACTTAATTACCGTATGTTTGGCAGTCGTGTAGGATGATGTACTTGAAGTTGATAACTAGGATTATTAAAATGTCCTGACTTAATTACGGAAAACTTTGTTTCCAACGCTATATCTAATCATGACCTTTTGGATTTTTTGCTTAACTTAATGCCCCACCGTAGACTTACCAAGTATTGAATAAGCTCTCAAGTAAAACATATGTCATGCTTCACATTGACTGCAATTGGTAAAATTGCACTTTCCTTGTCTATTGCAATCAGGACTATGACACAATATGTTAGTACCTAGACAATGTAATGTTGGCTAGCTAACCTACCATTTTTTTTAACTATGTTTGCTAAGTTCTTAAAGTTACTTCCTGAATAGTAAGCAACATTTGTTTAAACCTCAATTGAGTTGTCAACATAACTTTCACAATTATCAATAGCTATTTCCAGAGTTCTTAGCATACACTATAAAGCAGCTCATAGGTGCAGATGTAAATGTTAATTACTAGTACAGGAATTCACCAAACAACTCTGTTACAGTATAGCTTAACAATGTCTTTATGGGATAGGCCTACATGGTGAGTGTTGGCTGTGCCTTTGGTTATTTTAATGCAGACTTTATCTTTAATTGAAATATACACATATAAAGGCTAACACCACACCAAAGAAGTAGTTCAGATCTTGGGAGAGTCAAAAGGGTCCAGGTAATAGTTTGCAATGTTAGGGGTGCATGCGGATTATTTTAGATACTCTATCTTTACATTCCTTCCCTGTTTATTGTTTAAACTGGACAATGAGGTATAATTGCAGTGTTATTAGTCTCTGATGTTAAACCTTGACCTGTGTGGGTTATCTTCTACTATACTTAGTTTTCCTTTTCCCGTTAATCAATTGTCTGGTAATCTCTGACTCCAGGTTACAATTGTGAGAAACAATATCCATTACAGAATAGCCATTCAATAGCGTAACCCACAGTGCTTTTTCTCATATGAAGAAATGAAGCGATAATACACAGAGGGTCCATTCAAATAGGTACAATTTAAGCTTGTAATGTTGAGCTTACTATACCCAATCTAGGTAAGGGTAATGCATTTTAATGTGCAGACTAATGATGAAAACAAAACCAAAGAAATATGAGCAGCACACTTTTCTGACAGAATCCATCATGACTGTATTACTAATTAGTGTGTTTTGCATTGGGGGCCTCAATCGCAAGTGCTCACCTGACAACACTGATTAATGCACAACTTTGAAGACATTTGATTTCATTATCTTAATAGTCAGTGGATAACAATTACATGTGTCCCGTTCACTATACCATATGTCCTTTAGAACATTTAACATGTATTATCATTTAACAATGTGTATTATAGGGCTGTTTTGTGTATTTTCTCAGAACATACAGTTTAGGGGTAACATTGGACAGACAGCCATGTTCAATTGTAATCAGTGACAACACCTACCTATGACAATGGTGTCGACCACATACAGTGAAATAATCATTACAAATGATCATGTACTTTTCTTGTTTATCCTTCTACTCCGTACTGACTCTCAATGTCCCATCACTTTGATTCAACCTGTTAATTGGAATGAAAAGTCTCTTTGCATCACATATCCTGTACAGTGATTAGCTGTTAACACGGTTAAGAGGATCACTTAAAGCCTAATGTAATCCATTAACTCCAGGATGCCATGGTTCAAGTTCCGGTCAAGTCGTACACATATAATATGCCCTTTTGGAAATCACATTGAAAGACTTAATGTGTGCCAGGTACTGATATACCCAATAGCTAATTGTAAAGCTTCTACAGACTGATTTGTAATATGTATTTATCATAATAATCTGTTTTGCTACAATACTAACCACTAGAACAATGTTATTATTATTATTCCACAGGGTTCTTTCACAGTTTTAGAGGGATGCACACTGTATGTCTGTATATTTATCAAATCAAATCAAATCGGAGCGTGCTACATGTGCTACACGTGCTCCGAATACAACAGACCTTACAGTGAAATGCTTACTTACAGGCTCTAACCAATAGTGCAAAAAAAGATGTTAGGTGAACAATAGGTAAGTAAAGAAATAAAACAACAGTTAAAAGGCAGGCTATATACAGCAGCGAGGCTATAGAAGTAGCAAGGCTACATACAGACACCGGTTAGTCAGGCTGATTGAGGTAGTATGTACATGTAGATATGGTTAAAGTGACTAAGCATATATGTTGAACAGAGAGCATAAAAGAGGGGTTGGCAGGTGGTGGGTGGCGGGACACAATGCAGATATCCCGGTTAGCCAATGTGTGGGAGCACTAGTTGGTTGGCCCAATTGAGGTAGTATGTACATGAATGTATAGTTAAAGTGACTATGCATATACGATAAACAGAGAATAGCAGCAGCGTAAAAGAGGGGTTGGGGCGGCACACAATGCAAATAGTCCGGGTAGCCATTTGATTACCTGTTCAGGAGTCTTATGGCTTGGGGGTAAAAACTGTTGAGAAGCCTTTTTTGTCCTAGACTTGGCACTCCGGTATCGCTTGCCATGCGGTAGTAGAGAGAACAGTCTATGACTGGGGTGGCTGGGGTCTTTGACAATTTTTAGGGCCTTCCTCTAACACTGCCTGGTATAGAGGTCCTGGATGGCAGGCAGCTTAGCCCCAGTGATGTACTGGGGCATACGCACTACCCTCTGTAGTGCCTTGCGGTCATAGGCCGAGCAATTGCCGTACCAGGCAGTGATGCAACCAGGATCCTCTCGATGTTGCAGCTGTAGAAAATTTTGAGGATCTCAGGACCCATCCCAAATCTTTTTAGTTACCTGGGGGGGAATAGGCTTTGTCGTGCCCTCTACATGACTGTCTTGGTGTGTTTGGACCATTCTAGCTTGTTGTTGATGTGGACACCAAGGAACTTCAAGCTCTCAACCTGCTCCACCACAGCCCCGTCGATGAGAATGGGGGCGTGCTCGGTCCTCCTTTTCCTGTAGTCCACAATCATCTCCTTAGTCTTGGTTACGTTGAGCGATAGGTTATTATTCGGGCACCACCCGGCCAGGTCTCTGACCTACTCCCTATAGGCTGCCTCGTCATTGTCGGTGATCAGGCCTACCATCTGCAAACTTAATGATGGTGTTGGAATCGTGCCTTGCCATGCAGTCGTGGGTGAATAGGGGGTACAGGAGGGGACTGAGCTCCCTGTGGAGCTCCAGTGTTGAGGATCAGCGTGGCAGATGTATTGCTACCTACCCTCACCACCTGTGGGCGGCCCGTCTGGAAGTCCAGGATCCAGTTGCAGAGGGAGGTGTTTAGTCCCAGGATCTTTAGCTTAGTGATGAGCTTTGAGGCTACAATTGTGTTGAACGCTGAGCTGTAGTCAATGTATAGCATTCTCACATAAGTGTTCCTTTTGTGCAGGTGGGAAAGGGCAGTGTGGAGTGCAACAGAAATTGCATCATCTCTGGATCTGTTTGGGCGGTATGCAAATTGGAGTGGGTCTAGGGTTTCTGGGACAATGGTGTTGATGTGAGCCATTACCAACCTTTCAAAGCCCTTCATGGCTACGGACTTGAGTGCCACGGGTCTGTAGTCATTTAGGCAGGTTGTCTTTGTGTTCTTGGGCACAGGGACTATGGTGGTCTGCTTGAAACATGTTGGTATTACAGACTCAATCAGGGACATGTTGAAAATGTCAGTGAAGACACCTGCCAGTTGGTCAGCACATGCCCGGAGCATGTCCTGGTAAGTCCTGGTAATCCATCTGGCCCCGCAGCGTTGTGTATGTTGACCTGTTTAAAGGTCTTACTCACATCGGCTACGGAGAGCGTGATCACACAGTCGTCCGGAACAGCTGATGCTCTCATGCATGCCTCAGTGTTGCTTGCCTCGAAGCGAGCATAGAAGTGATTTAGCTCATCTGGTAGGCTCGTGTCACTGGGCAGCTCGCGGCTGTGCTTCCCTTTGTAGTCTGTAATAGTTTGCAAGCCCTGCCACATAATGAGTGTCAGAGCCGGTGTAGTATGATTCAATCTTAGCCCTGTATTGACGCTTTTCCTGTTTGATGGTTCTTGTAAACCTCCGGGTTAGAGTCCCACACCTTGAAAGCGGCAGCTCTACCCTTTAGCTCAGTGCGAATGTTGCCTGTAATCCATGGCTTCTGGTTGGGGTATGTATGTACAGTCACTGTGGGGACGACGTCCTCGATGCACTTATTGATAAAGCCAGTGACTGATGTGGTATACTCCTCAATGCCATCGGAAAAATCCCGGAACATGTTCCAGTCTATGATAGCAAAACATTCCTGTAGTTTAGCATCTTCTTCATCTGACCACTTTTTTTATAGACTGAGTCACTGGTGCTTCCTGCTTTAATTTTTGCTTTTAAGCAGGAATCAGGAGGATAGAGTTGTGGTCGGATATTCCAAATGGAGGGCGAGGGAGAGCTTTGTATGCGTCTCTGTGTGTGGAGTACAGGTGATCTAGAATTTTCTCCCCTCTGGTTGCACATTAACATGTTGATAGAGATTTGGTAGAACTGATTACAGTTTCCCCGCATTAAAGTCTCCAGCCACTAGGAGTGCCACCTCTGAGTGAGTGGTTTCCTGTTTGCTTATTTCCTTATACAGCAGACTGAGTGCGGTCTTAGTGCCAGCATCTGTCTGTGGTGGTAAATAAACAGCCACGAAAAGTATAGCTGAAAACTCTCTTGGCAAGTAGTGTGGCCAGCAATTTTTCACAATATACTCTAGAGACTTCCTTAGATTTCGTGCACCAGATGTTGTTTACAAATATGTACAGATCCCCCCCCCTCGTCTTACGAGTTCTGTTCTGTCTTGCCGGTGCAGCGTATATCCCGCTAGCTGAATATCCATGTCATCATTCAGCCACGATTCAGTGAAACATAGGATATTACAGTTTTTGATATTCCGTTGGTACGATATTCGTGATCATACCTTGTATAATTTATTGTCCAATGATTGCACGTTGGCGAGTAGTATTGACGGTAACGGCAGCTTCCCAGTCGCCTTCTCCGGGTCCTGACCAAGCATCCGGCTCTTTGTCCTCTGTACCTGCGTCGCTTCCTCTTGCAAATAATTAGTATGTTGGCCCTGTGGAGTGTTTGGAGAATGTCTTGTGCGTCGTCCTTGTTGTAGAAAAAATCCTTGTCTAATCCGAGGTGAGTGATCGCTGTCCTGATATCCAGAAGCTCTTTTTTGCTGTAAGATACGGTTGCAGAAACATTATGTACAAAATAAGTTACAAATAACGCGGGAAAAAAACACATAATAGCACAATTGGTTGGGCAAAACTGCTGCCATTTCTTCTGGTGCCATTTTAAAACATGCAGCCATAGGTCATATGGAAACACTATTTGCCATTCGAGAATACTAAAAAGAGGACATTTTCATGTACAGTACGACAACATATTACATGACATGTTGAGATGCAAGAATGGTAGAGTCAAAGATTTGATTGAGTTACGTGTAAGGAAATCAGCCAACTGAATAAACAAATTAGGTCCTAATCTATGGATTTCACATGATTGGGATTACAGATATGCATCTGTTGGTCACAGAAAAACAAGGTAGGGGCGTGGATCAGAAAACCAGTCAGTATCTTGTGTGACCACCATTTGCCTCAAGCAGCACGACAAGTCTCCTTCGCATAGAGTTAATCAGGCTGTTGATTGAGGCCTGTGGAATGTTGTCCAACTTCTCTTCAATGGCTATGTGAAGATGCTGGATATTGGCGGGAACTGGAGCACTCTGTCGTGCAGGTCGATTGATAGCATCCCAAACATTCTCAATTGGTGACATGTTTGGTGAGTGTGCAGGCCATGGAAGAACTGGGACATTTACAGCTTCCAGGAATTGTGTACAGATCCTTGCGACATGGGGCCGTGCATTATCCTGTTGAAACATGAGGTGACGGCGGCGGATGAATGTCACGATAATGGGCCTCAGGATCTCATTACAGTATCTCTGTGCATTGAAATTGGCATCGATAAAATTAATTCTGTTCATTGTCCATAGCTTATGCCTGCCCATACCATAATCCCACCACCACCATGGGGAACTCTGTTTACAACGTTGACATCAGCAAACAGGATGTTATACATGTTGTCTGCGGTTGTGAGGCGGATTGGACGTACTGTGAAATTTAATTCTCTGGCAACAGCTCTGGTGGACATTCCTACAATTAGCATGCCAATTGCAATCTCCCTCAAAACTTGAGACATCTGTGTCATTGTGTTGTGTGACAAAACTGTACATTTTAGAGTGACCTTTTATTCCCCCAGCACAAGGTTCACCTGTGTAACGACCATGCTGTTTAATCAGATTCTTGGCACACCTGTCAGGTGAAAGGATTTTCTTTGCAAAGGAGAAATGCTCACTAACAAGGATATAAACAAATTTGTGTGTGTGGATATTGGATATTTTATTTCAGCTCATGAAACATGGGACTAACTCTTTACATATTGTATTTTTTTATTTTGTTCAGTGTATATGTGTGATATGAAAACTACTGTTCATCTTCTGAGACTGAAACCTGATCTGTCTAACGCACATACAGTGCCTTGCGGAAGTATTCGGCCCCCTTGAACTTTGCAACCTTTTGCCACATTTCAGGCTTCAAACATAAATATATAAAACTGTATTTTTTGTGTGAAGAATCAACAACAAGTGGGACACAATCATGAAGTGGAACGACATTTATTGGATATTTCAAACTTTTTTAACAAATCAAAAACTGAAAAATTGGGCGTGCAAAATTATTCAGCCCCCTTAAGTTAATACTTTGTAGCGCCACCTTTTGCTGCGATTACAGCTGTAAGTCGCTTGGGGTATGTCTCTATCAGTTTTGCACATCGAGAGACTGACATTTTTTCCCATTCCTTCTTGCAAAACAGCTCGAGCTCAGTGAGGTTGGATGGAGAGCATTTGTGAACAGCAGTTTTCTGTTCTTTCCACAGATTCTCGATTGGATTCAGGTCTGGACTTTGACTTGGCCATTCTAACACCTGGATATGTTTATTTTTGAACCATTCCATTGTAGATTTTGCTTTATGTTTTGGATCATTGTCTTGTTGGAAGACAAATCTCCGTCCCAGTCTCAGGTCTTTTGCAGACTCCATCAGGTTTTCTTCCAGAATGGTCCTGTATTTGGCTCCATCCATCTTCCCATCAATTTTAACCATCTTCCCTGTCCCTGCTGAAGAAAAGCAGGCCCAAACCATGATGCTGCCACCACCATGTTTGACAGTGGGGATGGTGTGTTCAGCTGTGTTGCTTTTACGCCAAATCAAATCAAATTTATTTTATATAGCCCTTCGTACATCAGCTGATATCTCAAAGTGCTGTACAGAAACCCAGCCTAAAACCCCAAACAGCAAGCAATGCAGGTGAAGAAGCACGGTGGCTAGGAAAAACTCCCTAGAAAGGCCAAAACCTAGGAAGAAACCTAGAGAGGAACCAGGCTATGTGGGGTGGCCAGTCCTCTTCTGGCTGTGCCGGGTGGAGATTATAACAAAACATGGTCAAGATGTTCAAATGTTCATAAATGACCAGCATGGTCGAATAATAATAAGGCAGAATAGTTGAAACTGGAGCAGCAGCACAGTCAGGTGGACTGGGGACAGCAAGGAGTCATCATGTCAGGTATTCCTGGGGCATGGTCCTAGGGCTCAGGTCCTCCGAGAGAGAGAAAGAAAGAGAGAATTAGAGAGAGCATATGTGGGATGGCCAGTCCTCTTCTGGCTGTGCCGGGTGGAGATTATAACAGAACATGGCCAAGATGTTCAAATGTTCATAAATGATCAGCATGGTCGAATAATAATAAGGCAGAACAGTTGAAACTGGAGCAGCAGCACAGCCAGGTGGACTGGGGACAGCAAGGAGTCATCATGTCAGGTAGTCCTGGGGCATGGTCCTAGGGCTCAGGTCCTCCGAGAGAGAGAAAGAGAGAAGGAGAGAATTAGAGAACGCACACTTAGATTCACACAGGACACCGAATAGGACAGGAGAAGTACTCCAGATATAACAAACTGACCCTAGCCCCCCGACACATAAACTACTGCAGCATAAATACTGGAGGCTGAGACAGGAGGGGTCAGGAGACACTGTGGCCCACTCCGAGGACACCCCCGGACAGGGCCAAACAGGAAGGATATAACCCCACCCACTTTGCCAAAGCACAGCCCCCACACCACTAGAGGGATATCTTCAACCACCAACTTACCATCCTGAGACAAGGCTGAGTATAGCCCACAAAGACCTCCGCCACGGCACAACTTAAGGGGGGGGGGGGGGGGGCGCCAACCCAGACAGGATGACCACATCAGTGACTCAACCCACTCAGGTGACGCACCTCCTCCAGGGACGGCATGAGAGAGCCCCAGTAAAGCCAGTGACTCAGCCCCTGTAATAGGGTTAGAGGCAGAGAATCCCAGTGGAAAGAGGGGAACCGGCCAGGCAGAGACAGCAAGGGTGGTTCGTTGCTCCAGAGCCTTTCCGTTCACCCTCCCACTCCTGGGCCAGACTACACTCAATCATATGACCCACTGAAGAGATGAGTCTTCAGTAGAGACTTAAAGGTTGAGACCGAGTTTGCGTCTCTGACATGGGTAGGCAGACCGTTCCATAAAAATGGAGCTCTATAGGAGAAAGCCCAAACATAACGTTTTGCATTGTTGCTAAAAAGTTCAATTTTGGTTTCATCTGAGCAGAGCACCTTCTTCCACATGTTTGGTGTGTCTCCCAGGTGGCTTGTGGCAAACTTTAAACAACACTTTTTATGGATATCTTTAAGAAATGGCTTTCTTCTTGCCACTCTTCCATAAAGGCCAGATTTGTGCAATATACGACTGATTGTTGTCCTATGGACAGAGTCTCCCACCTCAGCTGTAGATCTCTGCAGTTCATCCAGAGTGATCATGGGCCTCTTGGCTGCATCTCTGATCAGTCTTCTCCTTGTATGAGCTGAAAGTTTAGAGGGACGGCCAGGTCTTGGTAGATATGCAGTGGTCTGATACTCCTTCCATTTCAATATTATCGCTTGCACAGTGCTCCTTGGGATGTTTAAAGCTTGGGAAATCTTTTTGTATCCAAATCCGGCTTTAAACTTCTTCACAACAGTATCTCGGACCTGCCTGGTGTGTTCCTTGTTCTTCATGATGCTCTCTGCGCTTTTAACGGACCTCTGAGACTATCACAGTGCAGGTGCATTTATACGGAGACTTGATTACACACAGGTGGATTGTATTTATCATCATTAGTCATTTAGGTCAACATTGGATCATTCGGAGATCCTCACTGAACTTCTGGAAAGAGTTTGCTGCACTGAAAGTAAAGGGGCTGAATAATTTTGCACGCCCAATTTTTCAGTTTTTGATTTGTTAAAAAAGTTTGAAATATCCAATAAATGTCGTTCCACTTCATGATGGTGTCCCACTTGTTGTTGATTCTTCACAAAAAAATACAGTTTTATATCTTTATGTTTGAAGCCTGAAATGTGGCAAAAGGTCGCAAAGTTCAAGGTGGCCGAATACTTTCGCAAGGCACTGTATGTATTTTTTGTATAACATGCGCATGAAACAGATTGATGATCTCAGGAATGTGCTTTTGGCACCTAATCAGACAACACAATGTAATACAATTTGTTCTGTTTTGAAATATAGTTGCATTTCCCTCACTTAACTGAGACACAAGTTACAATTTATGATCTTATAATCAAGGAATAAACATATTGTAACGATCTTCTTCATCTGAGGAACAGGAATGCAGAGCCGGCGCAGGATACCCTGGGCAAAAACGGCGTACCGAAGACCAAACACGCTGAGCTGGCACAACACACCCTGGCTGGATGCCCACTCTCGCATGGCACTTGCGGGGGGCTGGCCTATAGCGCTCCGGGCTGAGCACGCACTGGCGACACCGTGCGCTGCACCGCATAACACGGTGCCTGACCAGTACTACGCTTCTTCTGGTAAGCATGGGGAGTTAGCTCAGGTCTATCGCCTGACTCCGCCAATCTCCCCGTGTGCCAGCCCCCCAAAAATTGGGGGGCTGCCTCTCGTGCCTGTTGCGCTGCCTTACCTCATATCGCCGCCGCTCAGTTTTCGCTGCCTCCAGTTCTTCTTTGGGGTGCCGATATTCCCCAGCCTGTGCCCAGGGTCACTTGCTGTCCAATATCTCCTCCCAAGTCCAGGAATCCTGAACCCTCGGCTCCCTGTTACCACGCTGCTTTGTCCGTTTGTGGTGGGTAGTTCTTTAACGGCTGTTGGTGTAAGAAGGTGAGGACCAAGGTGCAGTGTGGTACGTGTTCATCATTATTTAATAGAACAGAACACTGAATGACAAAACAACAACGACGACGACGACGACGACGACGACGACGACGACGACGACGACGACGACGACGAGAACAACCGAAACAGTACTGTCTGGTGCAGACACAAAAACGGAAAGCAACTACCCACCACCCATAGCGGGAAAACAGGCTGCCTAAGTATGGTTCTCAATCAGAGACAACGATTGACAGCTGCCTCTGATTAGGAACCATACCAGGCCAAACACCTAGAAATATAACACACAGAACCAAAACATAGAATGCCCACCCCAACTCACGCCCTGACCAAACTAAAATAGAGACATAAAAAAGGAACTAAGGTCAGGACGTGACACATATAAAAACATCATATCCACCCTTTTGTGTATAGAATCCTTAAACAGGGAAGCCTCTTGTGACATCTCATAAAACCAGGAAGTGTTTTATTCTACCGCCATTCAATAGACCAGAATAAACTCCAAGGCACAGACATTACTGTTTATTCATGTATCAAACATGTAAGTGCATTTTAGGAGATGAGTTAGAATCCACATGAAAAAATGTGCTATTACTGATAAAGAACACACACTGTATTCAGTTTGACTAAAACGTTGCTCTGAACCAGCAATGGGATGTTGTGTGTATTTTGTATTTTATAATTTATCCATGGTGGCTTATATCTTAATTCACATCATTTTATTGATCAAATTCAGGGGAATATGCAGGGGAATAACATTTGTACTTGGAAATTATATACGTAGCTCTGATTATTAAAACTGTGGCAAAGTTTGCACCTTTTATTTCCAGTGGCAATAACACATAAAAAGTATAGCAGACAGGTGAACTTAAGTCTTACCTAACACACCAGACATTATTATTAAGTATACACTGAGAAAGATAAGCCAAATGATCAAATGTGACCTTGTTGTTTCATGAGGGAGCATTGGTCCTTTATATGGAACCAGTTCCCCTTTGTAAATGAATATTTGATCATCCAAATGCCAGTGCATGTTAAAATAGGTATACGTAATGAGGTTGACAATCTGAGTCCGTTCAACATTCCATCTGAGTATATTGCCACAAGTACACTGTACTGTACAAATCTGCAACACTATAAAGCCAATAGTTCAATTGTTATTTGTGTAGTTCTCTGGAGACCATTAGATGCTCTGATGTTCAAATACCTTTGGGTCAATCATCCTCTGCTTATCCTGCTTTGAGTGGTTGCTTCCTTGATTCAACTTTTCTTTCCTGTAAGTATATCGTATGGTTACCAAACACGAGGGAGTGATGCTGCTATATAGGAGTCAATGTGAATGGCAAATTAATATGTCCTACCTTGATATGAAAGAAGTGGAGATTTTATGTTGAATTCTCATTGTCAGTACACTTTTTCTTAGGTAAGAATTAATTTAATGTTTTGATGGTTCACATGAAAGGCAGACGGGGACATATTAACCATCCGTTGACTTACCTGGTCTTAGGGAAGATGTTTTATTCTGGGATTATTGTTATTATGCTAATAAATATATAGAATCCCATTAACAAGTATATCATTAGTTATCCATTGTTGACTATAACATCATATCATTTCTGAGCTACCACATTTCTCTGATTTTCAGAAGTTTGAGGAGTTACAGCATGCCAATGCTTCTTTGAATGGATCCAGAAAAGGATCACTCATAATTGCATGCATGATCATTTAAACTCCTGGTATCATACCACCCTGCTATTACAAAGATCCAGCCTTCCTAACTGAGCTGCTGGAGAGAAAGGAAACTGCTCGCGATATCACCATGGTAATTTTAAAACAGCAACAAAGTTCAACAGCAACAAAGTAAAAGTGTTATAGAGCATGGAATTTGTGGTCAAGTGGACTGTGTTATAGTGTCAGTTTACTTAAGGTTACATGGCAACACATTTTTCTGTCGGCCATTATAACGAGTTTCATAATATTCTATGACAGGCTTACATAGCTGTTATGAAGGCTGTATGAATGCATACATATATGTTACATATAGTTTCATAGGTTAGCTTTGTTTACCTTATGTGGACTGCATTATAGCCAAGGGCCCGGTTGCATAAAACATCTTAGGTGTTTACCTTAAGGAATAATTTCCCTTACCTAAGGGGATGTTGTTTAAGGGCATTGCATAGAGCCTTAGGTAATGCATCCTCAAGGGGTTTTACGGTAGTTTGAAGGCATGTATGGCTTACTATGGATTCATGGTAAGCCAGACACCGACTAAACGTCTCGTCAAAGAGATCACTTTCATTTTGTGATATAGCGTAATAGAAGTTCTACAATGAAGACAGGATAACCAAATAGCTTCATAATATAATAAACCACATTTCTTGTTACTTTTTTCACAACTGGTTTATATAACTTTCAAGTACGTCAAGATAGTTTACATTGTAGCTATAGCTAACTAACCAGCTAGCTTTGTAGCCATGGATTGTGCACCTTCCATTGTTTAGTTAAGTAGCTAGCTGGTTGATGTTTTCCTTTTGTTACCAGAGCTGATGAAAGCAACATTCACCTCCACAAGTGCTGTTTACATTCATATCCATACTGAATGAAGTAGTAAAGGGATCTCATGAGCACCCTTAACTTTTTCACTTAATTTAAAGGTGAAATTCACCTTCAAATGTTTTGTGCATGTCACGCCCTGACCTTAGAGATCCTGTTTATGTCTCTATTTTGGTTTGGTCAGGGTGTGAGTTGGGGTGGGTATTCTATACTCTAATATTTGTATTTCTATGTTTTGGCCGGGTAGGGTTCTCAATCAGGGACAGCTGTCTATTGTTGTCTCTGATTGAGGACCATACTTAGGTAGCCCTTTTTTCCACCTGTCTTTGAGGGAAGTTGACTTTTGTTTATGGCACATAGCCTGTAGCTTCACGGTTTGTTTTGTAGTGTTTATGGTTTTGTTCGGCATTTTCCAAATAAAGAGAAACTGTACGCTGACCACCCTGCAACTTGGTCCTCTTCTTTTAGCTCCCGTGACAGTGCAACTGACTTAAAGTTAAGGAAACTTTAAGCGAAAAGATGAGGGGGAAATGAACTTATGGTGTTTTATGCATCCGGGTCAAGGTCCTCAAATATGTCAACTTAATGAAGATGGGGGTTTAGCCTCTCTCTGCATGTTTCCCTCTCCTCCCATCCTCTTTTTTGTCCTCTCAAGCCAGAGACAAATCCCCATGCCCAGACCGTTGCTTTTATTAAATTCTCCTCAATAAAAAAGCTCAGACAGGATTTATTAGGTACTCAGCACAGACGTTTAGTATTTCCTCCAGTTATTAACTGAAAATCAATAGAAAGCTAAGAAAATGGAAGTCATACAAGTGTTGTCGCCCTGATATTATGTCGGCTGTTGCGGTAGATTCATGACAGGGCTTCAACACTTGCAAGGTGGACTTTCTGCTTACATTGCAGGACCTAAAGTGGAAGTTATTCATTAGAGTAAGCCTGCGGTCAGATACATTCCCAGGCCCTTTCACTCATCTATCTTAGAACGGCCCGAGTGGAGTGAGAAAGGAGGCTGATATACCCTGATAGAGATGTCAGTTTGTAAGCATCCATAGTTGGATTTATTCTTGTTTTGTTCTAAAGACCTCTTTAACACTGCCAGAGAGCCTTTACCTTGAAATGTAAACTGGAATGGCCTAAGCTGAACCAAGTTCCTTTTCAATGAGAATCATTACTTTTATGTACTTGTCTCATCATCAACTTATCTCCAATAAAAAATAGTTAAACAAATTCAAGTGATTACAAGCATGTGCTTGAATGAGAGAAAAAAAACTGGATTGACCTCAAGGTACATGTATTACAATGTTTACTCAGCTGATAGCTCTAATTTGTAAGACTCAATTGAGAGATTAAAATGACTTATTTTTAACAAATGTCCACTGATGTACATTGGCATGTTTCATGCCAATGCAAATTGCATACACTTTAAATAGCATCAATGGAGACAAACAGCATGCAGGAAGACCGGTGAATGGTTGGCATATCACAGACTCCCTGGGTGGATTGGTGCATAGGTGGCATACTTGTAGTCTGCTATGAAATACTGTGCTCCTCTAAAAGGTCTACCCCCGACTAACACAGCCTGTTGTATATACTGCTTTACTATTACATCATAAAGGACAAAGCCTTTGTCTATGCATGCTAGCCATTTCTGTCAAAAAAATAGTTGAAACATCTAGGAATAAAGAGCTTACCCACTTCACTAATTTAATTACTCTCAGGACCTCTATGACAGTAATGTAAATATTCTACTGAGAGGACCCAAGACACTTGGAGTAATTACTTAAGGCTTTCCTTCAGATCTCTCAGACTTTTTTATTATCCAAAAGCTTTTTAACATTAGCACTCCCTCCCTGACAAATTAAATGAAATTTCATTACTCCAGCCACCCTAATGGCATGAAACTATCTGCTGTTGTGTGCCTTGTCTCTTCCCTGGCTGCCCCAGCAGATTAATCAAATAGTCAGCTTCGGAGTCAAACTGGAGGGACCATCGATCCACGAGTCTGTGTGGTGTCTGAGGCTCCTAAGGGTAGCTAGGGAGATCTGAACTTTGAGTGAGAGACACCTACTAACTATTGATCTCCATATGTTAAACATGCATTTCATGAGACCATTTCATGGCAGTTATTCAGAGTCAAAATATGTGACTATCCTCAGACCTTTTTATGATTTATTCTGAAACCTATAACCTACTAAAGTACTGTATTTCAGTCATTTCTCAAGATATTCCACCATTTTCTGGCAATTTACATGCAGTATATACACAGTTTTCTTATGTGCAAATGACTGCAAACAGATATTTTGTAGTATAGATACTGGTCTACAATGTGTCATTCTGTATCATTGTATAGGGATCATATCTACACAATGTTTAGTAGTGCCATTTCACTGCTGCAAAACATTTACCAATACAAAATAGGTGGTCTTCTTATATTTGTCTCGGCCAGCCATTACCCATAATATTTAACACCTTTTGGTTTTGTAATGGTTAAGCTGCTTGGCCTTTGATCTCTCAGGGGTGAGGTCCTGGCAAAGTGCCCCTCCTACAACCCCAGGCGTTATGGGACCTTCAATCCAATTGCTGGCCAAGAGTAGATGCAGATCTCAAGGTTACACCTGAGTGTTCAAGGGCAGGTCCAAGTGTAATCGGCACTTAGATCATAGATTAATCTTATTTGCTATCTATTAGGCTTGATTCTAGCTTCCCTCTCTCGCCTCCCAAAGCCAGGATTACCGTGATAGTTTAAGATAATGGATTATTCTAGAAGGGGAGGTCAAGAAGGCTTCTTGTGTCAGAACCTACAGATAATATGATTCATCTAAAAGCCTCTCTCAAAAGGAGTCCCACCTTCACAGGCCTAATGGGCGAAAATGGATAGAAATACATCTGAGATGCTGCGACTAGAGTGCTTCATTAATTGGAGTTTCATTTTATAACTAAAGTGTGGGTAACAACAAATATGTTTTTTGAATATGCATTTAATTGACTTATTTTGCAATTGGAATTCAAGACAATATCATGCAATTTTTCCAACAGAAATTAGAAAATGTAAGTTCTGTTCTATTTTCTTATCGAAGATTCATGTAATCTCATACAGCATTCAACCTTTAAAGTCTTGTAATTTGACGATAGTATACAATAACAAAATATTGATATTGACAAGCCTATTCAATAGAGCATACTTAACATTTCCTTAATACAAATTAAACTAGCCATTCCATTATGATGAGCTTCCATTACTAGATTTACATTGCTTCAAATTCCCTATTAACATTTAGAAGTATAGAAAAATATAGCTATTTTGCCCCTCTCAGAGGCAAAAAGGTTACGTCAAGTTCTATTGATTCAGTAAGTACAGCTTTGCTCCTTCCAAGCCCAAAACATCTCCCTGTTGGGATTTCTATTGGTAGCCACTAGCCAAACAGATAAAAGATAAACTGTGATAAAATATAGCCAAATGTGACAGCCTAACAGATAACCTCTGAAGACATGTTGGTTATCTTGGCCAGTCATCAGCAACTGGATATTTATCGCTAAAAACAGACTCATTGTTGTATCACTATGCCTGCATGTTTACCAGCTAATACAAGAAAGGGACATGTTATCTTTTCTGGAAAGATGTGAATCTATCAACAAACAACCACCGCATTATCAAACACACATACACACATGTATACAGGCACACACACAAACACACACATGCACATATGTGCACACACAACCACACACACATACATATTGAAATGGGTGGTGTAAAAGCTGGTGAATAGTGAGTCTTAAAAAAGAAAACCATATACCTACGGCAAAAATGTCAGGTGTGAATAATATGAAAACATGGTTTGTTTATTCTGTCTAGTCGGGGGAATCTCAATCTTCAATGACTGACAAGCACAGGAAAATGGAAAGGTCTTAAAGCATGCCCTCATATATAGGGGAGGCCTTTCTTGTCAAACATAAACTAAATTAATGTTGAACCTTGCTGTCCCTTCAATATGAGAACCCATATAGCAGTTAAATGTGAGGGCAATACTTTGGTTGACAATTGTAGTAGATTTACTGCAGGGTAAATGGGGGTTTGCTCTCTTAAGAAAACATTGGACAGATTGAACAAAACCCATTAAATATATGATTGCACATTTGCAATTTTCCGGAATGCCGCTGTAGTCCCATGCCATTTTTTTATATGCTGGATATATAGAACAGCTGTCTGTAACACTAAACATTAAGCATATCTAAACATATCAAATTACACTGTAAATTTGGACACTTGACAGTTGGGTAACACTATACAATTATTTCCCCCCTATTACTATGTGACTACACAGTAATAACTGTAGTAACAACATAGTAGTTACATAGATGTTGCTATGCAATTACATTCTAATATGGTTGTAGAGCTATCAGTTATTACACAATTGCTGAAGGTTATTCCACATGAGTAATTACTGACGTTATTACACACTTTCTTATTCCACTATGTAAGTCATGTTTTGTGATTACACATTTGAATGTCAACTGTGAATTACCATGTTAATAACTCAAAACTAAATCTGACCTTGTTACATTTAACTACAGGGTGCCACTACCATTGAATCCACATGTAATATCAGGGTTGACAAATAGGGTATAGGACCTTGTAACAGCAATTTTAACAAGGCACTCCCTGTCATTAACTACTGGTCATTTTCAATTTGTTTATTTCTATGTTATGACCTGGCTCAAACGCTTCCTCGAATTAAGTTTAATGTAAGAACAATGTAGTTACATAGCATATACTTGGATCTATCATGTACCTACCCAGGAGCAAGCAACTTAATGTAAAGTGAAACTCAGTGGGGTATAACCTTTATAATTTCTATGAAGTTACAATGTAACCTTTGACAATAGGCTGACCAGGAGAAATTAGGAGAAATGAGAACATTAGGTATAACCATTTTAGTTCAATTGTACTTACAATGTAACAATCTTTAACAACCAACTCTTTAATTACAATGTTGTATTTGTATATCCCTTGTACATGTTTCCCCCTTGTATTTACAATGTATTTACCCAGGAGCAAGCAACTTATTTAACCTGTATTTAATCAGGTAGGCCAGTTGAGAATGAGTTACTTAAATGTAAAGTGAAGTGAGATTTTTTATTTCTTTGTAGTTAAAATGTAACAACCTTTGCAGACAATAGACTAACCAGAAGAAATAAGAAGACAGAAGAAAAAAAATCTGTTTGACTTTTCTTTAATTGATTAGACAAAGATTCATATTCAAACCATTCAAATTCAATTCCCCATTTCAAGAGGTTTTCCAACTCAGTCAATAAGCGTTACTAAATCATCATAAAACCCATGAAACATTTAATTGACAATGTTAATTAAAACAAATTTTACTTACATTGCACTTTTTCACATAGCGTACCTTTAAAACCATGACAAATTAAGAGACAGAAATATCATGTTGCTTCAATTTTGGCTACAGAGGAGAGCGTGAGAGGTGAGAGGTCAGTGTGATGTCACGTCCTGGTATAAGCCCACCGTTCTACTGACTTTTTGTTTTTCTTCTTTTGAATGTGCAAACATACAATGTCAGTAAATAGTGAACAAAATGTTAACTAAAATAAAAAACTACATTTTAAGTGAGAATAGGCATTGGTCTGAAGCTGAAAAAGAAAGGAAATTCACATGAGCACCACAGGTTTTCCAGCACACATCTTAGACTTACAACAGTAGCTACGTTGGAACTGTACTTCAATGCATTGGGAAAGTATTCAGTCCCCTTGACTTTTTCCACATTTTCTTACGTTACAGCCTTATTCTAAAATGTATTATTATTTTTTTTTCTCATCAATCTACAAACAATTCCCCATAATGACAAAGTGAAAACCGGATTTTAGAAAAACAGAAATACCTTATTTACATAAGTATTTAGAACCTTTGCTGTGAGACACGAAATTGAGCTCAGGTGCATCCTGTTTCCGTTGATCATTGTTGGGCTGTTTCTACAACTTGATTGGATATACTTTAAATATACTTTACAACTTTTATAAAGTCTGAATGCCTTATATGTAATATAGTACGACATAAAGAGTCTGTATAAAAAACATAACTATTTAGGAATTCCCTAGCTGCTGGGCTGCTCAGTCCTGGCCCTGGCGGTCTGCCGTACTGTTGGTTGTCACTCTAGCCTTGGCCTAACTCACCTAAACCAATAATGTATGTTTCACTAAGACCTTAAAGCTGAGTGGGGTGTGTTGGGTTGGGATGCTGCAGGGCCTTGGACCCCTAGGAACAGGACTGGGTGACCAGCCATATTGTGTGCAAATAAAAAGAGCTCTACAGTACTGATATTAGTTATATCTGTTAACGTGTAGGTGTAAGTCACAGGAGGTTGGTGGCACCTTAATTGGGGAGGACAGGCTCATGGTAATGGCTGAAGCGGAATGGTATCAAATACATCAAACACGTGGTTTCCATATGTTTGATGCCATTCCATGAACTCTGTTCCAGCCATTATTATGAGCCGCCCTCCCATCAACAGTCTCCACTGGTGTAAAAAGATGGGAAGGAAGTTGTGTTGGGGAAATAGTTGAGTTAAGGAAACAGTTTGTGGAAATGTAAAATTAATGTAGGTGAATATAACACATTACATCTGGTAAAAGATAAAACAAAGATTAATACAAAGATTCTTTGGGATTGTTGTCCCTTCCACGGGATGGTTGAGCTAACGTAGGCTAATGTGATTAGCATGAGGTTGTAAGTAACAAGAACATTTCCCAGGACATAGACATTTCTGCTAATGGCAGAAAGCTTAAAAATTCTAATTGCACTGTCCATTTTACAGTAGCTATTACAGTGAAAGAATACCATGCTATTGTTTGAGGAGAGTGCACAATTTTGAAAGTGAAAAGTTATTGATACAAATAATTGACACATTTGGGCAGTCTTGAAACCAAATTTGAACAGAAATGCAATGGTTCATTGGATCAGTCTAAAACTTTGCACATACACAGCTGACATGTAGTGGCCAAAATCCAAATTGCACCTGGTCTGGAATAATACATTATGGCCTTTCTCTTGCATTACAAAGAAGATGGTACAAAAAAAATACAAAAGAACAGTTGGTTTTTTCTTTGTTTTATCTTATCCCAGATCTATTCCGTTATATTCTACTACATTCCTTTCACATTTCCATAAACTTCAAAGTGTTTCCTTTCAAATGCTATCAAAAATATGCACATCCTTGCTTCAAGGCCTGAGCTACAGGCAGTTAGACTTGGGTATGTCATTTTTGGCAAAAATTGGGGAAAAAAAGGTGTCTAACCTTAAGAGATTTTAATAAATATGATTTTTGCAAAAAAAAGAAATATATATATATATATATATATATATATATATATATATATATATATATATATATATATAATCAAGACATGGTTGGATTGAATCATGTTTATCTTGAACAAATATAAATGAAACAAGGTTTTCATCACTGCATCACTGATGTTTATTGCTTTGAACTGAACAAATTGGAAGAACAAATTTTACATACAGTATTTTATAGAAATGACAAATGAGCGGCCATTTTGTACTGTGTCTTCCTGTTCTTCTTGGGTCCACACACATCACAGTGCTTCTTCTTGTTGTTACCGTCTGCAATCTAGAATGATGAAAACACTTTGTTCAGGAATTTTACTAACATCTCACTCACTCAATCACATACAGTGGGGCAAAAAAGTTTTTAGTCAGCCACCAATTGTGGAAGTTCTCCCAGTTAAAAATATGAGAGAGGCCTGTAATTTTCATCATAGGTACACTTCAACTATGACAGACAAAATGAGAAAAAAAATCCAGGAAATCACATTGTAGGATTTTTTATGAATTTATTTGCAAAAAAATAAATAAAAAGTATTTGGTCAATAACAAAAGTTTATCTCAATACTTTGTTATATACCCTTTGTTGGCAATGACAGAGGTCAAACGTTTTCTGTAAGTCTTCACAAGGTTTTCACACACTGTTGCTGGTATTTTGGCCCATTCCTCCATGCAGATCTCCTCTAGAGCAGTGATGTTTTGGGGCTGTTGCTGGGCAACACAGACTTTCAACTCCCTCCAAATATTTTCTATGGGGTTGAGATCTGGAGACTGTCTAGGCCACTCCAGGACCTTGAAATGCTTCTAACGAAGCCACTCCTTCGTTGCCCGGGCGGTGTGTTTGGGATCATTGTCATGCTGAAAGACCCAGCCACATTTCATCTTCAATGCCCTTGCTGATGGAAGGAGGTTTTCACTCAAAATCTCACAATACATGGCCTCATTCATTATTTCCTTTACACGGATCAGTCGTCCTGGTCCCTTTGCAGAAAAACAGCCCCAAAGCATGATGTTTCCATGGTGTTCTTTGGATGCAACTCAGCATTCTTTGTCCTCCAAACACGACGAGTTGAGTTTTTACCAAAAAGTTATATTTTGGTTTCATCTGACCATATGACATTCTCCCAATCTTCTTCTGGATCATCCAAATGCTCTCTAGCAAACTTCAGACGGGCCTGGACATGTACTGGCTTAAGCAGGGGGACACATCTGGCACTGCAGGATTTGAGTCCCTGGCGGCATAGTGTGTTACTGATGGTAGGCTTTGTTACTTTGGTCCCAGCTCTCATTCACTAGGTCCCCCCGTGTGGTTCTGGGATTTTTGCTCACCGTTCTTGTGATCATTTTAACCCCATGGGGTGAGATCTTGCGTGGAGCCCCAGATTAAGGGAGATTATCAGTGGTCTTGTATGTCTTCCATTTCCTAATAATTGCTCCCACAGTTGATTTCTTCAAACCAAGCTGCTTACCTATTGCAGATTCAGTCTTCCCAGCCTGGTGCAGGTCTACAATTTTGTTTCTGGTGTCCTTTGACAGCTCTTTGGTCAAGGCCATAGTGGAGTTTGGAGTGTGACTGTTTGAGGTTGTGGACAGGTGTCTTTTGTACTGATAACAAGTTCAAACAGGTGCCATTAATACAGGTAACGAGTGGAGGACAGAGGAGCCTCTTAAAGAAGAAGTTACAGGTCTGTGAGAGCCAGAAATCTTGCTTGTTTGTAGGTGACCAAATACTTATTTTCCATCATAATTTGCAAATAAATGCATTACAAATCCTACAATGTGATTTTCTGGATTTTTTTCACCAATTTTGTCTGTCATAGTTGAAGTGTACCTATGATGAAAATTACATCTTTTTAAGTGGGAGAACTTGCACAATTGGTGGCTGACTAAATACTTTTTGCCCCACTGTATGTAGTTACAGCAGGCCAAAGTATTAGAGTTAGACACACACACATGCAACATCATCACTCACACTTACTTATGGTATTGGACTTGTTGGTTCTGTGGGTCGGGCGGATGGGGCACCAGCATCCTCCTCCTGAATCCTCCTCACGATTGCTGCAGTAGCTGGGGTCCTTGGGATATGTTGCCTCCTCTGGATTTGAGGTCTTACCAATGCTTTGGCCAGCTCCTCGAGAAAGAGCCATCTCCTCTGTAGCTTCCCTCTCTTCCAATCTTGGTTCAGCGCCATCCAGATGACAAACTTGTTGTACACCGAGATGTCCAAGATGTTGAAGAATATCACAAGTGGCCAGCGTAGGGAATCTTATTTGACATATGTAGCCAGTCACCAGCTTGTCTAAATTGTTCACCCTCCTTTGTTGGCATTGTAATCAAATAAAATAAAATCAAATGTATTTATATAGCCCTTCGTACATCAGCTGATATCTCAAAGTGCTGTACAGAAACCCAGCCTAAAACCTCAAACAGCAAGCAATGCAGGTGTAGAAGCACGGTGGCTAGGAAAAACTCCCTAGAAAGGCCAAAACCTAGGAAGAAACCTAGAGAGGAACCAGGCTATGTGGGGTGGCCAGTCCTCTTCTGGCTGTGCCGGGTGGAGATTATAACAGAACATGGCCAAGATGTTCAAATGTTCATAAATTACCAGCATGGTCCAATAATAATAAGGCAGAACAGTTGAAACTGGAGCAGCAGCACGGCCAGGTGGACTGGGGACAGCAAGGAGTCATCATGTCAGGTAGTCCTGAGGCATGGTCCTAGGGCTCAGGTCCTCCGAGAGAGAGAAAGAGAGAAAGAGAGAATTAGAGAGAGCACACTTAAATTCACAAAGGACACTGAATAGGACAGGATAAGTACTCCAGACATAACAGGAGAAGTACTCCAGATATAACAAACTGACCCCAGCCCCCCGACACATAAACTACTGCCGCATAAATACATACATTTCTTGTTTTTGATGTTCCTGGCCACACAATTTCTCCCATCCCTATGCAGCGTACTCATGAGTAACACATTTTTGCCTTTCTTTGGCAACTAGGATACTAGGGACGTGTCGGCCGTGAACACAAACATAGAGGAATTCATCGGTCTGTTCCGTGTATTCAACAGCTGAGGTGGGAGCTCTGGCTATTTTTTTTGTACTGTTCCTACCATCATCAGCTTCCACTTGAGAAGCTTCTGTCCCAGCTTGTACAAAGTAAAAAAAAGTCATCGCAAGTGATCTTGTGGTCATGGAGTCCCTGTATCACGTCTAGGACAACCTGCATCCCTTGGTTCTTCTCAGGGGCTCCTCCATCTGGCTTCCCCATATACACTTGCAAATTCCACACATATGATGAAGTAGCATCACAGGCAGCCCAGATCTCGATTCCATATTTTGCGGGTTTAGACGGTATGTACTGCCTGAAGGGGCAGCGGCCCCTAAATGGCATAAGCTGCTCACCAACAGTAACGTTATGCCCAGGGTTGTAAAACAGGGTAAGGCAGTCCACCCACTTGCCCCACACTGACCTGATTGCCGCTAGCTTGTCTCTCTGCCGCCGAGCTGGTCTGGTGTCTCGGTTATCGAAGTAGATAATCCTGGAAATAATGTGAAAGTTTTCCAGAGACATCGTTGCACTGAAAAGTTCTCTGCCAGTTTCTGCATCCCACATGTATTCTGAAAACACCAGCAAGGATAAGAAGTATGCATGTAAATGAGTTTGGTCCATCTACTTCCATCTCTCTCCAAAAACATGCCTTCCCTCCAAATTAGTGCAGTCCAGAATGATTTTCTGGATGGTGTCTGGGTTGAACAGTTCAAAAGAAGACTTAATGTCCTGCACATCTGTAACCGCCATCCGCGTCGGCCCTGGTTGCATCCTTGTTATATTGGCAGCCATGTGGGTGGCTCATTCCTTGGGCAAGAAGACCACTCAATTTCATTTTTTTTTACATCATATTTCTCCTCCGGCTGGCTGCTGACGGGTTGGTCCTGGGGCTGGCTGAGGGTCAATCTCATCCTCTTCTTCCAACTCACTGTCAGACTCTGAATTGACAGAGACATGATCCTCATATTTGGAAAATTCTTTATCTTCCAAAGTGGAAGACGCTCCTTCCACACTAGCTTCTCTATTTACAAAAAAATGTTCCCAGGCCCTCTGAGCAGAGATTATTTATTACCATGCTAATTGATTGTGGTAAGGAGCCACACATGCAAAGCTATTTATATGTTGTGAACCTCCCACAATTGGCATCTGGCTGGGGTAGAAGTGGGGGAAAATACATACTTTTTTTATTTTTACAATGTATCGAAATAATGTATCGAAATAATGTATTGTAATAACATTGTGCAGGTTCTTGCAAGACAAAGGGTAAAGCACTACAAAGGGTAAAGAGTACGAGAAAAGCGGGAGACAGGCAGACAGGCAGGGAGACAGACCGGTTCTTGGTGCTACATTGAAACAGCAGGGAGGAGGAAGACAGAGTGAAGGCACACAGATTTTTGTTTAATTTTTACTTGTTTTCACCTTCACACACATTCTTCCACACTTTTATTACCCTCGGGTCCAGCGGACCCGAACACTACATATGTAATATAAATGTGTAGGCGGTTCACAGTGTGCACTCAATGAAAATGTGTTCTTTTACATGTTCTTCACAGAAAATGAGCCAACGCCAATGCGTCTCAGATTGAAAAAATACATTTTATTTTAGTAACATTTAAAATGCGTCCCACAGACCCGAACACCACACAAGGGTTAAGTTGCTTGGTCCTAGGTACAGAAGGTACATTATAATTACAAGTATGTTCTATGTAACTACATTGTTCACAAATTACACTTGATTCAGTATATCCTTTGAGCCAGGTCTTAACATAGAAATAAACTCATTGAAAATGACCTGTAGTTAATGACAGGGTGTGCCTTGTTACAATTGCAGTTAAAAGGTCCTAGCCTATTTATCAACCCTGATATTGCATTTGGATTTGATGATAGTGGCACCTTGTAGTTATTTTGTTTTATTATTGTTATTGTTATTTCTTATTGTTATTGTTATTGTTATTATTATTTTATTATTATTGTTATTGTCACGACTTCCGCCGAAGTCAGTCAAATTTTCCTTTTCTATTTGTTTTGTCGTTGTTTTCTACACACCTGGTTTCTATTTCCCAATTACATGTTCATTATTTAACGCTCTGTTTCCCCCATGTTTGTGTGCGTGTTTGTATATAATGTTCAGGTCGTTACTTGTTGGCTGCTATTGTTTGCCTGGTTCGTTACTACGCCCGTTATTTACGAGTGACCAGTAATTTCACACACCTTTAGTATTTGTTTTATACTAGTGCTTTACCTGGAATAAATTACCTTGTACACTCATCTCTGCTCTCCTGCGCCTGATTCCATGCACCAGTTACCCACAGCCTGACAGTTATTAACATGGTAATTCACAGGTGAATTTCAAACGTGTAAATACGAAACATTACTTACAGTGCCTTGCGAAAGTATTCGGCCCCCTTGAACTTTGCGACCTTTTGCCACATTTCAGGCTTCAAACATAAAGATATAAAACTGTATTTTTTTGTGAAGAATCAACAACAAGTGGGACACAATCATGAAGTGGAAGGACATTTATTGGATATTTCAAACTTTTTTAACAAATCAAAAACTGAAAAATTAGGCGTGCAAAATTATTCAGCCCCCTTAAGTTAATACTTTGTAGCGCCACCTTTTGCTGCGATTACAGCTGTAAGTCGCTTGGGGTATGTCTCTATCAGTTCTGCACATTGAGAGACTGACATTTTTTCCCATTCCTCCTTGCAAAACAGCTCGAGCTCAGTGAGGTTGGATGGAGAGCATTTGTGAACAGCAGTTTTCAGTTCATTCCACAGATTCTCGATTGGATTCAGGTCTGGACTTTGACTTGGCCATTCTAACACCTGGATATGTTTATTTTTGAACCATTCCATTGTAGATTTTGCTTTATGTTTTGGATCATTGTCTTGTTGGAAGACAAATCTCCGTCCCAGTCTCAGGTCTTTTGCAGACTCCATCAGGTTTTCTTCCAGAATGGTCCTGTATTTGGCTCCATCCATCTTCCCATCAATTTTAACCATCTTCCCTGTCCCTGCTGAAGAAAAGCAGGCCCAAACCATGATGCTGCCACCACCATGTTTGACAGTGGGAATGGTGTGTTCAGCTGTGTTGCTTTTACGCCAAACATAACGTTTTGCATTGTTGCCAAAAAGTTCAATTTTGGTTTCATCTGACCAGAGCACCTTCTTCCACATGTTTGGTGTGTCTCCCAGGTGGCTTGTGGCAAACTTTAAACAACACTTTTTATGGATATCTTTAAGAAATGGCTTTCTTCTTGCCACTCTTCCATAAAGGCCAGATTTGTGCAATATACGACTGATTGTTGTCCTATGGACAGAGTCTCCCACCTCAGCTGTAGATCTCTGCAGTTCATCCAGAGTGATCATGGGCCTTTTGGCTGCATCTCTGATCAGTTTTCTCCTTGTATGAGCTGAAAGTTTAGAGGGACGACCAGGTCTTGGTAGATTTGCAGTGGTCTGATACTCCTTCCATTTCAATATTATCGCTTGCACAGTGCTCCTTGGGATGTTTAAAGCTTGGGAAATCTTTTTGTATCCAAATCCGGCTTTAAACTTCTTCACAACAGTATATCGGACCTGCCTGGTGTGTTCCTTGTTCTTCATGATGCTCTCTGCGCTTTTAACGGACCTCTGAGACTATCACAGTGCAGGTGCATTTATACGGAGACTTGATTACACACAGGTGGATTGTATTTATCATCATTAGTCATTTAGGTCAACCTGGGATCATTCAGAGATCCTCACTGAACTTCTGGAGAGAGTTTGCTGCACTGAAAGTAAAGGGGCTGAATAATTTTGCACGCCCAATTTTTCAGTTTTTGATTTGTTAAAAAAGTTTGAAATATCCAATAAATGTCGTTCCACTTCATGATTGTGTCCCACTTGTTGTTGATTCTTCACAAAAAAATACAGTTTTATATCTTTATGTTTGAAGCCTGAAATGTGGCAAAAGGTCGCAAAGTTCAAGGGGGCCGAATACTTTCGCAAGGCACTGTATATAGTGGAACAAGAAAATGTGTAATAACAGTACTAATCTTCAGAGAGCGGATGTGTAATTACATATTCCTGGTTCCAATTGTGTGAGAACTGATAGCGCTAAAACCTTAATAGCATGTAATTACATAGTAAAACCTATGTAACTACTATGTTCTTACTCCAGTTGTTACTGTGTAGTTGCATACTAAAAGGGAGCAAATAATTGTATAGTGTTACCCAACTGTCAAGTGTCCAAATGTACAGTGTAATTTGATATGGTATGCTCATGTACAATTGAAGTCGGAAGTTTACATACACCTTAGCCAATTGCATTTAAACTCAGTTTTTCACATTTCCTGACATTTAATCCTAGTAAAAAATCCCTGCTTAGGTCAGTTACGATCACCACTTTATTTTAAGAATGTGAAATGTCAGAATAACTGTAGAGAAAATGATTTATTTCAGCTTTTATTTCCTTCATCACACTCCCAGTGGGTCAGAAGTTTACATACACTCAATTAGTATTTGGAAGTATGGCCTTTTTAAATTGTTGGGTCAAACATTTCGAGTAGCTTTCCACAAGCTTCCCACAATAAGTTGGGTGAATTTTGGCCCATTCCTCCTGACAGAGCTGGTGTAACTGAGTCAGGTTTGTAAACCTCCTTGCTCGCACACGCATTTTCCGGTCTGCCCACACATTTTCTATGGGATTGAGGTCAGAGCTTTATGATGGCCACTCCAATACCTTGACTTTGTTGTCCTTAAGCCATTTTGCCACAACTTTGGAAGTATGCTTGGAGTCATTGGCCATTTGGAAGACCCATTTGCAACCTAGCTTTAACTTCCTGACTGATGTCGTCAGATGTTACTTCAATATTTCCACATACTTTTCCATCCTCATGATGACATCTATTTTGTGAAATGCACCAGTCCCTCCTGCAGCAAAGCACCCCCACAACATGATGCTGCCACCCCCGTGCTTCATGGTTGGGATGGTGTTCTTCGGCTTGCAAGCCTCCCCCTTTATTCCCCAAACATAACGATGGTCATTATGGCCAAACAGTTCTATTTTTGTTTCATCAGACCAGAGGACATTTCTCCAAAAAGTACGATCTTTGTCCCCATGTGCAGTTGCAAACTGTAGTCTGGCTTTTTTATGGCAGTTTTGGAGCAGTGGCTTCTTCCTTGCTGAGTGGCCTTTCAGGTTATGTCGATATAGGACTCGTTTTACTGTGGATATAGATACTTTTGTACCTGTTTCATCCAGCATCTTCACAGTGTCCTTTGCTGTTGTTCTGGGATTGATTTGGAATTTTCGTACCAAAGTACGTTAATTTCTAGGAGACAGAACTCGTCTCCTTCCTGAGCAGTAAGACGGCTGCGTACTATTGTTTGTACAGATGAACGTGGTACCTTCAGGCGTTTGGAAATTGCTCCCAAGGATGAGCCAGTCTACAATTTTTTTGCTGATTTCTTTTGATTTTCCCATGATGTCAAGCAGAGGCACTGAGTTGGAAGGTAGGCCTTGAAATCCATCCACAGGTACACCTCCAATTGATTCAAATTATGTCAATTAGCCTATCAGAAGCTTCTAAAGCCATTACGTAATTTTCTGGATTTCCAAGCTGTTTAAATGTCACGCCCTGACCATAGAGAGCCCTTGGTTCAGAAACCCCAAGATTCTTTGGGGTGGGGGCACATGGAGCTGGCAGCTGAGCAGAGGGAAGAGCCAGAGAACATCTGGGAGGAGATAGAGAGGTGGTCGGTCGACCAAAGGAGAGTACCAGAGCCCGCCTGGGAGTCGATGGAACAGTGTGAGAAGGGATACCGGAGAATGGAGTTGGCTAGGAGTATGTGGCAACGCAGGCGTTTGGAGGAGAGTGTCGTCAGTCAGGTGAAACCTGGGCCGGGTCCACGCATCTGGCCTCCAGTGCGTATCTCCAGTCCGGTACGTCCTGTGTCTCCTCCTCGCACTCTCCCTGAAGTGCGTGTCCCCAGCCCGGTGCACCCTGTACCGGCTCCACGCACCAGGCCTCCAGTGCGCCTCCCCAGTCCGGTACGTCCTGTGCCTGCTCCCCGCACTTGCCCTGAAGTGCGTGTCACCAGTCCGGTGCCACCTGTACCGCATTCACAGTCCAGAGCTTCCGGTGACGGTTCACAGTCCAGAGCTTCCGGCGACGGTACACAATCCAGAGCTTCCGGAGACGGCTCACAGTCCACCACTTCCGGCGACGGTCCACAGTCCGGAACCTCCTGCAATGGTCCACGGTCCAGAACTTCAAGCGACGATCAACGGTCCGGAACCTACAGCGAGGGTCCACGGTCTGGAGATTCCAGGCAAGGCGTCCAGTCCCACTCCATGGCAGGAGCCTTCCTTTGCGCCGGTGCCCAGTCCAGGCACGATTGCCAGTCCCGCTCCAAGGCCGGAGCCTTCCTCTGCCCCGATTACCAGTCCAGGCACGGGGTCCAGTCCTGCTCCAAGGCTAAAGCCTTCCTCTGTGCCTGTGCCCAGTCCAGGCACGGCGGCCAAACCAGCTCCATGGCCAGAGCCTTCCTCTGCGCCGGTGCCCAGTCCAGGCACTGCAGCCAACCCAGCTCCATGGCCGGAGCCCTCCTTTGCGCCGATGCCCAGTCCAGGGACGGTGTTCAGCCCGGCACCATGGCCGGTTCCAGGGTCTGGGCGGGGGCTATGACCTGCACCGGAGCCACCACCAACACTAACCACCCCCCCCTACCCTCCCCATTTGGTTTCAAGTTTTGCGGCCGAAGTCTGCACCTTTGAGAGGGGGGTACTGTCACGCCCTGACCATACAGAGCCCTTGGTTCTCTATGTTATAGTAGGTCAGGGCGTGACTGGGGGTGATCTAGTATATCTATTTCTATGTTGGTGCTAATGTGGTTCCCAATTAGAGGCAGATGTTTATCGTTGCCTCTGATTGGGGATCATATTTAGGTAGCTATTTCCCCACCTGTGTTTTGTGGGATATTGATTGTTTGTTAGGCACTACGTCCTCACGGTCTTTGTAAGTTTTGTTATTTTGGTTTTGTTAGTTTCACTTACAGTGCCTTGCGAAAGTATTCGGCCCCCTTGAACTTTGCGACCTTTTGCCACATTTCAGGCTTCAAACATAAAGATATAAAACTGTATTTTTTGTGAAGAATCAACAACAAGTGGGACACAATCATGAAGTGGAACGACATTTATTGGATATTTCAAACTTTTTTAACAAATCAAAAACTGAAAAATTGGGCGTGCAAAATTATTCAGCCCCTTTACTTTCAGTGCAGCAAACTCTCTCCAGAAGTTCAGTGAGGATCTCTGAATGATCCAATGTTGACCTAAATGACTAATGATGATAAATACAATCCACCTGTGTGTAATCAAGTCTCCGTATAAATGCACCTGCACTGTGATAGTCTCAGAGGTCCGTTAAAAGCGCAGAGAGCATCATGAAGAACAAGGAACACACCAGGCAGGTCCGAGATACTGTTGTGAAGAAGTTTAAAGCCAGATTTGGATACAAAAAGATTTCCCAAGCTTTAAACATCCCAAGGAGCACTGTGCAAGCGATAATATTGAAATGGAAGGAGTATCAGACCACTGCAAATCTACCAAGACCTGGCCGTCCCGCTAAACGTTCAGCTCATACAAGGAGAAGACTGATCAGAGATGCAGCCAAGAGGCCCATGATCACTCTGGGTGAACTGCAGAGATCTACAGCTGAGGTGGGAGACTCTGTCCATAGGACAACAATCAGTCGTATATTGCACAAATCTGGCCTTTATGGAAGAGTGGCAAGAAGAAAGCCATTTCTTAAAGATATCCATAAAAAGTGTTGTTTAAAGTTTGCCACAAGCCACCTGGGAGACACACCAAACATGTGGAAGAAGGTGCTCTGGTCAGATGAAACCAAAATTGAACTTTTTGGCAACAATGCAAAACGTTATGTTTGGCGTAAAAGCAACACAGCCCATCACCCTGAACACACCATCCCCACTGTCAAACATGGTGGTGGTAGCATCATGGTTTGGGCCTGCTTTTCTTCAGCAGGGACAGGGAAGATGGTTAAAATTGATGGGAAGATGGATGGAGCCAAATACAGGACCATTCTGGAAGAAAACCTGATGGAGTCTGCAAAAGACCTGAGACTGGGACGGAGATTTGTCTTCCAACAAGACAATGATCCAAAACATAAAGCAAAATCTACAATGGAATGGTTCAATAATAAACATATCCAGGTGTTAGAATGGCCAAGTCAAAGTCCAGACCTGAATCCAATCGAGAATCTGTGGAAAGAACTGAAAACTGCTGTTCACAAATGCTCTCCATCCAACCTCACTGAGCTCGAGCTGTTTTGCAAGGAGGAATGGGAAAAAATGTCAGTCTCTCGATGTGCAAAACTGATAGAGACATACCCCAAGCGACTTACAGCTGTAATCGCAGCAAAAGGTGGCGCTACAAAGTATTAACTTAAGGGGGCTGAATAATTTTGCACGCCCAATTTTTCAGTTTTTGATTTGTTAAAAAAGTTTGAAATATCCAATAAATGTCGTTCCACTTCATGATTGTGTCCCACTTGTTGTTGATTCTTCACCAAAAAATACAGTTTTCTATCTTTATGTTTGAAGCCTGAAATGTGGCAAAAGGTCGCAAAGTTCAAGGGGGCCGAATACTTTCGCAAGGCACTGTATGTGAAATAATCTGTCTGTAAACAATTGTTGGAAGAATTTCTTGTGTCATGCACAAAGTTGATGTCCTAACCGACTTGCCAAAACTATAGTTTGTTAACAAGAAATTTGTGGAGTGGTTGAAAAACAAGTTTTATTGACTCTAACCTAAGTGTATGTAAACTGTTTAGTTTACCACTTGTGATGTTGATTAATATTATACTGGCCTCCCGAGTGGCGCAGCAGTCTGAGGCACTGCATCTCAGTGCAAGAGGCAACACTATAGTACCTGGTTCAAATCCAGGCTGTATAACATCCAGCTGTGATTTGGGGTCCCATAGAGTGGTGCACAATTGGCCCATCATTGTAAATAAGAATTTGTTCTTAACTGACTTGCCTAGTTAAATAAAGGTAAAATGTATGTTATTGTCCAAACAGTTGCCTTAATTTCCTGTCCTGTCCAGCATACTGTAGACCAAAGCATTGCAGGGTCAGATATGAAGTTATGGAGTGCATTACATAGTAGTATCACAACACTAAGCTGCCCTTGAGCTGTGCTGTGAGGTGGACTTCTAAATGGGCCTCTGAGACCAATTTGGAGGGAGAAATGCTGCCTAGCTAGAATTCCTCTCCTCCTGTTAAGACAAATACAATGCTTTTGATATTGCAGATCATAGGATGAAACATGAGTGAATGAGCGTGCGGAACATACCAGGACATTCGGTTTCAAAGCATTGCATACTTCAAGCCAGCTGACATGTTCTATTATTCTAAGCCTTCATCAGACCATAAGATAGGACAGGGAGAACATCTTCACTATTAACCATTGTAGCAATACTGAAGGATAACCTTGGCCTACAGGGCCATTTGGTGACATTTAGTGTTTCGTAAAACTTTGTGCAAGTGTTTATGTCAAGTTCACCTTTTCAAGCCTTTTTTTATGAAACGCAGTAGAGGTTAATTCTTGATTCTATGAATGAGAAAACATGACCTCAACCACTGTACATATGCTGTGCAGATTTACATAGCATGTCATTTACAGAGAGGAATTAATAGTTGAAGTTCAATGTTTTGTTGGTTTGTTTTGCATTGGTACCTCAAGAGAGAAGTTGAAAAACTGTGAAATGTTCCTATAACTAATGATATGCAGTATAATGTATATACAAATATCATATAAGTTAAGTTTAGTCTTTCATATTCATAATTTCCAACACCACCACAACATCATGTGCAAATAGCGCATTTCTATGTTTGGCAGTCAAAAAGATAGAGGAAGCTAAATGTTTCCAATGACATCATGAACCAATTAGTAGGCAATTAGTAGGTAATGCCTATTATTAATTGGTTGTAATCACCTGATGCACACTGATGATGTCACTGGAAACACTTATCTTCCTCTATCTTTTTTTCCCAAAAAACATAGAAATGGGGTGTTTTCACATATGTTGATGATGGGATGGTGCTGGAGATTTTCACAAAATCATCTACAATATTTATTGTTCTTAATTAAAAAAGTCATTGCAGCACAAGCAATCACATTCAATTTATTTATAAAGGAGAGGTTGCAATTAAGCTCCTTAAAGATTTTGCTGTGATCTCTTAGCTTTTTAGCATAATAATTGACCTACGGGAGCCCCATTAGGTATTGTTAATACATACTGCTTTAGTCATCCCTGCTCTCTACAAACGTCATTAATTTAGCTGCTTTATGTAGCCACATGACCACAATCATTTGATTGAGTGTCTGTGTTTGATATAATTAGATAATTTCTTGAAAGAGGAGTAATTGTCATGCTCAATCACAACCAAAACATTGCGAAAAGAGGAAGAAAACAGCTAGGTATCATGTAGCTTTTTGAGGTGGATACTTAATCTTTAGTTACCATTACTGCTTAATGGAATGCTATCTTTCCCAATTATAAACATTGAACAAAGACCCAACAAAAGAGGGGACACTTTTGTTTCAAAACCTTTCTCAGCTGCTGTATCTTATATCCATTTAGACTCTTGGGGGATAGAACTAGTAGATGTTTTCTTGAAATATACATTTGTGATGTGTAAATCCAATTTTATTCTAAATCTGAAAAATCAATTAGGCCGATATAATTGTCAGGTGGATTTAAATCATCGACAGTTAACTGTGATGTTAAGAAAAAGGGACATAACCTTTGCAAAGGTATAATGACACTGTCACGCTGCTGTACTCATTAAAACCTGTCAGTCACTCCGCTCCCTCTCATATGCAAACAGCCATGCTCTGTTAAGACCATTTATCAATGTCAAAATTGTCAACAGCTAAGATGAAATAAAGTTCCACACATGAAAGGGGTGCATAATTACTCAATGCCCATTTCCAATGCAACTGAAAGTTAGATAAACAAACACAAAGGGTAGTACTTGATCTTTGGAGATTTATGTGCATTTAACTTGGTTGTATGGCTTTCAAATTGTTTAGAAAGACTTTGTTCTGATGGTTTCTTCTTCAGTCTCAGATATGGTAAAATGTACCTACAGTAGGGATGATTCGCAAATCAAATCAAATTTTACTTTAGAAACTTACGGGTCCTTCTCCAACAATGAAGAGTTAAAGATAAAGATACCTCAGTACTGTACACTTGAATATCCCATCACAGGTCTTGTAGTACAATTGACATCAGGGGTAATGTTAGAAAATACAGATGATATTGAAAAGCTATTGGCAGTATTACCAGGGACCAAGACAAATCCCTCATAGAATGGGGGAGCACAGCATTACATATTATCCGAGCTGATGATAACATCCCTTTTCCACAGCAAAAGTTTATCTTGTCAACAAAGGGTTGAGGTCTATTTAGAGAAATTACAACGCAGAGTTGGCTGGCTAGCATTTGTGGTCAATGCATATGAAATAATTATCTTTCTTACTAAGTAATTGTTCCGGACTGTAGTTTGCTTCCCTAACAGCTCTATATTTTGTGTCGCACAAGCATTGGGGCAGAGCGAAGTTGAATATGCTAATGACTCTAATTGGACTTCTAATAGAGCATGTCTCTATAGTTTTGAAGCTTTTGGGTGTCTGTGTAATCAGTGCAGACAATCGTTAAGGGAATGAAGAGGCAACTAGCAATGTCAGGAGAGGGCCCAGGCGGTTCCAGCTGACACTACCCCAATCTTCTAGGACCCATTAAATGGCAGTTTCAACGCATTACCAACCATAACATCCTTGAATATCACTGATTTTATTTGCAGTATCAAACCTTTCATTTCACGCACCATTAATGGAAAAGTGCTGAGGTTCTAATGCTGCCAAACATTTAGTAACTACCTGGACTTGGAGAACCAATTAACTCCAGAGACAACATGGCCAATTAAACACAAAAATAGGTAAGTCCACCATTTAATGCCCAAGTCATTTTCTCATGAGCAAACCCCGAAACAATACAACAGGCTGTACATTGGAATGACCACATGAAACTGTACAATGAGTAGGTTTCAGTGTACTCCTAAGGCAACTAAGTTGCTATGAATGCATTGGCAATATCATATTACAACCTGTATTTGAACCTGATCTAGAACTTCCAATAATTCATCCCAAAAACTAAAAATAAGTTATTTTTTTATCAATCTTGATAAGATTGGAAGTTAAATGTTGTTTATATGGAAAAAGTATATATGTAAATAAGCAAACCCACAACAAAAAAGGAGAGTATATACCACATCCCAGAGTAATTTCATTTGGTGCCATGCAATAATTTCTAACCAACAAGAACACTTCATAAAAATAGTATCCTGCAGGATGAGGAGTGTTGAGGGGCTCACCATTAGCCACCCTGATACTGACCTCTAATGCTGTTATGCCAGAGCAGAAACTTCAAGTGGCAATTCAGGAGATGGGAAATAAGCACATCTCCTCCTTTCAATCGATTACATTGGTGTGTGTGCGTGTTGTGCGTGTGTGTGTGTGTGTGTGTGTGTGTGTGTGTGTGTGTGTGTGTGTGTGTGTGTGCAAGAGAGGTCAATATGCCTGAAATACCTCAACTTTATTTTGTTAACTAAAACTGCAACTTATCCTTTCACCAACAATTTTTCATCACATGCTGAAATGGGAACTATGATTGTGAATGCCACTGAACTTCTACTTTACTTTGTATTTGACATTCACTCTGTCATTCAGTCTAGACCATTTTCCATTCACATAGTAGCAAGATATGGCAGCATTGCTATGCTGGCTGACACTGGTATGGGTTGCTTCTTCAACCACTCCATTCATAGATTATTTTATAATATAGATGTTATGTCGCGTTCAAGTGTGTTATGAATCTGTTATAAATACTTGTATTTATAAATATTTGATTCACATAAATCATTACTCAACTAACAGGTATGAAAGTAGTATATATTTTACCATAAAATATATTATGGGAGAATTTCTCTAGCATTTTCCTCAAACCTTTGTGGCACCGGAAACTGTGCACAGTCCTCATCCTTATGTAGTCCATGTTGTTAAGCACTTCTCCTCTGTGTTTACGCTGTTTCAGGTCCCACTGTCTTGTGTTAGGATACAAAGAACCAAGGTGTTGCTCTGTGAACCTTGCACATTGCCCACTAACCTATCTAACCCCATCTGAACTCGCTAATATTATTCCTATTGATTTTCCAGCAAGCTTTCAATGATGCTGTCATTGAAAGGCTTAGAATGATGTCAATATGAAGCTAATGACTCAGGTGGCAAAGCAAAGAGAAGCATAAAATATCATTACTGTTGTCTACCTCATCAAGGGATTTTAGATTATCATAGCTGTGTATTGGGATTGCAATTATATTTTCAAAAACAAGATATGTGGGGGGATTGGATATAATAGGATTAGCGCTGTAGACATAAATTCCCACCCATGTTACTTTTGGACTAGCAATATTGTTTACATTTTTCACATTGTTTTCATTTGGTGAACGTGCTAAGATATATTCAAAATGACATTGTTTTTTACATTTTTGTTTATACCTTTTTCTAGCATGTTCTTATCCACAAAGGGACTTAACACAAAGGTGATGTGATGTGACAATATACTTAGGTTTTCCAAATGATTTTTACATGTGACGTGATATGCTAGGGGTGCATTGCTAGTTAGGGCTAGCTAATCAATGATGCATTTCAACTATAAGTACTGATCTCAGAAGGAGGACCTTTGTAAACAGTTAACTTCTGAATTATTTGACCTTTCTTTGCTGCTTTTCTAGGGTGTTTCCACAGAGTTATTTTAATTAAAATGAACGGGACCACATACTAAGAGGACCAAGCAAGCCCTGCAAGGAGATTGCATCAAGTTGCTCCTCTGTGCTGTTAATTACTCCCCTGTTACACAACACGGGTGTCCAATAAATGTATCGCCATCAGGTTATAAGGATGTGGTAAGGGATGTGGGTGTGGGAGTGGACGGGTGGACTGGTGGGGATCAGTTAAGGGATAGCCAGTGTCTTGTTAAACAGCATGTGATTACTGTACCTGCTAATGTTCCTGAAAAAGGAAGGATGCAATGTGTGGCTGCATATTTCAGAGACGACATCCCACCAGGAGGCTAATGTGGTAAATCACTCTTCCCCTGGCCTGCCCTAGTTTCGCTACTGCCTGTGTATAGGGACAAGTTTTAATGTTGCCTTGCCTACATCACTTAATTGCACACATTTAAGTCAATCCGGCATGTTGAATTAGTTTTCCATACTAAGCAAGTAATTTATTAAAACATTAGTATAAATGTAACTAAAGAATTGTGCGGTGAATCTTTGTATAAGCGAAATGTCTACAATTACTATCTTTGAACAGTACATATATATTTAATTATCAGATGAATTCCAGCCTCAAAATGCATTATAGGTTTATAATCGTACAAATATTTCTCTCTCTCTCTTTTCCTCATCCTTTCCCTCCTTTCCACCTCTGGGGTAAACATCTACCGGTATTCCAACTTATTGTTTGGGAGCAACGGGGTAGCCAAGGGGCAGGTAACATGCATCAGACTGGTGTATCCCCCTGTCCCACAGGACATGAGATACAAATCAAGTTGCTTTGACCCCATTGTCATATCCACACTCCTAGTCCCCTAAAGGCAATGCTGTGTTATGGGATCCTTTCTTTACTTTATTTATCTTGTTCCTTTGTGTGGCTGCAGCTAAGGGCATAAGGTACATACATTTCCTTGGGTAAACTAACCGGCATTCAGGACCACAGCCGATTACCATTTTCATTTTAAATGGTATTTGCCCATTGTGATAGCTGAATATTCAACCAGACAAGTGCTGGTAGTGAGTTTCCATGTCAGTGAAAACACAATCAGATTTTTCTTATATTCATAGTACATACTGCAAATAATTGTGTGTGTAGAAATTCCTAGAAATCATCATACTTGCTTGTAAAGAGGACAAAGAAAGAGACAGATCCCTTAAACTGGCTTGGCTGGCCACACCTTGGAACCTGGAGAGGCTGTTGGCCAGTGAATAATGACCCGGTTAGCCAGCCCAAGTGTAAATACATAAGTAAACACAGGCGTCTGGAGAGCCGGCAGCAATGCCTATACCAATGGAGATGAATCCTTTTTCATGTCACGTTGACCTTTTCCAACCAAGATGAAATCAGTCTTGGCTAAAAACAAATAGCCACATTTCATCTGCTGTTACCCTTCAGATCACGCCAGAATGACCTTTCAACTTAATTTTCCATCCAAACTCATTTCCATGTGTGGCATCTGCCCCCTCAATGATGATAAGTGTCTCTGCAGCCCAAGCCTGATTTGAAATATATGATAATAGAAATACGATCTAAAGATTTTTGTTGAAGTATTGTGGATGGCCAGACATAATGGTAGTTTTTTACAAGAGCCACAGCCTTTCCTTCACTTTCAGTAATTGTGTTGGTCATCAAGCAGCCAGTAATGGGAATTGGTGTGGTGTGGGTTATTCTCTGATGGTAGTCTAAATAAGCAAACACAGCCAAGGACATGAGCTATCTTTAGAAACACAGACAGGCATTTAACTCAGATGCAGGGCTGTTTTTTTATTTGGGAAATGTCACATTAACTCTGAAGGTCTGAAGTCATATGAGTGAGGGGAGATTAGCTCAGATGAGACATTTGTAACACCAATCACAGAAGAGTTAGGATAAGGAAAGCATCATGTCTCACAGGGTTGGGCACATGTAACTGACTACAAAATAACTATAACTGAAATCCGTTACGTTACCAGTTAACATATTTGAATCAGATTACAGATAGACAACTTTAGAAACATTTAATGAATACTTCTAGGACAAGTTTTGAATTCAGAAAGCATGTTTGCGTAAAAAATTATGACACATTTCTGTTTTCTCAATGACATTCAAATCATCATTGAAAAAAGGCGCACGTTTAAGTTTGTTCCATCTGAGCAAGTCTGACCAGAAGTCAGAGACCACTATGATGACACACCAAATGCATTTGATGGATCACGGGACAAGAGCAGCAATAGAATTTTGTATGCTACAGTCAGTGGCGACCCATCATTCAGGGCAGGTGGGGTTTTGAGCCCCACATTATTTTGATGTTATTTTTTGCATGTTATTTTGGCATAAAATACGTGTCACATGTCAGTTTGCAAACAATATAAAAAAATATATATATATATACAATTTCGTTAATACAGCCGCATACAAACATGGTCTCTTTTTTGTTTTCTTGAGTAAGGCAGCTCCAAAATGCAGGTGTTTCAGCCTAGCTCAGTGCTTTCTGTGGTGGTGGGGCGAGCCAGCAGAAAATACGGAGCGTTGCGCCGTGATCGGCTCAGTGTTCTGTCACTCATTGGAACACTACGTCACTGCCAAGTCTAAGGGTATAGCTAGAAAATTCAAGCCCCTTGGGTGCTGCCATAGAGTTACATTAGAAGTGCCCATCCAAGAAGACTCAAGGTCATTGGCCCAGATAAAATGACATCAAATCACATTATATCTACAGTAGCTTTGATTGGACTGATCATGTCAACATCATACTTTCAAAATCTTAGCTAGAAGTCATCATCATGAATCAAGTGGACAATCTAATGGCAAATCCAAACCTTGTAATATGAAGAGAAATAATGAAGAGAAATTATAGACAAAACGTATCGGTGTTCATCGGCCATTGGACATAAACATTACACAACAAGTTGGAAATCTCAAATTCAACAATGAGTGGTTTGGAAAAAAACAATGGCTAACTGCAATCATTGCAAAGCAATCATTAGCCTGCTATTCAGTGGAGTGGCTGTGTGGTCCCAAGTCTAATATTAGGGGTCTCTTTCCCTATTTTAAAATTATAAACATTCAACATTGGCCATGCTGTCAATGAAGCATGATTTGTGCCGCGCTCAATTGTCAGTAGAAAACACATTTATTTAATAATTAGGCAAGTCAGTTAATTAAGAACAAATTATTATTTACAATGACGGCCTACCCTGGCCAAACCCTAACCCGGATGATGCTGGGCCAATTGTGCACTGCCCTATGGGACTCCCAATCACAGCTAGTTGTGATACATTCTGGAATTGAACTAGGGTCTGTAGTGATGCCTCTATGTGTGAAGTTTGTTTGGATTTAGAATGGACCATTATCATGCACCTGTATCAAAACAGGAGCAGTGGGAAAAAATAGACACTTAAATAGCGAATGGAGGACGCTTTTTCCGTGGTTTATTTTCATGCCAGCCAGGTAGGCTAAAATAGAGAATGGAGGACGCTTTTTCCATGGTTCATTTTCATGCCAGCCAGGTAGGCTATTATACTCCTGTTGTAAATGTAAGCAATGTTCTTAATATTAGGAAAGTCACACCCTGACCAAACCAAAATAGAGACATAAAAAGGCTCTCTAAGGTCAGGGCGTGACATTGAGAAATAAATATAGTAGGTCTAGCCTATAGAAAGCTGATGGGATACTTCTCTTTTTAGTAAAGGCCGTCACTCTGTTTTCTTTCGCATTTGCATAGCCTATAGAAATGTTGCGCAACATGAGTTTTTGGGTTCTCATGAAGTGTTTGATTAGATTTTCGATTACATTTGCATTGATGTCAAAGTGATTGGAGGGACAATAGAGTGCTGAGTACCAGACAGTTAGCAAGTTTGGTAAGCTACTAATGACCAGCAGCAGCATCAGAGCTTGGAGAAGCCTAATTACCGTGACTAACGGTAATTAACGATCACATGGAATTTGACTTCCTTCATGACCTGTGACCGCCGGTGTGGCGGTAAAATGGTCACTGCAACAGCCTTAGCCTGGACTGTCCTTCAGCTGGGTGAACTCACATCAGATATATTGGTATTTTCTTTCAACATTCTACCATACAAACTGGATTAGAGCTCAGCTGCTTATTTAACCTTTTCAAGTAAACAAGATGATTCATAAAATAAAGAAATGATTAACTCATGCACAATGTTCCTATGCTTGGTGGAATTTTCAACACAGGGAACAAATGAAAGTAGTAAAACACTGCTTTTAACCACCATCAACTCTAATGTGAAAGGTTAAACTCTCTTGACAGTACAACATGGTCACCTGAGGCAAATCTCTGTTTGTATCCTTACAGATGTGTAGGGATCAGAGGTCGGGTAGTTTTGGGGCACAAAGCGGAGTTGCTCTGACATGCCTTGAGGTCCACACACTGACACAGCTCGTTAACCACAGTTTCAAAAATAATTTTAATGAATACATGACTGATGTTATTTCTAACACTATCCACAAGGTCAAAAAAGCATTGCTAATAATCCAATGTCCTGATATTATTCAGGCTACTTTATGTATTATTATGAGCATGAGTTGCAATACATTTAGCTGTGTTGATCCTGGATCATTATTTAGCCTACCTGTGTTGAACCAGCATTGTAATTTAGCTGTGTTGATCCTGGATCATCATTGAGCCTACCTGTGTTGAACCTGCATTGTAATGTAGCTGTGTAGATCCTGGATCATCATTGAGCCTACCTGTGATGAACCTGCATCGTAAATTAGCTGTGTTGAACTTGGATCGTCATTGAGCTGTGTTGACCCTAAATTGTCATTGAACCTAGCTGTCTTGATCCTGGATCCTTATAACGCTGCCCATAACCACATAGTAATGCAGCAAACACATCAACAAACACCCTAATCCCCCTCAGCAAGTTACCCATTAAGACTTAATATGTTGTCTCTGAGAAAACACGTCTGCGAGGCTAGCTCTAAAATCATGAGTTCAGGCTGAATCACTGAACAAATGGGTAACCAATGTCTAGACTTGCATTGGTATTGGGTTACATATTATGTAAATCTGTGAAAATATTGAGTGTAACAGGGCTGCATTTGTGCTCCATCAGCCTTGAGTGTCGAGTGTTTAATTTAGACTGCCTGGAGTGCCATTGGCAATCAGGGGCAGTATTTGAAAGAAAACAAATACTATTTGAACCCAAGTTTGAGCTGTACAGGCATCTATGTTTGTGAATGGAAATGCACAAGAACAGAAAAAAATGGCCTTGGCACCTGTTCCTTTTCAAAAGAGACAAGCAGTGCAATCCTTTAACCCCCCTCCCACTACCTTTCTTATCAGCACATTGGCTGTAAAGGGTTAATTCAATCACGTCAAGGCTCTTTGCTCTGTCACCCGCTTCTCCCATCATACTTTAGGCTCAGCAGAGCGTCCCCTCAATGATGGCACCTTTGGCTCCACAATAGAAGCTAATTTGTTAGAATCTTTTACAGGTCAAAGGCTGCTTTAAGGCGACGAGGCCACCAGAAAAATAAAGCCATCCACCAAGGTGGTTGTGGTGGTGGTGGTGTCGGTAAATTAAATGCCATCTCCTCTTTATGACCATAGACATACAATAGATAGATATCAATTTTCCTCCCGTCGATGCCGGGTATGAGATCTCGCCACCCTGCCCAGTTAACGCAGGTTAATAGATTGATTCCAGTGACATGGCTCATAATGAACAGTAAATTATTTGATCTCTTAAGTCTTATTTGGTCAGCCAGGAAAACATATGAGGTAATATGGCTGGGGCTAAATGGAGCGTATAATAGATCTCTCGCTAAGGCATAAGGAAAGGGGTGACGACAGAGATATGATTAATGAAAATAATAATGCTCTTGAAATTGAAATTTTTCTTATTCTTTTTTTGGCCCCTTCAACTTTTTCCTCCATGGTCGTTCTGACTGTTCATGCGTTGATGTGATTTGTGTGGCATTTTTTTTATTTATTTTTTATTATTGGGTCCATTCTTCCCATTGGGCTTCATCTGGCCATGTTGTTGATGAAAAAAAGTCCTCTACATTATTTGCACTGAAAATATTTCATAACCCAAATGATGAGGTAAAATAAGAGGACAGAAGCAGACCAGAGGGATGCAATCAATCTAAAATGAAACCCATTATCCAGCCCTCAGGAATTGACCTTCTTTCTTTGTGCAATTTACACAGCAACCACAGCACACATAAAAAAAGACATGCGGTCACCTCAGATCGTCCCTGGTTCACAGTTCAAACTCAAGAGTTGCCCAACAAATCACTTTGCTCTCATAATAGCCAATAATGTAGCTGTGCATCTCCACCATCTGATTCCACTGAGCCAAAGCTATTTTTCACCACTGGTAATGTGTCCAAACATTTACAACATACAGCATCTGGTAGAAATAGTTTGTCTGTTACATCAGAAAGTTCATGCTAACAGAAACTAAATAAGACCTCAATTTAAATGTGTTTCTTTCAGTTGTTTTATTGATTCTTATATTGAATCTTCTGCACTTTAAGTACAATATAGTATAGGAGGATTTGTTAACTTGATGTTATACTCTAATTGAGCACAATTTAATATTGAATTCAGAACATTGTTCACATTATTTTGACAATAGTTAAAAAATATATATGTCATGTACAGTACATACAATCTGAGTTAACAGTACTGTATACAGTATTTAGTGTTGTCATGGTAATTGCTTAAGAGGCCTTTACACAAATGATGCTCTCCCTCTTTCACATAGACATCTGTGGTATGTCTTTGAATATGTTTTTCAGTATGTTTTACTATAGACAACACTTGTAAACTGACAATGCCAATCCTTCAATTCTGAGAGGTGTTTTTCTTTCTTTCTCGATCCCATTCGAGAAATGGTTGTGTTGTTATCACAGCTGTGTTGTTATTCAAGACACTGCTGGAAATGGAGGACCATCATCAATAGAAGGTATTTTTACATAGGAATATACTGTTTACTTCATTTTTGCTTATTTACCAGTTTACCACTTGGATTTATTTTTTTAAAACATACCTTCATATCATTAACAGGTATGTTTGACTGATGCAAGATTCAAACGCTAGAGGGTGGGCTTGATATCAACATGGGAGAAAACATAAGTAGAAGGTATAGTCTTAAACTAGTAAATAGGTGTTATAACAGCGTCGATTAAAGTAATATTTAATTATGTTGCCCATCATATCCTTCTAGTGAGGAAATACAGCTTTGACATATAGTTTAGCGTTTTAGTAAGTCACTAAAAGAGAAATACCCTTGCTAGTTCCTTTTCAACAACCAAAAACACATGCAAAAATCAATGCCTTTTAATTCCACACTATTGATATACCTAGATAATGCAGCAATTGAGAAGTAGATGAAGAGTAATTGTGCCCTGGTCCATGAAACACCTTGACCACCATATCACCTCAGCTTCCCACTGCACACTCCACCCTACACGCAGGAGGCCTTATTTCACAAACCTTTGGCTGTGGCAAGGTGATAAATTACAGTTGTTAACTAGCATTGATTACTTTCTGCTTCTCCACTTTGTGTGACAACTGTCCAGTCACTCTGAATGGAACTTAATGGCACATTAGAGGGAGGAAAGCATACAGCTTCCCTAGCATTGATTAAACCTGCTTGTTGCTTAATAAAGACAAACTGACACGTACTGGCCTTTGGTGGCCAGAGACCGAACAAAGGCATGAGACCAATATCTGGAAAACCTGGAGGGCTTTATGAGTTCTCAACACCTTAGTCATTTAAAACCTGATTCCAGAGGAGTGAAATGGAAGACGGTGTATAGGTTCAAAGACGGACACTATAGTCTTAATACTAATGGGTGACTGTATTTGAGAGCAGGCATTGTATAAAATAGGTATTCTCTGGTATTATTATGGACCTGGGAGGAATGAGATGTCTTTATAGTTTGACCTGTTTCAACAGCTAGTTAGTAAAGTTCATGGAACTGTCACTCTTGTCATGAATAGTCAGGTCTAAACAAACATTATTGCAAATGTTTCATTTCAACCATTACTGGGGGGAATTGGCTACAGGACTCACTATGAACAGGAATTTGGTCTTCTTTGTTGAAGTGTCTCGGGCATTACATTTTAGTAAACTTTTTTGTTGTTGCTATTGTTGATGAATCCAGTAACAGAAATTTGAGAAAAGAAGAAATGCCTTGCAAAATGTTGGTTCCACATGATGTCAGACACAGAACTGGTGTTACTGGGGGGGTGGGGGGGGGGTGGGGGGGGGGGAGGTGTCTTGTTGATAGGTACAAGGCTGCCAATCTGAAAGAATCCATTTTGACATTTTTGTCAGCTTGTGACCTATTGGTTATACTATTGACCCAGTCATCTACAAAGTGTCAACAACATGTCAACAAAGTGTCAACCCAAGACAGATAAAAAAAACTAAAGAAAGTAACCCTCATTAGAATAAAGATAATATCATCTCAGAAATAATAGTGGCGGCTTGGGGAGTCTATGAGAATCTGTTTCAAAGATTTCTATTGTCTCTGAACTACAAGTCAAAATGCCACACAGAGGTTTCTCCTGACAGGTCAGTATGCCTCTGGGGTCGAGGCTTTTGCCCTGGCTTGGTGCTCCAGGCCACCATCAGGCCACAGCTAGTTCAGAGTGGGCCTGGCACTGCTGTCACCCACAGATCATGTGAAACCACAGAGAGTCAAGCGGGTATATGCAGGGTTAAACTGATTAGCTATGCACTTATGCTCTGTGTGTCAGAGTTTGTAGAACAAAAGTGTTATTATAGGATCTGTATTTCTCCTCTGGGTTACTTAATGTCATAATTTATTTTAGCACACACAAGTCAGTGGAAGATGGCCCCTAAAAGAGTTCTGCCATTCCTTCTCTTCAGCTGTCCTTTCTTTCCTCTTTCTGTGGCTATCACAAATCCCCTACACCCCCCCCCCCCCCCCTCCCCCACTCCCATCGCAAACTCACCATCCCTCTCTGTTATAACACACACAAACTCTCTTCCTTCTCTGTTCTCTTTCTCTTTTTCTCTGGCTTTCACTTAACCTCCTGGTCCGTCTTGAGGTTTTCCTCACACATTCGCCTACACTCCTCTCTGGGAAATGTAGATCTTTTCCTGACAAGTTCCTCACTGACTGGAAAAGAAGCAAGGCCTCTGGAGATTGTCAGAGTCCTCTGCCAAAAAATGCGTGGGAATAGTCTGGTTGGGAAGGGGAAGGGACTTTTAATTGTTTTTTTTTCTTCGTCTGGAATTAGCCAGTGGAAAAATGTAGTGATTGTTCATTTATTTACCTTACGTCATGAAAGTGTGGGTGGCAAAGATTGAAAATGAGTAGCCATAAAATATGACGAACATAGATGAAGAGTCAAATCCAGTTTGTTGCCGTTTCATCAGTGTAATAATTGGACTTCTTCTCAATGAGACAAAGATAATATGGCAATAGTGCTGCACATCTCTTGAAAGATTCAGTATGTAAGGGTAACTCATAAATCAGCCAACTTTTAAGAGAGCATATTTAGTCTCTATGTTTTTACACTTAGGAACCTGCCTGTAACAACAGCTGGAATAACAAATGCTGTACTTTTGGGTTCATTAAATGCACAATCAGATGGTTTCCTGACTGGAGCGTTTTCAGGTTAAACTCTGGGGTAGAGGACTTGGAGGGTGCTCTGGAAGTTCATGGGTGTCTAGAGACAGATGTTATTTTTGTTGGCCAAATTGTCTTGATCTGTAATGATTATATTCCAGACATCCTCTCCAGTGTGTCACACTAGGTGACTCCTGAAAGACTCAATCAACTGATTGATTTATGTAGCTATGTATGGACGGATATTGAACATTGATGCAGGGGAATGTATTTCATTGCCTGTACACTTCAAGCTTTGTTCGTACTACAAACTGTGCTTCGGATTCAGAATTTCATTCAAAGTGAAGTGAGAACATTTTAGTTTATACAATGAAAAAGTTAAACAAAAGAAGCTTGGTCTCACCTGACAAAGTAATAGCCATTTGTTTGCCAAACAAGCCATCTGCAATTGTCAAAACAAATGGACCAAAAAGTTGAATTGGACCCTTAGGAAATCTCCAATTTCAATTGGTGTGGTTGAGTTTGCTGGTAAGAAATGCAGTGAGCATTTGTGGTTATTTTTATTGTTCCGTACAAAGGAGTCTAAACAAAACAAACCTATGGAGACTCAAACTACATTTTGGGGGAAAGGGGTTTAATATAAAGCCCCCAGTTTTATTTGATTTATTCTATGAAAACATATCCCAGTAATGGTGAGAAGTTGATAATGCATTGAATGATTCCTCTCATGGGGAACTATTTCTAAGAGATGCAGTCATGTGACACAGAGGGATAGCTTTGAAAAGTGGATGACTTTCCTATATTCCCAGAGGAGGGGTAGGCAATCACCGAGACATACTGTTGCTTTTCTCTCTGCACAGTCCAACTAAAGTCCTCCAACGGACTAAGCTAGGTCAATCTGTTGTTACAAAATGTCACTTACCATCTTTGTTCCGTAATGGACTTAAAAGGGCCTTTATTGCTGGTGAACAATAAGGCTCCATTCTTCTAGCAGATAAGCATAACAAAGTAAAGGTAGGGGGGCATCATAGGGCAAAGAGAGATGTGTCTAAGCAACTGTATTTACATATTGTCAACTCTGATGGAAGGAAAGGGAAATTGCTCAATAACTTTACTGATCAATAAATTCTGCCCAATCTTAAAGAAGATAGCCTCAAAATTATACCAGGCTTCCCTCCATTTTGGGGGGGCACTGAGCAACTTTCAGGTCTGCTGAATGCAAACTTGAACATTTTCCAAATTCTATATAACTTACAGCGTGTGTTTACTGTGAACACTGAGGCTGTACCTGCTTTAAATTACAGTTTTAACAGTGGCCAAGTAGACTACCATGGCTATTTGACAATAATGTAGTCCTCAGTGGTGTAAAGTACTTTGGTCAAATTACATTAAAGTACTACTTAAATAGTTTTTTGGAGTATCTGTACAGTACTTTACTATTTAATTTTTTTTGCCAACTTTTACTTTTACTTCACTACATTCCCATAGAAAGTAATGTACTTTTTTATTCCATACATTTTCCCTGACACCCAAAGGTACTCGTTACATTTTGACAGGAAAATGGTCCAATTCACACACTTATCAAGAGAACATCTCTGGTCATCCCTACTGCCTCATCCCTAATCTGGCAGACTCAATAAACACAATTGCTTTGTTTGTAAATTATGTCTGAGTGTATATAAAACATGTGCTATTTGGTTTGCTTAATATATGGAATTTGAAATGGTTTATAATTTTACTTTTACTTTTGATACTTAAGTATATTTAAAACCAAAAACTTTTAGACTTCTAGTAGCGTGTTAGTAGTATTTTACTGGGTGACTTTATTCACTTGTCCTTGAGACAACGTGGTGACTGAAAATGGTGTTGTTTTGTTTGACAAAATAAAATGGATTATTATTTCCATACCATTATTACAGAGAATCATACAAATGATGTTACACTCTACCTATTGGCTACTTAGATTATTCAAGCCTGTCTCAAAATATAACACTGTGCCTTTAAGCTCTGTACCTGACTTGCTTATAAAAGAGGTCTAGAAATTTACCCATTTTGTACTCTTGTAGGAAGTAATCACTCCCCTATTGCTGACTACAAATGAGCTATAACTGGGCTAATAACTCACTAACTAGCAAAGGATATGAACAAAGTGTGCACATGTGGCTACATGCAGCTTTTACTTTGATCTCAAAACAAGCTCATCTACTCATGACCACAGCTGTAAACACAGTCCAGTTCAAAGTAAATGGCACAGGTCCATATTCGGCAGTGGTCTGTTTGCATATAGGCCTAATGCAGCTCTGATTGGTTATGCCGCAGTGGTCTGTGTAGAGTATGGGTCATGCACAATAGAATCCTACACCTGTGCGTTCTGCCTACAACAAAATATTTTGCTTTGTTCGTTTTGTTTTGGTATGTTCCATTGAAAGTGGCTAATAATGCGTGGATTTGATCACAATTGCCACAGTAAAGTGAAACGTTGATAGTGGTAACTAACAGGGAAAACTCTAGAAAGTTGAGTGAGGTTCAATCTCATGCTTCTCTCTGTTGGCTGATATTTCTTCTGAGGTTCTGAGTTTCGGGGATACTACGCAACTGTGCACACATGCAGTTTAGAGAGAACATTGGCCATGACTGTCTTGAAAATCTGAAAAAAAAAGTTTAACTTTGTGAATAATTTCATGTTCCATGCAGCAACCTTTTACATTTGCCTTTTCTTAATTGACCTTATATATTGATTGTATCTATCTATCTATCTATCTATCTATCTATATTGTATCTATTATATCTATTGTCTCAATGTTAAACGTGAGAACAGAGAAGGTCGAGGAATGACACAACTGAATTAGTGAGGCCAAACAATGGATCTATTATTTTTTAAATGTGTTATTACATTATGAGCAGCTCCTATGGTTAATATTCCAAGTTGATAGAATGGAGCATATTCAGTTCCTCTGTACCACCAAGGATAACATAAGTCATTTGAATCATATCCCCGTAAAATACATACAGTATGTATATATATATTTTTAAACACATTTTGGTAGGAATTCCTGTTTGTGTGATTCTTTTAAAAATGATTTTTCATTTTTAATGTCAAATTGATAACTTTGACTCGGCCATTGACTCGGCCCCTCTGACATGGCATTTGGTGATGCATGCCTACCACAGTGACAGCATTGACGGCCTGGGCCTGGCTGCTTTGTCCATATCATACAGCCAACACCAATGGAGAAAGGCAAGGGAAGCTGGCTAACGTAAACCAGGGGAGTTAGGGTATGCAAGTCCTGCTCTGTTTTGACACAGTTTCAAAAAATAATACAGGAATCTACATTAATCTGGAACTGGAGTGGTTGTGGGCAGCTGGGTGAGCCATCCATCCACATATGTTGTGATGGTGGCGTGCAGGAGGCAGGAGGCAGGAGGCTCAGGAGCTCCTCTATGCCAAGCCCTGGGATTTGAATCACAGCTCCACAGGAAGCTTGACTGGCTGGTTTGTTTAGCTGGATGTGATTTGGAGTTGCAGCAGGGTGTTGCCTGGTCATAAGAAACACAATGGGGCATGCTTTCTGAACACGATTAATAGGCAATAATTACGTGGCTTGCATCCAAGCAATTTGTTGCCCATGTCTGCAGAATAAGATATGCCTCCTCTTTATTAATGACTGAGGGCCCCAGACTGTACATCGGTAGGAGAATATGGGTGTGTAATGAGAGTTCATTTTCTATGGAGTCAATCCAGTTTAGTCATTTTTGACCCTGAGTTATTAATCCATCACAGGTACAGTACATTTGATTATTTGAAATGACTTATATTTTAACATAAGTGCAATTTAGTCTGGGCAGGGATTTTGTTAAATGGAACACAACATAAAACATGTTCAATCTTACTAACATTTGGCTAAACACTAGTAACATATTTTATAAACAGACAGGACGAGAAAACCCAGGAGTATCCTATTGCAGGAAATAACTACTCTCACTCTCCCAGTAACTGATTCCAGGAAAGGGGGTACAAGAGAGAAAGAAAAAAGATCGGGAGTCAGGCATTGGGATTTAGAACACTGAACAAGATAGATTCTTCCAAATTCTAATTGGAGAACAGTTGATTTAATTGGTATCCATTTGGCTGACAAAGGAAAGCAAGGGTAGTGGGCAGGCAGGAATGCCCCTGGGGGCGATGTGAACATGGAGTGGCTCCGCTCAACGCTCGGGGACGGATCACTTCCAAAGACAAACCGTGGGAGCTGGCACGACAGATTGCAGTGGGAGGGAAGGGGGGGGAGACCAAATTCATGGTGGAGTGAGAAGCTTTCAACAGAGAGACATCTTTATTTGGAGGGCGAAGGCCATTTCAGAGGCAGAGCTGCACTTCGGCTAGGAGTAGTGATGTGTAATGTGACTCTGACCCTGGGAGGACAGAAGTGGATACGCTTCATCAGTCCCTGTAACCTGAGGCTTTGGTGGCAGATAAACCTAAATTAAGATGATCACAACAAACTCCTAAGTACTCTCAGCATCTGAATGTCCTTTGTATCAGCTTTGTGAAAGACGAAGATGTCTATACATACAAAACAAAATAAGGAAATGGAGCACTAAACAAGAACAGTGTTAATCAACATTGTTTTATTATTTTCTGTAAAATAAAACATTTCAATGTTTCCCTCAGTGTTCACTCTTTCTACAATGAATAAAATGTATAGAACAAAAGCGCGGGTTACTGAGCATTGCTTGTAAACTGGTATGTGCTCCAATCTATAGGCTAGTGAGCAGCAAATGTCTACACACGGTATGGAATAACATGAATTATGTCAACCCAAAATAGCCAATGGCTTAATTAAGCCCTCTTTACTAAAAAAAGTATAATAATTCAGAGTAGAACTCCAAACGGCAAATCATAAAGCTTGTGTCTGCTGTCCATGTAGATGATGAACGGTGTCTGTGGGTTGGAGAGGCTCATATGTGCAGTGCGAAGCAAAGCGAAGAGTGAACCCAGGTGTTGGAGTGTTTTCACTGCCTCTGCGGAGAGGAAGGGTGGGGGAGTGAGGGCAGATGACCTGCAGGGGGTTCAGAGACAAGGGCCAGGCACCAGAGACCTTCACGCTCTGCCTCAGGGGAACGCAGACACTGCTTATCTCTTCCTACACTTTCGCTTCTTTTTTATCCTCTTCCCCAGTCCGGCTTTCATTTCCCTTTTCCTCCCAGTTCAGGAGAACAATGATTCTAGCATTATTTCCTACTTAAAACCATTGTGTTATATATGCTGACAAGCACATTTTAAGAGAGGAGATAGTTTGTTTTTCTTGTTGTTACTGTAACCTTTTCTACATTACCACATTTATATTTCCTTAATATCCATTCTTAAAATGCATTATAAATGAAAAAATCATTATCTCTTTGACATACACACATACACCCCTACACACACGCGCACACGTGCACATGCGTACGCACACACACACACACACACACACACAAACACACACACACACACACACACACACACAAATGTCTATTATGAACTATACAGTATGTTTCTATATAAGGTACTTCCAGCTATTCCACTGTTCGGTGTAAGAGCTTTAATCCCCCTACAGTATGTGACAGGCCTGCCCTCACCTTGCCCAGCACTTAAAGAAGCAATCTCTCAAAAAGTCGCCTTTCAATTAAAGCCTGTGTGAATGTGCGTCCGTGCAGAGGAGAGTGCTGTATGCTGGGGAAGAATGGGCCCGTTCCTGATGTAAATGAAGAGATGCATATCAGTGTTAATCCATTGCTTTGTAGTCATAGCCATACCCAAAGTCTGTCTAATTTCCCTCGCCCTCCCTTTTGCAGCCAGAAGTGTATCGATCGGCAGTAATTGAAGTGTACTTGATAATCCGCAAGGCAACAGGGGAGAGGGAGACCCTCAACTCTCACATCGATGCACAGAGAATGAGGTTGTGGGGTTGTGTGTGTTTGACTGTGAGTGTGTGGCGGAGGGGAGCTCTCTAAGGTATGGGCGGGTAGGGCAACACCCCCTTCACCGTTTCTTCTCAGCTGATTAAACTCATTGAGAGCCAGACGAGTGGAACAAATAGATATAAAGGTTTGCCTGGCAGCTTACAGCCATTCAGATTTCTTCATTGAAACAGACAGAGCCTAGTCTCCAAGGTCTGTTTTATACTGACATTACGCCGCTGGACTGCCTGTTTCTGAAATGAACCATACATTATTCTTCACACACTCTAAGATATCTCAGGTGGAAACTTTAAGAGTGTTTAATTGGCTTATATGGTTAAATACATTTCTTGGACCAGTGATTAATAAAAATGCACGGTAAAATATAAACTTGACTGCTGCTGTATGATCAATTATGTACACATCATAGGCTAAATGCACAATAGATTATATGTCTGAATGAACTATGTACACAGTGTACAGAGATATCATAAGGCTGATTCATTCAATATGCAGATGTCAAAACAGGCTCCACATTTGACCAATAAATGAGCTGAATCCAAGTCCTTTACCCCCTCAAATAATTACTATATTTGTCAAGTTGGTGAGGGTCCTCTTTCTGAAAGGTGTATGGGTGGGTTCAATGGGCGGGATCCTCCAGGCCATGTAAATTAAGGAGATGTTTTAACAGTAAACACATAGAACTCTCGTAGATCAAAGTGAAACTGGGGTAATCCAAGAGGTGAGCGATAACAAGGACCCTTCAGAGGGTTCAAGAGGATCTGTATCATTCCATTAATGTCTGGTGACTAAAATTAGAGGCCCATGTTCAATACAAATGAGTATACCAGAGATTCCTGGATAGAAGGTAAAAAATATGCCCCTCTGCCAGTATGTGATACCAAATACTAGATTTTTTTTCAACTGAAAACTATCTTACGACAATTCAATGAAGCGGGCGGCATGATGGTGAAATAGCTTTAGTAGTGTTGGGAAAATGAGATCAATTATTTCATTGCTCTGGGTAGCGATAACAGCTTTCAATCAAGAGTCATTGATATATACAAATCTATGTGGGGCCTGGCTGTGTGGTCAGGTGAATAGGACACCTTTGAGAGCCCTTCATATCTACGCTCTGCCATAAACACTATCACACAGATCAAGTGGCACTGGGCTTCATTGGTCAAATGTATTAAGTGGCATAAGTATTGGTTCATGGAGGAGGTTTTCTTGATTTTTTGTTTATTTCTAAATACATTTGTTCGGCAATACTCCGTAAATGAAGGAATGTGTATGTCTTGGTTGAACATCAATGAAGCCACAATTAGTATTCAATGTAAATCTGTCATTCAATCATTTTTTGGCCTGATAGTTTACATCTTTACATTTTAGTCCAGAGCGACTTAGAGTTAGTGCATTCATTTTAAGATAGCTAGGTGGGACAACCATATATCACAGTCATCATAAGTACATTGTTCCTCAATAAAGTATCTATCATCAAAGTCAGTGCTAGTAAGGGGAAAAGAGTCAAGTGCGACAAAAGCCTCTTTTGTGTGTGGGGGGAGAGGGGTGGGGAGGAGGTGCGAGGGGGGTGCTGCGGGATTATTTAAGATACTCTTTGAAGAGGTAGAGTTTCAGATGTTTTCATAAGATGGGCAGGGACTCTGCTGTCTTAGCTTCAGGGGGAAGCTGGTTGCACCATTGGGGTGCCGGGACAGAAAGGAGCTCTGAAAGTGACAGATCCCTACAGGAGGGGTGTATTAGGTATGATATCTGTAACCAGTATACCTAAGCCTAGCCTGGTTGCTGTCTCTGTTCACCTATTGCATTCCACTCCTTGCCACTCCTGTCATTTTCCAAAGACAAGAGTGGCAAAGGGAGGAATGTCAGCTAAAAAGACTGGTACCCAAGCCAGCTCTCTCTCTCTCTCTCTCGCTCTCTCTCTCTCTATCTCTCTCTCTCTCTCTCTCTCTCTCTCTCTCACACACACACACACACACACACACACACACACACACACACACACACGCACGCACACACACACACACACACACACACACACACACACACACACACACACACACACACACACACACACACACACACACACACAGTGGCTCACTGACATAGAGCGCCTGCCCTGCAGAGAAAATAAGATATAACCATAACTCGTCTCTCCATCGGCCTGCCCTGTGTGACCCCTGTTTTAAGTGGGCAGCAGGTAATTGCTGAGGCGGTGTTGCCCATCAGCCTACAACTCCATGTGTGTCATCTCTATTTATTATATTCTGCACGCTCCTCAGGCCTTGATAATCCATTTCACAAGGATACAGGGCTGATATCAGCTGCCATGCACATTATGAGGCGAGCCCTCGTCTTATCAAGTGCAGAATTGCCGGCTAGAGGTCAGGAACAGATAAACAGTGGTGTAACGCAACACCCCTCCCCGTGCGCCCCGCGCCCCGCCGCCCCTGATGAACACAGAGGTGGGAAGGTGATGTTGTGAGGGGGGTACAAAGAACAAAATACACAGCAAGGAAAAGGTTACGACCCTTGTAAGGTGCCTCTTGTTACGGCCGACCTTCAGAATTTCATCATCAGCGCTCCTGACTGCTTAATAATTCGGAGGCATCTCTCTCTTGAGTCGGGGGGCGGGGGGGGCCTGCAGATGCCCACTCTCTGATTTTCTCCCAGCACTCTTTGCAGACCTTTATAGACCGGCCACATCTCCATCAATCACAGGGTCTACCTCCCTACTCCTTGGGCTGCCCCAATGTTCCCCATCATGTCCCCCATCTCCCACCTCACCACGGCTGGGATAATATTGTTGTGTCTGTGGAAACTGCCTTTGTGCTTTTACACACGTGGTCGGAATAGAGTGGATTCCCTCTCCAAAGTGTTTGGTTTTAATCCATCATGTTTGGTAGAGAGAGAATACATCCGGACCGCATAGGGCCTATGTTTGAAGAAAGCTCTACACAAAATGTCTGATTGTGGATACATTTAAATATTTATGGTTTTACAAATCCAAATATGCATTGTTTGGGAATCATGACTTGGCCATGCACACAGAAAAAGCATAATAATGATATGATGACCATAAAAAAGGCATGCAGTTACATCAGCCTCAGTAAACATTCATTATTTGGGGGCTTGCCTTTGTATACTCATCCCAGGATCCCACACAAGCAGCTGTGTGTATTTGTCAAAGTGATTGGGTCTTTGGTGCATATATTTTGGATATGCCTTTATAACTGTCTGTAAGCAATGTGGTATGTTGTAGACACATTAAGTCTCAACATTACAAAACAGGACTATAACAGTATACACCTTTATTCAAGTATAGAAATAGGCAGAAGTCAACAATAGTACTACAGTAGCCCTGGATTAGGAGGATTGGTTGTTAGAATTACAGCATACCAATGTAGCCATGCACTGGTATAAAATACTGTATTTCCAAATTACATGTGCAGTCATGGTCACCTGCCTATTGTTTTGGACAAGCGTTTGCTTCACATCCCACCCTATCCCCTGCCAACAGCTGACCTTACACAGCCTTTCCAGGCCAAAGACTTGATCAGTGTTTTTTTTACCCCTTCCCCCAACATCCCTGGGCATGTGCAGTGTACATCCGCTCCGTCATTAAGCCTCTACCCGTGGGTTTAGAACCCAGCCATATGGTGTTGCTAGCAGAGTGTGCAGAGGCTCGGGATGGCCATGATCTGATGAATCTTTCTCAGAAAATGTTTGTTTTTTCTGAGATGACATCACAGCTAGCCAGCTGGACTGAACCAGGCTTTCCATGTATGAGCATGCATGTGTGTTTGTTTCTGTGAGTGTTTCTGTTGCTGTGTATGTTTCTGTGTGTGTTTATGTGTGAGTAATTTTGTCTGAAGAAAGCCAACCAATAGTTTCACTTTTCAGATTTTAGAAAATTTATTATCATACTGCAGATTCAAGTTGCTTCAACTGTGTTGACAAATGTATGTTTTACTATAATCAAAACTATTTGTGACTTTCAAATGATGTGTCTATTAGACCAAAAGTAGATCTTTAAGGGAGGGATTGCAACATGATTCAATTCAATACATATAAGTCCTGTGGAGGCTGAAAGGTTGCCCTTGGAGTCGTTAAAGGCATGTTCAATAGCTGCCAGTTTCCCAGTTAAGACATAGTGAGTTGTCTGGCAACATGTTTAGTATTCGGCAAGCAGAGCGTATCGCGCACAAAGATAAAAGATAAAATGTCTACTCTGTGCCCAGACAATTCTATAGAAGCTATCAAGTTCCCAACATAAGTATGACTTTACTCATAGCCAGGATATACTATCAACATCCACAGGCTAAAACCATGTTGATACCAAGAGCATTTTGTTGGGCAGAGAGGGCCTCCTAAAACCTTTAGAGCTTTAAAAGAAAGAAATGCTGATATATATCATATAGGTTGTGTGTGTGTGATGTTGTGTCATGCTTGAGCCAGAGAAGGGATGTTCTGACAGATCACAATTCTATGGCAATTAATAAGGGATTAATGAGGGAAAAAATGAGGGAAAAATGAGGGAAAAAAGTATAATATTTTTTGGGGTGGGGGCTGAAAGAAGAGGTTCTTGACACAAGTCCTGTTTGATGTTGGTTACATCTGCTTTCACACATGGAGTCTCTCCAAACAGTTACAGCAGATTAGTCATGGCATTACTTGTTTTAGCCCCTCATAATATTATTGCGCTATTTAAAGCGACCTACTGACCTATAAACACGATGGAACAAACTGGTCAGATAAACATGAGCTCAGTCCCTCTGGAGAGAATTGGAATATTTAAACCCAACCAAAGGACAAAGACAAAATAATTTGAATAAAATGTATTTTTGGTTTATGATCTATGCAAAGGCAAATTAATCAATGGAAAAATCATACTGTGAGATACAGTGGGATGGTTTACAGTTGTTAATGCCCCTGTCTATGGCCATTACCAGAGAATATCAACAATGTCCTTACTTCTAATTCACAATATTAATAATGTTAACTGGGTCAGGTTAGGTATTGTTGACTTTGGCAGGTTACACTTTCCCCTATCAATCTCTTGTAGTTCACTGAGTACGTTCTAGCATTCTAGCCCCCCACCCATCACCCCATCCAGCACACACAGGAACATACTTTCATGTATTCTAATAGGCCTTGAGTCCTCTTGACTGCTTCATGTTGCCCTTTTGTGTGTGGGAGGGTAAACAGCAAGGGAGCTATGGGAGGCATTTAGCAGCAATTTCACCAGACTAAACTCTATTACAGATGGAAATTATTAATTTGTATCTGCTTTGCTTCAGCTCTACCACTTACCAAAGGGGCAAAAGTGTCATTCTATTCCATTTTTGTGTTTCTGAAGTCCCTGGGCTTAGGCATAGCCTGGGCCAGGGTTGCGAGTGTTAAATGTCAAGTCTTGTAGTGAGCTGTCAAAGAACAGAATAGGCCCTGGATGATTGATGACTGGAGAGCCTGAAACCAAAACCCCCCAATTGCAAATGCTACCTTGATCAGTCATCTTGCCCCCCACCTTCTCACCCTAATAGTTGCTCACTATTCAAGGTCAGTTTGCACACCCTGACACCCCAACTTACTGGCATCTCTGTAGGCCTCCTGACACACAAACCAACTTCATTGGATGTTTGCATGTATATGTGCAAGTCCTCTGCTGGATATATCAAACCGTTTAATCCCAATAAAGGGAGAATAATGAGGTAAAAAAAAGGCCATATATTCCCTTGTGCTTTTTTCTAATTTTGGCTTGTTCTGCACTGTGCTAGCTTCTCTCTGTAGAACGAGAATCAGGCCCTGGCATTTGCGGTGGTTGGAAGAACGCAAGGAGAGGATGGGGAGGGGGTACAGAATAACTTTGAGCTCTCAAATCAGATGACAAGATTATTAATGGCCCAATGTATAACATATCTGGCTCCATGCATATTCATTGTGGAGCTGTACAGATGGGCCTGCTGGCTGTGAAAACTTTCTGCTGTCTTCAACGATGAGGTCAATTGGTTTATACAGCTCTGCATTGTAATGCTTTACAGCAGACAGCTGACAGGACAGTTTCACTTCCATCATTCAAATGGTACTCTTTTAGGAATACATATTACAGCAGTAGTGGTTGTACTGGAAGCAGATGTACAAGTTCTACATAGCATTCATTTATCAATTTCTGTAGGGCATGTTTGACAATTTTGAAAGACAAAAAATAAATAATGAAAGTTAGTGAGCTGACAAATCAGGCTTATGTTTGTTGTATGTTAAATCAGACTTATGTTTGTTGTATGTTAAATCAGACTTATGTTTGTTGTATGTTAAATCAGACTTATGTTTGTTGTATGTTAAATCAGACTTATGTTTGTTGTATGTTAAATTAGGCTTATGTTTGTTGTATGTTAAATCAGACTTATGTTTGTTGTATGTTAAATCAGACTTATGTCAAGTCAGGCTTATGTTTGTTTTATGTTAAATCAGACTTATGTTTGTTTTATGTTAAATCAGACTTAAGTTTGTTCTTAGTTTAGACTGACAGCATTTGTAACCTAAGAGCTTACACACCCCAAAACATGGTGCTACAATGTTGTTACTGCACATGTGTGTCCTATGAAACCCAATGCAATGCAATGACCCTCCTCCCAGCAACAGTTTCATCAGAGAGAACTTCTGATTAAGATATCATTGTGAACACGTCTGTGATTAAGGTCTGCCATACCATTACAATAGTTTCATTTGTTTGCCCTGGCAGGGACATGCATGGTGCTCACTGGCTGGTTAATCAGAGGGCCTCTATCCTCTTCATCAGCTGTAGTCCCACAGAATGTACAGCGAGGGAGTGTGCTCTTTATCTTCCTCTCCCCCACCGCCTCTCACTCTAGTCTTTGAGATACTATCGGAGCCCTGAAAGCGCTACCCATTCAACAGATCAAAGACGGCTATTTCGAACCTCAACATGCTGATTACAGTTCATTCTCATGCATAAGTGGTATTTAGATGTCATTAACATTGAAGAAAGAAAAATATATTATACAAAATGCATGTTTTTTCAAAAGGTCAAATTCATATATAGCCTGTTAACCTGTCATCTTCAGAAGAATTCTAGGTCTATGTCCCCACACCCCCTGTCGATGTCTTCACCATTTCATGTACCTAAGCAAAAGGCTGCTCTGCATTGTGGGTGGCTAAGCAGAAAGGGTTATGAAATCAGAGCTTTGGAAAAGCACAACACCTGCCAATCTGACCTGCAGTGACAAGCCATGCTCTTATCACTCACATTAATAACACAGAAAAACATCAAGCTAAATACCAGGCCATGCTCTGTTAACTTTTATGTGGTTAAGAATGATTGGGTTTTTGCTTCACTACACAAGATGGATCAAAGTACCTGGGAGGGACATCAGAGGCCTAGTCTCCCAATGGAGATGCTCCTCTATTTCCCTTTAATTCCAATGCATATATAAGTGTCACTGTTCCCTCCCAAAGCTATCTAAAATCTCTGCAGGTCTGTCACATACAATGTATTCCTGTGACATATATTTACACAGCGAAGAGAATTTATAGCATGGGATAAATATGTCTCTGCAGGGGACTTGTAAAACTGCTTTTGAACAATTTGACCTTATAAACCCACACTATCTATGCAATCTCTGTTTCTGGCTTTAAACCGTACAAACCATTTACACAATGAAGGCCCTACTGGCAAATTGTGGATTTTAAAATATTAAATGTATGGCTTAGATAGACTAAAGGATTTGGTGACATGAAACAAAAAGTATAAATAGAGAATTATTAAAGCATTTGTGGATGTTGTACAATTATTTGTGCATTTACAAAAGGCCTATGGCTGTATTTTTACTAACACTTGATATAACATGTAACTGATATCTACTCCTAAACACTTCCTAAACAACTATGTGAGGAAACTAAATGTTCCACATACGTAAAAGTAATCAATGTATGTTTGGGACCATAAACAGTGTGTGGGTTTTGTTTTCCTTGAGTGTAAAGAATATTTTATATATATTTTTAAAGTACATAAGTCAGAAGTATGCAAATGTTTGTTTACTACACCGTTCGCTGGTGTCGGACTTCCTGACATTCTCTTCTTTTACCTCATATTTTCTGTAGTCTGCTAACTGGTGCCAGTGAGCAGTCAGGGATGTGTGTGGGCTGTACATCCATGGCTTTGGATGCACTTGCATAGAGTTCACTTGGCCAAAAGTGCCGCGCTTGTACTCTTGAAGAGCAGTGGTGTAAAGTACTTAAGTAAAACTATTTTGAAGTACTACTTAAGTCGTTTTGGGGGTATCTGTACTTTACTATTTACATTCCTAACAAAAATAATGTACTTACTTACTCCATACATTTTCCCTGACATCCAAAACTACTCATTACATTTCGAATGCTAAGCAGGACAGGAAAATGGTCCAATTCACACACTTATCATGAGTCATCCATACTGCCTCTGATCTGGCCGACTCACTAAACACAAATGCTTAGTTTGTAAATTATTGCCTAAGTTTTGGAGTGTGCTATCTGTAAATGTAAAAAACAAGACAATTGTGGTGTCTGGTTTGCTTAATATAAGGAATATGAAAATATATATACTTTTACTTTTGATACTTTAGTATATTTTAACAATTATATTTATTTGTGATACTTATATTTAAAACCAAATACTTAAAAAAAACTTTTACTCAAGTAGAATTTTATTGGGTGACTTTCACTTTTACTTGAGTCATTTTCTTTTAAGGTATCTTAACTTTTACTCAAGTATGACAATTGGATACTTTTCCCACCACTGTTGAAGAGTCATGGTCAGAGGAGATTAACAGATGTGATCTGGTTGTGCTGGGAGAGATTTGACTGAGTGTGGTGCTGAGGTGCTGCAGAGGGCACTGCAGGCCGGAACAGGTTCAGCCCCTGCATGCTTATCTTTGGGCTCCACTGTCGACAAAACTCTCTCAGTCCCAGAGTGCTGAGAGGGGTGTAAAAAATGTGTTTACAATTCAAGGAGGTCAAGGACTTGAGGACAGATAACTATTAAGAGAATAATCCTGCCACAGCCATTCACAAGAGGGAGAAACATATGGGTGCTAGTTTTATTTGAAGCCACACATGACATCAAGAAAAATAGAAAGCCCTTTAGTTGAGTGGCTAGACACACTGTAGGTATACTGTGGTATAAATAAATACTATTATTCATTGTTTTCTTTTATATTGTATGAAAAAAGGACTTTCATAAATAGCCAACATGGTATGTATTTTAACAGTTTAGTATATATCAAAAATTCCAAATGCTAAAAACAATTGAATGGAAAGTAGATTATAATTCTCCTGGAAGTTTGTAAACAAAGACACCGCATAAACATCATGATGCTGGCCTAAAAAAAAATATTATAGGGAGGTACCAATTTGGTGCAAAACCACACAATGTTGTTTGCATGCTTTTCAAGTCATTGAAGACACATTTAAAACATTACATTTGAACTATATTCAGAAGATGGAAATGTCGATGGGTTTCTCCTGCAGGAGTAGGCCAGACTAGAACATTGTATAGCACAGGGGCAAGGGGTCTTTGGGAGGCCGGGCCAGACTTAGACATGGTGTGATAATTACTCCACCTCTTACTCTCTCTGTAAGTTAGGGCTGCCCCTGACCTGCCCAGCAGTAATGGTTTCTTTCCAAACCCATTCCTCTTATGATTTTACTGTATTTAAATATAGACGAGACGGCATGTGAGCCAGCTGACCAGGGTGATAATCTCTGGACCTTGAAGTCTTTTTTCAGACATATGAGGGATCGATTACACATGGCTAGGTGAATGGGTGACAACAGCACAGTAGAGTACTTCACCTATAGATCGACAGGGCAGCTGCGGGGTTGTGGGTCATGCGATGAATTGTGTCGCCCTTCTTTGTGGCTGTGATATGACTGACTCCGGCTCTAAGGGTAGTCACCTAGTGTGCTGCTGAATACCATTGCATCAGTGACAGGTGGGTATTACTGTATAATAACTATGTCATAGTTATTGTGTGATAAAATATGAATAGCTTACGGTAAAATAAAGACAGGGTGAGAAGAACGTTGCATTTCCAAAATGCACTTGGTTTGATCAAACAAAGAGGAAAGTGAAAATACATGCCAATGAAGGCCAATGTCATTTTACAGTTTCTTTCCCGAGGTTGAAAGCCATGACTGACATCTCCCCCAGAAGCTTGGTGACCTCCATTCATGCCTGAACCTTTCCAAAACATACTTTCTTTACATTGTTCCAGGGGTTAGAAATGTGAAGCAGCTGTTTCCCCGCATGTATTTTCCGACTCCCTTCTCTCTGGATTTGACCAAATATGAGGGAGGATGGACCTAAGTGTCATGTCTGGAGGATGTACATGTAGCTAGGGGTACATGTAGCTAAAGCTAGCTAGTATGTTGTCCCTCAAATATCTAGCTAGCTAACTGTAGCTAACAACGGCTAGCTAGCAGCATATAAAAATCAGGTTGGTTCAGGCACTGTAACCTACACTGAGTGTACATAACATTTGAAATAACTGCTCTTTTCATGACAAAGACTGACCAGGTAAATCCAGTTGAAAACTAAATATTCTTTGATCAGTGTAGATGAAGGGGAAGAGACAGGTTAAATAAGGATTTTTAAGCCTTGAGACAACTGAGACAAGGATTGTAATATTCAGAGGGTAAATGGACAATACAAAAGATTTGCAAGTGCCTTTGAACGGGGTAAGATAGTAGGTGCCAGGCACACCGGTTTGAGTGTGTCAAGAATTGCAACGCTGCTGAAGTTTTCATGCTCAACAGTTTCCTATGTGTATATAGAATGGTCCACCACCCAAAAGATATTCAGCCAACGTGACACAGTTGTGTCACGTTGGCTGGATATCTTTTGTAGTCAACATGCTCTCAACGCTTTGTAGAGTACATTTCCTGACGAATTGCGGCTTCAGTGCTTGAAGATCTTTGTGTAACGCTTATTCAGTTTGTGTTGCAGTCAAACGTGCTCTTCAGGAAACCATCTGACATATTATTCCATCTATCAGCACCCTGGCCATATTTTGGCTCTGTATTTAATCCATTGAAGTGCACCCCTCACTTTATTACCTGACATTGAGGTTCTGAACCTGGCTTTGTGCTGACCCTTCATTCAGCTCGCCACACTCATCTCTCACTGCCTTGACATTGAGGTCAGTGAAACTTACATGGCTCCCTTGCCTATGTCAGAGAATCCTAAGAGCAGGGTAGCTTTACCTTGATAATGACAACAGATATAGAAGTCTTTAGTCCAGCAGGTTCACCTGGGACCGCAATCAAAACGAACAATCAAATAGAAATTCCACGGAGGTAGGTGAACCATGTGGTGATATGTGGATTGGTTGAATTGAATTCACAAAAGTCACAGAAAAAAATAGTTTGTAACAATGTAGCAGTAACAATGCAGGACTTAGTAGAAATGAAACAACCTTCATTTCCTCCAGTACTTCTGTGGAGAGTGTCTGGAGAGAGTCTGGAGGAGGAGGAGGAGCAAGAGGAGGAGGAGGAGAAGGAAAATGGTTATCTGTAGCACATCGTTTTATTGGATGTCTGCGGAAAAAAAGGACACAACTGTTGGTGACTGGACCAGCCTTAGCAACGCTGTACAAGGAGAGAAAAGAAGGCTGCAGTAGCTGGTACTTTAAAGTGTCAGGGCCTTTGTAGCCATGACTAGTTTATGATGCTGATGTCAAGCATCCCACTCAATGAGGCCTTTGTCCCTGGCCGAGACCAGGGCAGTGGGAAAACTGCCCACTCTTAGTCTGCAGGCCCATCCATCTTTCTGTGAGGCCTTGCCGTCCCCTTTGCACCAAAACGCTTGTGTATTAAAGATCTCTTGGCTTAATGTGCTGGAATATTGGCTTGCATTTTTATTGGGGGAGGCCAGCTAAATGAAAGCAAAACAACTCAGGGAGGGCAGAAAAGGACGAGAAAAATATCTCGAGCTGTGATCTGGGAGGGCAGGCCCTCAAGACTTGTATCCTGTGACCTCAATAAAAGACAAACTCTGACACACCATATACACACCATATATGATATTGTCCTCTGGCAGAGTCTAGTTCCATCCGTTAATCACTACAGTCATAACCAGCAGTTGTTACTGTAGAAGTATTGACCCGGTCATGATGTCTGTATGAGAACAGATATAAATCTAAGAGAACACCAGTGAAGGTTGAAGCAGCAGAAGAAATATGTTGTTTTGTTACCCCTACAATCAAGGGTTACATCTTATGCTAAATTCATGAGCACAATATTGTTTGTAATACTACAACAACAGGCTCAACTAACCCCAGTCTTTTGCTGCAATAACAGGCCTTCTCAGTTGGAGCATGTGGGTTTCATCAACGTGCTGGTGTCAACTGGTAGCCATCATTGTTCTTGATGTGAAGGCTAAGTCAAACATGGGTATGGAACACATCAGTCCAATCAATGAGCCTGGAGTGACTGACCTACTGGACATGTTTATGGATGTGGGAGGCTAATTAGGAGTGTCTTCCCAGGGTCTGAGAGAGAAGCCCACAAACAGCTGGTCAGCGCTGGACTCTTGTCCTTGGGTCAAATTTGTGGCAGGCCGTCACAGACAGTGACACAGCTATAAGTCTACAGAGACCAATTTACTTAATGGCTAGCCCTGAGGCTGGGGACTCCCTAGTATCTCTTCACTTGGCCACTTGTAGATGACACTGGGGAGCCCAAGTGATCAACTATGCAGAGAAGGTTTACATATGGGCTTTGTTGATTTCAATGTATTTAAGGTACAATCACATTTTACTGTAAAGGTATAGTTTGGAAAATTATTTAAACTTAACAACTCAAACCATTATTCGTATTCAATACGGTATACTGTACTTTTTGGGAAAATGCTCGCAAAATTAAACCCCATCCAAGAGTTAGGAAATGGTAAATAGTAAACCAACCTGTATGAAACCAAAATAAGGATTTGTTTCTAAAGTGAGAAAAGCTTCCCGTGAATAGTCCTCAAGCGAACAGTCCTTCAAGATACTAAATCAAACATTGGTTATTAACATCCAATAATCCTAACCGTAGATTTTTCCTGTCAGTGCCCCAATAGTGAAAAAAAATGTGGGTCCCAGAAGTCTCTAAACACGCAGATGTTACAGTAACATGGCAAAAAAATCAGGCCCAAACGTGACCTCTGACCCTGCCTGTCAGCTGATCCAGCATAGCGTCTTTTGAAATAGACTCCCTACTTCTATAAATTACCACATTTTCCCACCATATCCCTCCATTCATGTTGTCCGGCACCGGCCATTCTCCAGTGGGAGGCCTGCGGTCAACGAATACTGATGGCACAGTTGCCGAAATCTGTCCCCTTGGGTTCAAAAAGGTCACAAGGGCTCACACCAGGGTCAGGGCCTGTCTTTATATCTCTTCCCACCAAAGGCTTTGTGATGAATAGGGAGCCCCAGGAAACAAAAGCTTTCACTAAAGACAAGCAACTGAGCTCTATACATCAGTGTTTCTACTCGCTGCAACTCTCCCCTGCAAAAAACTCACTTTCTAATGGAGGATGGAGGGAAAATAAGATCCACAAAGAGGTCCCAAAGAAATAAGTGAAGAAAAGGAAATAAAGCATGGCGGGACTAGTTAATGACTTGACAGGCAACCCACAATCATCATTAGATCAGTCACTGGAAAAAATAACACATTGGGGACAAAGCCATGCATAACTTTCTATTTTGGAAAGTGCATGGGGACCTAAGCACTTAGGGGGAAATTCCTAAGCACTTAGGGTGGAATTCCAACCCGAGTTAAGCGTGCTTAAATGGAACGTAATTCATTTTTTATGCACATTTGTCTCTATGTGTAATGGCCGTTGGTGGAAGAAGGTGAGGACCAAAGCGCAGCGTGGTACGTGTTCATCATTTTATTAATGGAGCTGAACACTGATGAACATAACAACAAAAGAGAACACCCGAAACAGCTCCGTTAGGTGCAAAACACACTAAACAGAAAATAACTACCCACAAAACCCATGTGGGCAAGAGCTACCTAAGTATGGTTCTCAATCAGAGACAACGATAGACAGCTGTCCCTGATTGAGAACCATACCCGGCCAAAAACAAAGAAATACAAAAACATAGAAAAAGGAACATAGAATACCCACCCCCTAGTCACACCCCGGCCTAACGAAAATAGAGAATAAAAGCCTCTCTATGGCCAGGGCGGGACACTATGTGTATTCTGACTTTGAATATAAGCTTGAGAATAGCATGTTATTCACCGGCTATTCGTTTGGGGTGGTGATCGAATAAATGAAGATGTGGCTATAGACACGCCACTCCAGACTTTCCCATAAGCCGGGTTGTTGACTGAGACACATATACACACCCTTTAATCAACCCTGTGTGTTCCTTAGATACCCTTGTTTCAAAGTCACTGACACATATTCTTCTAACCATGGTAGCCAAAATAATAAGCAAGTGAGCATTTTTATACATGGCTTTGAGATCATACCCCCAATACATGCTAACGTCTCATAATTTACCAATAATAGGGGAGGCTAACATGTCTTGTGGGCAGTGGCGATTTTAGCATGTAAACCTTGGTGGGGCAAAGCACAAAATATAACACTGAACAATACATTAATTGCACTATAATGACGACAAACGGTGCCCACAAACTGTTAGGGCCTACATCAAGCTATCCCAACAGCAGAGTCACAACACCTTACACCTACTACTTACCACTACTACACATGGCTATCAGCGGAGCCTTGTCTGGCAGCGAAACAGTTTGTTCAGCCTCGTTCAAGGCCTTTTAAAAAACATAGCTGATTTCTACTGACAATTGAGTATAACAGAACTCATACGGCAGGCAAAAACCTGAGGAGAAATCAAAACAGGAAGTGAGAAATCTGAGGCTGGTATGTACTCAACACAGTTCCCATTGAAATCAGCTTGAGATATTGATGTTGCACTTCCTGGGGCTTCCACTAGATGTCAACCGTCTATAGAAATTTGAATGAGGCTTCTACTGTGTTGTGGGACTGAATGACAGCAGAATCAGGTGTCTGGCAGTCAGACATTTTCTGGTCACGCGCATTGCACATGATGGCGACCTGCGTTCCATGGCTCCTGAAAACACAAAGGAATACTCCGGTTGGAACTTTATTGAAGATGAAAGTTAAAAACATCCTAATGATTAATTCTGTACTTAGTTTGAAATGTTTCTTTGGCCTGTAATATAACTTTTTGAAGTTTTTGTCCGACGTAACGCTGACCAGAACGAGAGTTTGGATATGTATACCAAACGCGCTAACAAAAGTAGCTAATTGGACATAAATAACGGACATTATCGAACAAATCAAGCATTTATTGTGGACCTGGGATTCCTTGGAGTGCATTCTGATGAAGATCATCAAAGGTAAGGGAATATTTAGCATGTAATTTATGGCTTATGTTGACTACAACATGGCGGCTATTTTGACGTAAATTGTTCTGAGCGCCGTCTCAGATTATTGCATGGTTTGCTTTATCAGTAAAGTTTTTTTGAAATCTGACACAGCGGTTGCATTAAGGACAGGTATACTGTATCTATATAACTTGTATTATCATCTACATGTATGATGAGTATTTCTGTTGAATCGATGTGGCTATGCAAAATCACTGGATGTTTTTGGAACTAGTGAATGTAACGCGCCAATGTAAACTCAGATTTTTTTATATAAAATCAACTTTATCAAACAAAACAAACATGTATTGTGTAACATGAAGTCCTATGAGTGTCATCTAATGAAGATCATCAAAGGTTAGTGATTAATTGTATCTCTATTTGTGGTTTTTGTGACTCCTCTCTTTGGCTGGAAAAATGGCTGTGTTTTATTGTGACTAGGTGCTGACCTAACATAATCGTTTGTTGAGCTTTCGCCATAAATCCTATTTGAAATCTGACTCAGTGGTTGGATTAACAACAAGAATATCTTTAAAACAGTATAAGATACATGCATGTTTGAGGAATTGTAATTATGAGATTTCTGTTGTTTTGAATTTTGCGCCCTGCACTTTCAGCGGCAGTTGTCATAGCAACCCGGTAACGGGATTGCAGCCCAAAGAGGATTAATCGGATGGAGTCAATTTAACTATTTGTTCAGCACTTTTGAAATGTACAGCAACAGAATTCAGAACATGGACCGTTCTTACAATGTTCTCCCTGTACACCAAGTCAGAACCGTGGGATAAATAAAGGGGCATATAAGCAGAAAATTAAAGCTCTTACAATATTCGTTGACTACTTTTCTCCAAAACCGTTTATAGGCTACATGTGCACCACTAAGTCAGAACAGTAGGTGAAATTCAGAGGTGAAAATAGGCCAAATTATTAGGGTGAGGCACATGGGCTACTAACAGCTTACTACACAACACACACGTAGTGTTACTTTCTTAGCTACAGTATACATATCTCCCTGGCATATTACGTCATTTATGCAGTGACATACAAGACAGTTTTGGACTGTCCTTGTTGTACTGTGCTCACTTGAACATTAAGGTGGCGCAACGGTCCTTCGTGGGCAAATTTTGTCATCAAAATCTGTCATTCTCTGGACTTATGGTGCTTTCAAGACAACTGGGATCTAAAAAAAAAGGTTGAATCACGATCTTCAAGTCATAGCTCTAGAAAGAGGCAAGAGTTCCGAATTTACAATTCAGAGTTGGATAAAAGTTCAAAACATATTTTTCCAGTCGTAACATATTTGTCTTGAACTCACTAAAGTCAGATTTAACCGTTGTTTTGAGCGCGGCACAAATCGTACTACATTGACAGCATGAACAATGTTGAATGTTTATAATTTTAAACTAGGAAAAGAGACCCTTAATCTTAGACTTGGGACCACACAGCCACTTCACTGAATAGATGGATGGGCATTACTAATGTAACTCTATGGCAGCACACAAGGGGCTTGAATTTTCTAGCTATACCCTTAGACTTGGCAGTGATGTAGTGTCCCCATGAGTGACAGAACACTGAGCCAATGTAAACAATGTTATATATATGTATACATATCTATACATACTGTAGGCAACACATCTGGGTAGGCAACACATCTGCCACACTGATCCTCAACACTGGGGCCCCTCAAGGGTGCATGCTTTGTCCCCTCCTGAACTCCATGGTTCACCATGACTTCATGGCCAAGCACGACTCCAACTCCATCATTAAGTTTGCTGACGACACAACATTGGTAGGCCTGATCAACGAAAATGATAAGACAGCCTATAGGGAGGAGGCCAGAGACCTGGAAATGTGGTGCCAGGACAACAACCTCTCTCTCATTATGAGCAAGGCAAAGGAGCTGATCGTGAACTACAGGAAAAGGAGGGCCGAACAGGCCCCATTTACATCGACTTGACTGAAGTGGAGCGGGTCGAGAGTTTCAAGTTCCTTGGTGTCCACATCACCAACAAACTATTGTGGTCCAAACACACCAAGACAGTTGTGAAGAGGGCATGAAGAGGGCATTTCCCCCTTAGGAGACTGAAAAGATTTGTCATGCGTCCTCAGATCCTCAAAAGGTTCTACAGCTGCACCAACGAGTGCATCCTGACCAGTTGCATCACCGCCTGGTATGGCAACTGCTCGGCATCTGACTGTAAGGCGCTACAGAGGATAGTGCGTACGGTCCAGTATATCACTGGGGCCAAGCTTCCTGACATCCAGGACCTATATACTAGGCGGTGTCAGAGGAAGGCCCAAAAAATTGTCAAAGACTCCAGTCACCCAAAGTCACAGTTCTCTCTGCTACTGCACGGCAAGCTATACCGGAGCGCCAAGTCTAGAAAAGACTCCTTAACAGCTTCTACCCCCAAGCCACAATACTGCTGAACAACTAAACTAATCAAATGGCCACCCAAACAAATGCCCCCCACCCTTTGTTTTTACACTGCTGCTACTCACTGTTTATTATCTATGCATAGTCACTTGACTCGGTACCGGTATCCCCTGTATAAAGCCTCGGTACTGTAATGTACATTTCTTGTTACTATTGGAATGATTACATTTTACTATATTTTTTAATTTAGTTAATTTAGTAAATATTTAGTAAATATTTTATTAACTATTTCTTGAACTACATACAAGTGCAAAGTTAACGTGCAGTAGTATCCTTTACCTTAGATAACTAGGGATTTTTACTGTAGTGTCCAGTGTGCTACATTTGGACAATCTTGTAGAGACCCTCTACATGTGATGAAGTATTTCAAGAAAGATATTGCTTGTTCTGGACTAGGTTATCTAATACACCATCAATAGTCCACCTAGTACAAGGCTTCGTAATAAAAACACTTTTTCCTCCTCAACTTGTTTTCCCTGCCATTGCATTTGACCCTTGTAAAATAGTATCAGCAAACTAATAACCAAGCTTGCCTCTAATCTATTGCCTGTGTTCCCCTCTCCTCCTTTAATGTGTTACAGATTCCAGAGGTTGAAACCAGAAGAGATTTTGGGCAAATGGCATCTGGCTTAAGGTCACAGTCAGGGGGCTCAGTGGGTGAAAGGTTGAATAACTCCAAGGAAAGTAGTGGCCGTTTCAGAGGGGAGATGTTTAATAGGTTTAGACTCTAGTTGTCTATGTTTTAGCCAGATACTACTCCAGGCTCCCTCTAATCCGTGCCTGTGTTATGCATGACACTTTAATGTTTAGCACTTGATTATTTCATTCACTAAGCATACCTTTTTGATTGAGCACAGGTGTGTTACTGTATGAACTCAATCAACCATAACTACAATTAGCATTTCTATCACTTAATTACATCTGGAAAGCCTTTACCTTTAACTATGTGTGACAATATTACTTTTTGATTATTCATGATAATCTAAATAAGAATATTTGGTATGATTCAGAAATGTGTTGCTTAAAACATTCCATGGGTTCTATTTTCAGATATATATGTTTTACTCTCTTTAAACATAAATGCTAAAGGTTTAATTGCTAAGGGGTACAGATTTTTGCAGAGTTCAAAATGCATGTGTGAAGCAGAACACATGCTTTTCTTTTAAATTAGGCGTTGAGGCTGGGAGAGAGGGGCAGGAAAATCTGTGGAATTACTGCTTGATTTTAACCAGATGATTGCTCCAGTTGGACACCAGAGAGTTTTCATTAGGGGCTCTAATTTACAAGCCTCCCTCTGCATTCCAGCAGATGGACAAACTTCCCCAGGCCTTAAAGATCATTTTCTTAGGCCATGGTGCACGTCAGAATGCTCACAAATAGACAAACAAATCACTCCAAAATGGTTTGGTTTAGAGTACCTACTGCATACTTCCATGGTAGCAACATAGGCAATAACATCCTTGACACTGAATTTCATACAGTGGAATGCAATGGCCTCTGTTATCAGCTCACATGCGACATAATACTTCCTTGAGTTATGGCAGCAGTGTTGCTTGTTATTTGACCTTCACATCTCTCACATGTCCTCCTAAAGGACTCAAGATAATCTCCCCTTGAAGACCAGTGTGTTTCTCTAAAACATCATAAAACAGAGTAGGAGCCGTTGTCAATTTGACACCTTTCCACTCTCTGAGACCTCAATGTTGTCTTTAAATCGAATTTCTATTCGTTTTTTAGGGACAGGTTAACCATCGCATTTTTGAGTAGATTCTGGTTGATCTGTATCAATGAATTGAAACATTTCACATACATTTGATACCTATTAGTCTCTCAGTGTAGCCTCTTAGTTAAATCAAGAAACTCATTGGTCAAAATTGCAACCAGCAGTCTAAACAAGAGAGACTGCTTAGTGACAGCCCCAAGTCTGGTTAACGTTCTAATCCCCCCATTATTTTTCCAGCACAATAAATCAATTCTCTACAACTGTTATGTTGGGAATGACCTTTGATCTCTTTCAAAAAAAGGTTAACTCACCCAGTATGAATTGTAAAAAGTGGGCAGCTATACAAGCACAATCAATTTCCCCAATATAAGTGTTAGCGGGCTGTAGGTTGCATCAAAGCTTGCCTCAGATGTCTGGAAATGCAGATTTAGTTCATCAAATTGTCTGGTTCAGCTAATAGCTGTGAACATTTAGCATTAGCATAATATGATAATTTGATGTCATATTCTTCCTCCAACAAATAGTTTTCCTCTGGACATATGTTTGTCAAATATTTTACCTGCTATAGGCTATCACAAGTCATACTCAGTGAAACAATCATACTTGATTTGATTTCTTAAAAAAAAAAACATGGTAGTCTACAGTAGATCTCTTAATTAACAGTTAACAAATATGATACTGTAGCTTCAACATCTAAAAAGCTGAATTTCCATTCTAGTTGAACATCCCTTGAAATTCCTCAGTTTTATGACATTATTCATTTAGCAGGGGGATTGGGACTAAAAGGGGTTGTCATTGTTTCCAGTCCATTACCAGAAAATGTCTGGGTAAATGAAGCCACAGGTTTCCAGTCACGTAAACTATCACGTACTTGTACATATGTTTGGAAACACTTAACAGAGGGTTCGATGCAGTGCAGCCATGTGCTTGTGCTAATGATTGGTTGAGAGGAGGGACCACTGTGAGCTAGGCCCCATGCTGCTGCTTAGCTCTCTCTTTTGGATGCCGGGTCATGTGTGATTAAGATGTTTGTGTTACCTGGTGCCTTGCTGAGAAACGTTCCCTTGGTGTTTTTTTGTCCCATCCACCTCATCTGTTAGTGGCCATTAATGGCGCTTTTCCACTGCAGGGACATGCCGGGCCGTAAATATCACATTTCCTGTATAATTTCCATTTGTCCATGGCCCGCTTAATTCCTGGAACCAAGCTGGATATTTGGTGGGTGACATTACAAATGGCCGTAATCAATAATTGGCACCACGCAATGATGTCACAGTGTTACGTATCCAGAGGCAACTGGATTCTTCCACCAGGAATGAAAAGGTCTTCAAAAAAATATTGGATACGTTACCCGAAATGGTAATTCATTGGTCAGTACGGCAGATCAGGAAAAATATTAAGAAACGCGAACAAGAGTATAAAAAGATAAAAGACCACCACAAAGTGGATCAGACTGCAAAGCACAGCGGTGGTTCGACAGCATCTATGCTGTGGTAGGATGCAGACCAGGAATGTCTAGTCAGGGGACGCTGGATTCGACATCACCGACAGTGATATTGGAAGCCATATTGACACTGAGCAGATCAGCATGGTAATACATTGTCTTCAGCGTAGCTAGCTGTAGCGTGTGAGAGTGAGCACTGTGCAAACCAGGGTTGATTACTTGCCATATAAACATCCATAGAAGGCCAAAGCTGTGGACTGACTTTACATTATGGAAACAAACATTTTCAGAGGACATTCCTGAACGTACGGATTCAGAGGAAGCTGTTTGCTTGAATGGTGAAGCCATCCCTAGGCGCCAAGGGTCCATTCTCGGTCAGTAAACAGATCAATATCAATTGATTGTCATGTTCACTTGTTCAGCCATAATCACACAATTTAGCTGTCTTCATCAGGGGTGAGCAATCTCATTCACAGAGGGTTTTTGTCATGACAGGGTTATGAGATAATTCAAGGAGAGTGTGGATCTAGAAATTTAAATATTAAACTGTCACACTGATTCAATTAATCATATTCTGACCCAATACCTTTCTTTTTTTCGCCATTGGTGTATCTGATTGCTAGATCTGATTGGTCCCACACTGGTCTTTGCTGAATAAGATTTAATAAATTTGATATACAATACATGGTTGGAAAACAAAAATGCACTCACACTGACTGCCCTCAGGTTTGCTTTAGAGTCTGTACCTTATCATTTCTGTACTGTACATGTCATTACTTCTGTCTATATATTTTCCCAGGGAAGACCAAATACTTTGCGAGCACAACCAGTGAATACCTGAACTTCATGAGGGAGAACGAGGCCTCATACCTGGAGACACTTGAGGCCGAGATTCAGCTACGAAGGATCAGCACTTCAATCAGCAATGTGAAGATTAGGTAGAAGCCAGTATAGCAGAAAGGGCAGCCAGGGAGGCTGAGATGGCCCAGACCACCTCATTTAAAAACAGCTTCTTAACTGTATTTGTCCAGGCCATAAGAGGACGTTCTTACGTGAAATACTTTTTTTTATTATTCAGCACCCGGTGTCACAGGAAGGCCAAGACGATCATCAAAGACTTCAGCCACCCAAGCCACAGCATGTTCACCCCGCTACCATCTAGAAGGCGACGACAGTATAGCAAAGCTGGAACTGAGAGACTGAAAAACAGCTTATATCTTCAAATTAAATCAAAATCAAATCAAATCAGGCAATCAGACGGTTAAATAGTCACCACTGGCCAGCCTCCGCCCAGTACACTGCTCTGAACTTTGTCACTGTTACTAGCTGGCTACCACCTGGTACTCACGCCTGCGACTTAGAGATTGCACATCTGTACATAGTCAATGAACACTGGTCACTTTAATAATGTTTACATACCATTTTATATTTACAGTATATACTGTATTCCAGTCATGGCTCATTCTACGTAACTACTGCTGTACACACTGTGGCAGACGACAGGGAGAGGTGAGGGGAGTAGTGATTGAAGGGAGATATCTTGCAGCCTACTGGCTCCCCCTCGAACCTTATATGGACTTCCTGCCCCAACGAGGCAAGCCTGTGGAGCATTAAGCCATGGAGTGCTTGGGGATAAAAAAGGAAGCGGGCTGCACAAACAGGAAGAGGACTGAGAGGGAAACCTGTGTTATGGAGAGGAGTTCAAAGAGAGAGAATTATCTGTGTGATTATCCATTGTGACCTGGACTGTCTGACTACCCCACTGTGTACCAAGCCTGTTTGGCTGATGGCCCGAGTTTAGAATTACCCCTGGAGAACGGAACGGACAACGAGAATGGATTGTGAACTGTGAACTGGTTGCCAGATTCCCCCCTTTTCCCCAGTATGCAAATCTCCCTAATAAATTCTCCATTTGTATTCTAGTTGTGTTTCGAGTGTGTGTTTGGTTATTGAATTTGGTGATGTGGAAACCCCACCCCCTTGAGCCTGCACATTTGGTGGAGAACGCGGGCACCCCAAACCAAGCTCAATAACTAAACAGACACGGAGCACAATGGAAGCATTGGTGAAACAGCTGGTGGAGGCGAACATAGCGCAGCAGGCTATGCATCGGGAGCTGCTGGAGGAACAGCGTCAGCAGACCGCTCTCCTGCAAGCTGAACTTAGCCAGCTGACAGCCGCCCAGATGAGAAACAAAGTAATTGACATACAGTGCCTTGCGAAAGTATTCGGGCCCCTTGAACTTTGCGACCTTTTGCCACATTTCAGGCTTCAAACATAAAGATAGAAAACTGTATTTTTTTGTGAAGAATCAACAACAAGTGGGACACAATCATGAAGTGGAACGACATTTATTGGATATTTCAAACTTTTTTAACAAATCAAAAACTGAAAAATGGGGCGTGCAAATATATTCAGCCCCCTTAAGTTAATACTTTGTAGCGCCACCTTTTGCTGCGATTACAGCTGTAAGTCGCTTGGGGTATGTCTCTATCAGTTTTGCACATCGAGAGACTGACATTTTTTCCCATTCCTCCTTGCAAAACAGCTCGAGCTCAGTGAGGTTGGATGGAGAGCATTTGTGAACAGCAGTTTTCAGTTCTTTCCACAGATTCTCGATTGGATTCAGGTCTGGACTTTGACTTGGCCATTCTTACACCTGGATATGTTTATTTTTGAACCATTCCATTGTAGATTTTGCTTTATGTTTTGGATCATTGTCTTGTTGGAAGACAAATCTCCGTCCCAGTCTCAGGTCTTTTGCAGACTCCATCAGGTTTTCTTCCAGAATGGTCCTGTATTTGGCTCCATCCATCTTCCCATCAATTTTAACCATCTTCCCTGTCCCTGCTGAAGAAAAGCATTCCCAAACCATGATGCTGCCACCACCATGTTTGACAGTGGGGATGGTGTGTTCAGCTGTGTTGCTTTTACGCCAAACATAACGTTTTGCATTGTTGCCAAAAAGTTCCATTTTGGTTTCATCTGACCAGAGCACCTTCTTCCACATGTTTGGTGTGTCTCCCAGGTGGCTTGTGGCAAACTTTAAACGACACTTTTTATGGGTATCTTTAAGAAATGGCTTTCTTCTTGCCACTCTTCCATAAAGGCCAGATTTGTGCAATATACGACTGATTGTTGTCCTATGGACAGAATCTCCCACCTCAGCTGTAGATCTCTGCAGTTCATCCAGAGTGATCATGGGCCTCTTGGCTGCATCTCTGATCAGTCTTCTCCTTGTATGAGCTGAAAGTTTAGAGGGACGGCCAGGTCTTGGTAGATTTGCAGTGGTCTGATACTCCTTCCATTTCAATATTATCGCTTGCACAGTGCTCCTTGGGATGTTTAAAGCTTGGGAAATCTTTTTGTATCCAAATCCGGCTTTAAACTTCTTCACAACAGTATCTCGGACCTGCCTGGTGTGTTCCTTGTTCTTCATGATGCTCTCTGCGCTTTTAACGGACCTCTGAGACTATCACAGTGCAGGTGCATTTATACGGAGACTTGATTACACACAGGTGGATTGTATTTATCATCATTAGTCATTTAGGTCAACATTGGATCATTCAGAGATCCTCACTGAACTTCTGGAGAAAGTTTGCTGCGCTGAAAGTAAAGGGGCTGAATAATTTAGCACGCCCAATTTTTAGGTTTTTGATTTGTTAAAAAAGTTTGAAATATCCAATAAATGTTGTTCCACTTCATGATTGTGTCCCACTTGTTGTTGATTCTTCACAAAAAAATACAGTTTTATATCTTTATGTTTGAAGCCTGAAATGTGGCAAAAGGTCGCAAAGTTCAAGGGGGCTGAATACTTTCGCAAGGCACTGTATATCAGTCTGGAAAAGGTTACAAAGCCATTTCTAAAGCTTTGCGACTCCAGCGAACCAAGGTGAGAGCCATTATCCACAAATAGAGAAAACTTGGAACAGTGGTGAACCTTCCCAGGAGTGGCCGGCTTACCAAAATTACCCCAAGAGCGCAGTGACGACTCATCCAAGCGGTCACAAGAGAACCCACAACAACATCTAAAGAACTGCTGGCCTCACTTGCCTCAGTTAAGATCAGTGTTCATGACTCAACCATAAGAAAGAGACTGGGCAAAAATGGCATCCGTGGCAGAGGTCCAAGGCAAAAACCACTGCTGACCAAAAATAACATAAAGGCTCGCCTCACTTTTGGCAAAAAACATCTTGACTGACGGGACAAAAGTTGAACTTTTTGGAAGGTGTGCGTCTCGTTACATCTGGTGGAAAAGTAACATAGCATTTCAGAAAAGTAACATCATACCAACAGTCCAATATGGTGGTGGTAGTGTGATGGTCTGGGGCTGCTTTGTTGCTTCAGGACCTGAACGACTTTCTGTGATTGATGGAACCATGAATTCTGCTCTATACCAAACAATCCTGAAGGAGAATGTCCAGCCGTCAGTTTGTGACCTCAAGCTGAAGCACACTTGGGTTCTGCAGCAAGACAATGATCCAAAACACACCAGCAAGTCCACCTCTGAATGGCTTAAAAAAAACAAAATGAAGGTTTTGGGGTGGCCTAGTCAAAGTCCGAACTTGAATCAGATTGAGATGCTGTGGAGAGACCTTAAAAAGGCGGTTCATGCTCGAAAACCCCCCAATGTGGCTGAAATAAAACAATTCTGCAAAGAAGAGTGGGCCAAAATTCCTCCATGGCGATGTGAAAGACTCATTGCCAGTTATCACAAACGCTTGAGTGCAGTTGTTGCTGCTGAGGGTGGCACAACCAGTTATTAGGTTTAGGGGGTAATTACTTTTTCACGAAGGGGCATGAAGGTTCCGACAGCTTTTTCCCTTAATAAAAAAAATCATCACTTAAAAACTGCATTTTGCTTTTACTTGGGTTATCTTTGTGTAATATTTACATTTGTTTGATGATCTGAAACATTTAAGTGTGACAAACGTGCAAAAAAAAAGAAATCAGGAAGGGGGCAAATACTTTTTCACAGCACTGTAAATTTCCACGCTCTCCCGTTCAAAACTAAAAAGTTAGCAAGCCAAGCTAACCCGCAGAGTGCAGATCAGCTGGTGGAACTAGTGGAAGGTAAACAGGTGGCTTTGGAGTTCCTGCGCAGCAGACAACCACGGAAGGCTGAATCCTCCACTCGCCCGAAGGAGCGGAAAAGGGAGGAGAACCACACCGGGACCTTGGCGAAGGATGGGGGGACACCAACAGCCAGCTCCCCGAGATGACGCCCCTTCCTGATCCTGGACGGCAGGAAGTGCTACAAGTGTGGCGAGCCGGGACACATCGCCTAGAACTGTCCAAACCGCAATGTCCCGATGCCTTCGGCCTCAGCCAGTGAGGTAGTCACCGGGCGTCCCTGCGGCTTGCTGATGGCATGCTGGGCTGAGGAGAGCAGTCCTTCCCCGGTCACCCCGGTAAGAGCTAATGGAAAAGACACCACAACACTTGTGGGCTCCAGGAGTATGGTGACCCTGATCCGACCTGACTTCGGCCCAGTCCCCAAACCTGACAGACACCGTGGCAAGGACTACCCTACCGCACTCCTCCACCTACATACCACAAAGGGACAACACACGGGGCCAGTGGGAGTCGTCCCGAAGCTGCCTATGCCGATCCTTATCGGGAGGGATTTCCCAACATCCCGCCAACTGTGGACCGGTATGTCCGGAGATGTGGGGAACCGAGGGAACCAGAAGGAAGGAGGAGGCCGGAGAGGTGGAAGGGATGCCAAAAGGAGAGAAGCCCGGATGTGGGGTTTCCAGCAAGTTGACCCCCAGGCATCAACAGAACCCCTTTCGGAGGGTGACTCGGGTGGAGCAAGACTGGAGAAAAGTGTGGCGAGTCTGGAAGGCAAGTTCCCGATGGATCATGAGGTGGTGCCAGAGCTCGCCTCTCTAGTGGGCCGGTTCGGCACGGCCCAATTGGAGGATCCCAACCTGGCCAGCGCTCTCCAGCAGGTGACCATGGTGGACAGAAAGCCTATGAACAAGGTAAGTCAGATAACCTACCCCCATTTTTCTATAAAGAAGAAATTGCTGTATCAGGTCGTCAAGAAGAATGATGAATGTATGGAGTTGTTGTTGGTGCCCTGTCCCTTTGTACAATCTGTCCTGCAGTTGGCGCACTCCCACCTTCATGGGGCTCACCTAGGAGTGGAGAACACCTTAGCCGGACTAAGGCATGATTTTACTGGCCAGGTGTGAAGAGAGCAGTGGAAGATTACTGACGCATTTGCCCGGAGTGCCAGCAGGTGGCACCAAAACCACACTTTCGCAGCTCCTTTACCCCTCCCCCTACCCATTATTTCAGTCCCTTTCAGCAGGATCACAATGGACCTGGTGGGACCTCTACCCAAGAGCAACTGAGGGCACCAGTACATCATGGTGATTCTGGATTTTGCCACCAGGTACCTAGAAGCCATTCCCCTACGCACCATGGCCACCAAGGGAATCGCATGTGGGTTAGTCATGCTGTTCTCCTGAGTAGGCGTTCCCGACGAAATCTTAACCGACCATGGAACCCCGTTCACATTGCGAATCATGAAGAACCTCTGAAAACTAATGAAAGTTACCCAGTTGTTCATCTCAGTGTATCACCCGCAGACCGATGGGTTGGTGGAAAGACTCAATCGAACCCTGAAACAGATGCTAAAGAAGGTGATGGAGGCGGAAGGAAATAATTGGGACCAGCTGCTACCCTACCTGATGTTCTCAATCCGAGAAGTGCCCCAAGCTTCAACAGGATTCTCTTCCTTTGAAGTCCTTGTACGGGAGACAACCCCGAGGACTGATGGACGTGGCTAAAGAAGCCTGGGAACATCAATCGTTGCCCCATCATACCATGGTGGAACACCTGGAAGACCTGAGAGACCGGATGGCAACCCTGTGACCCCTGGTACGGGAACACATGCCCAGGAGGCCCAAGCACAGGTGTACAACAGAGGGGCACAACGAAGAGACTTCCAGCGAGGAGACAAAGTGTTGGTGATGGTCCCCACCTCAGAATGTATGTTTTTGGCCCAACGGAATGGGCTATATGAAGTCCATGAGAAGGTAGTTGAAATTAACTATAGGGTCAGACAGCCTGGACGTAGGCATCTGACCCAGATTTACCATGTGAATTTGTTAAAGAAATGGAATGCATGTGATGTACTCTACTCTATTTCCCCGAAGAAGGTTACCACAGAGACCAAGCCAGCGGAGGTGCCACTCGGGAAGGAGAGAGAGAGGCCATCAGGACTGAGGAAAAATGATACAGAAAGCTGATATTATCGAAGCGTTGAATAGTGAGTAGTGCAGCCCCATAGTGTTGGTGCCAAAACCAGACGGCACCATTCGCTTCTAATGATTTTAGAAAGGTAAATGAAAGGCAAATCTCCCTAATAAATTCTCCATTTGTATTCAAGTTGTACTTCGTGTGCGTGTTTGGTTATTTAACTTGGTAACGTGGAAACCCCACCCCCTTGAGCCTGCTACAAGACCTTTTCTATTCATATACAGAACTGTCTATACACACCATCATATATAATTGTATTCATATTCCGTACTGCCCATTCTAATATTTATACAACCTGTTCAGGATAGGGGGCAGTATTTCCCCTTTGGATGAAATGCGTGCCCATAGTGAACTGCATCAAAATCTGTCCTAAATTGCTAATATATGCATATTATTATAATTATTGGATAGAAAACACTCTGAAGCTTCTAAAACCGTTTGAATTATGTCTGTGAGTATAACAGAACTCACAGGGCAGGCAATCTTCCAAACTAGTTTTGGAATCCTGAAAGTTGGGGCAACTTTGAAGTCATCGCCACCTCCCTTCCCAACAAGTTATGGATCTGGAAACACTTCCTATGTCTTCCACTAGATGTCCCCATTCAGTAGAAAGTTGAATGGAGCATATGCTGTGAACTTTGACCAAATGGGAAGAAAAGTAGTGAGTGTCGCAAAGATTTTCATGTGTGTGAAGGTGCACATTGGAAAGAGTGCTTCCTTTGTTCCAATCAGCCTCAGATGAACATGGATGTCCCGGTTGGAATGATATTCGATCTGTATGATTATAACATCCTGAAGATTGATTCTGCACTTAGTTTGACCAGTTTCGTTGACCTGTAATATGTAATTTGGAAGTTTTGATGCAAAATTATTCTGGACCAGAAGTCATTTTTTGGGCATTTGAGCTGAAAGTGGTAGCAGATGCTACTACATGGACACTAGAATTGAACATTATGAAACAAAACTATTTATTGTTGAAGTAGGACTCCTTCCACTACATTCTTACCATCAAAGGTAAGGGAATATTAATGTTGTAATTTTGTATTTCTGTTGACTCCAACATAGCGGAGAAATATTGTTACGTCTGAGCGCCGTCTCAGATTATTGCATGGTAGGCTAATTCCGTAATGTAAAAAAAAAATGTGACACAGCGGTTGCATTAAGAACCAGTGTATCTTTTTAATTATATGTAGAACATGTATCTTTAGTCAAAGTTTATGATGAGTATTTCTGTTATCTGGAGTAGCTTTCTATAATTTCTCCGGACATTTTTGAGAATTTTCTGAACATGGCGTCAATGTAAACCGAGATTTATGGATATAAAATGCATATTATCGAACAAAACATAAATGTACTGTGTAACATGTCATATGACTGTCATCTGATGAAGATTTTCAAGAGGTTAGTGAATGATTTTTCTTTTAATCCTGCTTTTGTGATTGTATCTTTTGTTCTACAAAATGGCAGAGTTTTTTCTTTGTTTTGGTGGTGGTCTAACATAAATATATGCTGTGTTTTCGCCGTAAAACATTTTAAAAATCTGACACGCTGGGTAGATGAACAAGGTGTTTATCTTTCATTTGAGGTATTGGACTTGTTAATATGTGGAGGTTAAATATTTCTAAGAATATTTTTGCATTCCCTGCGCCACCGTTTCAGCTCAACGAGGGGGTGTAGTTCCCGCATGGGAACCCATAGGCACAACAGGTTTTAAATTCCATTGTTGTATTAACATTTTTTATTTGCGGGTATTGTATTGTTAGGTATTACTGCAAATTTGGCGCTAGGAACATAAGCATTTCACTACACCCGCGATAACATCTGCAAAATATGTGTACGTCACCAATAACATTTTATTTGATTTGACATTGATTTTAAGTTATCAATACATCGGGTGTATGTAAATTGTGGAACACAATGGTCCCACCACTTAGTTGACTGGCACCGGGTCCAGACAGTGGGTGCTTGGCAGCAGCTCTGCAACATGTAATAAATCTGAAACACATATAGTGCCTTCAGAAAGTATTCACACCCCTTGACTTTTTTCACATTTTGTTGTCTTACAAACTTATTTTAAAACTGATTAATATGAACCACAATTTTTTTTTTTTTTAATGAAAAGCAGAAATGTCTTGAGTCAATAAGTATTCAACCCTTTTGTTATGGCAAGCCTAAATAAGTTCAGGAGCGAAGACATTGCTTAACAAGTCACATACGTTGCATGGATTCATAAGTGTGCAATAATCCTATTTAACATGATTTTTGAATGACTACCTCATCTCTATACCGCACACATACAATTATCTGTAATGTCCCTCAGTCGAGCACTGAATTTCAAACACAGATCAAAAAACAAAGAGGTTTTGCAATGCTTCACAAAGAAAGGCACCTACTGGTAGATGGGTAAAAAATGCATACATTGAATATCCCATTTAGCATAGTAAAGTTACTAATTACACTGGATAGTGTATCAAAACACCCAGTCAATAAAAAGACACAGGCGTCCTTCCTAACTCATTTGCCGGAGAGGAAGGAAACAGCTCAGGGATTTCACCATAAGGCCAATTGTGACTTTTAAACAGTTACATAGTTTAATAGCTGCGATAGGAGACAACTGGTGATGGACCAACAACATTGTAGTTACTCCACAATACTAACATCAATGACAGATTGAAAAGAAGGAAGCCTGTACAGATTACAAATATTCCAAAACATGCATCTTGTTTGCAATAAGGCACTAAAGGAAAACAGCACAAAATGTGCAACAGAAATTAACTTTATGTCCTGAATACAAATTGTTATGTTTGGGGCAAATACAACACAACACATTACTGAGTACCTCTCTTCATATTTTCAAGCATGGTAGTAGCTGCATCATGTTGTGGTTATGTTTGTCATCAGCAAGGACTAGGGAGTTTTTTAGGATAAAAATAAATGGAGTAGAGCTAAGCACAGGCAAACTCCTAGAGGAAAACCTATTTCAGTCTGCTTTCCAACAGACACTAGGAAACAAATGTACTTTTCAGTTGTGCAATAACTTAAAACACAAGGCCAAAAATACACTGGAGATCAATGGAGGCTGCTGAGAGGAGGACGTCTCGTAATAATAAAAGGAACCAAGCAAATTGAACGGCATCAAACCATGTGATTGATGTATTTGATACCATTCCATTGATTCTGCTCCAGCCATGTCCATAAGCCTGTCCTCCCCAATTAAGGTGCCAACAACCTCCTGTGCTGGAATTGCTTACCAAGACGACATTTAATGTTCCTGAGTGGCCAAGTTACAGTTTTGACTTAAATCTATGGCAAGACTAGAACATGTCTGTCTAGCAATGTTTAACAAACAGCTTGGCAGAGCTCTAAGAATTTTTCAAAGAATAACGTGCAAATATTGTACAATCCAGGTGTGCAATGCTCTTAGAGACTCACCCAGAAAGACTCATAGCTGTAATCGCTGCCAAATGTGATTCTAACATGTTTTGACTCAGGGGTCTGGATATTTCTGTATTTCATTTTCAAAGAATATCAAAAAATATTTTTTCACATTGTCATTATGGGGTATTGTCTATAGATTGGTGAGAAAAAACATACATTGAATCCATTTGTATTTTTTTTAAGTGAAGGGGTATGACTACTTTCTGAAGGCATATTGCAGATGGATACTATAAGTTCAGGATTTTGTAATGTTCCTTAGGGAAATAGTACTTTGTCTGCAGTTTCTACATTGGCACCTACTCGCCACTGACAGAGTTCCTGAGAGCAATCACAATTGCCATCCAGGTGGTAATACACAACAGATCAGACTGTCTGGACCCAGCTGATCAATAGAATGTGAGGGACACACACACATCAACTCACCATAACACAGGTGGAGATAATATGTACTGAACAACAATAAAAACAATGTGTCATAAGCTGAAATAAATGACCCAAGAAACGTTCCATGTGCACAAAAAGCTTATTTCTCTCAGATATTGTGGACACACAATACAATGCAACAGATGTCTCCAGTTTTTAGGGAGCATGCAATTCACATGCTGACTGTACGAATGTCCACCAAAGCTGTAGCCAGAGATTTTCATGTTAATTTCTCTACCATAAGCTGTGTGAACTTCGTTTTAGAGAATTTGGCAGTTCGTCTGCGTGCTCGTCGTCCTCACCATGGTCTTGACCTGACTGCAGTTCGGCGTCGTATCCAACTTCGGTGGGCAAATGCTCACCTTCGATGGCCACTGACACGCTGGGAAGGTGTGCTCTTCATGGATGAATCCTGGTTTCAATTGTACTGGGCAGATGACAGACGTATGGCGTCGTGTGGGCGAGATGTTTGCTGATGTCAACATTATGAACAGAGTGCCCCATGGTGGCAGTGTGGTTATGGTATGGGCAGGCATAAGCTACGGACAACTAACGCACATTTTTTCCCGAAAATAAATTTGAAAGCACAGAGATACCATGACGAGATCCCGAGGCACATTGTCTTGCCATTCATTCGCCGCATCGCCTCATGTTTCATCATGATAATGCACAGCCCCATGTCACAAGAATCATTATCAACATTATCACAACCATCACTCCTGTGTTCCAATGGCACGTTGTGTTAATTTATCCAAGTTTATCCTTTTATAAGGCTAATTGATCATTAGAATAACCTTTTGCAATTATGTTAGCACAGCTGTTAGCACAGCTGAAAACTGTTGTGTTGATTAAAGAAGCAATAAAACTGGCCTTCTTTAGACTAGTTGAGTATCTGGAGCATCAGCATTTCTGGGTTCGTTTACAGACTCAAAATAGACAGAAATAAAGAACTTTCTTCTGAAACTCGTCTGTCTATTCTTGTTCTGAGAAATGTAGGCTATTACAAATCCGAGAAATTGCAGAGAAATCTCGTACAATGCTGTGTACTACTCCTGGCTTTAACTTCTTTGGGGTACCCCCCCCCCCCCCCCCCCCCCCTCTTCTCAATCTCTGCCTAAAGACATACCCTAATCTAACTGCTTGTAGCTCAGGCCCAGAGGCAAGGATATGCATATTATTGGTATCATTTGAAAGGATACACTCTGAATTTTGTGGAAATGTGAATTGAATGTAGGAGAATATAACACAATAGATGTGGTAGAAGAAAATACAAGGAAATAAACATACGTTTTCTGTTATTTATTGTTGCTGCATCATCTTTCAAATGACCAAGAACAGCCAAACATACAGATAGCTGAGCAAAGTTTTGGACAGATATCTTCAAAAATGAGCGAGCTACATGACATTGAGCATGAAGTCACCCAGGTGTCCCACACAAATGTACCCAAATGTATCCAAGTGGCCAAATTGGTACAGTGATACATTTTGAATGAAGAATTATATACAAAATACATAAATGATATTCTATTACAACCCCCCCAAAAAAATATATATATAAAAAAATATTAAATAAATAAATAATAATAATAATAATAAAACAAACAATTAACAAGGGTAACTATTTACATATTTTCTATTTACAATATTGTGCTGCTGGTGCCATGGCCCATAGCAGTCTCTTTCTGCTGTAAAGCAAAGGCTTACTGAACAGGTGGTGCTGGTGATGGTCCTTATACCCTGATGAAGACAGCTTGGCTGTCGAAACATTGGTAATTAAAGCACCTCGCCTAAATAGGTGTGCTTTTCTTTTTCTTCTAGATGGTGCTGGTGATGGGGCATTTCCTGTTACAAAGGGCACAACGACGTCTCCCTACTGTGCACATTCATGCCTGCAGAGATTAATCTGGGCAGGTGAACACCACTGGTTGGAGCAGAAGGGACAGAGGTAGAGGGGACAGAAGGTGCTACAGTGGACTTGCTGTAGCTAGCAATCTCCTGGATGAGCAGCTCCCTGAATGCTAGCTGTGAGATGGGGGGCTGTCCACAGCTCTTAGCCATTTCCTTCTGGAGGATGAAGGCATTCACCACAGCAATGTCAATGAAATTATAGAAAAATGTCTTGTACCATTTCATGGTCTTGTGGAGAACATTGTAGTATCCTATCAGCGCATCTGACAGGTCTACACCTCCCATGCTCGAGTTGTAGTCCTTCACAGCAGCTGGAATGGGGAATTTTTTTGTGGTCCTTGCCCCGGCACAGTCCTTCACACGCCTGATGACGTATCTATCTATTTCCTCTATAATTTGGGATAACTCTGTATACCTAGACTTTGTTTTTGCTTTTCCTGATTTATTCACCATATTTTAAATATATAAACTTGTTGAAAATGCTATTGAATATGTACTGCTATGCGTAACACCCGTGGCTCCATCAAGTAGGAATTGCAATAGCGAATGAACCTCTTTTACGCCAGAGTTTACGACAAAGGCTGGTCTTCAAACGTATAACCATTACATATTGCAGGTTACTTCAGCTCATTGGCTATCTTCCAAGCTAGATTTCAAGATGATCAGTGGTCATTGGGCCAAAATACAGTCAATCAACGATAGACCGGTCCTACCATTGGTGCGCAATGATGTCATTGATTGGTGTCTTCAAATCGGTTTGTTTCGGTCAATATGTCCCAGGAAAATAACCATCAAGTATGGTTTTGTTGGTAACGACCAGAGGATTGCAATGAAGCCAACCATGACTGGATAAACGTTTGTTTAGTGTGTGTAATTACCACGAACGCATCTTCCAAAGTTGAATGAGACGGAAATCATGATTCAAGCGGTTTACAAATGTTTCGTGTTAGGCTATAAAAATTGATTTTATCAAACAATACGAACATTCACTGTGTAGTTAGGACACTTGCCATTGCCACCAGAGGAAGATCTTCAATGGTAAGCGATTTATTTTATTGTTATTTCTGACTTTCATGACGCTAATGCTTGGTTGGAAAATGCTAGTAATACTTGTGTGTGCGTGGCGCCGTCCTCAGAAAATAGCATGTTTTCTTTCGCAGTAAAGGATTTTTGAAATCTGACACAGCGGCTGGATTAATAAGACGTTCATCTTTTAAATGATGTAAGATACATGTATTTACAAGAATGTATACTATAACAAATGGTGTATTTAGAATCTTAGCTCTCTGCAGTTTCACCAGATGTTGGCCTGGTGGGACGTTAGAGTCTCACCTACAATAGAGAGGTTAACCAGAATAGAAAGAGGAGTGGGAGGCCATACTGCACAACTGAGCAGGAGGGCAAGTACATTAGAGTGTCTAGTTTGAGAAATAGACGCCTCACAAGTCCTCAACTGGCAGTTTCATTCAATAGTACCCACAAAACACCAGTCTCAATGTCAACAGTGAAGAGGCGACTCCGAAAGCCATATCTCAGACTGGCCAATAAAAATAAAAAATTAAGATGGGCAAAAGAACACAGACAATGGCCAGCATCCCAGAGTCGCCTCTTCACTGTTGGACAAAAAAAGTATTTTCTTTCAAAAACAAGGACATAAAACTGCCTTAAAACTTTTGAACGGTAGTGTATGTATTATTGTTACCCGATTAAATTAATCAATTAACTCATTGGGGTCTGGTTTACCAATGAAGATGTTGTTTAAAGAGTCACCATCTCTCGAATTAAACTCTATAAGGTCTTTACCTATAACATCCATGAAACAGTCAACATGTTAATCATAACCTCTTATCATATACTCATTCTGAACGTCGTAAACTTCTTGGATCTGCAAAAACCACAGCCTTGCTCATGATTCAGGACTACACCAATTGGTTTAATTATTTATTTACTAGCTAACTAAATAATAACACAGAATAAGCATACACCCTTCACTTGAGACAAAGGTCCCTAGCGGACTGACAAGATATGACGGCTTGTTACAACATAGATGGGGGGGGTGGGGGGGGAGAAAAAGGCACACTTATCGTCAAGACATTTCAGAACTATTCTCACAGTAACGTTAATCATAAAGTTTGCACACGAACCTCCACCTGTTTGGGATAAGAAATCATGAATGTATTTATGAACAGTTGTCTTTGTTTGTTGTTTATCTCTGTCGGAACCAAGCCTTCTTAGAAAGGGTTTGGTTGGGCCTTCCTGTGGGCCACTTGCTCTGTTTGTCCATCAGAGGTCACAAGGTCCTTCTTCTTAGTTGTCCGGTCTCACTGGGGTGTTTCTTCAGAACTTCCTCTTAGATGTACCAGTCACTGTCTGAGAAGGGAGTTTTCTCCTTTCTCCACCTCATGTGGACAATCAGAGTTTGAACCACTTTACACGTGCAGCTGCAGACTGGCGGTGTCCTGTTCTGGTAGGTAACTTCATTTTCTTAATCTCATTGTTGAGGTTCAAAGTTTCAATCATTTCAAACGTGTAGCTCTCCACCTCACGTTTCCTGATTGTAATGCAATTTTCTTTGGCAATGCTGTTTATGCACTCTGGCCAAAGGGGGTCTCTTTTTATGTCTGACACGCTCTCCAACCTCAATCATGGTGTGGCTACTTACTTATGCACAGTTTATAGGAGATAAATTGTCTTATACCTCCTAAAATCAAATTCCTTTCTTAACAAAAATACTTTCATCACATTTAATTTTATATGCATAACATATTGGATGGAAACTTCACAGATAAAGGATATATACTTTCCAAGTTACAGATTTTAATTACATAACAAAATGAAACCCACTATTACATTTGTTTTTCATAGTTCGCAACTGACCATTCCCCACATTGTTATATTAGATATGTTGTTCTATTATCCACATTTGGACGTGAGCATTTTGGGCGGGCAAAAGTCTCTTGAGACAAAGGAATTCCTTTGGTTGATACTAAAGGGCAGAGAGCGAGTTCTCTCCTGCTTAATTTACGACCAGGTGTGGAGGTGTCAAAATCCCCACAGTTCCCTACTCCCCCCTGCGGGTGAGAGAAGGTCTGGTTATTGTCAGTCATCGCCAAGCTGATCTGACCCATTGTGATCCTCACAGGACAGTCATGACACCACGCATGATGTGCAGTAGGCCCGAGGTGTGTACAATGCATATCTATCACAAAGACAGATACACGTTATTATATAGCTAGCTAGCTAAATAAATACATGATAGATACATACTAGGCCTATCACACACTGCATACTTCAAAAGTAATACCGTATTGCCACCATATTGCAGGACTGCACCTTATTGCAAGCAACTGTAATAGCATTTCAAATGAATTCTAAACAATTCCCAAAGACCGATACACACCAGCTAGCTAATCCCAAACGTTTATTTTGACGCATAAGCTGTTCATTCATTTGGTTAAAGCAATCCTCTCCTCCCATAATGATACATTGTGTATTTCTACATTATTATTTTTTTGCTGCATCCTCTAGTGAGTAAACGTAAATCCAGGACACTCAAATTAGTATGATAGGTTACATTTGGTATGGTTACATAAGACAGATGGTTATTTAAGACAAAAAATTAAAGCAGGGTGGTTGGTCTTGGTGGATGGGTAGATATATAACGCAAATGCCTGGCAATCCAAAGGTTGCAAATTTAAATCTAATCACAGACAACTTTAGCATTTGATCTAATTAGCAACTTTTCAACTACTGTACGTCCTAGTTTTTAGCTACTTTGCAACTTCTTAGCATGTTATCTAACCCTTACCTTAACCCTTTTAGCTAACCCTTCCTCTAACCCTAACTTCTAAACTTAACCCTAATCTTAACCCTAACCCCTTACCCCTAGCCTAGCTAATGTTAGCAAGCTAGCTAACGTTAGCCACCTAGAATCCTAGCTAGAAATCATAACATTCTGTACGTTTTGAATATAATATGAATTGTAATTTGTAACATGTCATACAAAATGGGTGATGAAAATCTGCAAATTAATGCATAGCATACTAAACTAAACATATCATACTAAATAGAGTCTCGAATGTACGTACAGAATAATACGAATTGCTCTTAGAGCAGGTTGCCTGACCAATTCTTATTTTTTGAGTACATAATGTTTCCGCCATCGTTTCCTATGACCAGTGGGGACCCGCCATTCAAAGTAGGTGGTGCAGGACCCACCTTTTTTGAGCCCTACCTGTTAAGCCAAAAAATGTTTGCCTGTTTTGGATGGTATTTTGGCATTAATTCGTGTTACATATCAGTTTTCAAACAATGTAAAAAAAGAAAATCCTTGAGTTAATAAAACCGCATGCAAACATGGTCTCTTTCTTGAGTAAGGCAGCTCCAAAATGCAGGTGTTTCAGCCAATGCTTTCTGTGGTGGAAGGCGAGCCTGCGAAAGCACAGAGCATTCTGTCACTCAGTGTTCTGTCAATCATGGGGACACTACGTCACCACAGAATCTACAGGGAGAGCTAGGCAGTTCAAGTCCCCTTGGGTGCTGCCATAGATTTACATTAGAAGTGCCCATCCAAGAAAGCTAAAGGTCATTGGCCACAGATAAAATTATGTCAAATCACGTTATATCTACCGTAGCTTTGACTGAACTGATCATGTCAACACGTCTAGCTAGTCTCGCCACCTTCCTGTTCAAGTGAGCACAGCACATCAACGGTGAGTCCAAAAAGATGTCTTGCAGTGTCACCCCTTGACCTTAGATATCTCTGTTTTTCTATATATTTTGGTTAGGTCAGGGTGTAACTTGGGTGGGTACGATAGTTTTTGTATGTCTAGGGTTTTTGTATGTCTAGGGGTTTATGTATGTCTATGTTGGCCTGATATGGTTCCAATCAGAGACAGCTGTTTATCGTTGTCTCTGATTGGGGATCATATTTAGGTAGCCATTTTCCTCATTTGTGTTGTGGGATCTTGTCTACAGTAAGTTGACTGTGTGCACTCCAGTAGCTTCACGTTTCGTTTGTGCTTTTGTTGTTTTGTTTAGTGAGTTTCTCTTTATTAAAATTATTTGGAACTCTATGCACGCTGCACCTTGGTCCGATCCTTACTACGAACGTGATAGAAGATCCCACCAACAAAGGACCAAGCAGCGTGCCCAGGAGAGGGAAGTATCCTGGACTTGGGAAGAGATCTTGGATGGGAAGGGATCCTGGACTTGGGAGGAAATCCTGGCAGGACAGGATTGCCTCCCTTGGCGGGAGTTGCCTAGGAGCATGAGAGGACAGCAACGATGTCAGGGAGGTAGGCCACAGAAACCACAAGAATTGTTTTGGGGGAGGCACATAGAGCAGTCTGCGAAGTTGAGGGGTGAGTCAGAGACTGTCGAGGAGTTATTGGACAAATTGGAGGAGAGTGAACGGAGGGGAGAGTTAGAGACCTTCGAGGAGTTGTTGATCAAATTGGAGGAGAGTGAAGAGAGAGAGCTGTTGGTTTGGCGTAGTATGCACGGCATTCGCTCTGAGGAGCGTTTTAGCTGTCCGATGCCACCTGTGCCAGTTCCTCGTACTCGTCCTGAAATGTGTGTTAAAGTTCCGGAACAATTAATGCCGGCTATACACACCAGGTCTCCAGTGTACCTTAACAACTCAGTGCGTCCTGTGTCAACTCCTCGCACTCTCTCTCAAGTGCGCTTTTCCAGTCAGGTGTGTCCTGTTCCTGCTCCTCACACTCTCCTTCAAGTGCGTGTCCCCAGTCAGGTCCGTCCTGTTCCTCTTCCCATCACTCGCCCTGAGGTGCGTGTCATCAGCCCGGTGCCACCTGTACTGGTCACATGCATCAGATCTCCAGTGTGCATCCACAGTCCAGTACGTCCTGTGCCTCCTCCCCGCACTCGCCCTGAGGTGCTTGTCACCAGCCTGGTACCACCAGTGCCGGCACCATGCATCAGGCCTCCAGTGCGCCTCCTTAGTCCAGAGCTTCCGGTGACAGTTCCCAGTCCAGAGCTTCCGGCTACAGTTCCCAGTCCAGAGCTTCCAGCAACAGTTCCCAGTCCAGAGCTTCCAGCGACAGTTCCCAGTCCAGAGCTTCCAGGGACAGTTCCCAGTCTAGAGCTTCCAGCGACGTTTCACAGTCTGGAACCTCCAATGACGGTCCACTGTCCGGAACCTCTAACGACGGTCCACAGTCCGGAACCTCTAACGACGGTCCACAGTCCGGAACCTCCAACGACGGTCCCCAATCCGGAACCTCCAGCGATGGTCCCCAGTCCGGAACCTCCAGCGACGGTCCCCAGTCCGGGGTCTCCAGCAACGGTCCCCAGTCCTGGGCCTTCAGCGACGGTCTCTTGAAACGAGCTGCAGTCCAGAGCCTCCAGCGATGATCCACTGTCCGGTTCCACGGTTCCACAGAAGTGGAGGGATCTGCGTCCAGAACCAGAGCCACCACCGAGGGTAGATGCAAACCCGTACCCTCCCCTATATGTTCAGGTTTGCGGGCGGGAGTCCGCACTTTTTTTTTGGGGGGGGGGGGGGTACTGTCACGCCCTGACCTTATATATCTCTGTTTTTCTATATATTTTGGTTAGGTCAGGGTGTGACTAGGGTGGGTACTATAGTTTTTGTATGTCTAGGGTTTTTGTATGTCTATGGGTTTTGTATGTCTATGTCGGCCTGATATGGTTCCAATCAGAGACAGCTGTTTATCGTTGTCTCTGATTGGGGATCATATTTAGGTAGCCATTTTCCTCATTTGTGTTGTGGGATCTTGTCTACAGTAAGTTGCCTGTGTGCACTCAAGTAGCTTCACGTTTCATTTTTTGTTGTTTTGTTTAGTGAGTTTCTCTTTATTAAAATTATGTGGAACTCTATGCACTCTGCACCTTGGCCCGATCCTTACTACGAACGTGACATGTAGGCTGCTGCATAAATGATGTACTATGCCAGGATATACTGTAGTCAAGAACGTAATGCAAAGTGTATGATGTGTAGTAACTGTTAGTAGCCATGTGTGGTTCCTCTCTCCCTCAGAACTTTTGAAAGTGTTGAATGAATGCCTACGTCGTCGCAGCTCGTTTGCTTGCACTTGCTTATACATAGAGCTAAGTGTTACATTACCTTGCTGAATTTATCTGAACTAACACATACGTATCTGAAATTCTGTCGGGATCAAAACATTTTTGTGCTTAACAAAGGCCTATATCATTGCAGCTTGTTTGCTTGCACTGGCTTATACTTAGAGCTGTGTTAAGGATATAAGAACAAACATTACAAATGTAGCAAACATAAATGCAACAATGTTTGTGTATCGTTCAAAAGTCAAAACTCATGTCGGCATTCGTTATTATTGAAGGAGAATGCGTTTTTATCGAGTTACACAAAGCTATGGCTTTTAAAAAGCCAGTGAATGAGGCTGAAAGAACTGTTTAGCTGCCAGACAAGGTTCTGTTGATAGCTAGGTGTAGAGGGGGTAAGGATTCACTCCATGATGCTGAAAGGAAAGTGTTGCTATCGGGACAGCTTTATGTAGGCCCTAACAGTTTGTATTTGTCACCATTATAGTGCAATTAGTTTATTGTTTAGTGTGTTGTGTAATGACTTTGCTGGCATACATCTAAACAAATTGAATTTGACCAACCAAGATTTACATGTTAAAATCACCACTGCCTATGACACGAAATTGCTTCTGGACATCAGAAATGGGGATCGCTAACCTTGAATTGGATGAAGACTTCTACTTTAATGAGTGGTAGGTGCAGGACATACTGTTACCGGACCAGGCCCAAATCCCATAGACATGGATTAGAAAAAGGCAGCGTTCTATTGGCGAATGTACAATCCCTGGAGAACAAACTGGACGAGCTCCATTCGAGACTATCCTATCAATGGGATAATATACAACTAGTCGTTTTTTCTATGCATGGGAAGGACAGAACGACAGCGTTGGGTAAGCTGAAAGGAGGAGGTGTGTGTCAATTTGCTAACAACAGCTAGTGTGCAATCTCTAATATTAAGGAAGTCTCAAGGTTCTGAAACCCTGAGTTGGAATACCTCAAGACAAGCTATAGACCATACAATTTACCATGAGAGTTTTCATCTATATTTTTTGTTGCTGTCTATTTACCACCACAAACTGATGTTGGCACTAACATCACACTCAACGAGTTGTATTGGGCCATAAGCAAATAAGAAAATGCATCATTCAGAGGCAGCGGTCCTAGTGGCCAGTGATTTTCATGCAGTAAAACTGAAATGACCTAATTCTTACCTAATTTCTACTAGCACGTTGCGTGTGCAATTAGAGGCCAAAAAAACAGAGCACCTTTACATAGAAACGCATACAAAGCTCTCCCTTACCCTCCATTTGGCAAATCTGACCATAACTCTATCCTCCTGCTTCCTGCTTATAAGCAAAAACTCAAACAGGTAGTACCAGTGATGCTCTCAATACGGAAGTGGCCCGATGAAGCAGATGTTAAGCTACAGGACTCTTCTGCTAATGCAGACTGGGATATGTTCAGGGATTCATCCGATGGCATTGAGGAGTTTACCACATCAGTCACTGGCTTCATTAATAAGTATATTGTCACTTGTCCACACAGTGACCGTACATACATATCAAAACCAGAAGCCATGGATTAAAGGCACCATCCGCACTGAGCTAAAGCCCAGTGCTTCCGCTTTCAAGGAGCGGGACACTAATCTTGACGCTTATAAGAAATCCCCCTATGCCCTCTGATGAACCATCAAACAGGCAAAGTGTCAATAAAGAACTAAGATCGAATCCTACTACACAGGCTCTGACTCTCGTCGGATGTGGCAAGGCTTGCAAACTATGGATTACAAAGGGAGACCCAGCCGTGCGCTTCCCAGTGATGCGAGCCTACCAGACAAAATGCCTTCTATATCAATTCTGCCTTGTGAGCTGAAGTCTCTTCTATTTCTCGTGGTAGTTCTAATTTGTCAACAAATGTATTATAATCTTCTAGACTATTATATCTAATGTTTTCCAGTTTCAAATTTTGGTACTCTTTTAAGCATTTAATTATGCCTCTAATGTGGGACATTGTATCAGAATTGTTTATTGAAAGGGTAGGTCTATTGGTAAATTGTGGAGGTGCATCTTAAGAGTTTTGAGCCATGGTATACATTTAGGTCTATTTGGATTCTACCATACTGTATAGATGATCTACAGATGGTCATACTATCAACAAACTACCGTATCTGTTGATATGCAACTCCTTGCTTAGATTGGGGTTAGGGTAAGGGTTAGGGTAAGGTTTTAGGTTAGGGCTAGGGCTAGGGTAAGGTTTCAGTTTAGGGTTAGGATTAGGGTTGGGATTAGTGGATAGTTAGTTGAAATGTTGCTGACAGTTATAGAACACCTACAAACCATCTACTTGGGACTATACAAATAAAGTGTTCCCTACATTTGAAATCCAGTTCAGAAACAAAAGGCCTCTTTAAAAGAAATCAAAACAAAAAAAGATAGCATCAGCCCCTAACCACTTAAATAGCTGGGAATCATTTAAAACTCCATCAATTAGGTTTCAAATGAACATCCAGAGAGTCTGAGGATAATAAATAGGATAATTTATAGTTTTTAAATTGTCCCTGAAATTCTGTCCAACGGTGATTACAACTCGTACCATGCTGTGTTTGTGTACAATCGAGAGTGGAAAGAAAGAAAGATTGAGACGGGGCAGAGGGGGGAGAGAGAAACCAAGAGAGAGAGAGAGAAACCTAGAGAGACACACACACTCATGACTAATCTTTTGCCTTTGCATGTATAATAATGAATGGAAGAACTAAGCTGTGTCTATAGTTTTGGAGGCCCATTCCCTCTGAGTGGTCTTTCACAGTGTTCAGGGAGGATTTCATGAGTTGTCAGCCGTCTTTGAAATTCAGTGGGGTCTCCCCCTTGACTCCTCTTTATCCTGTTGGAGAAGAGAAAGCCTTTCATGACAACTTCAAATTCCAATCAGATATAATCAAATGTGTAAATGCTAGCTATACACTGAGTCTACCAAATATTAAGAACACCTTCTTAATATCGAGTTTCTATTAAGGTATCTTTACTTTTACTCAAGTATGACAATTGGGTACTTTTTCCTTCCTTGGTTGACTCCAATGCTCCCACAGTTGTGTCAAGTTGGCTGGGTATCATGTGGGTGGTGGACCATTCTTGAAACAGACGGGAAACTGCTGTGCGTAACAAACCCAGCAGCATTGCAGCTCTTGAAACAAACCGGTGGGCCTGGCACCTACTACCATTCCCCATTCAAAAGCACTTAAATATTTTGTCTTGCCCATTCACCCTCTGAATGGCACACCTACACAATCCATGTCTCAATTGTCTCAAGGCTTAAACATCCTTATTTAACCTGTCTCTTCCCCTTCATCTACACTGACTGAAGTGGATTTAACATGACATCAATAGCTTTCCCCTCGATTCATCTAGTCAGTCTATGTCATGCAAAGAGCATGTTTTGTACACTCAGTGTATTTCAGACTTGATGAATCTGTTGGTTGTGAAAGTGGATGACTGAAACTGCATGAAAAGTCATGATATACATTTTTGCCTTATCTTTGCCTCACATGAATGTAAACATGTCTTAGATAAAGTGAGGTGACTGAAAGGTAAGAGCAAGGGTTAATGTTGGCCAAGAATCTACTCTGACTAATCCTGAAAGCTAAACTAGATCATTTAGCAGGCAGACTGTTTTGAACAATAATAAACATTTCCTCTTAAATTAGATACATGATGGCTTTTGTAATAAAACAAGAATAATATAATGCAGCTATCCTGTGTATTGTGCTCAGGTTTATTATTCAAAACAATGCAGATGGTATCAAGTTTCTCAGCACTGTGAATCTCCCCTTTCATCCCTCTGTCCCAACCCCTTGGCTAGGACCACCTTTCCTGGTGCCAAGGAAGCAGGGGTGTGTACTTGTCGAGTGCACCGTGGAGTCAACTGATATTGTCAGGATGCTAAAGTGGAGATGTGGTGCTGTTTTAAGGGGGAGAGACAGAGCAGAGGGAGTCCAGCCAGGACAGGGCCTTGAGTCACACCAGCTGCACCCTATCTTTGAGGAGGAGATCGGATGGAGAGCTGCTCATTGAGGTTGGCAAACGCTGGCTCATAAACTTTCCCCTGCTTCTCCCTTTGATTGTCCTTGGACATCTGCCTGGCCCTCCCATCAGGAATGTGCGGCAGCTGTTTGCTGCAAGTGCCTTTGCCGTGTGAACTCAGGCCTGTGCACGGGGCCTGGCTTAATGATTTGAGCCAACTCAAACTGGGTCGCCTGGGACACTGGGCCCTGGGCCCTGGTACATAACTCTGCCCGGGGGATGACAGGCAAGTGCAGAGAAAGGGGCTGAGAAATGTATATTATGCAGGTTAACCATTTGCCCTCACACCGTAATTGGCTTAGACTGTCTAGCAACTGGATTTGCAGGGGGGGAAACCTGCCCTGTACCACAGTGCAAAAGTTCAGCTGCGCCTGACAGGATTGTGTGTTTACGCCTGGTGGTGTGCACGTGCTTATGTGTGTGTGGGAGAGAGAGAGAGAAAGAGAGGAAAAAAAGTAAAAGTTAGACAGAAGGGAGTGTTGAAGGTATGAAAATTAAGGTACATTGCTGTGTCAGGTGTTCTAGCTGACAAATCCTTAATGAAGGGAGAACTCTTAAACGTTCTATGTTGCAAAGAAAACAAAGGAGGAGGGTTGGACCGTTAAATCTTGTTCTGTGTTTTGGGGGTAGACAGGGATATTGTTTCCACCTCATCTCCTTATCACCTTATCCTGAGAAACAGCAACAACTAAAAAGAGAAATTACCAGCTGTTCGTTCTCTATTTGTAATCAGGTACTCAGTGCCAATCATCAGACCACACACATGGTTACGTGCATGAGTGTAACACATGCATGTGCACACAGACGCACACACTCACGTTCACACTTGCACTCATAACAAAAACAAAAATTCCTCTGCCAACACACTGAGATAGGGAGAGTCATCGTGGCAAAAGGTACAATTTCAAAGGTGGAGGATGCTCAAAGATGGAAATTCCCTGATGCAAAGAGGAATGCTTTTTATTTTTTTCAAGTCAAGGAGAGGTTAAGATCTTAGTGTCCCAACTCATCTGAGCTTTAGTCTAAAGTAGACAAGAGGATTACTGATAATGTGGGCAGTCCTCTCCCAAGTTGATCTGGCAAACATGCTTGGGTGCTGACTGAGGGGGAAAAGGAATCTGATGGTGCTGCCTGTTTGTTTGAAAGAGGGGATTAGACAGAGGATGCAGAATTCAGGAAGGTAAATAGCATAGGGGGATTTGCCTCTTTGTGACTCTAGTATGTACCACAAGTTAGGGCTCTGTGGCATTTGGGTTTTACACAGTTTGGTTTATAGCAGCCATGCAGATAAAAGTTTGTTTTATCTGTGATTGCACCCTAACGTCTTACAGACCAACTGTATATTTTCCAATTCTTGCTGTTTTTGTTGCTTTTTGATAAGTCATGTATGGAGAGCCAGAGACAGAGCAAATGAATAGTAATAGGGGTATTATGCTCATTAGTAACTTCTGCGTTATTGTTTTTATTTTTTATTTCCTCTTTTATTCCTGTATGACTGGAGATGCTCGGTAGTGAGGGGAGCTCCATGGGCCATGATGAGTTGTTTAAAATCTAATCAGAAACTAACAAGTCCCTGGTTATTTGTTTCTGCCTCAATACTTGAGAGTTCCCAGATGTTGTGGTAGGTAGGGAGTCGATTGTTTATACAGCAGTGAATCTTTTCCAAACACACATTCTATCAGCCCGCATGGCTATCTATCAAGGGAGGCAGAAGTTACAGTTTTTCTGAAGTCAGGCAGACACAAAAGCCCTTCAGCAGCAAATTACAACTCCCACCCCACCTGCTGAAGCCAGCGTGCTGGCGGCGCTGTGTTCAGACGGTAACCTGCCTCCGATCGATCGCTTGTTGTTGCAGCTGTGCTCCGGTTGATGGTTTATTTAAGGGGCTCCACATGCTTGTTGAGGGGAAGGCAGCTGAATACATAAAACAGGCTCTCAGAACCACTTTGTGGTCCGGGTAAGAGTAAATGGAATAATAAAATCCAAATGGCTTCGTCCTATGTTCTGGGCTCATAAATCCAGCAAGTCACTGCTTACCTTTATGGTCCAACGCATGCAGGGAGAATGCATGTGTGTTGAAGAAAGGGGTTGCTTTGAAAATAAATACTTTTGGTCAACAGGATGGCCCCAATAATGCCATATCTAATCCTCCATCAGCATGTCTTATACAAAAAAAGGTTTACTGTGTCAGGAATATGTAAGAAAGCAGTAATGAATTGTTACTTTGAATAACATGTTGTGTAGCATAAAGGAATAAAGGTTATCCTGTTTCTCAGAGGGTCCTTCACTATAGGGTTGTGCTGGTCAAGCCATGCTGAGAGTTTTAAAGTGCTTCTAAACTGTACTAAAACTTTCACAAGTTCCAGTTTAAAGTAATAGGAACCCTATGGTCTTCCTCAAGACCCAATGTGTCCCTACTATCCTGTATATTTGCCTGTTTCTTAACAAAACCATTGACAGAGCATGTGTTGTGTGAGTTAGTTAAAAGCTTCTGAGACAAAAAAAAAGCAAGCATAGTACAGTAGGTTTCAAAATGCATACAGTCAAGTAGTTGCTAATGTAATATTTGTCTTTGTTGTTAAATCAATGCTTGACTATCTATTGAAATGCATTCTTGCATTACAACTCAGAAAGCCAAAACCTTTTAAGCAAATGGTGTAAAGATTAGTTTGTTCAAGTCATTCCAAATATTTGCAAAGTTTCACCTGCTTAGAATGGTTATGAACAATGTCTATAGCCCCTCCGTGTGTGCCTTGTCAAGTCAAGTCTACATTACACTATTATTTCACCCCTGAATTGTGTCCACAATGACTGATGAGTAAAATTGTCAAACAACGGAATTCAACTTAATTTCCACACAAAATAGTTGACGGAGGTATTTTACTCTGGCCTGTCAGCAATGCTTCAAGGTCGGACCATGGCTATCTTCACAAAGAGGTCAGAGAGCAACACCCCTCTTTCTTTCCATGGGGCAAAGAGAGGATGTGTCTCCAACTTCCTCCTGCCACAGACGTAGACAGGAAATGAGTGTCAGTCCTTCACTTTCTATCCAAAAACGTAGCTATACATTTCAAAAACATATAATGTATTTACTTTTTGTACATTCCTGGCTGAATTCATATATCCATTTGTTAGACATTCTCTAAAATACAGATTATATGTGCCTTTTAGTCCGGCAAAATATCCGTAGTCAGTATCAGTAGAGGGTTATTAATAGAGGGGTACGGCTTACCAGAGACAAAATAAGTAACAGTCCATTTCTGCGTTCAATAATTTGTGTTTATTTTCCATTTCATTTAAAACAATGCTCTATTATTTCTAAAGGTTCCTAGTACCTAGACACAGCAGACTCATATTTAAGTTTACAGTCTAGTTAAAAAGAACACTGCATGGTTTGTCCATAAGCTGCATATGAAATATTACTTTCATTTCAAATAAAACAATAATGGGTATACACTATAGCCAATTGTAAAAGTGCAAGTAAGCAGGATTTCATGGGCCTTTACAGTCAGTTGTCAAGCAGTTACAGTTGACTTTTGTGGCCCTTGGAAACAACAAAGGTAAGTCTTGCAAAAGAGTCAGACGCTCTGATATTTGGGATATTTCTGTGAACTCCCAGGGGACTGAGCTTGCCCTAGAAAAGGCTGAGGGCTGAAAAACATTGTTAGAGCACCACTGCTTATGCAGACCTCATGTTCAACGTTAGAGAACAGGGAAAAGCAAGCATATTCCCTGATACATTATGGCCTACTGCAAAGACACAACAATAGCCACTCCCTAAGAAATGTTATAGTGCATTACTTTTAGTTAGGTATTTTAGGACTGATATTTATAGCGTCTATATTGTCCCTCATAACCAACACAAATATATACTAAATGGCACAATGTACAATATGCAGACAATGCTAGACACCTTGGCATTAGGAACAAATGTCTAATATGTGCTAAAGATTCAATTATAATCATCACATCTCTGAATCCCAGAACAGCATCCTCAACCTTGCTTGTCTTTTTATCCCCACATTTAAAACAGGGATAATATTAGCTTAAACATGTACAGACAGGCATGATTCCACCCTCATTCCTTTCATGATGATGCATGTTAGTCGTGGAGCAAAACGTGTATTACCTGGAATAAATAACCAACTGACCAATCTTAAAATGTCCATAACCTGGAGTAATAAGGTTATATGCTCTAATGTCACATATGGGATATATCTCAAAGGAATTGCAATAGTCCTATCACAATCACCATCCATAGTAAATGTGTAACATAGAAACGCATATGTGTAAACATCGCAGGGAGTTCCTTTTCACATGAATGCAAAGCATTTCCACACATGTATTCTTTGTACTGATTGCATGCAACATAAAAAAGATCATAGCCAATCATTAGCAGTAATATGAACGTTTTTATTTATTTCCAGGCTACAGTGATCCAATATGTCAACAACATAACACCAAGAGGACAGTAAAGGTTTGTGCCCACATGTAATGGAAAATTATGTTTAATACAGTATGTTTCTCATTGATAAAGAGGACATGCTAAACAAATAATCCCCCAGTTTAATCTTCAAATGCCGTAAAGCAGGTTCTTTCTTACCTTACTGAACCATTTTCAGGACACAGCAAAATCCCACAACATGAAACTGCACTTATACTGCATGTCACCAATTGTCAGTAGCCACCTAATACAGCCGGGATTCGCCTCTTAACCTTGAATTTGTGTCATCAGTTCTTGTACCTGCTACACTTTCTGTAACCAGAAACATCCACCCATACTCGGCTTTTGACAGGCTCTCTAATTACCTTTGCTATTTACGGTGCGCTGGCCGTCTGCTACTGATTTCTCTATTATCTTGACAGTCAACGAACTGGTCCCATTAGAACACTGCTGCTTGAGGCTCGCCTCCGGCAGGCCTGGGCTTTAGCGGCCACAAATCGCGTCTGCATTAAAAGTCACCATGTAATAACTGTCTTCAGCTTTATCGCTAAACTGCCTATTTTCAGGGAGAAGACGGCCTCTTTGTGCCTGCACTTGGGCTTTATTGGCCTTTATTGACTGACCCAGGCACTCTGTTTGAGAGTTATAAGCTTTGAGGGTCCTAGAGGTGCACCTAAACCTTTTTTATCCCTTTGATACATCCTTAGTTGCTTCTCATCTCACGGCCCATGCAAATGTATTGAGAACAAATCTAGGCAGTGGAGGTCGTCTTGAGCAAAACTGAAGTGCAGGTATAGCTAAGATTAAGAACAAGGCCAGTGTACAGTTCCCAATCGAATTCTACCTAATAATGTCACGGCTCTCGTCGTAATGAGGATCGGACCAAAGCGCAGCTTGGTATGTGTTCATGATTTTATTTGATCACAAAACACTCAAACAAAATCAACAAGAGGGAAAACCGAAACAGTTCTGTAGGGTGCATAAACTATACAGAAAACACCTAACCACAAAACACAGGTGGGAAAAAGGCTGCCTAAGTATGATTCCCAATCAGAGACAACGATAAACAGCTGTCCCTGATTGAGAACCATACCCGGCCAAAACATAGAAATGACTAAACTAGAATGCCCACCCTAGTCACACCCTGGTCTAACCAAAATAGAGAATGAAAGCCTCTCTATGGCCAGGGCGTGACAAATAACCATCAATTTGCTGGTTGACGGCTGTAAATGTTTGCTAGCTAACATACGCTGAGTGTACAAAACATTAGGAACAGCTTCCTAATATTGAGTTGCACCCCGTTTTGCCCTCACTATAGCCTCAATTCATTGGGGCATGGACTTTACAAGGTATCGAAAGCGTTCCAAATGGATGCTGACCCATTTTGACTCCCATGCTCAATTGGATTGAGATCTGGTGGCTGGTGTTTGGTCCACTACAGTAAGCTGAATTCACTGTCATGTTTGTGGAACCATTCCTGGACAATCCTAGTCTTATGGTATGGGGCATTATCCTGTTGACAAAATCCTTTCGCAGATGGCTACACTGCTGCCATGAAGAGATGCTCCTGATTTGCAATGATGTTCAGATATCCTGTGGCATTCAAACTTTTATCAAGGGGCCCAGTGTGTGTCATGAAAACTGGGATTCATCAGACCAGACAATGTTTTTCCAATTCTCCAGTGTCCAGATTTTTCGTTCCTGCACTGCAACCGCAGTTTATTGTGTTTTGCTGAAAGAAGTAGATCTCTATATTTCATCAAGGTACGATGAGTTGTGCATTCTTTTATGGGTCTTTGGGCACCAATGTTGTACTGGACTGTCAGTTGACTAACAGTAGCCTGTCAATTGCTCTGCATAATTTGTGTCAGCCTCCTTTGTCCTCTTTCATCAATGACCTGTTTTCAAACACTGGCCTGCCATTGGCTAGATGCCCTATGAGTGGTGGTCCAGCGGGTGAGCGTGATAAATCCAGCAGGGTTGCAGTTCTTGACACACTCAAACTGGTGCGCGTGCACCTACTACCCTACCCTGCTCAAAGGCACAAATATTTTGTCTTGCACATTCATCCATTGATGGCACACATACACAATCCATGTCTCAGTTGTCTAAAGGCTTACAAATCCTTCTTTAACCTGTCTCCTCCCCATTATCTACACTGATCGAAGTGGATTTAACAGTTGACATCAATAATGGATCAATAACGTTCACCTGGATTCATTCACCTGGTCAGTCTATGTCATGGAAAGAGCAAGTGATCAGAATGTTTTGCACACTCAGTGTTGAGAATGTTTAAAGTGAGCTGTTGTGTGCAGTTTTTGTAGACTTAATGAGTTATTGCTTACATTAGATACTAGTGTTCGCAGAAAGAGCCTAATTACTAACTAGCTGCAAACAAGTTTACTAGTGCTTACTAGTATGTAGCCCCTTATCGATCCAACAATGCAACACGTTATTTACAGAGCGGCGTAATATTGTAATATGGGTTTTATTGAATCAAAACCACAATTGAAAATGTTAAACAATATTTCTAATGTCGATCAGATTGATAAGGCAGAAAACGTTTGAAGCTACCTTAACCCAACACCTAGCAACCTCGTCTATAGGTTTCGGATCTCTTAGCCTATCAGCTATGGTGTTTAGTTGACAGTAGCATGGTTCCGGATTCAAGCCCCAGTTGGGACTACCCCCTGACTTCGCTACATTGGTCAGAATTGTGCCACCGCGTATGCAGAGATTGAGACTGTGATCAGGCATAAGGAACTTGAAAGAATGAAGCTTGAGGATGCGCTCACTGAAGGAAGGGGCTAGTGTAGCAATCTTATCCCTACACCTAGCAACCAGGTTCAAACCCTGGTCGGGACTATCTTCTGACCTTGTTAAGCCTTATTTTAATCTGGCAAATCATCAGGTTATAATGTGAATATTTGGCCCATAAAGGGTACCCGGCCTGCCTGCTGATATATGCATTAGAGGTGGAGTAAGGAGGGCTCACTCTCATGTGAGTGGGGGGGGGGGGGGGGGGGGGGGGGGGGGTAATTTGGTGTGAATGAAGCTTTTCACAGCAGAGAGGTGAGCAAATTAAACGGCTCCAGAAATTCAGGCCCACATTTCCACTGCACCCTCTCGTTATATAAAGGTTTCACCATAGTACTTTCTTTCTTGTTGCAGGGACAAAAATAAGCAAACTCAGATGGGATAGGGCTCAGCTAAATATATTGTCAATAAATATCAAAACAATTTTCATTCAATCTATACCAGGCCGTGTCAGAGGAAGGCCCCAAATATGGTCAAAGACTAAAGCCAACCAAGTCATAGATAGTTCTCTCTGCTACCACACGGCAAGCGATACCGATGCGCTAGTCTGGAACCAACAGGACCATGAACGGCTTCTGCCCCCAAGTCATAAGACTGCTTAATAGTTAAATAGTTAACCAAATAGCTACCTGGACTATCTGCATTGACCCTTTTTGCGCAAACTTTTTTGACTCATCATATTTGCTGCTGCTACTGTTTATTATCTATCCTGTTGCCTACAGTAGTCACTTTATTCCTAGTTATACGTGCGTACTGTACCTCAGTTATCTTGTACCCCTGCACATCGACTCGGTACTGGTACAACGTGTATATAGCCAAGTTATCGTTACTGATTGTGTATTTAGTATTACATTTCTCTATTTTCTTTCCCTCTGCATTGTTGGGAAGGGCCCGTCTGTAAGTGTTTCACTGTTGGTCTACACCTGTTGTTTATAAAGCATGTGGCGAATAACAATTTATTTTAAACGGAACAAAAATATAAACCCAACACGCAACAATTTTTTTTATTTTACTGAGTTACAGTTCATATCAGGAAATCAGTCAATTTGAATAAATTAATTAATTAGGCCAAATCTATAGATTTCACATGACTGGGAACACAGATATGCATCTGTTGGTCATTTAAAGAAATGGACCTCACAATGGGCCTCAGGACCTCGTCACGGTATCTCTGTGCATTCAAATTGCCATCGATAAAATGCAATTGTGTTCGTGTCCATAGCTTATGCTTGCCCATACCATAACCCCAGTGCCACCATGGGGCACTCTGTTCACAACATTGACAGGAGCAAACTGCTCGTCTACACAACACCATACACGTTGTCTGCGGTTGTGAGGCTGGTTGGAGGTACTGCCAAATTCTCTAAAACAACATTGGTGGCAGCTTATGGTAGAGGAATGAACATTCAATTATCTGACAACAGCTATAGTATGGTTGACATTCCTGAGGTCAGCATGCCAATTGCACGCTCCCTCAAAACTTGAGACATCTGTGGCATTGTGTTGTGTGACAAAATTGTACATTTTAGAGCACCCTTTTATTGTCCCTAGCACAAGGTGCACGTGTGTAATTATAATGCCGTTTAATCAGCTTCTTAATATGCCACACCTGTCAGGTGGATGGTCACTTATCTTGGCAAAGGAGAAATGGTCACTAACAGGGATGCCACACCTGTCAGGTGGATGGTCACTTATCTTGGCAAATGAGAAATGGTCACTAACAGGGATGCCACACCTGTCAGGTGGATGGTCACTTATCTTGGCAAAGGAGAAATGGTCACTAACAGGGATGCCACACTTGTCAGGTCGATGGTCACTTATCTTGGCAAAGGAGAAATGGTCACTAACAGGGATGCCACACCTGTCAGGTGGATGGTCACTTCTCTTGGAAAAATGAGAAATGGTCACTAACAGGGATGCCACACCTGTCAGGGGATGGTCACTTATCTTGGCAAAGGAGAAATGGTCACTAACAGGGATGCCACACCTGTCAGGTGGATGGTCACTTATCTTGGCAAAGGAGAAATGGTCACTAACAGGGACGTAAAGAAATTTGTGAACGAAATTTGTGAGAAATAAGCTTTATGTATGAAATGGGACCAACACTTTACATGTTGCGTTTATATTTTTGTTCAGTGTATTTTCTAATCGTTAGTACTCAGCTAACCACGGTTTGTGGTCATCGGCTGTCCTTTGGCTCGAGAATCTATCGCCAGTTTTGTACGGTGCGGTGCAGCGCAGCGCGGATCGGAACGGAACATACCGGATTTCGGCCGCTGGCTCTGGACATCCATACCTGGATCTCACAGCTAGCTAGCTGCTATCCGTGTGACTATCGGCTTTCGTCGATTCCGGAGCTAACATCAATTGTTCCGGAGCTAGCCAGATGAAGAGTTCCATCAATCACTCCTGGGCTGCAGTCACCTATCCGGACCCGTTTTGCTGCCTACGCGGAGCCCCACCGGGCCTTCACAGTTGGACTGCCGACGTTGTCTACCCGAGGGAATTGTCCGGCTGGCTCCTCCGGCGCAACGTTGCCTGGGCGCCCATCTGCGGCCTGCTAGCCGTTGGCTATCTTATCGGCTGCTATCTGAATAGACAATCGGACAATTTTTATTTTATTTTATTTTTATTTATTTATTTTTCTTCTTGGGCCTCTATAACTATATCTATTGTTTTTATTTTTGTTGTTGTTGTGTGATTTGGATTAATCCCCTCTACCACACGGAAACCCACTAATCTACTGACGGAATGCAAGAGTTGGCTAATAACAGACCTCCATTCTATGCAAGCTTGCTCCTATGCTAGCTTGCTACCGATTTAGCTGTCTAAATCGCCGTGACCCCCAACCAACCTCTCCACTCACTGGACCCTTTTGATCACTCGACTGAGCATGCCTCTCCTTAATGTCAATATGCCTTGTCCATTGCTGTTCTGGTTAGTGTTTATTGGCTTATTTCACTGTAGAGCCTCTAGTCCTGCTCATTATACCTTATCCAACCTATTAGTTCCACCACCCACACATGCAATGACATCTCCTGGTTTCAATGATGTTTCTAGAGACAATATCTCTCTCTTCATCACTCAATACCTAGGTTTACCTCCACTGTATTCACATCCTACCTTACCTTTGTCTGTACATTATACCTTGATGCTATTTTATCGCTCCCAGAAACCTCCTTTTACTCTCTGTTCCAGACGTTCTAAACGACCAATTCTTATTGCTTTTAGCCGCACCCTTATTCTACTCCTACTCTGTTCCTCTGGCGATGTAGAGGTGAATCCAGGCCCTGCAGTGCCTAGCTCCACTCCTATTCCCCAGGCGCTCTCTTTTGACGACTTCTGTAACCGTAATAGCCTTGGTTTCATGCATGTTAACATTAGAAGCCTCCTCCCTAAGTTTGTTCTATTCACTGCTTTAGCACACTCTGCCAACCCGGATGTTCTAGCTGTGTCTGAATCCTGGCTTAGGAAGACCACCAAAAATTCAGACATTTTAATTCCAAACTACAACATTTTCAGACAAGATAGAACTGCCAAAGGGGGCGGTGTTGCAATCTACTGCAAAGATAGCCTGCAGAGTTCTGTCCTACTATCCAGGTCTGTACCCAAACAATTTGAACTTCTACTTTTAAAAATCCACCTCTCTAAAAACAAGTCTCTCACCGTTGCCGCCTGCTATAGACCACCCTCTGCCCCCAGCTGTGCTCTGGACACCATATGTGAACTGATTGCCCCCCATCTATCTTCAGAGCTTGTGCTGCTAGGCGACCTAAACTGGAACATGCTTAACACCCCAGCCATCCTACAATCTAAACTTGATGCCCTCAACCTCACACAAATTATCAATGAACCTACCAGGTACCTCCCCAAAGCCTTAAACACGGGCACCCTCATAGATATCATCCTAACCAACTTGCCCTCTAAATACACCTCTGCTGTTTTCAACCAAGATCTCAGCGATCACTGCCTCATTGCCTGCATCCGTAATGGGTCAGCGGTCAAACGACCTCCACTCATCACTGTAAAACGCTCCCTGAAACACTTCAGCGAGCAGGCCTTTCTAATCGACCTGGCCGGGGTATCCTGGAAGGATATTGATCTCATCCCGTCAGTAGAGGATGCCTGGATATTTTTAAAAATTGCCTTCCTAACCATCTTAAATAAACATGCCCCATTCAAGAAATTTAGAACCAGGAACAGATATAGCCCTTGGTTCTCCCCAGACCTGACTGCCCTTAACCAACACAAAAACATCCTATGGCGTTCTGCATTAGCATCGAACAGCCCCCGTGATATGCAGCTGTTCAGGGAAGCTAGAAACCATTATACACAGGCAGTTAGAAAAGCCAAGGCTAGCTTTTTCAAGCAGAAATTTGCTTCCTGCAACACTAACTCAAAAAAGTTCTGGGACACTGTAAAGTCCATGGAGAATAAGAACACCTCCTCCCAGCTGCCCACTGCACTGAAGATAGGAAACACTGTCACCACTGATAAATCCACCACAATTGAGAATTTCAATAAGCATTTTTCTACGGCTGGCCATGCTTTCCACCTGGCTACTCCTACCCCGGTCAACAGTACTGCACCCCCCACAACAACTCGCCCAAGCCTTCCCCATTTCTCCTTCTCCCAAATCTGCTCAGCTGATGTTCTGAATGAGCTGCAAAATCTGGACCCCTACAAATCAGCCGGGCTAGACAATCTGGACCCTTTCTTTCTAAAATTATCTGCCAAAATTGTTGCCACCCATATTACTAGCCTGTTCAACCTCTCTTTCGTGTCGTCTGAGATTCCCAAAGATTGGAAAGCAGCTGCGGTCATCCCCCTCTTCAAAGGGGGTGACACTCTTGACCCAAACTGCTACAGACCTATATCTATCCTACCATGCCTTTCTAAGGTCTTCGAAAGCCAAGTCAACAAACAGTTTACCGACCATTTCGAATCTCACCATACCTTCTATGCTATGCAATCTGGTTTCAGAGCTGGTCATGGGTGCACCTCAGCCACGCTCAAGGTCCTAAATGATATCTTAACCGCCATCGATAAGAAACATTACTGTGCAGCCGTATTCATTGATCTGGCCAAGGCTTTCGACTCTGTCAATCACCACATCCTCATCGGCAGACTCGACAGCCTTGGTTTCTCAAATGATTGCCTCGCCTGGTTCACCAACTACTTCTCTGATAGAGTTCAGTGTGTCAAATCGGAGGGTCTGCTGTCTGGACCTCTGGCAGTCTCTATGGGGGTGCCACAGGGTTCAATTCTTGGACCGACTCTCTTCTCTGTATGCATCAATGAGGTCGCTCTTGCTGCTGGTGAGTCTCTGATCCACCTCTACGCAGACGACACCATTCTGTATACTTCTGGCCCTTCTTTGGACACTGTGTTAACAACCCTCCAGGCAAGCTTCAATGCCATACAACTCTCCTTCCGTGGCCTCCAATTGCTCTTAAATACAAGTAAAACTATATGCATGCTCTTCAACCGATCGCTACCTGTACCTACCCGCCTGTCCAACATTACTACTCTGGACGGCTCTGACTTAGAATACGTGGACAACTACAAATACTTAGGTGTCTGGTTAGACTGTAAACTCTCCTTCCAGACCCATATCAAACATATCCAATCCAAAGTTAAATCTAGAATTGGCTTCCTATTTCGCAACAAAGCATCCTTCACTCATGCTGCCAAACATACCCTTGTAAAACTGACCATCCTACCAATCCTCGACTTTGGCGATGTCATTTACAAAATAGCCTCCAATACCCTACTCAACAAATTGGATGCAGTCTATCACAGTGCAATCTGTTTTGTCACCAAAGCCCCATATACTACCCACCATTGCGACCTGTACGCTCTCGTTGGCTGTCCCTCGCTTCATACTCATCGCCAAACCCACTGGCTCCATGTCATCTACAAGACCCTGCTAGGTAAAGTCCCCCCTTATCTCAGCTCGCTGGTCACCATTGCATCTCCCACCTGTAGCACACGCTCCAGCAGGTATATCTCTCTAGTCACCCCCAAAACCAATTCTTTCTTTGGCCGCCTCTCCTTCCAGTTCTCTGCTGCCAATGACTGGAACGAACTACAAAAATCTCTGAAACTGGAAACACTTATCCCCCTCACTAGCTTTAAGCACCAACTGTCAGAGCAGCTCACAGATTACTGCACCTGTACATAGCCCACCTATAATTTAGCCCAAACAACTACCTCTTTCCCTACTGTATTTTATTTATTTATTTATTTTGCTCCTTTGCACCCCATCATTTTTATTTCTACTTTGCACATTCTCCCATTGCAAATCTACCATTCCAATGTTTTACTTGCTATATTGTATTCACTTTGCCACCATGGCCTTTTTGCCTTTACCTCCCTTATCTCACCTCATTTGCTCACATCGTATATAGACTTGTTTATACTGTATTATTGACTGTATGTTTGTTTTACTCCATGTGTAACTCTGTGTCGTTGTATGTGTCGAACTGCTTTGCTTTATCTTGACCAGGTCGCAATTGTAAATGAGAACTTGTTCTCAACTTGCCTACCTGGTTAAATAAAGGTGAAATAAAAAATAAAAAATTTTTAAAAAATTTGATCAGTTTCCAAAAAACTGTTGGCAAATTTGTTGCTGCATATTAATAACTTCCATTCCATTTTATAGAAAGATCATACATATTATTTCATTACTAATTTGCATGTTAGTCTATACAGTGGCCTCTAGACCAATCAGAGGCAGCCATGTCTGCAGCCGGCTTCTCGCGGTTGGTCAGTAGGCTTCAGGGTTTGAAGTCAATGTTGAGGGTAAGAGAGGTTAAGGGCGCGTTCCTATACTTAGACGTTGTTGACGCCTGGCAGATCTTACAACACTCGGATAGGTATTTTAAGTATCAGCTAACCACATTATATGTTACAGAAATGTGTCAGTCAATGACACAGCCGGTGACGTGGCACTCATCCATTGGTTATTGCGTTGCCTTAGCTGTGGAATGTGCTGTAAACCTTTGACATTTGCTTTGACACAAGTCGGCTATTTTTACACTGAGCCTCCTCTGCCAATACTAGTCTGGATGTGTATGGGGTATCAAGTTCCAAATGTCACTGTTTTAATGTCACTGACCAAATATACATTTTACAGTTACATTTTAGTCATTTAGCACACGGTCTTATCCAGAGCGACTTACAGTAGTGAGTGAGATAGAGTCCTCCCGCTGACCTCTGTCAGTACAGTTTAGCTATTTCTCTGCATTATCAATATACCCTCTGTGTGGGACACCATGAAACAAACAACTAAGCCCTCGCTGCATCTAAATATGATCCAGCCAATTATCTTGACATATTAAGGACCAAAGATGAATAGGTGACAAATATCTGCAGAGGTCACAGTGACAGAACAATAACTACATATCTTACTTGACTTTCAGCAGTAGATGGCAGGCAGAGGGAGTATTACATATGGGAAATCTAATTTAATTACATATGGGGAATCTACTGGTTGCTTCATAAAAAAACATGAGGTGGCATTGACTATCATAACAAACAAACGTGGACGCAATAGATGTCGCTGAAAATGTGTTGTGTTCTGACCTGACATGATACTATAGCTCAGTTTGAAGAATATTTTTAAGTATCACAAAGAGTTAAGGGAGGAGAGCCAAAAGGTCAAGTGTTTGGTATTTATTTTAAAATGTAATAAAATGTTAACTGTCCTCTCTCCCCTCCCTGCAGCATCAACATATTTTATTATCTTTTAGAAAAGTATTTTGAAGGAGGAAAAATTCCTGAGAAATGATGCTTTAATTGAACTATAACTCCATTTGGGGAGTTAAACTATTTCAGTGTCCAGGGGACAGTTGTCGATACTCAAGTGTTTAATTCAATCCCTGTGGCATAAAGCGACCAAATACATTGATTTGTCATCCTCCTTGTTGCATTGACTCACTAAGCTACAAGCGGCTTTTTGAAGGCTGTTGATCCCTGATATATGTAACACATTTGTTTTAATTAAGTGTGCACACAGCATGGAAATTGGATACTTGACTAAATGACTGAAACCAACAATAATACTACTAATTGCAATCTCTGTTTTAGCTACTGTGCCTTTTGGATCAATACTTAGAGAAGCGTGGTATAGTGTTTCAAAAAAACTGAACACGGCTTGTCAAGCTTTATCAGAGAGATGAGCATAGCTGTTGCAGGTTGTTTAACATAATTGTAAGGATGCATGTCAACCCTTCTGAAAATATATAGGACAAAATATGTCGTTGTGCTATAAATATCTTGCTTATCTGCTTGAGTTGCAAATTATTACATATTTTATAAATATCTATTATCATTTCATATCAACATATGGCCCTGCTGGGTCCCACAACCACTGTCTTTTTGGACCTGTAATCGCTGAGGTGAAGCATATGCACAGGCCAAGGCCATGTTGCTAAACTACAAAACCCAAGGAAATAAAACACTCAGAGGATTAGAACAATTTAGAAAGGGACCCCCTTTTTTAAAATTGTGTCTTCACAGCGCTGCAGCTATTTCTCTCTGCACAGCATGAGCTCCACTTTGTGGCTTTTAATAACCTGCCTCTCCAAGCTCCTCCCCCTTGAGACACATTTTTCCCCCACTTTTTTTGTGCCGCTCTGTTTCTACATACCAGCAGCTGCAAGAAGGAGTGAGCAGTGGAGGCGGCAGCAGCAAATTTCTTCCAGTTGCTCCACACGCTAATCCTCCCCTTTTCTTCTCAGCTCAAGCATTATATTGCAGTTTCATTGACTGGGAGGTGTTGTGTTGCAGTGGAATCAATAGCTGAGGGGATCCCAGCCTAACGATTAGCTTGTCAGTCAGGCCTCTGTGGTTGGAAGGAGGGGAGGCAGTGTAAATCCCAGAATACCAGGGGCCACCGGCATGGAGAAGCTGGAAATTCTGGGAGCCGCCGATTGCTGCGCACCACCTGTTGTAAGAGGCAACATGTGCTGAGCGTATTAACCTTTCTGCTACTGTGGTTTAACCGCTGCCATTGGTCTCCCCATACCATCTAAAGTATTTAACCATGTGAGTCAGATACACAGCTATGGGAGAATCAAAGAGACAGCAACATTTACTCTGTGTTCATTCTTAAAAGCACTATTTCGGGGGGAATTCAAATAACTTTGTCTTATAAATGCTTACATGACATGATGATAGGGGAAGGATTTTTTTTCCAACCCTGAGAGTTGTTCTTGGTCAGGCCGTGTGGTAAGGAACATCTCTAGACTTTACTATGATATACAGTGATACTGTATGTTTTGTACTTTGATTGTACTGGAACTTGACACCCCAACTTGTCACACTAAAACATTAGAACTAGAGTCATTGTAACTGTACTGGCAATTGATTGGTCAAACATTATGTCATGCATGTCCAGTATTTTTATAATCAAAGTTTATTTCCACATTCCTAGGAAGTAGAGATTTAAGTGTCATTACTGTCTATTTCTTGGGGTTTAGAGTACACTGTGTCATATTTGTTTTGGCGCATTAAATCAATCCCTCAGGGTCAATCCCTGGAGACACTGGATCTGTATTCATTTCCTTGTGCACTGAAGAGTAATTGTAAACTATTTGTATAGACAGAGCAAATCTTTGACCTTTCAGAGATATTTGGACCTCATCCCAGAGTTGACACACAGTTCATCATCAATAGAATGCCATTTGATATTCAGAGTACATACAACATAGACAAACAGTAATTATGTAATGTTATATGTCTTCTTTCATCATTTCCCATGTGTGGAACTGTGGCCTGTTACCAGAGGCCTTTTTACCCAACCTCACCCAAGTATACCTTGTGTTGAATACGGAATATAGTTGCATATTGTTTCCCTGTAGCTCTATGGTTACCCAGAAAAAGGAAAAACATGTAGCATTTTAGCATGATAGGCAGTTGATGGGCATCCAAATCCTCCATCAGATCATAGTTTTCACGTCTGCTGAGCTTCTCAATGGGCAAAACCATGATGCCCATTTCTGCTGAACTTTCAAGTCATAATAAAATCCATGTCTCAACCAAGTCTCATTTTCATATCGTTACATCCGAGTTTGAATGTTTAGGGTTCTGTGCAATATGGTACAAGTATATTTACCTTTGAGAATGACTGGTAAACAAAGAACTGTAATGGAAGGGGCAGGGTTAAGTTACAACCAGACTGAGATGCTGCTCTTTTGAGATCACAGCCAACATGAAATGCAAAGAAAAGGACATCTGGTTGTTTAGCAGCAAAGTTTGTACGATTCCATCACAATCATGAATTACACATAATAGCTGTTTTTCTTTTCATTTTTACAAAGAACACTCTTTTTCACCAGGTGAAACACTACAGGACCACTTCTTCATCCCTCTCCCTTTAAATACTTATGTTTCACCGGTCATCCAGTGGACTGACAAGGAAAATGAACGACTGAATGCATACTCTTGGTTGGCAGGTACAGTAGCTGGGACACAGCGTATAGAAAGCCTCTTGCTTATAATGAATTGAAGCTCCTGTCATCAGGCCTGGGATAGTAAAAAGCAGCCCAGATAGGAACTGGAGGCCAGCTGGTGCAAAACTGTCACTGGGGGAGAGAGAGCAGGGGTACCACTGGAGGAGGGGTTGAGTCAAGGGCAGGATGGCATGTCCTGTTGATAGAGGAGTGTGTGTGTGTGTGTGTGTGTGTGCGCGCGCGCGCACGCGTGTGTGCGTATGTGTGGGCGAGAGCATTGAGGGCCTCATTAACACTGCTACATTATTGTTCAACACAGCCTATCTGCAACACAATGATAACTCTCCAATAATGCAGTTTATCACATAAAACAGAAGGGATGCAGTCTTTCATAAACATATTTCCTGATTTATTTATATTCATGTGTGTTTAGAAACCTTATGTAAAGCATAAGACAGCCATTTATGTCAACAGAGTCCTCTCTGTCTGACTCCATAAAGTCACTTAAAATGTCATGATCTTTATTTTAAAGCAAAATAAAAGTGTCAATTTTGTCTATACAACATTGAGTGAGCCTGGCTAAGCCCTCTGTTTATCAGGGAATCTGGAGCCTTTGTTTCACGTATGACAGAATGCTTCAAATGTCACGTTCTGAGCTTTATTTCCTTTGTTTTGTCATTATTTAGTATGGTCAGGGCGTGAGTTGGGGTGGGCAGTCTATGTTTGTTTTTCTATGATTTGGGGATTTCTATGTTTCGGCCTAGTATGGTTCTCAATCAGAGGCAGGTGTCATTAGTTGTCTCTGATTGAGAATCATACTTAGGTAGCCTGGGTTTCACTGTGCATGTGTGGTTGTTTGTTTCCATGTCTGTGTTTTTTCACCACACGGTACTGTTTTGGGTTTCGGTCATTCCACGTTTATTGTATTCAGTTGTTCATGTGTACTATTTCTTATTAAAAGAACCATGGACACTTACCACGCCGCATATTGGTCCTCCGATCCTTCTCGCCTCTACTCTTCGGAAGAAGAGGAGGAAATCCCTTACACCAACTCATACAAGACATGTTCTGTTGTCTACAAAATACATATTTTGTTCAAGAAAACTACCTCTGCAAACCATAATTACACCAGTAAAAAAAAAGAGCTTTTAGTTGGGGAGTTATACTTCATTGCCAGCCACAAAGAGAGGCCTCCATACTTGTTGAAAAACTACAACTGCGAGTACCCTCTACAACAGAGTGCGGTCACCACAATTCTCAAGTGTCCAAGTCCTGTTGAATAGCAGATAATTAATGTGTGTTATGTGTGTGTGTCTTTGTAAAGAGTTTGGCAAGAAAGTCTCTCAAGAGTCCTTACTGAGGGATCTGGGAGAACGTTCTAGATCCCAGGGAAAAGACTCTTCAAGAGGGAAAACACACCAGCGTGTTAAGTTATTAGCCCCACTTTGCGTGGTGTATGTGAAACAAGCTCTCACAAGAGCTGCTGAGAATCTCTTAACTCACATTACTCCTCCTCCTTGTTTTGTCTATTTTTCAGGACCAGGTTAGAAGGGTCACCCTCTCCATGTGGATAGGTCCTCGGGCCCAATGATCTGGCTACAACGCTCAATTAGCGGCAAGCCCTCTTTTGAGGTAACAAAAAGAGGGCTTTACATTTTAAAGACATTAAAAAAAGACAGACCTCAAAGTAAGGTGAAATTAGGGGTATATACAGTATGTGGGCTCAACTCGAAGGAATAATTAGAATGTGTTTGCTGTCTTCAACATGGTCATTTTACACGTTTTATTTGTCCTTCAATAATATGAATTATGCTACGTACTCAACCTAAATGAATATCAAATGTGCAATTCAAACCATATGTTTAGGTTATTGGGCACAACTACAGTTGGAGGATATCCATAGGTGGATGCATATCTCAGTGAAACCATCACTAACCAATCCCTGGATGCTCCTGTCCAAGTAACAGCCACCCATAGCAAGGTCACGTTCTGTCACCAGGTGCTCAATTAAAAGGGGCATTAAACTTGTTTATACAATATAACAGCAATATGGAATGAGGCAGTACATTTATTGTCGATGAACAGTGGGAAGACACTTACTCCTAGCAGCCTGCCCACACGTCACATGAACTGGACTGGCACACACAGCCTCTAAGCCAATACAAGGGACACATTTGGGACATGCTAGTGATAACTGCAGCCAAACAGAGAACAAATGTTTGTGCTGTACCCTACCCTTCCACCACATGCCTTGCAGAGGACTAAAAGTGTTCTTGAGAGGTGTCAGCTACAATGGAAACTGTCTGCACAGCTTTATGACGTGGGACCCATGGACACTGACCAAGTTCACAGCAGTATGAAAAATACAAATAAAACAATGACGCCATTAATGTGGTGGTGCCCCTTGGATTATGATTGTGCCAGGGACTTCAGCCTGCCACTCACTTTCCTTCACTTACCACCAGCTCGACCTGCTTACCTGCCAAAAAAGTCTCATAATAAAAGCCCCAGCCAGATGAAATAAAATATTTTACTCTGTCTTTATTTTTTACGGTATAGTTTAGTTGGAATTTGCCTTGGACAAGCAACTTGCGCAGACTTTGGAAAGCTTAACATATAGTGTGGAGTGCAGGTTGTTAAAGAATCTCATTTTGAGACTACTGACACATGCGCTTTAACTGCTTGGTCAACCCCCCAAATGTCATTACTCTAAACTGCTGAACAAGTAGCTTCACCTCAGATGACCTCATACATACAAAATTAGAAGATTATGCTTAGGTTAGTTTGTATTGAACTTTACAGCCTCTCTCCCTCTCGCTCTTTTGCACTCTCGCTTCCTCTATCTTTATCTTTCTCTCTCGCTCTCTCTGTCTCTCAAAACGCTACAACACATGTTCGAACACAATAATACTCTATAACGTGTACAAATGTTCGGAATGTCACATATTCCTTCAAGCTTGACATTGGCATTCACATATTTTGACGGATTTGAAGCTCATACTGGTCATTATGCTGTGTCTTAACCTGTGTTAAGGGTTCAAATATCAAGTGTGCAAGGAACAGATCCACAACTTTCCATAGAATACATTGGTTCTATTAACATGACAGCCAATATTAAGTATTCTTATACTGTGTTCACGAAAAGTGAAATATTGTAAATCTGCTATGCAGTTATAGACAATGAGCAGTATTGTTAAAACAAAGTGGTAGAGGAGAGCCTGTTTTCTATCTATCTGTAAAGGCAATTTTTAGCTCCAGCTTTTCAATCCACCATAAACAAGATGCTATTTCATAAACGGAGCCTGTGTTTATCCCTAAAACACACAATAAATGCATAAAAGCTCTCTCTTTGCATCTATGATTTAAAGTGTATTGTAGCCTACAATAAAGAGCTATTATAAACGGTTATGTTTTAGAATACCTATTACTGGCCTTGTGTAATGTATTATGAAGGCATCTGTAGCTTTTAGTCAATTAAAGACTAGAAGTAGTATTGAGCTGTTATACATGTGCCTTAAAATACACTTTGGGGTGGTTATTGGTTCTGTATGTGCAGTCAAAGTGCATAAATATAAGAGTTTATTTCTAAAATGCTATATCCACCTATTTTTCATGTGTTTTTTCATCAGAAATGATTGCATATGGGTTCCTTCATGTGTGTGTAAAATATTACTGTTCTCAGATTTTTAATTCAGAGATTTTAGATGTGCATGAAAATCTTTTTTTTTTTTGCAAAACGCTATATATCCATTGGTTAGCTGGAATGGAATGTTTGTACCCTGTATATTTGACTGTGGTATGCGATTGTCTCACCGAGCCATCTTAATATGAATGCACTTACTGTAAGTCGCTCTGGATAAGAGCACCTGCTAAATTACTAAAATGTACATACATACAGATCTCATATTATCAGATCTCAGATCTCTGCATTTAATATTATTCAAATATTGATGTCACAAATGTACAGTTCTTTATTAAAAATGTATTTATTGGTTACATTTGACTGTGTAAAACCTAGCAGTACAACTTATTTATCTGCGAGTGAGGTGGATGTATAGCAGTTTGGAAAAAAAACATGATTATTTGCCTCGGAAATGAAACTATAAACAAATACCTGCCTGTCATTGAACAACCCTATGCCTCGATTATATGGTGAAAAAAACACCAATCTCTTTCATAATTTCTTTAAACATTAAAAGCTCATTTAACATTTCTGAAAGTGGATATATAGCCATTTAGAATGAAATCCTTCATGTACAGTATATGTTACCAAAGTATTCACACACTGTTTTTAATCCATAACTCCATTTGCCAAAAAGGTTGTCCTCTTTGCATGCCTGCTGATCTATCAATAAAATCTAAATAAGTGATACTATTTGTGTGTTTATTCTGAGATGTGTCTTGCTTATGTTCTATTACAGGTGGTTCCTACATAAGTTTTGCAACTGTCACTGTTGTTCTTAGAGGAGTGGCATGTAGCTAAACTAAAATCAAAGCCAGTAATTTGTGGTTGATGGCACACTTTGAGATCAGTTCAATCTCAGTGCCTGAGGCGTCTACGCACAGGACTTGATTAGAGCAAATGACGTGGGAGCTACTTCTGTAACCACAGCTTGGGGTGAATGTCATCGTGGCATTTCTGAATGAGACCATGTGGGAGGATCTTACAATGTACAGTAGGCAAACAAAAACCATTGTCAAAAATAGTAGATCTGATTACAAAAGTCTGACATTTTAAATGTTTTGTTTTTCAAGTATTGTGATGATTTAATCTGTTAAAAATATACTTTTAAATTTGCATAGAGGCTTCTACATTCGTAATCTGAATGAAGGAATTGTCTGGATGCAAACTTGAAGCATCACTAATCAGAAACAACTGATCAACTGTTTTCAAAGCTCTCTGCACTCAACCTGTGGTTTTCTACAAACCCACTCCAAACATTGTGGTGAAGGAACAACTGTTTTGAATCATAAGAACTTCATAGATTCCTGCTTTATCTATATAACAACTGGATTGTGAGCTTCAGGGTAAGACAACAGATCTAATCAAGGCTATAGGACAGTAAGGGAAACGGGGCTTAAGGCTTGGACCCAGGCCTTGTGGGACATTGTTTTACAATGTAATCATTGCAAATAATATGCAATAAATGACATACACACTTAGATGCACTCATGCAGGTAAACATTTACAAACATTTAAATTAAATGGTCATTTTATTCCAAAAATGTTTGTTTACTTCATTATCTTCTACTTTATTGATTTTGAGCCCTTGGGGATAGATGCTGTGTAATCCCCCTAAACCACACACACGCACACATACCTTTCACGTCACATCTCCTCTTGAGGAATTAGAGAAGAGACAAAGGCAGAACATTCTTTAAGCTTCCCTCTGTTCTGAATGGGAGTGTGTATGTCATGTCAGAGGAGTGGGGTGGAGCTTCCTATGGATTCATAAGCCTCTTCGGGTTCCCCCCTCTTCATTCCCTTGGCCTCTTTTACTTTATGTCAGTTCTCTCACTCTCTCGCTCTCTCTCTCTCTTCCCCTCTCTCACTCTATCTCTCCCTTCTCTCCCCCTCTCTTTATTTCTATCTTTCTCTCTCTTTTTGTTTGCTGTCTTTAAGAGGTTTTAAGCCCAGCCAGTGTTTGTAATTAGCTCCCTCATTGATTTGTATTGGGTTCCCAGGTGCCTGTGGGTGATAATGAGACGACCAGGCCCTCTTTCTCACAGCAGGCTGAGAGCAGAAACAGAATCCGGGCTTTGTTCCCTGGACAGGAAAAAGACAAAAAGCTGCTAGAACGTGTGTAGAAGGTCCTCTGGAAAATATGAACAGGCATTCACAGTAAAAAAGAAAGCTCAAATTGAGTGAAACTGAAGGCAGTTATAATGACTGTCACCTCTAAAGTGTGGAGTTGGAAACCCTTTAGGAACCTGGTATTTGCAATTTCTGGGCTATTTTGGAAATGATGCAGAACCCCTTTCCATGAAATATCCAACTCAATGTCGTGGTATAGTTTCTCATTATTTTTTATTATCGTGGAATTAATTTGGGTTTTATGAATGTTAGGTATCAGCATTATGCTATTACAGTACTGTTGATCCCCAAAAACACACCCATTTGTAGTTAAGACCAGGCACCACAGACTGAAATTACATTTTTGACACCCTAACCCTACTTATCAATTTTGAGATTCGTTGGTATTTTGGTCCAGTAATATTAGTATTTTCAAAAAGTAAACATAAAAATGTAAAAATCTTGATAAATGTATATTTTCTTTAGTTTATTATGCTGCCATCATCAAAACTTTATGAATTTTAACCACTTTAAAGTGTACATGCAGCCATACATTTCAAAGCTCACTACATTGAATTGTACATCATTTAAAAGACCATTGCATAGAGAATGTAACAAACTGGACTTTGTGTAGTAACTTACTTTGAAGATATGGTGATTGGGTCTAAATAAGTGTTTGGCGTCATTTTCCTCAGCTTCAGAAGCGTCTACATTCACCAGCTTTTGTGTGGTTATCCTTCGATATACTCTCCAGACTTGCTCAGAGGGAATTGTTGATTTGTTGTTACATTTTGTATTGATAACAATTTGCCAAATATGCATTTTACGTATGTCTTTAATATTTGACAGATAGAAAGATGAAAAAAATATTCATCCACGGTCGTCTCTGAGTAAGTCCCGTCCTGGAGTGTCTTCACAAAATTATATAAAAACATGTAGGGACTTTGTGGGATTTGCAAATATGTGCATATTTAAAGCAATATAGCCTCATTTCTATATTTGTATACAATATTTCAGAAAACTAATACAAAAAAGTATTACATTTGTATCTACATTCAACTGGCGATATGATTAAAGGAAAACAATCCCTATTAGGGTGTGGTGCCTGGCCTTAAATTGTCACATGTTTTCCTTTACTGGAATCACAAAGTGTAGTACATATTGACAAACAAAAATGTATTGCAATGTGTTGTACACTGATATCTGGAGGGAATAACAAAGATCTAGATATAAACGCTTTGTCTTCCAGGTCAGAGTTCAAACTCCCTGGGAAAGCTGTGGGCGTTATTCCCAAACCTTTTAAGATCCATCCTTTTTTCACAAGCCCCACATTTAACTGCACTGCTGCCGGAGCAATCCATTATTGTGTCAAAGTTCTTGTTCTGCTCCGGCCTGGAAGCATGGCACAACAGCTTGTTTTAATTTCAGTAGGAGAAAGCCAGGACTATGTTTCAAGTCCCTCGCTCCTCCAGATGTGCCTTGATCAAGGGAAGTTGACTAAGCGCTTTGTGTCCTTTAAGACACTAATGTGATTATGTCGCATATTTTCAGCTGATTCCCATTGCTATTAGTCATTGTGTGGGGTCTCTGACTCAATGGTCTCTATCAGGATGGAAAGAAGGGAGATTTTTCTTTCAGCTGTGTCTGGTTCCTAGCCAACCAGAATAAAACTTTTTGTTTTGTGTGTGTGTGTGTGTGTGTGTGTGTGTGTGTGTGTGTGTGTGTGTGTGTGTGTGTGTGTGTGTGTGTGTGTGTGTGTGTGTGTGTGTGTGTGTGTGTGTGTGTGTGTGTGTGTGTGTGTGTGTGTGTGTGTGTGTGTGTGTTTGCATGGTGGGGGTAGGGTACCTCAATAGGGAAGCTAAGGGAGTATATAGTACTTGGACATAGAAGCCTGTCTTTGAAGGTTATATGGTAAACTGGAAACTTTGTTAGCTTGCAAATCTTTCCATCCTCTTAAAACCTCTTAAGTTGTTTCTGATTTGAATTCGTTAAGGATACTTTCTTTTGAATTTTCTTCTGTGAATGTGCAATCAGGTGTGAATGTTAAGGATGCTGATTTTGGTCACACTGGACATGAATAGTTACATTAGTTACATGGAGAGAAAATCCTGTAGATTTCCTGGTCCACATCTGAACAAAGGCAGATAAAAATATGTCAGAAAAAGCCTTTGGCACCTGGCAGGATGCATAACTGTATTCTGACCTTTCTACACTCACTTAGCCTTCCACACTGAAATTAAAAGACGGAAAGGAAATCTTTTTGTTGTTGTTGTGTTTAATCAACAAAATGTAAAGTTACATTTAAAATAAAAAAAATTAACGTGCAAATTTTACTTTCTTTAATTTTTTTGTTAATATAACTCAATCAACTATGGGTAAACAGCCTACCAACCAATCACACATGTATACAGAGACCTCCTTACATCCTTGAATATATCATTCTTCACTATTTGAGAATTTCTGCAACGCTTACCACAAATGGGATAGAACATTAATGTGTAATTCAATGGTTCTATCATTTTTTCTGAGAAGCTTATTAATAAGTACCATTGAATTTGGCGGTGGCAGAGTGCGGCCTCAAAACGTTCAAGGTTTTAACTGGGTCTGCACTATCACATTTGTAAAGAAACATTTTGAACGCAACAGAACACTTCAGGCTTTACAGGTCTGACCTTGATCATTTATATGACAGCAGACTTCCCCAGGTATCCCAAAGAATAAAAATCTAACTGAATGTTTCTTCACCTACAGATTTTCTTATTCTGGCAACTGGAACATTTAGAAATGTGATTAGTCATATTGCTATAAACAAATACATTGGTGAATTGCTCTTGTAAAGAACTGCCACATAAGCAGCTTAAGTCGGAAGTTCATATACACCTTAGCCAAATTCATTTAAACTCAGTTTTTCACAATTCCTGACATTTAGCCCTAGTAAATATTCCCTGTCTTAGGTCAGTTAGGATCACCAATTTATTTTAAGAATGTGAAATGTCAGAATAATAGTAGAGAGAATGATTTACTTCAGCTATTATTTCTTTCATCACATTCCCAGTGGGTCAGAAGTTTACATACACTCAATTAATATTTGGTAGCATTACCGTTAAATTGTTTAACTTGGGTCAAATGTTTCTGGAATTCTTCCACCAGCTTCCCACAATAAGTTGGGTAGTTTTGACCCCTTCCTCCTGACAGAGCTGGTGTAACTGAGTCAGGTTTGTTGGCCTCCTTGCTTACACATGCATTTTGGGTTCTGCCCATACATTTTCTATAGAATTGAGGTCAGGGCTTTGTGATGGCCACTCGAATACCTTGACTTTGTTGTCCTTAAGCCCTTTTGCCACAACTTTGGAGGTATGCTTGGGGTCATTGTCCATTTGGAAGACCCATTTGATTCAATATATCCACATAATTTTCGTCCACATGATGCCATCTATTTTGTGAAGTGCACCTGCAGCAAAGCACCCCCACAACATGATTCTGCCACCCCCGTGCTTCACAGTTGGGATGGTGTTCTTCGGCTTGCAAGCCTCCCCTTTTTTCCTCCAAACATAATGATGGTCATTATGGCAAAACAGTTATATTTTTGTTTCATTAGACCAGAGGACATTTCTCCAAAAAGTATGATCGTTGTCCCCATGTGCAGTTGCAAACCGTAGTCTGGCTTTTTTTATGGCTGTTTTGGAGCAGTGGCGTCTTCTTTGCTGAGTGGCCTTTCAGGTTATGTCCATATAGGACTTGTTTTACTGTGGATATAGATATCTTTGCACCGGTTTCCTCCAGCATCTTCACACGGTCCTTTGCTGTTGTCCTGGGATTGATTTGCACTTTTCGCACCAAAGTACGTTCATCTCCAGGAGACAGAACATGTATCCTTCCTGAGCGGTATGACGGCTGTGTGGTCCCATGGTGTTAATACTTGCGTACTAGTGTGTGTACAGATGAACGTGGTACTTTCAGGCATTTGGAAATTGTTCCCAAGGATGAACCAGACTTTTGGAGGTCTACAACTTTTTTCCTGAGGTCTTGGTTGATTTCTTTAAATTTTTCCATAATGTCAAGCAAAGAGGCACTGAGTTTGAAGGTAGGCCTTGAAATAAATCCACATGTACACCTCCAATTGACTCAAATTATGTCAACTAGCCAATCAGAAGCTTCTAAAGCCATGACATACTTTTCTGGAATTTTTCATGCTGATTAAAGGCACAGTCAACTTAGTGTATGTAAACTTCTGACCCACTGAAATTGTGATACAGTGAATTATGAGTGAAATAATCTGTCTGTAAACAATTGTTGGAAATATTACTTCTGTCATGCACAGTAGATGTCCTAACCGACTTGCCAAAACTATAGTTTGTTAAAAATAAATTTGTGGTAGGAAAACTAGTTTTAATGACTCCAAACTAAGTGCATGTAAACTTCTGACTTCAACTGAAATTCTTACATTTTATACAATCTTGTAGCAATGTTACGAAATATGTGCTGTCACCAGTGAAGGTAGTCTATAAAAAATGTTTACACTTTCACAAGGCAAGAATTGCCACAGCTAATTTGAAGTATACTATCTGACCAGTCAGCTTCCCATCTTGATGCTAGCTGTTAACTCGAAGGGTTAGGGTTAGGGATTGGGATTAGGGTTTGGCACGCTAGCAACTGGTTGAGGTTTGGGTTAAGGTTTTTTAAGGCTAAGGGTAGCAAACATTAGCAAACAAAAACATGACACTAACATAATATAACTCCTTACTTGAATCTAATTTCCTGCTTCCCCCTCCAAACAAACATGCACTTTTTTTACCACAGATTTTTAATCGTTCTGTCCAACACAAAATATTCCATTCAACAGGGCTCAGATGCGAGATGCCTAGGTGCCTAGTAGCTTGTACCACAACCATCCCATCAGATTGGTACTGAAAACCCCAAGTCAGTTGTCTCTGTGCAGGTGGAGAGTTAAAGTTAATCAGCATCTCTACCCAAGGTCAGGGAAGGACCCTGACGAGTGGATAAACACCATTGTTCTGCATAGAACCACGTGTGTCATCGAGAGTCGGGGATTACTGTGTGATTTCTGAACTTTGCATTACGACAAACGGGATAATCCTGCTGTAGACAGTTTGTTAAATGCAAGAGCCACTTTCTGGGTTACTCACTGTTTGGAGCAGATTAGTAGAGGAGGGTAGTGGATCTCATATGGCCTGGTCAGGGGCCATCACTGCAGGGCTTAACGGATTAATGCTCCCCTCTCTCTCTCTCTCTCTCTCTTTCTCTCTCTCTCTCTCTCTCTCTCTCTCTCTCTCTCTCTCTCTCTCTCTCTCTCTCTCTCTCTCTCTCTCTCTCTCTCTCTCTCTCTCTCTCTCTCTCTCTCTCTCTCAGAATCGGGGCACTCTGGTATTCTTGTTTGACACTTACAGTACTCTCACCAGTCTAGCTAGCTGAAGTGATTGACTTGTGATGCAATGGACTTCCATGACAAGAGCCATTTTCCTCTAGGGTTGGGGAGGTGGGCTCGGAGGCTAAATCTCTGTTTAAAGACATCACAAGCCTGCTCCATCAACAGACAGGCCATTACAGCATATGTTGGGATAAGATGTAATTTCCCATCTGCTTTATGGCCATTTCTGATCCTTGGGCTCTTGTCAGTGAACTCCTTGGGAGAGATATCATCAGTAATATAAGGAAGACTCTGGCAATACTCAGGGCCTTAAAAGGCACTTCAATTCCCCTGGCCGTGTGGATGGCTTAAGGAATGTGAGAGCACAGGTCACAAGTAAACGGTTTGCAAACACTGTATCGAATTGCGCACATTTAAGTGTCTTAAAACAGCTTGGATGGTCAAATTGAAATATGTGACTTCCGTTTAGAGTAGCCTCAGATATTCCCTAAACCTTAATTACTTCCTGAAACATGGGCTGTCATCATGTAATCATGTGGTGTAAGCACACATGGAGGGAGCACACCGCTAAATTAACTTGTGGGTAATGTTGTTGGACAAATGATGCACCAAGCACTTTGTTTGACAAGATTACCCCACCAAAGTTCTTGGTGTATGCTTCTTTCAACAACAAACCATTTGTTTGCGATAGTTTATTCAAGAACGGATCGAAAATACCAATTCATGCTTTGTTAAAATATCTTAATATGTTTTAATGATGACTTTGGACAACATGTGAATACACATCTTGGAATACAGAGAGGCCATAAATGGTAGTTGGAGTAACGGCTCATTAGATGGATTATATTGGGTGAAGAACTCTGAGTAGCAGAAACAGTAGAGTTCAACACTGCAACACTGGTATGGCCCTTGTATGATGGTGGGGGATTTTTCTACCTCATTATCGGCAAACAGAAACTTGGCATGTGTAATGACTTATGAATACGCTGTTGAGGAGAAAACAAAACAGCATGAGCCCTGGTCAGGCCAGGAGTGCTGGAGTTATAATATGAACAACTTGGCTCCACCGCAGCATCTCTACACATGTTATTGTTTGTTGCCAAACGGCTCTTTAATTAAGAACAACAGTAAATCTGAGGTAAAATAATTGTCGGACTAGTTGAGAACATGTGCCTATATCCCACATTTTCACTACTTCCTATTCCAACCTATCAGGGAGACATTCATTTCAATGGAACCAATTTCCTTCACAATAAATTGTGCAAAAATGAGAACAAAGTAGGGGAGACTATAACTGAGGGATGATTTATGAATCGTTTTCTGACTTTTTCCATGATTTCTTTCCACAGGTGACATATTCTGTTTCAAAGACGTCCTTGAAATGTTTTCCATCCGATTCAGTCCATCTCATCTCAAAAATGCATTCTGCTTTGTGTCTTTCAAATACATTTATGTAACTCTTTTTCATTATTAGTCATTCATAATGTGTGGTGTCTGATCCAGCCCTTGTCTACTCTCTCTCTCTCTCTCTCTCTCTCTCTCTCAGGATTTGCAACCCAGAGACTGTCTTCCTGCTAGGTTCTGTCTTCCCAGCCCACTATAGCTACAGTACAAAGAGTAGCTCTCTCATCTCCCAACCGCAACCACCCTTGCGGCTTGATAAACCCAGCTGTTTCCCCTTGTCTCTCTTGCAAACACACCCTCTCATTCTCTCTCTCTTTCTCCCTCTCATTCTCTCTCTCTTTCTCCCTCATTCTCTTTCTCTTTCTTCCTTTCATTCTCTCTCCCCTTCTCCCTCTCCCTCTCTTTCTCTCTCTCTCTCTCACACACACACACACACACACACACACACCACACACACTTTATGTAGTACATCTCACAAACTCCCCCAAATGAGCTAAGGGAAAACAGGTCATTTATACAGGGGGATTACATTTAAGACAATGACATGTTTTAGCTGGATCTGTCATTGCGTGGGATGCATATCCAGCTGTGTCTCTTCAACCATGATACATTTCACTTGTAAAACATGCTCATTAGTTACTCAACACTTCTTGGGCTGCCAGACAAGGAATTCCTGTTGACAGTTTCCCCACCCTGTTCCCTCCCACACTCTCAGAACCTCCCACCATGAGGGCTCCGGGACTCTCCCTTGCTCTGCTCGTGAGAAAGCCAATCTCCCATAAGTTAAGGGTGAAGTGTTCATCCAGGAAGAGAAGAGCTTATAGATCTAGTAAATCATTTATCATAATGAGGTGCACGGGCTGGTATGTAGTTCAAGAAAAGGCATCTTGGGTCTCTTTTACACTATCATTTGTAAGTAAACACTACAAATGTCAAGTTCGGATATTTATATGTAAGATCTCATTTTGATTCCATATTGTTTTGACACATGTTCGTCTGTATATGGTGTGTGTTTCTTAGCCTTCCTTCTCTTCTGCTTTCCATTCAGTGACATGGACATCGGCCTCTGATAAGGAATGCTCAGTTCCCAGAAGGAGAGCCTGTCCTGCCATATGGCATTGAACCAGCCCAGGACATTTACTCCATACATCCCACAGGCTGCCTAAAATAAGCCATGTGCATTTTTTCCCCGACCAAATGTTGAATAGTTTGAGACCTATCAGGCACAGGGATTCAGGTTTTGAAATACACAGATCCTTTAGATCTTTTTATGTTTTTATTAGCCAGTACAGAAAATTGTAACCAGAATTTGACACTTTACTTGACATGTTTGCTAAGTCAATTTTATGAAGATCGCGTGTGATTGTATGATCAACAATCAATCAATAGGGGGCGGTAGTACTGCTTCGGAATGTTGGATAGAGCTCTCTTCTGTTTACAGAGGTATGGTTTACCACACTAACACATGAGGAAGGTTAGCGGACTCCATGGTTAGCGGACTCCATGGTTAGTGGACTCCATGGTTAGCGGACTCCATGGTTAGTGGACTCCATGGTTAGTGGACTCCATGGTTAGCGGACTCCATGGTTAGCGGACTCCATGGTTAGTGGACTCCATGGTTAGTGGACTCCATGGTTAGTGGACTCCATGGTTAGCGGACTCCATGGTTAGTGGACTCCATGGTTAGCGGACTCCATGGTGAAGGAAGTTTCTGATGAACTTCACCAACGGCGTGGAGCCGAGACAAGGCTTTGTGGAGTCTAGCTCCGACTACATTGATTTGCCCAAGGTCAATACTTAAAAAAATATATAATTATGAAATGCCCACCTTGTTCCCATGTTTCTCATCTGTAGTTGCGTGCCTTTCTTTGTTTGCTGAAATCCATACTTTTTCAATGAACGTTAATAAAATACAACAACCATTTGCTCTGCGTTGCCATCTTAGAGAAACAACAATGAACAAACAGCCGGTGGTTGTATTTGATTAACGTTAAATTGAAAAAGTATGGATTTCAGCACATAAAGAAAGGCACGCAACTGCGGAGGACAAACAAGGTGGCCGTTTTCTTGGACAAATCGATGTAGTTGGAACTGGATTCCACAAAGCCTGGTCTCGGCTCCACACTGTTGGTGAAGTTCATTAGGAACTTCCTTCACCATGGAGTGGAGTTTTGTCTACTAGAGGAAGGTCAGCCTTGAGCTTGTCCCTAGAATTGAATTAAGACAACCTCCTTTGATTCTACAGCATAGTTTACATTTGGCTGGAATTCCTTCCTTTGAGGTGTCAGAGTTGACTGTACAGCAGTGTTCCTCCTTGGAGCTTCATTTCAGGAATGCAAATGCCTTGGGCCCAGACAGGCAGTGATTTATCTCCTCATCTATCCTTGCACACAACTGCTTGTGCCCTTGTGTCTGCCTGTTGCTCATTCCTTCCTCCTCTCAGTCAGCGCGTCTAGCATGAGCCCTGGGACTCCCCCGCATGCCCCTGTCTGCCCTACCTCCCTCCACACACTCTCACCCTGGCCCTGGTGCCTCCCCTAACCCTGCCACAGCAGACAGTGACTCTGGGGGGGGGCACAGTCAACCCTGATAGGGTCAGTCTGGTCAAAACCATGTGGGGAAGGTCCCTACACTTAGAGTATCAATAATATGAGTACTCACTTTGCTGAACTGAGAGGCACTGCAGAGTGCATTACTACTTACTGTAGTGTGTGCTGTGTAAGAGTGACCTGATATCCACACTTGCTTTCTGCCAACAGAGATTACTCTCAGAGGAGCACAGTGGGAGCTCCTGGCAACCCAACATGCTGCTCCCTGACTCATGTGGATGAACAGAGCATGTGCGGGAATGGATGCAGGTTTATTTTTCCTGTCAGAACAGGGTATGAACAGCAGCAGGGCCAGCGCCTGTGAAAAAGTCTCATATTTCTAAAACACTGTGGCCCACCCTTCAGTAGAGCAATGGTACAAACGATGGCTAGACATGTTTGCCTGTATCCTTGTATTTCATCTTCAGATGTCCCCTGTCCTTTTGCACTATGAACCTCACCTTTCTCCTACAGCTCCTCCTGCTTCATCTTGAGTTCTAATTTCTTAGTCCATGCTCGTTGTAGGGTGCTGCTGAGAAACTACCGCCTGGTGTGAGGTCAGGTGTTATTTATCACAGCCGTCTCACTGGGAGTTGACATTCTTAAAGGTGTTCTAATTGAGTCTCCTTGTCTTTTCTAGGACACCAACAGATATATCTATGTCAGGACACCTCACAGCTATATATTACCCGCTTCACAGAGGAAGACAAGAGATTACTTATCATTCTTCATGAGCTTAATACAGAGCGGGAGACACATCTATCTCAAAACATGGCGCTTTACACATTTTCCGGTATTTGCATAAATGCTTTATAAATATGCATATCACTATTTTCAGAGGTCACACAGAGTTAGTAAGCATTTTCATTTTAGTAAGTTATATTAGGTAACCTGCCAGGTATGCCTACAAGCAGAATGAAGTACATCCTTGATCATTCAAACAAGGTGTTTGCGTCACACTTTATTTGAGTAGTCCAGATAGTCCATCTGTAGATGCTCTACAGATAATCATACTATCAACAAACTATCTGTTGATAAGCAACTGCTTGCTAAGGTTACAGTTATGCCTAGGTTTAGAATAAGGGTTAGGATAAGGATTAAGGTTGGGGTAGGGGTTAAGTTTAGGGTGAGGATAAGGGTTAAGGTTAGGGCTAGGGTTAAGGTTAGTAGATAGTTAGTTGAAATGTTACTGATGGACTTTTTAAATAAAGTGTTACCAGGTGTGTTTGCTAAAATTCTTCTATTTGATAGTTCATTGCAAATGATGGGGGATGTTTCACCCTGTTTCCGTATGATTGTAAAACCGACAGGGCAACAGGATCTTTAACTTTATCAAAGTTACCTGATGCCTGAATAGTTCAAGACCACAGCTGTGTTGCAAAGAACAAAAAAATCAGGCCAAACCCTCTGACAGTGTTGACATTTATGGGGCAAAGGCTCCATGCACATTTGCGGAGGTCATCGGAAAGTAAACACCTGTTAATGGTTACCTGCATGACGACCAGATAAACAGGTCAAGGTAATGATTAAGCCAAGGTTGGTTAGGTTATAGGCCATGTGTGCACAAAAGCATGTTGGGCGAAAGCAGGTTCATGCCGGCGCTAAGGAGCGAATGTAATTGTTTTAGGACAGGGATCTTTGACTTGTGATGTGTGAAAGCAGTAGTTTTAGAGGGTACCTCTGGAGCACTTTAGAAAATTGGGGAGCCACACAGACACTTGATCGCAGGGACAGCAGTAAAATATGCCTGTTGAAAGCCATCAGAACTCTTATGCAGGTATTGTATAGTGGGTGGGTTGTTGGCTGTTCATTGTAAAAATGAAGACAAAAAGCACTCTCAAGTTCACAAGGTCACTTCCAGCCCAGGGATAAAGTAAACTGAGCGAAACTGCACAAGCTGCAACTTATCAAGCCGCCTGCATGCCAGAGTTTTTTTCTTGTTTTCTCACTTTTGTGAGTGTGAATGTTTTTGAAAACAAAACAGTGAGCTTACTGTCCTCAGCACAAGTATTCAACATCAGCAAGATAACAATTCACACATTTCTGCTTTGTAAATTAATACAATACAAGAGTTGTATTTATTTATTGCAGAAAGGACATGATACACATACTTGATAAAAACATTTAAATTGGGTTTTGAACCCCAACATTTAAAGTCCTTGAAAAAAAAACATTTTTGTGTGCCATGAAATAAAAGAAAGTGTCCCCTTTTGTTTGTCCATGGTCATTTTTTTTTTTTAATATAAAAATGTGGTTACCTTGTTCAATGAAATGTCAAGCTAGTGAAAGAGGAGAATTGAAGGCTACTTCAAGGCTAGTGATTCAGTGACGAGGCTGTAAGTACTGTCCTTTCACAGTGTACACTCGTCAGTCCTTGAGGGTCCAGGAGAAACATGAGGGTAATCATAGGCATCAATGGAATTCACCATCTTTTTGCCCTCATGAAAATCTGTTGATGATTTTGTGGAAATGTGAAGCGTTTCCTCATTGTTCGCCACCATGCTTCTGACACTTGAATAATGTGTCAGGGCATGGAGACATTACTTCTTCTGTATGAACCATTTCAACAGTTGATCATCCATAAACACCATAGGAACATATGCATAAAACCTCCATATTTGTGTACATGTTTTTTCCTTTTTCATTACCCTAAAATTAGGAAATAAACTGTGAAATGTTTTAGAGTGCTTTAAATTTCATGCACTTCAACTCTCCATCAGACGGGATTGGAGATACAGCTACTGTTGAAAGTGTGAAGGTTTGCCAGTTTTCTGTCAATAGTTGCTCAATATCAGGCCAGGTTGATGTCAGGCCAGGTTGGTGTCAGGCCAGGTTGATGTCAGGTCAGGTTGGTGCTTGTAAGGTGTTTCTGTATGGGTGGTGTAATTTGTCCAAAATTAATGGCGTGAAGCTAATCTATAATATATTTTTATAGAGTAAATCAACAACAAAAAAATCAAGAACACCAAGTAAGTAACAATTATTACCTGTTATACTACTGGTTGAAATGGTGTTGATTTATTTCAGATAACTGCACTCTTGCAAATGTTGGCTAGATTGCTTTTATGTAGTTTCAACTAAATATACCTTATTATAGTACCATATCAATAAATCGGATCTAACTTTCCTTCAACCAGTGCAGTACTCCTGTATAGTCTCTCGGACATGAAACTACATTTATGTGGAATATGACTTTACCTAATGTCACATTCCTGTGTGACCACTGCATATCTTTCCAATTTGGTAAACCTGGGTCAAGCTGAGATAGGATGACATACAAATCATTTTGTGGTATTCTAAAAGATCATAATCTTAGTAACTCAAGTCTGTGTTAATCAAAAAATGTGATGTTTTCATTGTTATTAAGCCCCCCAAGACCTAGATTGGTATCATAAACCCGACAATAGGCAAAAAGTGGAGGAAACCTTATTTTGTAGGAGTGAGGAAATAAAACACTGGCATAAACTACACAAGTGGGAGGGTTGTACAAGTATATATCACCCCAGCAAATAGTGTAACATTTAAAAATGAGAAAAAAGCAAGGGTCATCTGGTTTCCACTAAGATAAAATGGTTCACTGGGAGTATTTTACCAGCCTCTTTGTTACTGGGAGGTGTCCATGCTGCTCTCTCTATCATCATCCAGTTGACACAACATTAAAGGCTTCAAACAGACGCGCTGGGTCCCTTAATCAAAAACTAATTGTAATAGATATTGGGGGAGTGCTAACACTCTGACCGCTCAGGCTGGTATCAGTCATCCAAAGCTGGAGATATCATTAAATTCAACACAGTGATAGCTGAGACAGGGCAAAATAAGTGTGAAGTGCTCCATTTACTCTAATACCATACTCCATGAGATGAGTTCACAGTGAGCTTATCAAGCTGTGTTAAAAAGGAATTGATAAACAAAACAGGAAAGTGATCCCTTCAAGGTGTTTTGATATGAGCTTTTTTTATGCCAGAGAGTATCTTTATTTTGGCCAAGGCTCATTCCTTGACACTACAACGTGTGGTCTACTGAATGGCTGTTTTAGCTTCAATCCCCAACAAAGGTTAGCATGTCACCTAGCTAGAAAGTAGTGATGATAATATTTTAGAAATATTTTAATATCAAAAATAAGAAATTGCAAGTTTCTTTGTTGTAATAGTTTTAAATCCAGTCACAGATACAGTAGCATAACAGTCAAGATGTCGTGAAACAAAAAACGATTGGATTTAAACATGTGTATGTGCGTTCTTGCGTGTGAAGTGGATGTGTGTATGCATTATGCTATGATAGGGATTACTAGTTGGTCATTCCACTTTTAAAAAATTGAGCAACACAAGGTTTAATTACACTAATTGATTCCTTTTGCATTTTGATTAGTGAAAGTCATTATAATAGCAATTCTTCCCGTTGGCTTGACATGTTGGTACTTTAAGGAGGTTTTTCTTATATTAACCTTCTTGACAATTCTCAATTTAGCATATTGGAATCGCTGTCAAATTCCATGAGCAAGGATGTAGCAGGCTGTCTTGTCAGAATGCAATCCCCATCTCCTGAGATGATTGGGTTAGGAATTAGGAGTACAGATACACTTGCCTTCCTCACCATGTCGTGGCTTTGGCAGAGTTCATTCTTTTGTAGTTAGTTATGCAGCCTCTAACCATCTCAATCTCTGCCATGTGGGTGTTAACGACTTGACTATAAGTGTACATTTGACAAGAGCTCGGTTTGTATAGTCAATTAAAAGGTTGATGGTGGAATTAACGTTAGTATTAATGTAGGCTTTTATAGAGAGTACTTTATGCCTCCACAGTGGATGGAGGGAGACCTAACCCAATCCTTTCCCCAATGATTTTGACTGCACTTCTAACTGATACAATCAGTTTCCACTAGCATTGCTATATTCTCCAAAAAAAGATAAACAGATCATTCTGGATGTTCCTAAATAACCAAACAAATGCTAAAATAGTTTGGCGTAAACAACAACACCCTAGGAAGTTGAAAATAAGCTAAAATTTGAAAGAAAGGTGAACTGTCTCTTTAAGCACCCATGGAACCCCTACCTAAACTGGACAAGGGAATTGGATTTCTTCCTCAACATTGACACATATCATCAGGCAACTGCCAAAAGTTTGAATGAGCTTTGGTGTGCAGTCCCAACTTTCTATGTTTCATCAGTCCTATTCACGTCTATGTTTACGTATAAAGATAATGATATGCCCATTGATATCTTTGATACAAAACCCACATGTCTAGGATTTTCTATTCAGAAATGGGGGGCATATTTACCACAATATCCAGTTGTATGATGCTAAGGAGTTAAACTGTGTACCCTATCTGGACACTGGGTTGGGAAAGTCCGTTTTCTACTACCAAAAATGTATGCCTGAGCAATGTAATTGGGAAAATGCATGCAGTACCCACCCAGCACCACCACTCCTTCTGCTCTTCCTTGTGGATAACAAATGGGCCTTTTCTCTGGGAATTGAGGCTAAACGATGGTTTCACTTAGAGAGGAAAGTGACTGTCCATCTTCATAACAGTTTCTCCATCAAAGAGCAATGAATCCCATCCCATCCCACTGGCTTTGATTAAACACAGGCACTGGATATCCTCTCTGTGTAGGTCTGCAAGCCAGCCCCTGTGTCAGCCTCGCACCTGCAACGATCAGCTTCTACTCTTGTAAATATATATATATATATTTTTAAATACATGCATCTGCCCAGGGGAGCACACCTCCATTTGACACCTCCATTTGATTCAAATTACCAAAGGCATTTCTTATTGGTGAGGTCACATGGAAAACGCACAGGTCACAGAGTTCAATGGCTGAGGGAATTTCACTCTTTGTTTACCTTTAAACTTGTTTGGGCTTTCTCTAATTGTGGAGTGAGAACACTTTTCAAAGTTTAAGCCTCTTATAATTGTAATTACTTCTAAATATATCTAACAACAAACAATATTAGATTGAATGTTACAATTAAATATTTACCTATAGCATTTTACCCTGCTTTATACAGATTGTCGCCTATTTATAGTATATAGGTGCAACATTTGCAACTATGTTGATATACAGCTATGTACATATACAGCAATTATGATATACAGCTATGTTGATATACAGCAATGTTGACCTACAGCAATTATGATGCACAGCTATGTTGATGTACAGCTATGTTGATATACAACTGTGTTGATATACAGCTATGTTGATATACAGCAATTATGATATGCAGCTATGTTGATATACAGCTATGTTGATAAACATAAATTATGATACACAGCTATGTTGATATACAGCTATGTTGATATACAGCTATGTTGATATACAGCTATGCTGATATACAGCTATGCTGATATACAGCTAGCTATGTTGATATACAGCTATGTTGATATACAGCTATGTTGATATACAGCCATGTTGATTTTCAGCAATTTGACAAACTAGGGTGATGGTAAGGGCTAGTAGATAGTTAGTTGAATAAAACAAAATAAGAAGAAACACACTGATTGGCATGGCATTGGGCTCATGGTCAGCCAAATCTAACGAATCCTGGCATGTGTTTGTATTAGGCTACTTTAAATTTTAAGGGGGTAACATTTTACACCACTCTTGATGATAATTTAACTTAGTCAAAGATATTACCCTGTAAGACAACAAGCTAAGTCAACTGAGTTATGCTGATGCCACACAACAAACCGTGAAAGCTTAAACACACCAATGCCTGTTACACTGACACTTTTAAAACAGCAAACATTGTCCCACATGATGTACTCTGAGAAAGGAGTTCCTTAGTACATGTTGCACAATCATTTGGCATAATTGTTTTGCCTTGTCGTTTTACCTTGTCAGGTAAATGGCTTTTTTTCTGAGCAGAAAGACACTGAATAACTCCCACACAGATCCAGGATGAAAAGGGAGCTCTCTTTAGATCACAGTGTATTGATGAATGTTAACAGTTTAAAACTTAATCAGATACTGAAGTAGACTTAAGCATGCTGAAGGTGCACCTATAAAGTGACATCGTGTGTCTGTCACACAGAGGTTGTGTAGTGTTCAGACATTAGCTAATGTCATTTTCTCGTCAGTGAGGTCAAAGGGCCTAATCTCATGTTATAGGATTTACTGAAGCCTATTATCTCATGGGGTAAACGGCTGGCCCTGTGACAAGGTGTTAGATAACAGTCTGAATATCCTAACAATTTCTAGTGCTACGAAATACGCTTACACCCTCATCATTTTTTATTTTAATCTAACCAAACCCTAACCCGGACGATGCTGAGCCAATTGTGTGCCGTCCTATGGGACTCCCAATCACTAACGGTTGTGATACAGCCTTGAATCAAGCCAGGGTCTGTAATGACCCCTCTAGCACTGAGATGCAGTGCCTTAGACCACTGCGCCACTCGGGAGCCCATAGACAATGGCCAAGAGGAAGTCTATGACATGGAATATCCAAGGCAGTTTTTTTTTATCTTGTCCTTTTGTTGTAATGTATTCACTTTGTTTTCCTTATGACAAATGCAACAATTAGGCCTATTCCCTCTCACTAGGATTACGATGTGTCAACCTTGGCAACGTCTTGATGGCACCAGCTCTTGTGGATCAGTCCCTCGGGCTTCATTGAATATATTTCTCCCTTAATACTCATTCCCTATTTGTGTTAACATGCTGGGTCACCTGTCTCACAGCTGTCCATGTGACTGGATCTGCCTTTTTGTCATCACTACCTGCAGTAGTGACTCTACAATAAAGAGTCATTATCTATACGCCCACAGTCTTGTGTACCCTGCACAAAGCCGCTGGAAGAATCCTGGCCTTGTCTTTTATAATTCATTTCTGGTGGGTATAAATGTCAGTGTCCTTTTGTGAGGATTACAGACATTCCCACATTAGGGCTGGGCTGACCGTTCCATGAGGAATCGTGGGAGTAGAATAGAGCATTTGATTTCAGATAATGTTGAACGAGACAAATGCCACTGGACTGGCAGGGGCCCTTTGTCTGAGCCTGGCTGGAGTTGGAGACCTGAATCTGAGACAGTCTATGTCAGTGAGTGCTTGAAGAGAAGAAAACGGCAGTGCAGTGTGGAATTCACTGACTGTTATAATACAATTTGTCAGGTTTTATGATGTTTGTGACAGCTGAAATTCATCCCCTTAACCTTTAAAATTCCATCTCATTACGCCACGAAAAGCCATCTAAGATCCTAATTTGTAATTTTGTACACCATCATTCATCAGGACCCATCTAAGGAGAACTCTGTAGTTTCCCCTGTGGTTGCGCAACAAACACAATCACTACTGATACAAAACCCGAACATAAACATTGCTCGATAATATGCCAATCTTTTCACCTGTTGCACTTCTTTGAATTTGCACCTGCAAAGATACTCCCTCGGTCCTCCAAAATGAGGCTCCCTCGCTCCTCCAAAACAAAAACAAACAACTGTTAGGGCCAGAGAGGAAACATAAACTACAGAGTGAGCTCTGCAATGGCCTTGTGCTTTTTCAGATGATTTTCAAACAGAAGTCTGTATAGCAATATCTGTGGCCCACCATGAAATTAAACAGAATTTGGTTACTCTTTGTTTGGATCCTGGAAGGATCATGTGGATCAGGTCAAATAGAGCATATCTGCATTATGTACATGAGTACAAAACACTTGTAGCACAAACAATGGCTTGAAGAGATCCTCCATAAGTTCAGTAATCGGTATATTGATTGTTAATGTCATCATGTGTTAGTATAGAAGCAGTCATGTGGCAGGCAGAACAATTCAAGGGCCTCATTGTTCATTCATCAGCACCCCTGATTGGGCCCATGTCTTGCTTAGCTACAGGCTAGCTAGATAAAGATCACTAGATGATTGGGCACACACATTCTTAACATGGCTGACCCGTGACATCTCAGAGGCAGGCGGGGAGCCTGTCATTATGTGTACAATGCTCTGCTTTCTTCTCTCTTATCTTTACCGATGACATTGAGAGTTTTTGCATTAACTCATTAACGGCAAGACTCATCATTAAAGGCATCAAGGGGACCATAGGCGTTGTGCAGGGGCGGTGACACTGCAGTGAGGAATGTGACCATGGCCCTCCTGCACCCTGATGGAGACTTTAATAATCCCTGGGGGCAGTTACAGGTCTTGTTGGTCTACGTTGTCAACTCAGCTATTTTCATGTCATCAGACACTGGTCTGCACACCAGAATAGTAAAGCTTCTCCAAAATCCCGATCACATATATATATATATATTTTTTGCGGTACCACATGTATTACAGCACCATTACTTAATTTTGACCATGCAAAAGAGAACATTCTCTCTCCCTTAGAGATCCTTAGATGAGTGATTGCTGCTCTTGGATTCCAAAGGCCAAAGTTCCTGTCCTTTTAAAGTTTAAAGTTGGTCATACAGAGGTCTGGACACCTTAATCTTTATTATTGATAGGGTATCTGGTTCCACTCTACAATGCAAGCACTGTACATAATAAACAAGGAATACCATCCTTTCCACAGATCTGTGGAAGCAGCCTTTTCACAGTGTTTGTTGTTACTGTATGTCACCACAATTATACCAAGGAGGAGAAAAATAACTAAAGTGTCTGTGAAAGATTGATAGCTTTGGTCTTTGGTTCAATTATACATTAGAATGCAAGTCCCTCTGGGATACAAAGGCTCTATTTGTGATTAAGAAACAGGCTCCATAATAGACTGATGGTGAAAAAGTTTGCTCCCTCTTACAAACAGGCAATTAGCTTGATGAAATGGCCCCTACTTTTTAGTGTCCTGGATATGTAAACCGATATTATAATGAAGTGTCTGATAGTTTATGCTACTGTTTCACCTTGAGCCATACAGGAAGTGGTGTTATAGTTTATGGGGGCTTTGTCCTGCATTGGCTGACACAAGCTCATGACCAGCACAGTCAATGAACAATGCAAACTTGAAGAAACAGAAAGAAAGAAAGAAAGAAAGAAAGAAAGAAAGAAAGAAAGAAAGAAAGAAAGAAAGAAAGAAAGAAAGAAAGTAGATCCTATGATGATGGTGGTGCTGCTGGCAAATACTGTGTAGGTGCAGTGTGCCAAAGTGACAAAGACCTTTTTAACAGCCTTGTGTAAGTAATGCTGAGGCCTGGAATATTTTTTTGTTACAGGACTCACAAACAAAACATAACAGTTTTATTATAAGAGCTGTCCTGTTCCTAGGTGCTGAGTGGTTTCTACAATTATGTGGAAAATATTGTCAAACAACAATTGGCGAAGTTGGTAGGTGTTGTATTGTACAACAACCGACGAAGTTGGTAGATCTTGTACAACAATTAACAAAGTCAGTAGGTGTTGTACTAAGGTTGTTACACTACGCCTTTCCTTCAGAAAGTGCTTTCCTGTGCTTAATTTGCACAAGTTTCTTGCTCCCGTACCAATGGCTCTCCCAGCAGTGCCAACCCACTTCTGACAACAATATAGCTAATTCAGTGGTAGCCCTACTGGGACTTGAACCTGGGTCTCTGAGATTGTCAATCCAACACCTTAGTCATTACAACAAAGAGGAATGACTCAGTGAGACCACAAATAAGATTATCCCCTCCAGATACAGACCTAACTCTCAACAAGATCTTCTAGTTTCCCTTTTAAATTCAACGTAATATGTATGAACATCTATTTTTGCGCGTTACAGGATCGAAACAGAAACAACTCAAAGGGTGAAGTTTAGGTATTAATACCGAGTGGTTAAGGTCAGGGCTATGGTTTGGGGAAGGCTTAAAACCAAATAATATAAAATGACGCGCTATTACCATCAGGTATAATCCGTATTCTCAGTATTCCCGTGGCTTGCTGAGCTTTGTGAATTGCGTAGCGCAGTGGTTTAAGCAGCAGGCTTCTCCTCCGAGCATCACAAATTCGCTTCTAATGCTGGGCAATCATTTTTAATTTCTTGGGTGAGCGCAGAAGGTGGCATATATCAATGATCTCTGAACTTTTTTTTAACTTCTGGAAATCGCCATCTGTGTTTTTTGGTTATCTATGTGAACTGCAATTAAGCTCCAGCTCTGAGCATCAAGAGTTAATTCCTAGTGCTGGGCAGTCGTTTTTCTTTTTTTTTGGTGAGCACAGAGGAAGGCATATATAATTGTTCTCGGGACCTTTTCAGAATCTGAAATTGCTGTCTATTTCTAGCGATCACTCTGTAACTATAGCTGTATATATGGAAAACACCTATTTGTTCATATCCAGAATGTGTCTGAGTTCTGCTGTGGGTAAACAAATAGTAAGGGTAACAACACTGTACCCTGAGGTACCTCTTGTCAGCAGGTGGAATTGGATAGAGTGATTGTAAACAAATCATAACACAAGTATTCCTTTGGAAGGGATGTGCTTGCAAGAAGGGGTGAGTGGGGTCTAATATGGAAACAATTACATGAGAGAAGGTGACTCATTGCACAGGAATTCTGTACAAAGTTTTTTCATATCTCTTTGTTCATCTACAGGTCAACATAATTTACGCAATTGCAGAATACAACTGCTATGTCAGAATGGGTATTGTAGCCTACACATGGTGCTTGACAAAGTTCAGCATTTCTCTTTGTTTAAAGACATTTTTCAAGCGTGACCTGATTTGTACATTTTGAACAAGTAACAGCCTAAGGGCTCTATTGAATATGTAAGGCTGAAGCACTACAGATTCCGCAATAGAAATGTAAAGGTAATTTCTGATTGATGCAGTGTTTACTGTGAAAGCAGTCTCCGCTGAGGCGGGAACATTGCCTTTAAATTTCATTCACGCTGTAAAGCTGAACTTCTGCGATGCGGATTGAATAGAGCCCTAAGTCTATGAGCAGTGTGACCCAAATCCTGTAATGAATCCTATTTGTGTACTGTTGATATTCCTATTCATGCCCTTAGTTTACATTAGTCATTGACACTAAGTTCATTAAAAAAGGAAGCTGACAAAGTCAAAATGTATAATAAGGTCATTGGGATGTTTACCTATGGTGAGAATGCTGACTTCCACTGTGTTCATTATGTAGAGTAAGATTTCATTAGAGAAACCAACCTGACTTGTAATTTCAGTCAGGGATTAAATATATTGAGACATTTCTCACAGCAGTTTCAGTTTGATTTTACATGATTGACAGAGGGATAAATGGGGAGCAAGCGGTCCATGGTCTGGTAGTGCTGAGACCTAGACATGAGGGTATCAACAGCATTACCTTTCTGTCAGGAGCTGTGCCCTTCTCCCAGGGATATAGCCACAGCCACACCCTTCTCAGCAGTGAGCTCTGCTAATGTTTCATCCGTGAAGGAAAATCTAGACCATAGAGGGCCAAGTGGCCGTATTAGTTAACACTCTTGAACAGTCTACTGATCTTGTGAAAATATGTTTTAAAAAGCCTCCTCAGACATAAATTGAATAAAGGATTATTTCTTGCACAATAAGGAAATGGTTTGGACAAAAGCTATGCAATCTGCTGCTACTCATGTGCTCAGCGGTGCTAACGTTAACAAATGTTACAACAAGAAAAGCATATGACCTGAAGCATTAGCCAGTATATGACCTGATATGATGAGTTGTATAGACAATAAGGTGACTTCCTGGTCATTCACTACTTTGGTTTAGCCTGAAGGGTCTCAATGAATAATTACAAGCCTGATAGGTCGTGGTGTAACAGATTCATTCAGATGATTATCTTGATAGAGCTGCCATTTCGAACAAGATGTGTGGGAGTTTCAAGGGTGGCTAGACAGTTTAAAATATTGTTATTTTGTAGCTTTACCTTTACATACCTTTAGTTACTTACAATATATTACCTTTCCAATGCCTGGTACAGTAAATTATTTTGATATTCAACTTCATCCTAGATTTGTCCACATTTCTGCTACTTCAACTGTTATAGGTGATAATTATGACGTGTAAAACCCACATTTTTGCCAACAACTGTGTTGTGGAAAGTTCTCTGGCATGCACAGCTGATACCATCACAATAATGTTTTGTTCCGGATACAAAATTATACGCATTCATGTCCAATGTATTTAGTATATCACATCACACCCATAAAGGTTGGATGTCACAAACTATCGTTAATGTTAGTTCAAATACCTAGCAATGAGAAACTTACAGTGGTTACTTCTAAAATAGCAATGACACATAATAGCCAAAGCTGCCTGCATGGTAGCTAGTGATTACCCTAGTCAACGACAAGCAATGTCAAATTGTTCATCTGAAGTTCAAGACGTTTGGCCACAAGGTAAGTACAATTGTTGAAATGTTTCACAGTGTAGGCATGATAAATTGTGAGAACTGATGTAAAATTAACAAACTACTGGCCTCTCAACTAGATGAAAGACCTAGTCACATGGGGCATGGTTATGTTGCTGGTCTGGTTACTGCAGCTGCTCTGGTTTGGAGGGATCATATAAACATTACACTATCTGTCTATGTAATTGTTCCCAAATCTTGTTTGACAATGTTTTTTATTGCAGACACTTCACATGCTTCCTGAACATAGCTGAGCCTTTTTGGCACTGTTGTAAATACTACAACTCAGCACTCATTAAATCTAGTGCCGAGTATGGGATGTTTCCAGTCTTTGGTACTGTCTCTGATCACTCTCTAAATGCAATCGCCACACATGCCATATGATGATTCATGGCTCAACCACACAAATGTGGGGTTTCCCTTGTTTCAATGGAAAGTGCCTTACTTTTAAATGGATAATTTTCCATTTTGGCTTTATTGAAATGAACATATTAATTGAATTGATGAGCTGAAGGCCAAAGAGGGACCTCTGTGTTGAGGTGGATCCTGAGTCAGCAGGATGGTCTTCTTCTGTAAGGAAAGTGTCAAAGGGTGAAAGGGAGCATTTTATAGTGTCATGACTGAAATGTTAGGTTTATTTACATGCAATACCAGTTACCTCAAAAGCCCATTGATACAATAATGTATTGTATTAATATTTTCAGATTCTGAAAAGAAGTCTACAGTTTAAAACTTAGACCCTGCGGGACGGTTGAGCTAACATAGGCTAATGCGATTAGAATGAGGTTATAAGTAACAAGAACATTTCCCAGGACATAGACATATATGTCATTGGCAGAAAGCTTAAATTCTTGTTAATCTAACTGCACTGTCCAATTTACAGTAGCTATTACAGTGAAATAATACCATTATATTGTTTGAGGAGAGTGCACAGTTTTGAACATGAAAAGTTATTAATAAACAAATTAGGCACATTTGGGCAGTCCTGACACACAATTTTGAACAGAAATGCAATGGTTCTTTGGATCAGTCCAAAGCTTTGCACATACACTGCTGCCATCTAGTGGCCAATATCTAAATTGCAACTGGGCTGGAATAATACATTATGACCTTTCTCTTGCATTTAAAAGATTATGGTACCAAAAAAAATGTATTATCTTTTACCAGATCTAATGTGTTATATTCTCCTACATTCCTTTCACATTTCCACAAACTTCAAAGAGTTTCCTTTCAAATGGTACCAAGAAAATGCATATCCTTGCTTCAAGGCCTGAGCTACAGGCAGTTAGATTTGGGTATGTAATTTTAGGCGAAAATTTAAAAAAAGATCAAACTCACTAGAGTGGACTTTTGGTTAGGAAAAAGGTAAAAGGCAGACAGGTATATACAATTACAACCTGCTGAAAGACTGCCCAGGGACAGGACGAATCAAACCTCAGTCCATGTTTCCAAGCGGTCCTCAATAGAAAACAACCTGCTTCCAATTAGAGTACAATCCACACGCCAAATCAATCTCTCTCCTTCCCTCACTCTTTGATTACTTCAGAAAATATTTATATTTCCTAATAACTTGAGTTTAGTCCAATGGCCCATGATTAAGTCCAGACTCAGACGGTGAAGGCAGCGAAAACATTGTATTTTCTGTATGTTCTCACATTTGCCTCCAAATAGAACCTTGCAATGTATGCTATAAAAATGTCAGTTTCAGCTGTGTAATAAATAGATATTGAAAGCTTGTACAAACCATTTTTTAAAGAATTTTACACTATTGTTTCATGTTAAAGATAAACATAAATTGTGCAAGTCATGACAAAAGAAGGCATTTTTCATTGTTTGTTAATGTCGCCAATTCCATCTGGCCTTCACGACAGACATGAGAATGAGAATAATTGTGTATCAATTCAACATTACGAGACAAATACAGCTGAAGTAAGTTGCTTTGTAGATTTTATTAATGTCTTAAAATTTGTGATCCACAATTTAAAGATAGTATTATTCATTAGTATTGGTGTAAATCTATAAATTATGTTAAAACATGACAACATAAGATCTGCAATAAAGCAATTTCTAATGGTTTTACAAATCTTTACATCTTAATCTATTATCTGTGATATAGTTTTGCAAAAGGTCATCAAGTGTACGCTATTTACACCAGGTCATCTAGAATCATTCAGTTCATCAATTAACATGATTTTCAGAATTTAGTTTAGTTTAGTCAAAAGTTGAGTCAATAGTTTAGTCAATGGCCACATTGGGCCTTCAAATAAAACAATGACTGTAATCAATCTCTTTTGGCATAAAGTGAATGTACACCAAAGCACACTTTTCCCGACAAATCCTTTTAATCTTCACCATCACATTTCAATAGGTGGCCACATCCCTACCATGTCTCAGCAGTCTGACTCTCAGGAAAGCCAGGAGCAGATCTGTCAACTGGAGGTCACCAGTCACCGAGGGGGGAGGGGGGGGGGGTACATTGGGTGAAACAAAAAATGTGATGCTTTCATTTGGTCAGAGAAAGAAAATTCAGATATTATTATTACACAGTAATAGCATCATGGTCGTAGCATGGAAAAAGAGCATGGCTGGTTGTTGGCTCCCAAAGACCATAACAACACTTGAACAGGTTAACTCTTTTCCTGGCTATATACATCATAATCATCATGATTTCAACTATACCCAACATTTATAGGAAATGTAGTGGATGGGAGAGAAAGCACCCTGGCAATCCGCCTAAAGAGGGATCATTGAAACAAATGAATCCATTGCTGTTTAAATTGACACGGTAATCCATCATTGGCAAATCGAACTCTGTGAGCTATCTTGAAACTGCTGCCTTCTTAGATTGGCCCGCAGGGCAAACAGACACAGAGAGCAAAGAGAGTAGTCTACACTGCTGAATGAACTCCATAAACACCCAGAACGCCCCCCCCCCCACCCCCACCCCCACCTCCACCCATACACATATACTGTACTCTACACACAGCTTATTGAGCAGTTCTTTAAACATGATAATTTATTACTTCAGAGTCAATCATTAGTGATATACAGTACTTGTTCATTGAAGAAGAATATGTTTTACAAAACATCACATACGAAGAGGAAACTATGTGTGTGTGCTGGTGATGGTTAACACACCAAGTGGTTGACATTTTGCCCATTCATTTTAATATATACTGCAACTGTATTTTTATTTCCAATTACACTCCCTTACCCCAAATGAGATTTAACCATTCCTCAAATGTAATGTTAAGCCACTACGTGTTCTGATTTCTTACAACGTCAACGAATGCGGTCTTTCAGGGGCCCATGTAGCCTGCTATGTTATTTACCTTTCATTTTGCCCAGTTCTTTGCCATTTAGGCATGCGTTTTACCCACAATCTCCTCTTTCACCTAAAAGCAACAGAAGATTATACTTTAATCTGGTTTGTTTTATTAAAGATGGACAAATAATCTGCTGACTATTAAACAATTAATATTCAAGAACAAACTATTTATGAGGTGCAGTAAACATTGCTTTAATGCTGAATTCATAAGATCAGTCATGTTTAAGATGTTGGTGTAGATATGACATTGCTACACACACAAGATGCCTTAACAAAGTGCTCATGTTCATAATCAATGTAATCAAAATGATAATGTGTAATCATGCTTAGAAAAACATTTACAAATGGTAGATACCCGGACAAATATAATGACACTGCAAGTAGATTGTGTATCTCACGTATGCATAATAAATAAGTGCAACATTTCAATTAATAATTTAAGTCACATAGCATTATGAGACACTACAACCTTATTTGTATAGATTATAATAGTTTGATACTATTGACTAAGTTTACCTTAAAGTAATACAGTAGCATCAAGTTCTACAGTATATATGTAAAAGTCACACTAAGAATCCCTGAAAGTAATTCCTCTAATCTTTGTAACTATTCAAAAGCCTATAATACAGTTACAACCAAATTAAATAAAATCATGTTTTTATCCGCAAAGAAGTCTGGCTTGATGCCCAAATATGTTGTAATTTGTTCAACAACATTACCTTCAGCATTAAGACAACTCTGCTGCTTTGGGAATTATGGAGACGGAGGCAGAGCCGTTCTTCACAGAACAATGTGCTCTCATGCTGCACTCTGCGTATAACAAAAGCATCAGGACTTCATGTTTCATGTTTTCATGTACTAATTTATCTACAAAGTTAATAGTCTGAAAATGAGTCTGAGAAGCATGAATTTGACCTTAACGTCCCCACTTGAATGGTCCATTATAAACTTTATCATAGTGGAATTTGAATCATATGTGACACTGCATGACTATGTTTTTAAGAGAAAGTTGAGAAATGTACATGTTTGTTTTTAAGGACAGTTGACATGCCACTCAAGAAGAAAGACCAATAAAGGGCAGGGCCACTAGAGCTCCTATCCTGTCACAGATTATTAGAGCTCATTTGTGAGGGCTGTCTGTCCACCTGTCAAACTGCTTCACTGAAGAGAGCCATTGAATCAATGTCAATTCTGTTGGAAGGAAATGAGGGCCGAGGGAAAAATACAAGTTATATCCCAGGACAAATTACATTAGAACACAGGGCTCCCGAGTGGTGCAGTGGTCTAAGGCACTACATTTCAGTGCTAGAGGCATCACAGCAGATACCCTGGTTCAAATCCAGGCTGTATCACAACCGGCAACATAGGGCGGTGTACAATTGGGATTGTATTGTACACCAATACATTGTAAATATGAATTTGTTCATAACTGACTTGCCTATTTTCATTAAAAATGACACTAGGAGCTAGTATGCTCAGAAATTAGGTGAAGAGAACATAACTCCACTATCTACAAAAAAATATGACTTGTTTCTGTAATACAGAGCTATGACTATACTATTAATAACTTACAAGTAAATACTTCAACACTAGCATAATTGTTGTGTAGATTCAACTAGACATTTGATTATTCCCATTTTGGGATTCCTGATAGGCCTATAGGTTATAGAGTGAGATTCACACAGACTAAAGTGTTGCCAGTGGTTGGCCTCTGACTTTTTTGGGGGAGGACAGTTGTTTCCCCCTTGACTCCTTGTCATCTAATTCAATCAGCCTCTTCAACTTGATTAGCCGGGTTAACCTTTGCACCCAGTCGGGTCTGGAGGGGTTAATCAGGCTGGGATCTAAGAGACCTTCAGGTCAGTATCCCTCTGAAGGACTTGCTGAAGGCAAAGATAAGATTAAAGTGAACTTTCATCCTTGTCTTGCTGCCTCTCCCCAATGCACGGAGGCTAACCTGCCCCCGCCTGATCCCACTATTCCAGTATTGCCGACTCCTTAAAGCCTACATTATTATTCAGAATAGATTCCCCTTTTCTATAAAATATAGTTAAGTTGGGAGGTAATGCATATACTGTTGTGTTTGAGTGCAGCTCCGTCAACAAGTAGGGCTGTAGGCAACACATTTTTCAAAATGTCCGTCAATTCATTGACTCCACATGATTTTAGTTGAACAAAAGGTGTACTGTTTTTCATTTGTTAGTTGTAACACGAGTGAAAGGTTTTTTAAAGGACGACCATGAATCTCAACCACTGACTCGGCCATTCACTCTCTATCGAACTGCGCTCATCTGTGCGCGCATTGTTTTACAAACAATAATAAAGTGATTTACCGCTTTTCCGTGCTATGAGCATGACAAATCGTTAAAGATCCTGCAATTTGTGTGTGATCAGTAACTATTTAGTGTGGCGAGTCAGCGTCATCCTCGAGTCTCGTCCTAATCGATGTAGGTGCGCTATTGCGTATAGTGGCTTCCCGTGCCCCTATGCTTGAGATTCTGTCTTGAGGAGAGCATTTTCCCCAAGAAGTGCACCAGCACAGATAAAGAAAATGCTTTTTGTAACTCTATCATTGATTCTTCATAGACATAGGGCCTATATTTATCCAGAGAATGTGAAAAAGGATAGGACAAAGATTTTAGTAGCTTACTTTTCAACTCACAAAACATCACATAGAATGTTGGCCCACTAGTTGTATTTCTTTACAACTTTCGTTGTCCAGACATGACTCTATAGGCCTAACCCGGCTGATCTACAAAAGTAACGGTTTATATATGGAAGCGTGAAGGGCAATTAAGGCCATATGAAAACGTAAACTTCACAGTTTTAGGAACAAAAACTGCATATCTACAACCATCTAGTCTCTCTCTCTTTCTCCCTCTCTCTCTCTCTCTCTCTCTCTCTCTCTCTCTGTAGAGGTCATGTCACATCACACTCTTTCCCCCTTTTCTCCCCCTCCCTCCCTGTCTTTCTCTCTGTGTGTTAATGGAAGTACATTTGTAGACATATGAGGATGAGATCCTACTATCAGAGAAGGTATATCTGTCAATTGAAATGCGCCCATTTGAAAGCAATCCTCTCCTTCCCCTGTTCAATAACAACAGTTAGTGTTTTGTCAACCGCAACAAAAATAATAATAGTCATAATATTAAAACAGCAATAATTGGCCTACCAATAATTGCAATTGTTACCGGTATCATTGCTGTAATAATAATTATAGCCTAAAAATAATAATAATAATAGTTTTCGTGTCACCGCATCTGCCATCTAAAACTGATATTAATTTGTGTTTCATTTAATTAATTAATTTAGCTTTCAACATATGTGTTTAATTGCCATTTTGCTATATCACATTTTACAAGTTTTGGTTATCCGCTTCTGTCAGCTCATCGATTCATAATATATTGTTGTCAAATTAATTTTACGTTCATGATTCTAACATAAATGAAGTGATAATGTATAAAAGCATCCCTAGTTTCAATACAAACAGACAGGTGTCTGACTATGTGTAGTCTGACTTCACCCCTCCCATCCAGCACACAAAAAGCAGCGGCATACAGGCGCGTTTTAACCCATAGCCTAGCCTACAGTAGGACAGAAAGGAAAGACGCACAGGAGCATTTTCTTACTGTTTTACTTTTGTCATTTTTAAAGACAGCCATAACAACCGCTACTTATGTTATGAAGACAAGACAATTTACATTACAAGGTTGAAGTTCAGCACATAAGTTTAAAAATGTAGTGACTGTGATTAATCCTTTGTCAGTCTTACGTTTTTTGCTTATTGTTCTTCAAATAAACTCAAGTATTTTTGTGATTCATTCCATCTGGTGGAAAGTACACCTTCCCGTCTATTCTCGACATTATATCGAAAAGAAAGAGAAGACTAGTATATTCTGATAAGACAGAAGATGCATCATGCTGCGGACGAATCGACCTATGCATTTGGTACGTTTGTGAGAATAGCCTATACATTTTTGTCTACAATAATCTCACAATATATATTTTTTAACACATATAGGTGCCTTTAGGCGTATACATAATGTGTTTCTGCTCAATATGTATTCCCATTAACATTTAATTAGACAATAATTAGCATGTTATGCGTTATAGTATCTTTATGCCTGCGCCTGGTAAGGTTCATGAGGTGTTTGTGATATTTTATGCTAGAAATGTGTTTTATGACTAAACAGCTTTTTGATGTATCCATTTTGATAGTCGTTCTATTTACGACCGAAACAATTGCCTAATGCCAAGCATGTTTTCACATTCAAACATTTCATTCATGAAACAAATATGCCAAACTGTTCATACTCACCAATGGAGTGGTCAAGTAGAATCCACAATAAAACGATACAATAAACTGCAGACAGTGATATAATTTAGACCATGCAGTTTGCTTTAGAATGAAAGTGTTACGCTCAAGACCAATTATCAGCCTATATCAATCAATGATTAAAAGCAAAATACAAAAAATCCCTGTGCCTACGGAGCTCAGGCTATGTTTATGAAAAGGCGAAACAGTGATCAACACGCATACCTCGATGACGTCCAAGTCAATAAGAAGACATTTTCTTAAATATGAATCAGTTAGAAATGGGCGCACGCTACTTTGGTCACTGTGAGAGACGAGAGACCCAGGCAGTTTCCATGTCGGAAGGCTCCTCCGAATTGAATGTTGATTTGAGGCAGAAACGATACATACGCTAGGGGGCACTCAGATACTGTAATAGATCCTGTCTGCTGTATTGACAGCATATGCTCCATTTAGCTGTGTACATTTTTCACAGGACCCAACTTTGACAGACCCTGGTGATTTTGAAAGTACCAGCTAAAAATGCTCAGACTAGAAACTTCTAGGAGCACATAGGGGCCACTTTAGGCTATATACTTCATAGATATGCTTTGTCTTCAAATGAAACACCATTCACTCAGGCATTTGTGATATTATGTACAAATTGTAGATTAGGATATACCTATAATTAAAGTGCATTGAGTTTTTATTTTTGGGGCAGAAACATTTAATTTAGACCTATACTATCGTGATATAGTTTAACAATTTGCAATACAGTCCATGAATGTTGTTATAGCCTAGAATCATGAACCAATAAATAAAACAATAGCTCATCATAGCTCGGGATTTTCTAAATTACGAGAGAGGTCTCAACTCTCATATAGGATAGCCTATGTTATATTTTATATATTCATGATTAAAATCCCTCGTGCTTGGGTTTCCTTTACTGTAGCTCTATGAAAAGCAATTTTATCATATACTTGCAAATGTGAAGGCTACACATATTCATAATTATCATAACCAGAAGTATCAACAACTATCTTGTCAGTCAGAAATAGTCTACTAATAGGCATTTGACTAAATTGACTGAAAGAAACCGTGATGTAGCCTGTTCGGGAATAAGATTATATTGTAAGAAAAATGACCATCCCAACACTGTGATTGAACATAGGCTAAGTTGTCTGATAATATGCCTGAATCAGCCTAATACAATAATAATAATAGTCCTAACTTTATTTGTATAGCACCTTTCATACAGCTCACGATAGATTTAGAAAGCCTATGTAGCATATATACAAATGTGTTGCAACGAGAGGACTTACAATTTTCAATAAGGTTTAACAATCATTTTCACTTACAGATGCATATCCTGCATTCAATTGTATGCCGTAATTGTTCATCATTTATTTTGTGAAATGCCATAACCTATAATAATGGTTCATTTTAACTTCTGATAGGCTACTTCTATTGCATTCGGCTATTTCTAATGTAATGGTAGGCTAGATACAAAAGTTTGAGTTAAATGCAGGAGCACTATATGCTACTGCATCTCATGAAAGCCTTTATCAGACGCAATATATAGGCTACACCTGAGAGAGGTCAGGGTGATATTTTGGTGTCTGATATATATCAGACATAGGCTATATCAGAGGCAATATCAGACATATATCAGACGCAAAAATACCATCCTCACATCTCTCAGACTATTACATTTCAGGCAAATATTTATTAGGCAACCGACTTACTTTAGGCTACTCAGTAACTTACAAACACATACCAAGAAACAGTACGTGGTCAGAGAATGTAATCATGGAACATTTAGAACTTTATATGTGTATTTCATGAAAATCGGTGAATTGGGAGCATGGTCCTCTCCTTTAACATGTCTCCTTTTAGGACCAAGCATCTTCTCGACATCTATCCTTGCTTTGGCAAGGCACCAAGTAGCACAAGTGCCGACTAGCCAATGGGGTTCAGGGGGAGGTCCGTGAGCTCTGACCAGTCAAACACAGTCACTTTCCTTATATGGCAGCTCATCTCCATGGTAACGTGTGCTAAGTTGCAGCAGTCGTGTCAAAGTTCACTATATAGAGAGCTCAGTGAGCTGATCAGAGAGAAAGCATTCTGCTAGCCCAGCTCCTACAATTCGCAATCACTTCCTAACCTCACCCTTTTTAACATATTTGATCACTTTGATTCTCTGCTCTTTTTCAAACGATTTTTCCTGCATGAAGGAGGTTCTATAAGTTGTGATCTTTTTGTTTTATTATCACTTGCTTGTCGGAGAGTTGACTTCATAGCATTGGCTTCAGCTGCGCGCTGCTGCTCGCACCACCTCACAAGAAAAGGGAGAAGCAGCAATATTTTTTTTACCAGTTGATGATTTTCTTCATGACTTGAGCTGGAACTTGATAGCGCTCTGCTGCTAGTGTGTAGCCTACATCAATTGTGTGTTTTATGCTGCTGTCACGTCGCCTATACGTTCAACTTACTGCTTCGTTTCTTGAATAGGCTACCTCATTTCATTATTGCAATCATTTGCTCTTTTTTTTCTCCATTTCGAGTCTCCTGAATGGCTGACTGCAAGCGCCCCTGGACTTGGCCTCTAAGCGCAATGCTGCGAATCAGCTCGCCATCACATCAGTTTTAAAACGTGTGCTTAGCATCGTCTATAACAGCAATACAATTTGACATTTTCGCCAGATTCAACGGACAATCGACATCAGTAAGCTTTTGTCATTTATTTATTTGACTATTAATTTTGATTACAGCGTGCTGCATTCTTTTGAGAGAACAAGCACGGCGAAACCAAAAACGGCAGACAAAAAGTTTCCTTACGTTGACTGATAGATATGGCAATGGTAGTGTGGAGAGGCTCCCAGGACGATGTGGCTGAGACCCAAGGTACCCTTTCTTCGCAATCTCAAGGAGGACTATCCCTTCCGACCCCTCAGTTGAATCTGTCAGGCTCTCAGGTCGCCCCTCCGACCCCTCAGACACCAGTCCAAGGACCCCCGAACAACACTGTACAGTCTACGCCGACAAACCAGACGACGCAGTCGGAGAAACAGCAGCCACAGCACATAGAATGCGTGGTTTGCGGGGATAAATCTAGTGGTAAACACTATGGCCAGTTTACTTGCGAGGGGTGCAAAAGCTTCTTCAAACGGAGCGTACGAAGGAACCTCAGTTACACATGCCGTGCCAACAGGAATTGTCCCATTGACCAGCACCATCGCAATCAGTGTCAGTACTGCCGCCTCAAAAAATGCCTGAAAGTTGGCATGAGACGGGAAGGTATTGGAATTTTTATTTTCTTATTGATGTATTTGTCCTGTATGTCGTGCGATGAATTTATTATCTTAATTAATAATTGTATGTGTGGCCGTCTCCCATATTCTCTCCCCGACTCTTCTTCCCAAGGTTGTGCGGCCGAAGCACGCAATAGAGCCGCCTGCATTTAGTGCTCTACACCGAGCTTAACAAACCTCCATTTTCGCGTTCGATTAAAGAGTTATATTTCTTGAGCTCCCTATTAATAATGTGGCCTTCAGAAACAATAGTCATACGAGTTTGGATGTAGATTATTAGAGCTGACCCGTCCCCTTGGAAGAGACAAAATGGATATGCGTCTGTATTTGAATACAAGCACATAGAGGCTACAGCGCTATTATGGCGAGTGTGGAGTGAAGAGACAGCGTGTTTAGATCCCACACTATGTGTCGTGTTAATCTCGACCAAAAAAACGGAGCTGTACATAGAAAAGGGCATATGTGTATCTTTACAATTGTTCTATTCAATGATCAGTCGAAAATATTAGTCAAAATAAAATTAGCTGAATAGATTGCTAAGTAGGTTAAGGGTTACAACATGCAATAACTGCCTTGCCTTTGTGCTTCTATTCAGTTAGCTCATGTTGTTGTAGTCCAACAACAAAATGAGAATGTTAAATACAGATTTGTACTTCTAAAATGTTCCATAGAGCTTCATGACTTTTCCGGGCAATATGCTTGTATCGATCTCTACAGTAATTGAAAGTCATTGTTTGCATAGCCTACTTCATATTAGGCTATAATTGTTGTAACCTATGTAGGCGTATTGTTTTTGTTTATAATGTTGGATCCATAGATTTCATCATAGCAGTTGAATAGCAAAAGCAATGTCTAAACTCGTATTCAGTATGTGTATTCCTCGAACTGCTATAGTGTAACAATATTTGCCATAGCGTCCTGTCAGAAGGGTTACATGTCTCTTGATGTGTAGAATTCAGGCATCAATATCTGCAGTTTCTCTTTTTACTGCAGCGGTGCAACGGGGACGGATGCCACCCACACAGCCACACCATGGCCAGTTCGCCTTGACAAATGGGGACCCACTCCACTGCCATTCCTACTTATCCGGATATATCTCTCTACTGCTGAGAGCGGAGCCCTACCCAACGTCCCGGTATGGCAGTCAATGCATGCAACCCAACAACATCATGGGCATCGAGAACATATGTGAACTGGCGGCCAGGATGCTGTTCAGCGCCGTGGAGTGGGCCAGGAATATCCCCTTCTTTCCAGACCTTCAGATTACTGACCAGGTGGCTCTTCTGCGGTTGACCTGGAGTGAGTTATTTGTGCTCAACGCCGCACAGTGCTCCATGCCTCTCCATGTGGCTCCACTTCTGGCGGCGGCTGGCCTACATGCCTCCCCCATGTCTGCGGACAGAGTGGTCGCATTTATGGACCACATTAGGATCTTCCAAGAACAAGTGGAAAAGCTGAAAGCTTTGCACGTTGACTCTGCTGAATACAGCTGCTTAAAGGCAATTGTGCTCTTCACATCAGGTAAACTCCAAATTGCATCAGAATATTACATTTCCAGTTATGCAGTATGAGAATGTGTTTAGGTCACGTGTGCTTGAACTTTCACGGTTTGATAACAATATAGGCTAGGCATGCAATGAAATATATAAAATGAGCAAAGTTTGCAAATGCCTGGCCTGTCTTAAAATCCCATAGAGCATATAAGCTTTCAACTAACCGCCTGTAGGCCTATATCAATGCACTGTTGGGCATTAGTCATAAAATGGCCAATCATTTGCCTTTACTGATTGGTCAGGCATAGCCACACACTTGATTCAATTTACATTCTGAGTACACGCTGTCAACAAAATAGGCTGCTCTGAAAGATAACTTTGACCCACATCATAAAAGGCACTAAACTAGTATTTCAGCAAAGACATGCCATCACAAACAAACTGTCGATATTTGATTGAAAATTAAATTTTGAGAATAATTTACATACCTTTAAGATATATTGTATATTCTATGTGGATTCACTTGTTTGTATTTATAATGCATTGACAGATATTAATGATGTCACGCTCTAAGGGGGTGGGGTATAGCAAAGGAAAGACGGGCCTAATGCTCCATTTGTTAAACCACGGCATACAGCATACAACGTAACCTATTCACGCCAGGGAGGGCCAGGAATTGTACGGAATAGTTTATTTTATTGACGGTTTGATTAATAGAATAACAACAATTTGCCGTTCTACCACATTTAGCCTGATCACATGACGGACATTTCAGTTATTGTGGGAAAATACTTTTCTATTCCCCTCTGTTCTGTTAGGGAGATCTAGGGATCCAATGCATTTTTTGGACTTCTTCCAAAACTGGGTCATGACCTAGACTTCCCTGCTATATGATTACATTACATAGGTCTGTGAAAATACAGACCTATGCAGAATTAGGCAATGACTTGTCTAATTGATAAGTTGTTTTTACAATAGGCCTACAACATTGTCTTATTTTATATAGCCAACATTTTACAAACTAGGCTATTGGTTTAGGCCTCGCCTATTCTACAAAAATACCTGGGCGGTTTAAACAATATATGTTAATTATATTGCGTGTAGTAAATGTATTCAATGTATTCAATGAATATTTAGAGTTTGCACTGCTACATATCATTGACCGCCATTTTTCTTGGTTATTAAGGTGACTTGGTTAGTACTATCCATGTTAGGGATAGCTTCGGGTTCTAGCCCTTCTTCAAGCCAAATCAAAACTCAATACAGATTTCACCATGTCACAACTCTCTTTCCCTCTCTGCGTGCATTCGTGTGTGTGTGTGTGTGTGTGTGTGTGTGTGTGTGTGTGTGTGTGTTAACCCAAACTCCTATTCAAATGTAAGTATTTGTAATTAAGTTCAGTGCCTGTCCAGTTTCTTTTGAACAATAGCCTACAGTTTCCAAATATAAGGCAACAGATAATTGCCTGCTCTTATACACTTCGCTAGAGTGACATTAATAATCACATGATATAGGCTATTGATTATGAGACAGTTTCTCAAGAAAACGTGGTACATGCAATGTAAATTCAACAAAATATAGCCTATGTTCGCAAACAGATGGGTGTCTTCTTTAACAATAAAACAATGTAGGCCTACTGAATATGTTAGTGTTGGCGATATTAGTGGCCATAACTTGCTGTTTGATTATGGTAATCACATGCAGTTTGATTGGTTTTTATTGTTTAATCAACATAAAATAGGTTATGTTATAGGCCAGTAATACACCTCAGCGACCAAATTTAACACCGAAAAAGGGGGATGTTTTCTTGAAATTTACAAACATTTTTAAGCGCACCTGTCACGTAATATACCGTATAGCCAACGAGAGAGGTCTTTAGCATTTCTATTAGTGTTCTGTCATAAATGTGTGATGAATTTTTAGTTAATTTGCTTTTTTTTTCAGATGCTTGTGGCCTCTCAGATGTGGCCCATGTGGAAAGTTTGCAAGAGAAGTCACAGTGCGCCCTGGAGGAATATGTTCGGAGCCAGTATCCCAACCAGCCTACACGATTTGGGAAGTTGTTACTTCGCTTGCCTTCGCTGCGCACAGTCTCTTCATCGGTCATAGAGCAATTGTTTTTCGTCCGATTGGTAGGTAAAACCCCAATTGAAACCCTCATCAGGGATATGTTGCTTTCGGGGAGCAGTTTTAACTGGCCCTACATGTCAATTCAGTAAGCAGAAGGAATGAACAAAGGGGGTAAGACTACAATGGTTAGCGCTTCTTTTGTTGAAGGAAAACGGCTGTTACAAGAGCTTGCTTTCACAAAGAAAGACATTGTTGTAAATGACTGTGAATTTTAAAATTGAGACATTCTGCGAACTTTCAAAATGCAGATAAAAGCTCCCAGTGTCATTCGGAACAACTTGCTTCTTATCCATTTTTAAGAAAAAAGAAAACGAAAAAAAATAAGGAAAAGGATTTTGGTAATCCTCAAAAGGAAAATGGAAACTATAAAGTGCATTTAAAATGAACATTTGGAAAAACTTAGGAGAAAATAAAAAAGTACGTTTTCTTTTTCCAAATTACTTGTCCTGTGTCCATGTATCTAGCTGTTTTTTGTACTTTTCTTTTGTTCCTCCTTTCTGGTTCCAAACCGGCCTATGTGATTCTGTAGTACAAGTGGTGTTCTTTTCTAAAACCATGACTTCTTTTGAAACAGTTAAGTAATGTAAAATGTTCTTCAAGAATTAAAACTAAATCCACAGCAATATAGGAAAATGCTTATAACTACATGCTTAATGCTGCATACGCACTTACTCTTAAAATGACACACAATAAACTGGACAAGGGTGTTTTTTCGGAGTTCAGGTTCAACTTTCTGACCCAGCTAAATCATTGCTCTTTCCAATTGAGTATAGACTTTATGTTCCAGGGTTGCCCTGTTTTGTCACTGCTTAGTTGAGCCAGTCGAACCACATCTGCTCTTAACGTTTCATAGAAGATTCAAGGCAAAACAGCTATTGCTGAACAGTGTGTGATATCGGTTACCAGTATGTAGGCTATGCTTTATGAACCCATTTCAACTTTGTGCATCCCCACATGCACCCAGCTCGAAATGTTTTGCATCAATTTAAAGACAGTTAAAAAAAATGTATGAAGCCTCGCTATTGAAGGGTGATTGTGGCTTGTAAATGTAGATGCAAATGAATTATTATTTTAATTTAGGCAGGTAATGCATATAACATTGTGTCTTGCAATGTAGGCCTAAACATCAATGAAAACATCTAGCCATACAATACCTTATTTTGAAATTGGAAAGGTCAAGGGTCATATACCTTTAAGTACAGCTGGAATAGTGTTTAATAGCAGTATTATTATGACATCCCTGAAATGTCACCCTCTATACACTGCAAGCATTAAGTGCCTGAAAAGCGCGAAGTAATTTCTAATCAAAACGTTGTTTCAGTATACAACTTTGGGAACACTATTAGATTTGAAACTTCAGTCTTATGCTTGTGTATTTCACTTGAAAAACGTTAATTAGAGGCAGTATTGTTGTAAATATAGGTCAATTCATTTCAATGAATTTTCCTTTATACAAAGTATGTGATTAAGAAAAACTGTGTTTGCTATTTTTTCGGTAATACAACGTCTTCAATTCAGTGGCAGACTTAGCTAGTATCACTGAAAGTTATGTTTGTAATGTATATACATATTAAGACAAAAATGTTTTCTTTTTCATGTATTTAGACTGTGAATGCATGGCCACAGGTCGCTAACCTATTTTACCTTTGATATATATAAATGTAAATGTTTTTGACTGTATAGATATAATCTGTGCATTCAGTACACTAGCCCTTGTATTTAAAAAAGAAACAAAATGTTCAACAATAGGCTAAGACTAAACAGGGTGAGCTGGTCTGGAAAGCTATTTTGACTTAGTGTTCTGCTCCTTTGGTCTGTGACAAATGCCTTGTGTGCGTGTGTGTGTGTGTGTGTGTCTGTGTGTGTGTGTGTGTGTGTGTGTGTGTGTGTGTGTGTGTGTGTGTGTGTGTGTGTGTGTGTGTGTGTGTGTGTGTGTGTGTGTGTGTGTGTGTGTGTGTGTGTGTGTGTGTGTGTGTGAGAGAGAGAGAGAGAGAGAGAGCGAGAATAGGTGAGTGAGAGAGAGAGAGTGTGTGTAAGAGTGTGTGTGAAAAAAATGTGTCCTTGTTTTTGGGGCTTTTCTTCAACACACGAGACACCATGTTGTGGTTGGATAAAAAGGGATCATATTGTGTAGGTGATTGAACAGTGCTCTTCGGCTGTTTCCATGCCACATATGGACCAGAGAATGATACATGATTGTAATTATGAACAGTTTAAACTGACCCACGTTTTTATATAAATATATAAAAATATATGACTGCAGGGTATTGATAACGTATAGATACTTTTTTTTAATGATTATGATTATTATGATTATTAATTGCAAGTGATATATGTGAGTGTGTGTGGAAGTTTATAGTTGAACACAATTCTTGTTTGTTTGTGTTAGCTTATTGTAAACAAGCATTCTGCTGTAAATTTGTTCTTGGTATTAAATTATAATTTATGAATTTGAAAAAAATACGTATTTCCATGTTTTCTTATTACTAATCAGTCAAAATCGTGTGTGCGTGAGAGAGAGAGAGAAAGAGCGCGAGAGAGAGCGAGACAGAGAGAGTGAGAGAAAGGCTTTTGGGTATGGCCAATTTTTGGCCTCACGAATTGAAGTGAACTTGGCCTATGTGTACCATTGCAGAGGAGAGGACTGTTCGTATGTAGGTTTCATTTATATTTGTACATAGCCTTGGTGCTTTTGCACATTATATAAAATTCCTTTAGTGAACTTATAACACCTCGCCGAATAAGGCAACCCTGCAGGTACTGGCAGGTCTGACTTGAGTTCATAAATAAAATGCTACAGTGGACGTTAAAAATATGTCCAAAATGCTATATTTATAGGCTACCCTATGTTTTTACCGGAAGCAGCAGACAATATATAGGCTGTCGTTTGCTTGATTTTTACTACACTAGTACCACCTCTACCTCTCTAGTTGCGTATTAGGTGACATTTGTGTTGTGTGTAAAGCGAGATCAAGCGTGCGATCCCCCAGCCTTAAAGCGCACTTTAACTCGATGTCCTATTAGTTGAGTCAATATGGCGTCTTGCAATCCAACGCATGCTACGGCTCCCCGGAGCAAAGCAGTTTTCCATAATAGAAACCACATTGCTTAAGAAATAGACCCCCTTCATCGAGACCCAGAGCCTCAATAAAACTATCGGAGGTATTCAACTATATCTTCCATGATTAGTAGGCCTAACCAGCACTGAGTATCTTGCAAAATCGTGAATTATGAATTGTTGTCTTCATGATAGAATTTGACAAAAGCCTGATGATTATTTCATTACTTACTAATGCCCAGCACCTTCAAATATATACGTTTTAAGTTCAATATGCCTATTCTGTGTACAATTTCTGTAAGAAAAAATAGTAAACAACAGGCTATTTCATATTATCCAAGACAAATGGCCTATAGGTAAATCATATTTTATTCTTTATTGTATTAATACTACATTTGAGATTATTATTAGTAGTGTTACTACTACCACTAGACCTACTACTACCACTACTACTACCACTAGACCTACTACTACCACTACTACTACCACTAGTCCTACTACTACCACTACTACTACTACTAGCCTACAGATTACTACTACAATAAATATACAGCACCAGATAAAGGACATAAAAGTGTAGCCTAAACCACACTGTGCAACACAGTGTCAGGATTTATTTGTGTAAATAAATCAAATTTCAGACGACTTTACTATTTCTCAGATTGCAAAGGCATCCCACCATGCTTCTGTCTAATTAATGGTGAAAGTGAACTAAATCTAATTATGCTGTAATTCCATGCAGTTTGTGTTTGTCCCTGTTAGTGTTACTAAATTGTGACTACAATGAAAGGGTTGTTTATGATTGGCCTTATACGACATGTTTTACGTTTTTTTGATGCAGACATTCCACCTGTCAATGTATCTTTGCAACCTTTTGAGATCTGAGACCATAGGCCTAGATACAGTACAGGAAATATACTGTATGTACTTGCACGTTTTATGTCACTAAATATCTTAGGCCTACATGTAATAGGTCTAAAGTCATTAGGCCTACAACTCAGAAATCGTATGAAAAGGGCAATATTAATTGTCTTATTTTCTTTGGATTTTTAATGAATTGCTTTACGATAATAGCCCGGTAGGAATACATTTTAAGTAATTCGGATCATGGCTTCACCGGACTGATTTTAGTTGACAGAGCGTGTGTTGAGGCTGAACTCTATAATTTGCACTTCTGTTCATTTATTAGCGTTGGACAACGAACTAATGAGGTCTCCCTCAGTACAATGTCACTTTTATTTATTTCCTCGTGAAAAAAACAAAACATTTTGAATTTAAGAATAATATATTTATTTCATATAGCGCTTTCATTATACATGTATTCTCAAAGACGCTTGAAAACAAAACAAAAAACAATGTATATATAGTTATTGGGCTGAACAAAGGTCTTGAACAGAGGCTGGCGTCAGGTCAACATCCAACTCCGGTGGGCTCCACGTAGGCCAAGCCTACAACAGTCTCCTGAAAGTCAGTCAATATGCCTGTGATATGCCTGTGTCCTGCACGAGCACTGCAAACACTGCATGAGCTCTGCAAACGAACAACCAACACTGCTTTGTAATCTCATTGATTGTGAGATTCCTAACGTTTTTTCTTCTTCTTCAGTATATGTATGCCTGTAGTCTATGTATGTAGCATATGTGTATGTTTGTATGTTATATGTTTCTCTGTTTGCATAGGCTGTGTGTAGGCCTAGCTAAGTATTTGCATGTGTGCGTGCTGTGCGTACTTGTGTGCTTGCGTGCGAGCAAGGCGTGTGCATGTGTATCGTTTATATGTAAAAATGTCATGTTTGTGATGAAAAACGTGGGAACATTAGGCCTACGTCAAAGGCAAAGTACCCAAATGATGACCGCGCTTAAAGTCAAATTACAGCATGATTTATAGACTTAACTGTGTTTCGTACTATTATTATCACTATCACGGTGTTATCAATGTGCTGCTCATAAACCTTAGTCCACATCTACAAAGCAACGGTCCAGTTCCAAAACGCTCCTGGACAAAATGTGAAAGGTCGAGACAATAGTTAGCTGATGATTTCATAATCATGCTCGTCCCTCTATTTTATACTGTTGTTTGTTTTGACTTTTCTTTAGATTGCAGGCCAATTGATAAAGTAGCCTATACATAATGTGGTGGCCCGGCACGACCGGCAACCCACTATTTTGACCCCCAGAGAGAGAGCTTGTAACCTAGCCTATATCTGCCACTGACTTGATTATGAATCAGGCTCAGAGATAGGCCTTGATGACAAATAGGTCCATCTAAAATGTTTGTTACATTTCTGTAAGTACTGTGTCATTTACTATACTGCTCCTCTGGCCATTTGAGGGGCTATCGTCCATCCAGAATTTGAGCCTAGGACTGATCCCCAGTCATTCAGAGCCTGTGCGGCCCAAAGAAATTTGAAATCGTCTCCATTCAAGCGGTGAACATACAAACCTTGGTAAACCTGTCACCATCCTGTTGATAGTAGGCCTATGCTAATATAATAAATGTCAAATAAACTTTAATACAGTTAGACATGGAAAGTATTAGGCTATTATTATTATTATTATTGTTATTATTATTATTATAGTCTTATCTTCAGACCTGTGCCTATTGAGATTACAATTACGTATATACCTATGCTCTTTTCTAAATAATATTTGTTCCAAATCAACTCCGCTTTAAACATGCACTTACTTTTGTACTAAACAAAACTATAATTAGGCTTATTCTCTAAAATCTTGCATAGAGAATTGTGTATTTCGACTGCCTCTCAGCTATCTTTATTATTTTTAATAAAGTGCTTTTAAATCGACTTGGTGCTCCCGGCTTCCTGCGTTCTCGCTCTAAATGTTAGAAAATTGTGCCATCTACCCGCTATTCACAGAACTGTCACTTCCAGGCCCTCCCGAGACCTCGAGACAACTTTAACACAAAGGGAGAGAGAGACCAACGAGGCTGATGAGAGGCTTCGCTTTATACCATCCCCTCGATTGCAATGAACAACTTTAAATAACATTGAACATCTAGTGTTTTTATTGTTCTAACGCTATCAGACTTGATGTATAAGATCTCTCTCACACTATCTCTTTCTCGCAATGTTGACTGACACCCAACATGTTTAACGAATTGGTTAATTTCTACGCATTTATTTTACACGTACGTCGAGCTCTGTGCTGCACCTTATAGGTCTACCTGACAATCACTGGCATATTCTCCAGTTTTAACTGCCAATGTAAGCTGTGAAGTGACACATGCCTAATTTACACTTGATAGCTGAATGACAATGTAGCTTGTCCTTCAACGACGTGGATACAGTACTAACACCAGGATACATTACATAGTTGCAGGCTATGTTGCAAATCAGTCCTGTTAGTAATATTGTAAACGTGTTTCTCTGAACTTTTTATAAACTCACTTCTGCACGAAATCCTATTCCCCGCACTAAAAGTGAGTTCTCAGAGCAAATGCAAAAAAAGGGGCCAGTCGACACCAAAATGGCAAAGTTCATCTCGAAAAAACTGCACCGACTTACAAAGGGGAACAAGGCTTTGTGATTATAGAATTGAGGGAAAAGAACGACAACTGCAGTTGAGGTAGGAGTGTGAGAGTGTGTTTTTTGTATAGCCTATATTTGAGTGTTTTAAAGATGTTATTTGAGGCGCTTGTGCTGACAACGCACAAGCTCTTGGTCATGGTCTGGGAAACTTTGCTATTGTACATGGAACACTGAACACAAGAACATTATTTGCCGTTATACTGATATAATAGAGGACTAACAAACAAATGTAGGAACAAGAGTGGGTGCGGGAAACCGGAAAACAACTGGACAAGTAAGCACAGAATATTGTTATTTCAAGAAGACGGAAAACGCACTTCCTTAACGTTTTATGGAGAGAGCGAAGCATGTACCATTCCTAAAGTATTTGAGTATGAAGTATAATTAGCGCGGAGCCAATGGAGAGTGATGGGACTTGGAGCCTCACTGATTACACTGAGGAATGGCATGTGGTAAGATGAAGTTAACAGACCGAGACGATTTTATCAACATACAAAAAGAGAATGCAAAGGTCACATCTATGGTGTTCGAAATGTAGCATATAGGCTACAGCATCCTCAAACTAGCTCACCTTCTTTATATTGTCTTACAATAAAAGTGTATGGATATTTTATGGATTATTTATTGATAATGTATTGATATGTATTCGTTTATAAAAACGTTTGATATAGGTAACATACTTAATTAAACTAATAATCACTATGTATCACATTCGAAGTTATAGCTTAAATGTTGTAGGCTATTACACTGAATTACAACACGTGGCATGTGTAATTAAGCATAGCAACAAGAATGTATGGATGTGTAGCCTATTACTTCGTGTTGCGCGCATATAGACTCCCGAAACATTTGGAGAATAATAAATAACCATAAACTCTTATAAGGTCGAGTCTAAAATTGGATTAGATTTTTTTATTTGTCTTGTGTGTGTTTTTGTTGTTGTTATTATTCGTGATTATTGTTCAGTGTACTGGACTTTTTATTACGCCGTTAAAATTGAAGTCATTAAAGTAATGCAAGGTTGGACTACCAGCTGACTGTGTGTGTGTGTGTGTGTGTGTGTGTGCGCGCGCGCGTGCGAGAGAGAGAGAGAGAGAGGGGGGGGGGGGGGGGAGAGGGGAGAGAGAACTCTGGGAGAGAATAAGTTAGAGAAAAATTATATTATACTACATCAAGCTAATATGTAATATCACGATTTTATTACGCTTTGGACATCATGTCTCTATCTACAACTACCCTTTTAATATAGGCTTGAAGTAATGCGAATTCGCTATTTTCTAAAGGCGTGCTGAGCACTGTTGCTTTGTTGTAATGGCTAGAAATTGCAAATGACCTTGAACTGTATCTGTATCTGTTGGATTTTGGGGAAAAGGCACATGAAGTTATCTTGCTAATAGAGACAAGTTAAAATACACACAGCATGAAATTCAATACATTTCATTGCGACATGATTTAAGAAACCTGACGCGCTAGCAATGATGATAAGGATAATAATAGGTTGATGATAATGTAACTAACAAGTGGCATAAGCTAATGATCGTGACATACCTCACAAAATTAGCTAATTTAGCTCACTGCTGCTCATGAGTCCATATAAACAGTTATCAACTAGGCCTAATTCAACACTTGTCGCTTATTCATTAGCCTATTTTCAGAAAGACCGGATGGAATGCCATGTAGGCCTATACCGGATCAGCTCAACGTCGTGTATTCTTATGGAGGCGTCACCAATACACACAGCTTTGTCCCCAACTGCTTGTGATCGAACTGTTGTTTTTCCATCTCTCTCTCAAAGCCGATTTAGGCCCCTCCTTGAGATACGCACCACAACCCGGAGGTTGAAGAACACCTTTCGCGCGACCATGAGATGTCAAACGCGCACTTGGCAATGCTCCTTCATATCCACTGCACACTAGTCAGGCATGGTGCAAATAATAGTATTTAGGTTATATTAGGTATGTTACATTGCTATTTTAGTTTTAGATAAGGAATGCCATGACATGTCATTGATAGTAGCTATATTATTGATGGTAAGACAAGTTAATTGATTAATACATTATTATTTAGAAAATATGGTGGTGAAGGTTTTTGAAGGGTTATAGGTCTACACGTTTTATCCCTACATATTTTATTAGTTATTTTATTGGCCTATCATAACTTAAAATAGAGTAGCCTATGTGTTTAATTCTGTAAGAAGGCAATTAAAAACGCTATAATAAACGTAATGCCCGGCATCTCTTAGACACAAAAAAAGATATCACAAATTAATGTAGGCCTATTTGTTTTTGACAAAGAACATTTAAATACTTACTTGGAGGACAGTTTCACAACTTTGGAACCAAATATAATGGGTTAAACTCAAGCAAAACCTAGAGAAGTGTGAGCATCCTGACTGTACGGACCTTTATCGTAGCCTCCTCCTCCTACCAGTACTGCTACTAGTAATAATAATAATGACGTAGCAGTTATTGGTGGTGGTGGTGTTGGTATAGTGGTCAAGTTGTAGTGGTAAAAAAAACTAGTATTCCCTGAAGGACTTGTATCCCCTTTTGTGATAACAAAGAGGCAGCTCCGTGAGGGCAGAGCCATGTCGACAGCAACACATAATATCCCTAGTGTACCTGAACATCAGAGAGTTGTACAGTTTGATGGCCTACTTTGAAGGAGTAAGCATTTGCTTTAATGATAGCGAGGGATGCAAAAACTGGTCAAATCAACGTTGTTTCTAGGTCATTTCAACCCTAAAATCCATGTGATGATGTTGAATCAACGTGTAAAACGAATTGGATTTGCAAAAAGACATCAACATAAGGGCATTTTGTATTTTTTCACCCAAATCCAATGAAATTGTGGAACGTTTTATTAATTTCACGTTAAATTCAAGTTAGTTGACAACTCAACCAAATGTAAAATAGATGTTGAATTTGAAATCTGAGCCCAGTTGGTTCCTCCTTTCTTATCCTGCAATCATTAGCAGGCCCCTCGAGCAACATGTTCAGCATCTTTACATGGTTGTTCGCTCTGATGCCCCCCTACTCTCCCCCCAAACCTCCGTGCCATAGGCCTACATGTTGAGGTGGTTATGCTGATGATTATGGTAGGCTCCTTCACTAGCCACCGCCCAATCTTATCAAGTGCTGCGGAAAAGTTACACACCGACATCTGTGAAGTCGAAAGCAACTGCTTGTAAACTAATGGCTAGATGTTTAATTATACGTCCTGTGAATGTAGTAAATAATGTATATTGCCCTACAGTACATTGTACATTGAATATTTAATGACCAGGGGAATACAGCAAATAAAGTGAAAATAAATCGGAATTACAGCTTTAGGATATATGACACGTAAAATTGGTAAACTTAGACAGATGAAAAGAACACAACTTGAGCTGCATTTGTTGAAAACATTTATTTGAATTATCTTAGGTCCTTGATATAAACGACCATCCTTTCAAATACACACATATTTCAACCAAACTATGTATCATCAAATGTGTAATGCATACAATCACAGGGGTTGGTTATTGTCCAACCTTAGATGGAGTATATATTAAAACCATACGGGGTGGGTTTTCAATGAAGGACTGAGCACAAAACTGTAGTGAATTTCTCACTTCAAAAGCGAGATGGCGCTATTTTGCACACCAACCACCTCAATGCATGTAGGTGGGGACTTCATATCCCAATCCAATTCTTTGTTTCTAAGATGATCAAAGTCATTATGCGTTTATATTTAAATGTATACTAATTAAATATCTAAGTAAAGGTTAATATGACATAGAAATATAACTTCTTAAATGTTGTTGATATAATACACTGTAGCCTACTTTCAAAATACTGTCTATTCATTACTCCTGAGAAAAATTATATGGACTGTCGAACGCTTTTCGTGTCGAAGGCAACACATTTTAGACTATGGAGCAGAAGAGTCCAGGACAGCATTTTGAATAATGTCTTATAATACTACCCTACTACTACTAACTAGAAGGCTAAGAATTGTATGTTTTATTCATTTCAAATATTCTATATAGGCTACAATGTATGTATGGTGGTCCAACATTAGCCTACAAAAATCAATGTTATGTTGTATTTTATTTGGGGATTAAAATGAAAGACAATTCAGCTCAAATTGTGGCATAGGCCTAAGTCATTTTTAAGTTTCATTCTAACCTGTTTCTAGGTAATACTTTATTGTTCCCATAGCCATATTAGTATTTGAAATAAAAAGTAAATGCCAATAAGTAAATCAAACACGATTTCCCTGTCGGTGCCAAATACACGCACACACAGACACAGACACACATCTTTATATATACTGTACCTCAAAGTTCCACGTATTAGGCAACATCATCGTTGATTCAAAGCAGCGCGTTTCTCTTCTTATTGCCATAGAATGGTTTGCATGATCTCTTCAGGGTTCATGTAGTTTGAAGAGCATCATCACACGAACTTTTGTAATTTTGTCTTTCTTATTATCTTCGTATTCTAAGATTGGGATTCTCTTTTTATTTAAATAATAATAATAATATACTGGCCTATATTTATTTATATGTATTTATGCCCCATTCTCTAACTGTGACAGTGAATTACATTTTATAGCATCTAAAATCCGAAAACAATAGGTTTTCTTCACATGCTTGTTTTTTCTGTATGTAGACTATAAAGTATTTTTTTTCTAGGAGTTGAAGGACTTCAATCGAACGAATATATTTTTTGGGGAGGAGACTGGAAACTACATAACTTTGGTATATATATATGCATACAATCTAGCAAATAAACTTCACTGCAGTTGTATTTCTTAGCCAGAGGTCCATTTGCTGAGAGGGAAATGTGAGGAGCATTGTTTTCATATAAAAACCTGTTCTTCCCTGTGTGCACAAGTCGATAAGAACTTTCTTTGACCAAACGTACACCAATTTAAAGCTGTCAAAATTGATTAAAGGAAACGGTCACCTACATCTCTATAACATTGCTGCAATTTTGAATATTTGAATATTGAACTCGCCTTGAGACAAATTATTGTTAATTCAATAAGGAAAGTGACGACAGTATGGGGATACAGAAGTTGCAGTTGAAATTATAAAAACGACTTACGCTTAGTTAATGTGCATAAACAACGATACCTATTTCAAACTTTGTAAATGTAATTTAATATTTAAATTAGAACTCATGGATGAAAAAATGTATTTCCAAAATATATGGCAATTTCTATACATAGTTAGAAAATGTGTTTTTGTAATAATAATAATAATAATAATAATAATGCCAGATTATTGATATTACAATGCTTTCAATGCAATATATAGGAGTTTTGGACATGTTTATGTTTTACAAATTGTCTAGAGGTACCATAAATATAATGTGTATCATCACATGCAGTACAAATATAATATGATTCAGTTACCAGACAAGCACTCTATCCATTCTAGAATATCTTAATTACCTAGACACAAAGGTAGAGACTGGACTCTGGTCTGACAAAGAGGACTTAAATCTAGCCTTTTATATGCTTCCTTTATTATGTGCAGGACTGAGTGTGCAGCCTCTAATCGTGTCCCCTGAAGTCTCAGCTAGTCCTCTGAACTCTACAACTATATGTAAACAAGTTGTCAGTTTGGAAATAATCTTCTTTGCTTTTTATTGGAATGAAAATTCAATCTCCCAAACGTAGATTTTTTTTTTTATTCCTTGTCATTGGTGGGGCTGGACTTTGGTGGACAATAATGTGGCAATTGTTGATGCTTTGTGACCCATAAAATTTGAGGGTGGCTATTCTGGCTTTGGTATGTAATTATGCAAAACACTTTGTATAAAGACTTGCCATCCGATCTAATGATAGAGCCTGCAGTCTCATTTCAAGAGCTGGAGGGACTAACAGCACGTACACTACTAGAATGAGGGAGGGAAAAGTGACATTCAAATAAAATCAAGGCAAACTGCAAATTAACAAGTATCTCATTGTTAATGAGTTGTGTGTTAGTGTTTATGTGTTTGTGTCTTTCTCAGTATTTTCTGAGTGTAAGTGTGAGCATGTGCATTTCAATTGGCCTAAAACCAAAATACTTTCCTGTGTGCATTTTTGTGAGTCAAAGGAAAAATGACAGTGCCATTAAAAACAAATGTCTAACTGGTGGAGGAACAGTGATGCTTTGTAGATTTTCAGATCTTTGACAAATTAACAATGTGATTTTCAATAAAAGACACCACGAGGAACTGCTGAGTTTTTTTCTTTATTTCCCAGGAGTTCGCGTGAGAAATATGGGTGTAAAATGCAAAACAATGCTTACATCTTTTCTCCTTCATGGTTCACTAAAAAGTGAGAGGCCAGATTTCCTTGCCCTTTCTGGATTGCCGGCATCAGAGGTCTACTTAAAGGTGGCTGAACAGAATAGTAAGTATGAGTCTCCATGCAGTTTCTTTGACACACACAGAATACACGTACAGTCAGTTTATATGGAAATATTGGTGAATTCGTTTGAAAAATACAGGACAGTAACAGAAAAGAGAGCATCCAAGGAGATGGTGGGTAGTACAGTTGAATCGTGAAACAGCATAGTATAGATATGATTTAAAGATTGCATGCTGCATGTTTTTTTTGTTTTGTGGTGTGCACTATGGGGTATTCTGTGTGTATGCACATAATAAACACTTGTGCTGTCTGCCAGAGGTGTGAATCTGAGAGCTTTTCTACCAAATGAAGTGCCGGCAGAGAGAGAAATAAAGAGATCTACAGCAGTCAGGGGTCAGCCAGGCTGAGATTGCTTCCAGAAATCTTTTGAAAAAATCACACGTTTGAAGGCTTAGTGCTTTGCTGCCTTCGCATTTCAAGCTCAGATGAGTGGAATCACAAAAAAAGAACAGGGGTTGGAGAATTGTGATGTTGGGATGGCCATGGGAAGAGTGATTTGGGAAGACAGCAGACAAGCCTTTACCTGATCCCTCAGAGGAAGGCGTGGAACAGAAGATACCATTGTTACTTTTTAAACATGGATCACACAATTAAATCTACACTGTCTCTAATGATGTCTCTTTGTGTCTGTATGAGTGTTTAATGTGTGAAAAATCAGCTCTATATACCTCCTAAGAGGCATGTACCTAAGAATTAAATAATGATTCACACCGAAACCAATAGTTTATTAACTGAATTATTGTGGATAAATGTTTCAAAAGCATAGATTTGCAATACGATCATCAAGCAAGAACTAAGACCACAAGAGGCTCAGTAATTAACAGGCTACTGTATAGGCCTACTACTTGAATGGCACATTACACATCCGTTAGCAGTACTCTGGTACACAAAAGATGTTCTGCATTCCAGTTAATATCAACCAATTGAATAACCCATTTCCAACCAATTCATAGTTCTATCTTTGTGTACATATTCAGCATTTTTAACTAATAAATAGTTATATATGTAAGGAAACATATTGTATAGGTTAATGTTCCAAAAATGTTTTAATGGAACCAAAAGCCGTAAGACATATCAGTGAAATTTCAGAACCCTGTAATTTAGTTTAGCTACAGTTAGAATTGAGGGAGATTAGGAGACGCGAGTGGTACTAGTACACCTCTTTCTTTGATTTATGACCAGCTTCTGGCGTTGCCATTAGTCTTTCATCACTTTTATTAATATTATCTGGAAAACAATTCGAAGAACCAAAACGAAGTAAATGTATTATATTGTCCGCATTGGAGTTATTTTTCCCCCTCTAAGACCAGGACATGCCTGTAATAGTTAACTCAAATTAAGTTTAATATCAAAAGATTGTAATAATGCGACAATAACAGTATAATCACGTCTACAAGATAAATTAACAATATGCAGTTCTATAACCTCTTCTAGTGAACTTTTGGGAGATACAACCATGAAGCAATCTCAAAACTCAAATGTTTTCCGATTGTAATTGTTTTGAGTACCTATTAATTTGATTGTAGCCTATGTCATTTCACAACAAAGGGATACATTAACGCTGTTTCCCAAAACGGTTAGGCCTAAAGTTAATTTCAACATATTGATAACAGAGGAAAATCAGCCGCCTCTTTACTTAAAATTAATTACCAATTGTAAATTGCGTTTTCATATGATAACGGGACAAACTATTGCGTTGTCACAGAAATAAATACATATTTGGAAAAACGATTAGCCAAAGCGCCATGTTACTTGAATTAGCAGTGAAATTATTAGACAGTTACAGGTCCTATATCTAAACATTCCCAAGACAATGCTCTCGACATGACACTGTTATAAGCATTTAACGTTTTATGAATGTTGTAGTCTACATGATTACATATCGTTAAGAGTTGAATAATTATCATATTATTACAATTCAAATAGCAGTTCGAAAAAGGAAATACCATGCTCCTTTTTTCGTTCTCCAAATAGTTTACAGGCCTATATGATACTGGCTATAATACGCCCTCGACACACCAAATATGCCCCAACAAGAGGAAGTGGCATTGGTTGACAGGTCTATTAGAAGATGACAGGCCCGGAGGCCCATTACACTAGTAGGAGTCTCTTGGCAGGACCTATCATGCCAGATGTAAAGATGGAGACATGGACCCTGACCCTTGTCATAGCATGTGACTTAATATTGATATTTTGATCAGAATTATTTTGTAATGCTGCCTGGGTGACATTATAGCATCCTCAGATTTTTCTCTTTCAATCTGCTGAACATTTGTCATTATTTTCATCGATCAACTCAGCAGTAATATTCACACATGGAAATTGGAACACAATGCTCCAACCCCACGAGCTGAAAGACAAAGACAAGAATACTCACAATGTTATTACAGATGTTTTTTATTTTAGAACATTTATCCCCTTCTCTCAAAATCGTTCAATAAATCTCCTTTTAAATCTCTGACTGGCACAATTTTGTTCATATATGTAGTTCATGTTTTCTCTCCCCTGCTTCCTTGTGGGGGAGGCAAAATATGCTAATCCCATCAGATTTATAACCATCAGTGCCTTTCAATGTTCATGTGTTTCTGCCCTGCTGTATGATTATATTCAAGGGTTCTCAGCAGGAAGTTAGAGCAGGGACTAGAAGTTATTCTCAAACCTGACAAAAACACTTTCTTTTTCCTCTGTTTCAAAGACTGGACAAAGTGGCAGTAATGACCTTATTTATTACCAATCAAATAGATGACGGAGAGCTGCTTCATTTTGACAATGTTTGGAGCAAAGCAGAAAACAAAATAAACAGACAATGACAGGGAAAAATATTTATGAGCAGAAACAGAAGTTGAGAAATTCTTTGATGTGACAGCATCATGTGCTCATTAAATCACCCATGGAAAAGCCGGAATATGATATGAACAATTCCATTCAAATAATTGTGTGGTATATCATGAGATTTCATTCATCTATAACTTCAAGCATGTTACATTTGTGGGATAAGGGAATAATCAGGAGAAATGTGACCCTCCATTCTCATACTCTCAGGCTAAAACTTTATTTTGTCCTTGATGTTGATAGTAGGAAGAGTAATTGGGGAAGTTTTCAGTGTGTCTTTCTGAAATATGATTTGAATTACTTATCTTTCAGTAAGACTCTGACAGCTCTGAATCCTTTATTGTACATGTATTGTGTATATTTCTAGCTCCTAGCATCTCCTGGAGGATTCAGGAGGCGGTCTACCTGTTTCTAGATCAAAATGACCAGATGAAAATGAATATACAAAAAGGTTCCAAAATACAAAATTATGAAACACCTTTTGGAGATACTTGCTACTATATAGCTCTGATCTGTGCCTTGACTTGGTAGCTTACTCTAACAATATTAGTCTGTTGGACATTGGTTCAACTGTCACTTTCAATTTACACATGACCCCATGGCCAAAAATGGGGGAGAAGTGGCAGAATGTAGGACTGAAAGCTACTGTTATTGGTCTGACAGCTTCACTCATCTGGAATTAATGCAATATGCAATTCATATTTATACTCTGTGACCTTGTGCACAAAGAGGGGATGTATTGTATCTACATGCTGGTAATCAAGGCAAATGGTTATGGAGAGGATAATACAGCAGAAGGAATTTGTCAGAAATGTATGTCTCTTACCAGCTTAATTGTTCAACAGATGTGAACTGGAAAGGTAAGAAGAGTACAGTAGCGTTGGTGGGAAAGCCCAAAATGCTCCTAAATATGAGGCTGACACTTTCTTCACAGCGGTAACAAACAAGTTTGACTAAGTGCAGCATGAGGTCAAAGACACCAGGGACTCATTTGTGATAAAGGGAAATATGTTGTATGGCAATGAACAGTGGGGTTAATGTATCAGGAAGCTGGAAGAGGAAGGAGATCTGTTTTTTAGGGATCTTTTTCATTAACTTGTGTGTGGGCTATATGTAAAAACCGAGACACCAGAACGCAAAATTAATGAATGGTCCCTCTGTTTTGGACATCTGGGAGAAGTCTATTGTTTAGTCTCTGGTAGGTACAAAGGAATTGAAAATTCATTGTAGGACACCTCCCATATGAATCACTTTACAGGGCACCATAGACACAGAGTAACACACATGGTCACTTCTATCCCATCAGTAAGATATACACAGAGTGTACAAAGCATTAAGAACACCTGCCTATTATTGAGATGCTGGCCCATGTTGACTCCAATGATTCCTACAGTTGTGTCAAGTTGGCTGGATGTCCTTTGGGTGGGGCACCATTCTTGATACACACAGGAAACTGATGAAAATACCCAGCAGCGTTGCAGTTCTTGACACAAACTGGTGCACCTGGCATCTACTACCATACACCGTTCAAAGGCACTTAAATCTTTTGTCTTGCCCATTCACCCTCTGAATGGCACCCATGCACAATCCATGTCTCATTTGTCTCAAGGCTTAAAAATCCTTCATCTTCACTGATTGAAGTGGATTTAACAAATTAAATGAATAAGGGATCATAGCTTTCACCTAGATTCACCTGGTCAGTCTATGTCATGTAAAGAGCAGGTGTTCCTAATATTGTGTAACACTGAATGTATATCAACAGAATTGATCACAGTAACCTGGACAATAAATATCCTAACTTTTGAACCTTCCAGAATGGAGTAAACATGACTTATTGAACATTTTGTGCAAGTGTAACATGATGGGATGTTGTCAGTGTGTGTACAGGTGTGACATATTACTGTTTAAGTCAGATGGTAATGCCTTAAATATACACAAGCAAAAGCTACACTTATATAAATGCATTTATATAAACATTTATATAAATGTTGCTTTCACATTGCAGCAGGAAATCAATCCATCGAGCTGTTAATGTGGGCCAGGTTAGCCCTATGCATATGTTACAGACTGCACAGTGAGTTACAATTGCATTTCTGATCGCTTTAGGTGATTGGATTGGACTAATTCCTTCTAGGGTAACGCAGAGATGTACTATTATTGGGGGAGGAAGTAGTACGATTCCTGAATCACTGCTTGGTTTTAAATGGGCATTTAATTATGTTTTGGTCAGACATAATGTGAAATGTATTAGTTGTAATGTAACTTTTTTGGATAAGATTGAGGAAGGGAAACAAGTTGATTTACATGCAAATAAGTCCCCAGACTATATTCATAGTTTTTGTATTCTCAAAATCTTTTTGAGAATGATATGCATATACATATAGATTGCATTAATAATAAAACATTATATATTGTGCGTAACTCATGCATTTCTTTGCAGTCATAACAAACTAATCTGAAACTAAAGAGCTTTCCACTGTTTATAATCCACAGTACTTGTCCCCTGCCTGCCCTTCTAATCCCCTGGCATGTGTTAGTGACATCACATGGCCGCTGACTCCAAGTTCTCGTCCCCCTGCAACTGTCATTAACTCTGTGAACAAATGAAAAATGACTGGGAGACTCAATGACTCCCACCACTGACCTTGGGTATTATTAGAGTGACCTCTCTTTAGCTTGACCAAAAAACCTTTTTGATATCATTGCTGGAAGTACACACTAGGAGTGATGGCCTGTCTGCCAGTGGGGGAAATAGAACATTACACATGGGGACTGAGCCAGGCTGAGAAACCAATGTAATGTAAACGTATACCTTGCTTCCATTGCTGCTTCATGAATACTTTATTAGGGGATATAACCTGAACTACTGTGCTCACAAGTTTCTTGACCCTCTTTACCAACAATGGACAATATTTGGGTTTAACATTGCGACAGATTCAGATGAAATGTTATACTGTAAAGCATTGTCATTTGGGAATTGTGTCACTGTTGGCGGTTTGATATCATCTCTGCTGCTAAAGAAGAAAAAAAACAGTCAGGCATGGTCATGAGAGGCTTCTCCACATGTGGTATTATGCCCCAGATTTAACCAGGCGAAGAGATGCACTAAGTTCGTTAAAAGGGCAGTACATGAACAAGGCAGAAAAGCATCAGGGCATTGTTGTGTGAGATACAGAATCTGCCTCAGTGGTTGACTGTCTAGGAGGAATCACGGGGGTCACAGGGTATGGGTGGGAACCCTCCTCACAGAGCGGATGTTTTCAGCACTGTGAGGGGGTGCACAACATTAGTGCCAGCTTTTAGACACCTCCCTCCTCACTGGACCATTGTTTATGTTCAGTGAGCATCCTACAATTTCAAGCTGAAATAAAGGTATATTCATTATGACTCAATATTTAGATTATAGAAAAGAAAGAAAGAATGAAATTCAGAGAGAAGGGGGTCTTAGAATTTTTTTCCCCCTCAAAATATGAAGTATATCAAAGACAGACGATTGTTAGCACTGGCTGATGACATCATCTCCACGGATTTGCAGGGAGGAGTCTCCCGCACTTGCACTCCACATCTCTGCGGGATGGGGCCATAGCATGTCAAGAGGAGGAGAGCCATGAACCAGAAACACACTGGCACACACAGACACACACTCATCACTCATTATAGGCTAAGTCTACTCTGATTCCATTATTATAATGGCATCAAAATGTTAATGTCAGAAGATAGAATAATACATTTGCATAGTATCAGGTCGTAAACAGCTCTCATGCGTTTAAAAAAACATATACATCTTATAAAGATGATAAAAGTAAAGATGGAAAGACAAATTGGTGACCTGAGGAAGAAAGGGTCAACAGAGACGGGGGCAGACTAAAGGTTGTCCCGCGTTCTCATCTTCTGACAGTTTGAAATAGATCTGATGCCCTTTGGACTTTCAACTCTTTGCAGAAAAAAAGCAATTTTTTACAGGTTATGGCAGGCTGAGAAGGGACACAGGGTGCACGGAGATATTACAAGTGGAATAGAAATGCCCTAGATATTTAGGAAGCAGACCGAAGAGGACTGGAGATTTCATGACAGGTAGAGACGGGATTCTCTGATGTAATCAGTGCTTTAAGACGGTGGGTTTTCCATCATTACTATCTAGTGGGGTAGATTGGTATAAACGTCGCAAGTAGCACATTGACAAACTCAACCCGAGCCGAGCCAACACGCCATCTACTTGCTTGCTCCTGATATCGATCCATATTTGAGATATCCCGATAGAATGTCTTAGAATTGAGGCCTATTCGTTGAGTGGTCATGATGATGCCTGTAGGCATAACTGGTGGAGAGAAATGGCAGGTCCTCTCTCACATCTATCTGCACCTCGCTCGCTCACATGCACATGCGATTATGACGCAGAAATCGATAGGATAATCAAAAGGTCTCTAACCCAAGGCAGTTGTGTTGGTTTATTTCGAGTGGGACCAAGGATCATGTGAGGGTCAATTAATCCGCTATTACCGAGCACCAATTAGCCGTTTTGTTTGGCCCCTTCTACCCTTTAGATGCCCTTCGATAAGGGAAACACGTCTGTCAAATATGTTGCATCGATTTTATTCCGTTATTTTAATTATCATTAGCACAGTAACAAACATAGTGATATTGTCCTTCACATTCCTATATGTATTTACTGTAAAGGTTGATGGATGCATTAATGCATTTTTCATCACAGATGTAGTGAGAATTTCTCAGTCTATCTCGACGTAACAGCCAATTAGACAGGTCATCTGCTTCCTGTTTCTTGAGGCAGGTGGATCTCGCCTGACAACTCCATTCTCTCCAAACGGGTGGTGTCAATGGGACAGGACACGTATTACACAAACAATGAGGCCACTGGGGATAAATAATAAACGGTGCACATTCACTAAGATCGCTATGTTTACTAGTCCACTTCCGGAAAATGTGTGAGCATTTCGTGTTAAATAACATAGGCTATAGCACATCTCTATTTAGAATAATTCCACATTGCTTTTGGGCTTTTTGCCTTGACATGCAAGGTTATTTGCCCAGGCCTACTTAACTACTAGAATTAAGCTACGCCTCTGTTGATGAGAGTACAGTTATAAATACATTTACAATATTCTTTAAATATTACAGTCCAAAGCAGTTATTATTATTCTTTTTTTTTAAATGTTTTGCCCAGTTTCACTATTTTGGGGTTCATGAAGACATTGGTCTTTGTTTAAAGGGCAAACCGATCAGAGTGACTCAGTCGATGTTTTCCAACCTCTTTAACTCCGTCTCTCCTTTCCTTCATGATTCTCAATTTGTCCTTTATTGAACCTTTGTCTCCGGTGCATCTGCTTGCAGTTAATTAAAATTTGAAGGGGTCACTGTTCTGACTTCAGGCTGCTTGCCGCCAAGTGAAGAGTGCTTTCTCTCCTGCAGTCTCCACATTAGGAAACTTCACAGGTGTAATACTGTGTGTAACAGATGTTCGGGGACCCTTTAACCACCTTTAAGTACAAGGGACGGAGAGTGGAACACCTTCGCTTTCTTTTTACTCTCAACTGCGCAGCCTTTCATATAAACCCGCCACAATGTTAATAAACACACAGTTCATGCTTATAACCCTGCGTAGTTCACACATTTTCTAATATTATGTTGGTTATACTATGCAGAACAAAACCATTGTTTGAAACAGATTCACATTGGGTTATAACAAACACATATTAATGAATGCATTATTTTATAATAACAACAAAAATGATAATTCATTTCAATAATAACAATAATAACAACAACATCAATAATATTTACAATAATAATATAGTAATATCTATCTTATATAGTGCAAACTTTATTTGAGATACAAAGGTATAGTGTATGACAGAAGATTAGTCAAATGAGCTATTTCGACGAATAGCATATAGATCCCCAGAGATTAAATGTAGGTATCGTCGGAATTTCTAGGATGAAAGGAAATTCGAGCCTAGTTATCATCGGCCATCGTGCCCGAGTGCCGCGTGACAATTTTCGGAGAAAAATCGAACAGACAGAGCAACTGGAGAAAATTATAGAATGGGTACTAACACATAGTCAAAGTCATTCAATGCTATGCTTGTTAAATAAATGATTTTTAGATGCTTGCAGCTGTACAACGATGGCAACCTACACGACATATCTAGAAATGATCAATAATGTCAAATATAGAGCACAGGAAGATAGCAAACGCTTTAGATTAATTTCTAACCACTTTTGTTAATTTGTCTTTCCAGTAGGCCTATATACTATACGTTTTCTATTCATGTTTGTTGTGAAATGGGGATGCATCTTCTTTTGGGTAGTTTTGTGTAATACCCCTGTTATAAAGACATATAGACAGAAACGTGTATGCTATAGCCCACTGATAATGCCTTCTGTTGTTATTCTTTCGTTTTTGAAGCAGGCAGGGCGCTACGTATTATTTTGATATTTCCATCATTGTGCTTGTTTCGATGCTTGTAGTTTTTCTTACTTTGTGATTGATTAATCTACATATTACTGTAAAATGAATTTAAATGGACTGAAAATAAAAGCATGTGGTGACCAATAGCCTACAAGAACGATGCATAATATTATGGAGATTTTTTTCCTATAAACTGAATCACTGTAATAAAAAAATTACAATAACTGCAATAAATTGACTCAAATACATTTTATAATGTATTATTAGAGTGAGAATAAAGCTTGTATATCATGCATTTCAAACGATTGTTTTGATAACGTCACGTTTTAATTCCTATAAATAGGTAGTCATCATGGGAGTAGCCTATCATGGTCTTGTATCTACATCCAGCGAGTGAGTGCGTCTCTGTTTTATAAAACATAAGCCTCAGAGGCCTCTGTAAAGGTACTTTGCCTGTGTAGTTAATGATTGTGTGATCCTGTAACAGCTCCATATGAATATACTCTGGCAAACAAAACGTTTCATGTTAATTCAGCAGACACTACTGTACTACACTATATACAGGTTGATGATGATATTTTCAACAAGCATCATGATCTTACCTATTTCACTATGTTAAGATATATTAACAGATTGATATCAGTTTACGTTTCTAGAAAAGTAATCAATGTATCCAATTTAAAAGAGGATGGCTACTAAGGTGGTCAAGGTGATAAAAACTCTTGATCACCAGTAGAATAGTAATTATTGTGTATGACTGCCTTGCCAAAAAGACAGTAATTGAATCATCTCTACAATTTTGCTGGATAGAGCAGGGAGAGATGGCTTGGATGACAGAGGGAGCTCTGAAAGCAGTGATGGATACTATTGTGCCAAATTTGACCCTCTATTAACACCGCTTTCCAGCATCTGGATCCTGTCACCAATTCCAGACATGGAGGCAGACAGGGCAACTCATTTTCTGAACATACCAAATCCCTCTCCTTTTTAAGTGTATCCCCAGCGCCACTAAATGGATGGAGAGGGCGACCCAGGCCCCCATTCTCTTCCTTCATCTCTTTCCACATTATCAGCCCTCCACTGGACCTATTGTTTAGCAGGGGCCTCCAATTTGCTTCTTATCTTGCCAACATTTGTGCAGCTTCATTTTCCTTATGTTAATGCTAATGCTCGTGGACTACCCCCTGAAAATGTGTCACGTTTTCTAAATTAAAATAAAGTAAACACAAACAGATAACGCACTCATTTACTACTTAGACTATATTTCATAGAATAATAGAATATTGGCGTATTGGGAAAAGAGAGGGGTGTGGCTTTGTGTGATAGACGCAGGTCGGAGGTGGTATTTTATTGTAAGCTTCTTGGTGAAAAGGAAGAAAGCAATGGACCAGTCAATTTAACACAGAGACCAAGAGAGCAAGAGTGTTGCTAAGAGACAGGGATGCTGCAAAACTTCCATCAGGAGCTAGGTTCTGACCTTATGCAAATAGGGTTCTGATTAATCTTTTGTGGAAAGAGTGAAAATACCACTCACTCACTTTTACTAATACCTGCATTGAGAGACTTTGTACAATTCATTCTTAACTTAAAATAAATAGAAGGGGTATATGCAGTATAACAATTTAGTAATCATGTATTTTACATTATTTTACAGCCATTACATGATAGTGCTATATACTGAAAATATCAAATAACAAATGACAGTATTTTGGGGTGCAGCTTGACTATCCTTATCATATTTAGTAATATTCCACATCACTTTCACCATTAAGCGAAACAAGCTTTGAAAACAGGAACAATGAAGATAATATACTCATGCAGTGTGATAAAGGCAAGGTGATGTGATGGTGTCACACAGTGTAGATATGGCAGGCCTCGGGCCATCAGGGCCTTCTCTGGTCTCCAGTGGGCTTTGTTACATCAGTCCACACAACCCGCAACACTGTTTGAGCTCTGCAGCTGAGGTTCAGGGGTTATTTGTATCTAAAGTCCCAACACTACACAAACAAGACACTGCTAACCCTATCTAGTCAGACTCCTTTCTGTCCAACAAGCCCCCAGAGAGACCTGTAGGTGACTACACAGGTTAGAGCTGTGGAGCAGCTCACAAACATCAAAGGTAAGAAGTTGCTGCCTGATCTGCATTTCATTTACACTTAAATAAGACAGGAATGACAATGACAGAAAGAGTGGGGAGGGAGAAGGAGAGAGAGAGTGGGAGCGAGATATTAAATAATGATGGCCAGAGGGGGCATGGAGGTTACAACCTCCTGAAAAGGTTGTATCGGGTTGTATCAGGTTATCTGAAGTGGTCACTGATAATAGCCCTTCACACATGCCATGTTTAAACCCTTTCAGCGGCTAAGAGAGTGAGGTAATCAATAACGTGAGTGGCTCAGTGATATGAGGTTACTGTATGGCCAGCTTGGAAGTTGCCAAGCATGATCAGCAAACTGGCTAATTGAGACTTGTCTTTTCACTGGATCATCCATTTATCAACATGTACGTGTCAGAGCACAATCTATGTCATTCTTGAAATCCAAATAACTGATCACAAAGTCCTGTCAGTTAAAGCTAATCCTCTGTGGTGACATTTTGTAAGAATATCTGTAAATCTCAATTAAACACAATAATTCCTACAGCAAATGATCAAAGTGAAAACAATAGGTCTACAGTGGGAATATATGTCTTCCCCAGATAATATTTTTTAGTACCTAAAGTTCAATCAATTATCCTAAAGTTGTCATTCTGAAGTATTTAAACCCTGATCCATGTATACTTTGATATGAAAATGGTCATTTTCTACTGTATGCCTACTAAAGCTGTTTCTCCATTATTGGTTCTCGGTTTTTATACTCACTTCTTCAGTATGGTTCCCACATTGCCCACATATCACATTAGAGAGAAAGAGAGAGAAAGAGAGCAAGAGAGAGAGAGAGAGTCAGGGACTAATACACCATCATCATGTTCAAAGCCAACCTTGTCAATAGTGCTCACAGTAGGCAGGGGAGTGTAATAGCACTTTCCTGATTCTGCATTGATATCATATAATCCAGTGTGCCCTGTTTCAGTATCATATTTATCTAACCTGCTGGGGGACAGAGCAGGGGGGACAGTGTCCCTGCTGCTAGGAGCAGACACATTACACACTGCCCTGTGTATTCTTATTGATTACTCCCACCTCACGGCCCATGGACCATAATTTAACTCAGCAGGCTCTACAGTAATACTGGAATTCAAACATTCCATCTACACTTCAAGAGGGAAAAAACAATTGACACATCACAAAAAGTGCAGCGCCTTTCTTAAAGGGAGGGATTTCCTCTTCCTGCACTATGGCTCCTCCACTTCTCTACATCCTATCAGTGCAGTTCACCATGTATGTTTATTCCACCAAATATGCTAGCAAAAGCACTTAAAAAGCAGAGTGCATTACACACTGATAAATTCACTCATGTAATATGCATCAAACTGAGTTTCTTTGATGGGTATGATAGCAGAAAGATGTATTTGAGCAATATGCTTTTTCTTCTTGCAATGACCAGGTACCAAGTGCAGGAGTGAGGAAAATTGCTGATGAGGGGCACACCTGTGTAGGCCTATATCTATTTCATAGGAATAAACATAAAAACACCAGAAGAGAGAGTATGTGGCGGACATTGTAAGACATGCAATCAATAAAACCTATGTGTCATTCACAGGGGAAATAACACTGATATTGTTGCATGGATTTGAGGTTTTGTTTGATGCAGAATACATATGTTTTATTTGGGATACATTTTGCCAGAGCGAGCCCCGACTGACATCAACATATGCACAATCCAGGCTTCAAAGGCATTGGTATATTAATTCATAAATATCTCTCAGTACCAACTGGTCAATAGTAATCTATCAAAATATGATTCGTTTGTTAGTAAAACACCTTTTCCATCACCTTGCAGTTATGGGAGGATATGGAGGATGTGGGCTGACTTCATGTTTTTTAGTCAGGATCCTAACAGTATCAAATCAAAATCAAATCAAATTGTATTGGTCACATACACATATTTAGCAGATGTTATTGCAGGTGTAGTGAAGTGCTTGTGTTCCTAGCTCCAACAGTGCAGTAATATCTGACAATTTACAACAATACACACAAATCTAAAAGTAAAATAATGGAATTAAGAAATATATAAATATTAGAATGAGCAATGTCGGAATGGCATTGACTAAAATACAGTAGAACAGAATACAGTATACAGCATATGAAATGAGTAAAGCATTATGTCAAAATTATTAAAGGGACTAGTGTTCCATTGTTAAAGTGACCAGTGTTTAATGACTATGTGCATAGGGCTGCAGCCTCTAAGGTGCAGGGTTGAGTAACCGGGTGGTAGCCGGCTAGTGATGGCTATTTAACAGTCTGATGGCCTTGAGATAGAAGCTGTTTTTCAGTCTCTCGGTCCCAGCTTTGATGCACCTGTACCGACCTCGCCTTCTGGATGATAGCGGGATGAACAGGCTGTGGCTCGGGTGGTTGATGTCCTTGATGACCTTTTTGGCCTTTTTGTGACATTGGGTGCTGTACATGTCATGGAAGGCAGGCAATGTGCCCCCGGTGATGTGTTGGGCAAACCGCATCACCGTCTGGAGAGCCCTGCGGTTGCGGGCAGTGCAGTTTTCCATACCAGGTGGTGATACAGCCCGACAGGATGGTCTCAATTGTGCATCTGTAAAAGTTTGTGAGGGTCTTAGGGGCCAAGCCAAATTTCTTCAGCCTCCTGAGGTTGAATAGGCGCTGTTTTGCCTTCTTCACCACACTGTCTGTGTGGGTGGACCATTTCAGATCTTCAATGATGTGTACCGCGAGGAACTTGAAGCTTTCCACCTTCTCCACTGCGGTCCCGTCAATGTGGATAGGGGCGTGCTCCCTCAGCTGTCTCCTGAAGTCCACGATCACCTCCTTCGTTTTGTTGACGTTGAGGGAGAGGTTATTTTCCTGGCACCACTCCACCAGGGCCCTCACCTCCTCCCTCTAGGCTGTCTCGTCATTGTTGGTAATCAAATCAAATCAAATCAAACTGTATTTGTCTCATGCGCCGAATACAACAAGTGTAGACTTTTACCGTGAAATGCTTACTTACAAGCCCTTAACCAACAGTGTAGTTCAAGGAGAGTTAAGAAAATATTTACCAAGTAGACTAAAATAAAAAGTAATAGTAAAAAGTAAAACAATAAGAATAACAACAACTAGGCTATATACATGGGGCACCGGTACCGAGTCAGTGTGTACCAGGCGGTGAGGCAACCAGTCAGAATGCTCTCGATGGTGCAGCTGTAGAACCTTTTGAGGATCTGGGGACCCATGCCAAATCTTTTCAGCCTCCTCAGGGGGAAAAGGTTTTGTTATGCCCTCTTCACAACTGTCTTGGTATGTTTGGACCATGATAGTTCATTGGTGATGTCGACACCAAGGAACTTGAAACTCTCGACCCGCTACACTACAGCTCTGTCGATGTTAATGGGGGCCTGTTCAGCCCGCCTTTTCCTGTAGACAACGATCAGCTCCTATGTCTTTCTCACATTGAGGGAGAGGTGCTGTATACTTCTGGCCCTTCTTTGGACACCATGTTAACAAACCTCCAGACAAGCTTCAATGCCATACAACACTCCTTCCGTGCCCTCCAACTGCTCTTAAATGCAAGTAAACCTAAATGCATGCTCTTCAACCAATCTATCACAGTGCCATCCGTTTTGTCACCAAAGCCCCATATACTACTCACCACTGTGACCTGTATGCTCTCGTTGACTGGCCCTCGCTTCATATTCATCACCAAACCCCTGGCTCCAGGTCATCTATAAGTCTTTGCTACGTAAAGCCCCGCCTTATCTCAGCTCACTGGTCACCATAGCAGCACCCACCCGTAGTACGTGCTCCAGCAGGTAGATTTCACTGGTCATCCCCAAAGCCAACTCTTTCCTTGGCCACCTTTCCTTCCAGTTATCTGCTGCCAATGACTGGGACAAATTGCAAAAATCACTGAAGCTGGAGTCTTATATCTCTCCCTCACTAACTTTAAGCATCAGCTGTCAGAGCAGCTTACTGATCAATGCACCTGTACACAGCCCATCTGTAAATAGCCCACCTGTCATGCCCTGACCTGAGATATCTCTGTTTTCTTTATATTTTGGTTAGGTCAGGGTTTGACTAGGGTGGATATGCTAGTTTTTGTATTGTCTAGGGGTTTTGTATTGTCTAGGGTTTTTGTATGTCTAGGGTTTTGTAGGTCTAGATATTTGTATGTTGATGGTGGCCTGATATGGTTCCCAATCAGAGGCAGCTGTTTATCGTTGTCTCTGATTGGGGATCATATTTAGGTAGCCATTTCCCCTTTGCTGTTTGTGGGTGCTTGTTCTATGTTTAGTTGCCTGTCTGCACTATCGATTATAGCTTCACGGTTCGTTTAGTTGTTTTGTTGTTTTGTTAGTTTGTTCAGTGTTCATTCTTTTAATAAAGTAGAATGTACGCATACCACACTGCTCCTTGGTCCGATTCATACGACAAACGTGACAGAAGAACCCACCACAAAAGGACCAAGCAGTGGAGGAATGAGTGGAGCACATCCTGGACCTGGGAGGAGGTAATTGCAGGGGACAAGACCCTGCCATGGAAGCAGGAAGAGTTAGCGCAGGAGGAACGTTGACTAAACGAGAGGACACGGCTAGCACGGAAGCCCGAGCGTGTGACTGGTCAGGCACTGTGTTATGCAGAGATGCGCACGGTGTCTCCAGTTCACATTCAAAGCCCGTTGCGCTCTATTCCAGCTCCTCGCATTTGCCGGGCTAGAATGGGCATCCAACCAGGACGGATGGTGCTGGCTCAGCGCTCCAGGTCTCCAGTACACCTCCTTGGATCTGGATATCCTGCACCGGCTCTGCGTACTGTGTCTCCGGTGCGTCTGAACAGCCCAGTGCGTCCTGTGCTAGCGCCCCACACTTGCTGGGCTCAAGTGAGCATCCAGCAAGGACGCATTGTGTCAGCTCTACGCTCCAGATCTCCAGTGCGTCTCCACAGTCCAGTATGTCCTGTTCCTGCTCCCCGCACTCGCCCTGAGGTGCGTGTCACCAGCCCGGTACCACCAGTGCCGGCACCACGCACCAGTCCTCCAGTGCGCCTCCACAGTCCAGTACGTCCTGTGCCTGCTCACCGCACTCCCCCTGAGATGCGTATCTTCAGCCCGGTACCACCTGTCCCTGCACCATTCATCAGGTCTCCAGTGGTGCCTCCACAGTCCAGTGCTTCCGGCGACAGTACCCAGTCCAGAGCTTCCGGTGACAGTATCCAGTCCAGAGCTTCTAGCAACAGTTCCCAGTCCAGAGCTTCCAGCGACAGTTCCCAGTCCAGAGCTTCCGGCGACATTTCACAGTCCGGAACCTCCAACGACGGTCCACAGTCCGGAACCTCCAACGACGGGCCACAGTCCGGAACCTCCAACGACGGGCCACAGTCCGGAACCTTCAACGATGGGCCACAAACCGGAACCTTCAATGACGGGCCACAGTCCGGAACCTCCAACGATGGGCCCCAGTCCGGAGCCTCCAGCGACGATCCCCAGTCCGGAGCCTCCAGTGACGGTCCCTAGACCGGGGCCTCCGGCGATGATCCGCAGTCCAGAGCCTCCGCCGATGATCCACGGTCCAGATCGACAAAGGCGGAGGGATCTGCGTCAAGAGGGAGGGAGGGCGGCGTCCAGAACCAGAGCCGCTACCAAGGGTAGATGCCAGACCCTCCCCTACAGGTTTGCAGCCTGAACCTTATTTTTTTTACCTTTATTTAACTAGGCAAGTCAGTTTTAAGAACAAATTCTTATTTTCAATGACGGCCTAGGAACAGTGGTTTAACTGCCTGTTCAGGGGCAGAACGACAGATTTGTACCTTGTCAGCTCAGGGATTTGAACCACTAGGTTACCCTGTCTAGGGGGTTTTTGTCTAGGGTTTTTGTATGTCTAGGGTTTTGTAGGTCTAGGTATTTGTATGTTTATGGTGGCCTGATTTGGTTCCCAATCAGAGGCAGCTGTTTATCATTGTCTCCGATTGGGGATCATATTTAGGTAGCCATTTCCCCTTTGGTGTTTGTGGGTTCTTATTCTATGTTTAGTTGGCTGTCTGCACTACTCATATTAGCGTCACGGTTCGTTTTGTTATTTTGTTTGTTTGTTCAGTGTTCATTCTTATAATAAAGAAGAATGTATGCATACCACGCTGCACCTTGGTCTGATTATTATGACGAACGTGACACCACCCAACTACCTCTTCCCCAAATTGTTATTTTTTTGTTGCTCCTTTGCACCCCAGTATCTCTAACTTGCACATTCATCTTCTGCACATCTATCACTCCAGTGTTTAATTGCTAAATTGTAATTATTTCGCCACTATTGCATATTTATTGCCTTAACTACCTAATCTTACTACATTTGCACACTCTGTATATAGATTTTTATTTTGTGTTGTTGACTGTACGTTTGTTTATCCCATGTGTAACTCTGAGTTGTTTATGTCACATTGCTTTGGTTTCTCTTGGCCAGGTCGCAGTTGTAAATGAGAACTTGTTCTCAACTGGCCTACCTGGTTAAATAAAGGTTAAATAAATATTTTTTTTTATAAACGTTGTTGTCCTGGCACCACAATGCCAGTTCTCTGACCTCCTCCCTATAGGCTGTCTCATCGTTGTCAGTGATCAGGCCTACCACTGTTGTGTCGTCAGCAAACTTAATGGTGGTGTTGGAGTTGTGTTTGGCCACGCAGTAGTGAGTGAACAGGGAATACAGGACTAAGTACACACCCCTGAGGGGCCCCAGTGTTGAGGATCAGTGTGGCAGACGTGTTGTTGTCTACTCTTACCACCTGTGGGCGTCCCGTCAGGATGTCCAGGATCCAGTTGCAGAGGGAAGTGTTTAGTCCCAGAGTCTTTAGCTTAGTGATGAGCTTCGTGGGCACTATGGTGTTGAACGCTGAGCTGTGGTCAATGAACAGCATTCTCACATAGGTGTTCCTTTTGTCCAGGTGAGAAAGGGCCGTGTGGAGTGCAATTGAGATCGTCATCTGTGGATTTATTGGGGCGGTATGCGAATTGGAGAGGGTCTAGCGTGTCCGGGAGGATGCTGTTGATGTGAGTCATGACCAGCCTTTCAAAGCACTTCATGGCTACCAATGTGAGTGCCACGGGGTGGTAATCATTTAGGCAGGTTACCTTCGCTTCCTTGGGCACAGGGACTATGGTGATCTGTGCTTGAAACATGTAGGTATTACAGACTCGGTCAGGGAGAGGTTGAACATGTCAGTGAAGACACTTGACAGTTGGTCCGCGCATGCTTTGAGTACACGTCTTGGTAATCCGTCTGGCCCAGTGGCTTTGTAAATGTTAACCTGTTTAAAGGTTTTGTTCACATCGGCTACCGAGAGCGTTATCACACAGTCATCCAGAACATCTGGTGCTCTCGTGCATGCTTCAGTATTGCTTGCCTCGAAGCAAAAATAAAAGGCATAAAGCTTGTCTGGAAGGCTAATGTCACTGGGGAGCTCGCGTCTGGGTTTCCCTTTGTAATCCGTAATAGTTTTCAAGCCCTACCACATCCGACGAGCATCAGAGCCAGTCTAGTAGGATTCAATCTTAATCCTGTATTGACGTGTTGCTTGTTTGATGGTTCATCAGAGGCCATAGCGGGATTTCTTATAAGCGTACGGATTAGTCTTCCGCTCCTTGAAAGCGGCAGCTCTAGCCTTTAGCTCGACGCGGATGTTGCCTGTAATCCATGGCTTCTGGTTGGGATATGTACGGACAGTCACTGTGTGGACGACGTCGTCGATGCACTTATTGATGAAGCCGATGAATGAGGTGGTGTACTCTGCAATGCCATTGAATGAATCCCAGAACATATTACAGCCTGTGATAGCAAAATAGTCCTGTAGTTTAGCATTCGTGTCATCTGACCACTTCCGCATTGATCAGGCCTTATATGGTTGTGTTGGAGTGTGTATTCGTAGAGATGTACAATGACTATTTCAAAGTTGCAAAATATTCCAGTATGGTGGTTATTTATTTTTACCTCACATTCATCCATTGTTAAAAATTCCAACTCAAGCAAGTGCTTGAACTATTTTCAACAATTAATAATCAAATAAACTGAAAAGGAATGAAGAAAAACAATGAATTCCATGAACCTTAAAAAACCCTAGCCACACAATCCTATAGATTTCTTGTTTAACTTCTCATTGCCAGCAAACTGACCTACTGATAGGAGGGACCAGGCGTGAGGGCAGATATCCTTTCAAAGCACGCTTTTGGTAGCTACCTTTTCATTTTCACTTGACGTCAATGTTTTGTTGATCATTCACAGACTTGATATCAGCAAGATAACGATACCCTTTGCCCTTTAGCTTAGTTAGTGCATATCACTGCTCTTTAAAGATGACCCTGGTCTTGTTTGCCATGTAGAAGGTCTGTTTCCTTCCATATGTCACCAGAGAATAAAATGTGTTGGTTTGGCTATCCAGAAAGGGCCACATTCATGAAACACAGACCAGGGCAAGCAGAATAGCCCTGACACAACCTCACACCTCATTCCAAGCAAGAGAATAAGATTGACAAGGCAAACTGTTAGACATCATACTTTTGAAAGAATAGTCAGGAAAGATAGCTGTGAGTTATAATGAAGCCTTAATGATGGCACTATGTTTTACTATTACAATGCTCATAACGCTCAAATTGGCTTCATAAGGAAGGGATCACTGCTGCTAACTCACTTCCAATGAAGGTGCATGAATTGAGGAGCAAACTGAGCTAGAGAGGAGATTCAGCTCTTGGAGGACAATGGAATTACATTTTAAAAAGCTTCTTTATTGTTAAATAAACATTGCCTTCGTACATAGAAAGTGTTAACCAACATTGTGTGGCACATTTCGTCAGCGAGAGTTATTTTACCACCCACCCTTCCTTCCTCTTAACTCGCCCTCCACAGGTGAATCAGAATCTCCTGTATCACTGGTGATGTCTGAGGAGTAGAAGCTCTGATTAAGCCCCCTGTTTAATTAGCTCAGCAGACGATCAACCAAAAGGCTCACCAAATGTTTCACATTGAGGCCCCTGTGTGTGGCGCTGACAAATTCAGGCAACGCTCAAACTTGCATGTTTGAAATTAACGATTTTGAAGTCCAACCAGCCATGCTACGTTTTTTTTTTACGCTAAAATGAGCATTGGTGGGGATTAATATGCATTAATTAAATTGACTCTGTTTCTTTTAATGAGGGGGAAAGGATTTGATGTTAATGCCGCTGATCTCACGGAGGCTTCAACCCACTTAATTAACTGGTATTTCAAACTAAAATAATCAATAAAAATATATTTAATTCATACCAGTTTTTACTACCATCTTAAAAGCAACAAGTAAATATGTATACATTTTTTCCCCCTGGTAATTAAAGACAAATTTGCTATACAAGTCCTCATACTCCATCCATTCTTTCCTTTGCCTTCTATTGGTATCGGAAATGTCACTGACCCTTTGTCATGTGTGAAAAAGGCAACAGAAAGAGTGAACACAATTTGTGCAATCCATCAATTTGTGCAATCCAAAGATTTATTATTAAAACACTATAATAGTTCAATAACTAACAACTGGACTCCCGGGTGACGCAGTGTTTAAGGGCGCTGTACTGCAGCGTCAGCTGTGCCACCAGAGACTCTGGGTTCGCGCCCAGGCTCTGTCGTAACCGGCCACGACCGGGAGGTCCATGGGGCGATGCACAATTGGCCTAGCGTTGTCCGGGTTAGGGAGGGTTTGGCCGGTAGTGATATCCTTGTCTCTTCGCGCACCAGCGACTCCTGTGGAGGGCCAGGCGCAGTGCACGCTAACCAAGGTTGCCAGGTGCACGGTGTTTCCTCCGACACATTGGTGCAGCTGGCTCCCGGGTTGGATGCGCGCTGGGTTAAGTACGGCTTGGTTGGGTTGTGTATCGGAGGATGCATGACTTTCAACCTTCGTCTCTCCCGTGCCCGTACGGGAGTTGTAGCGATGAGACAAGATAGTAGCTCCTAACAATTGGATACCATGAAATTGGGGAGAAAAAAGGGGTAAAATAAAAAAATAACTAACAACTACTTGTGGTGCTAGCTAGTTCATTACCTCATCAACTGTAGCTGGATGACACAGAAAATAGTCTAAAATGTATATAGACTTGTCTGTTCTTTTCTCTATCTATTTAGCATGAACATTTATTTGCCATATTTCCATATTTTTGTCACACTTTTATTATGTGAGTGCTGTGGGAACGTTGGCTGAGAAACCATGCACCTGTGTGCTGTTCTAAAGATAGGGTGGCTGTGGAGTGCCAGGGAGCAGACTCCAGAGGAACCATCCATCTCAATCTGAGGCTGCAGCTGACACCTTACAAAGAGGTACAATTAATAAGGACATTATCCGCCAGTAGGCAACAATGGAGTCTTAACGCAGAGACAGCAACCCCGGGAGACCCAGGGAGGACAGGGAGAGGGGAGGAGAGGGTGGCTTGCAGAGCAACCCTCATTAGGACCAATTTCTTCTGAAAAGGAAATACTATCTCATAATAGATGCATCTTTTAAAACCATTATCAGGTGCACTGTTTAGATGGGTAATTCTCAGGGATCAATCCTACATTCATCAGGAGCTCACTGACTACATGTTGATGAGCTTTGTTTCAGCCCTAAAGAAAATAATGTGAGATGAAAATGCTTCGAGTTGAGAGAGACACTCACTGGGTCCAATTTTGATAAATGTAAAGAAAAATATCTCTGAACCAGAAGTTGTTAGTCCAGCATTATTTCAAATGTCTTCAATAAAAATGTATGGAAAACCTAATGCTGTCATTTCTTATGTTAGTGCTTGATTTAATAATGTATTTTAAAGAGGAGCAACAGGACAATTGACAAGAAATCAGACAGTCCTGATAAAAGGGGTGTCATGAAAGCGTTCCATTTGTGCAGGTTGAGCGCAGCCCTATGGTTCATATGGGATAGGGCGGAGACAACACTGCACTGACATTTACAGCAATCCAGGAGTTGTTTGTGGTCATTGGACTGGAGACAAATGTTGAACCCCAGAGGTGAAAGGTTAGGGCTAAATTTAATCCACAGAGGTGACTCAGTTGGAAAATAAAAACAGAAAAGACAGAGAGAGGTGAGGGGCTGTTGCTGTCATTCGGGAAAATCATACCGTTCAATGGATTCTCACCTCACACGTGCACTCCAACCCAGTATCACAGATTATTCTGAATTATACACACATTTTTGTGTGCAGTACACACTTTCATATACAGTAAATTACAATCAGGTCACTTAAAACAGAAATAATAGCAGGGAGGTTGGTTGGGGGAAATGGTTGGGTGTATAACATGAAAGGCTAGCAAACCAAAGGTTGTGTGTTTGAATCTCATCACGGACAACTTTAGCATTTTACCTAATTAGCAATTTTTCAACTACTTACTACTTTTTAGCTTCTTTGTAACCATTTAGCATGTTAGCTAACCCTTACCCTAACCTTAACCCTTTAACCTAACTCCTAACCCTAACCTTAACCCTTTAACCTAAATCCTAACCCTAACCTTAACCTTTTAAGTACTTAGCTAGCATGTTACCTAACCCTAACCTTAACCATTAACTCTAACCCCTAAACCTTAACCCCTCACCTTAACACCTAGCCTAGCTAATGTCAGCCACCTAGCTAGCCTAGCTAATGTTAGCCACAACAAATTGGAATTTGTGTAATGTACAGGAATGTGCTATGAAGAAAGAAAATCGTGAGATACACACAAAATGTGTTGTGATGAAAATCGTGTAACGCACATGAAAAAGTGGACTTTTCGTGTGCCCTAATTGGTGTCTATTTCACAATAAGCGGTGATAGTGTGTTGGTGCACTCACACATAAAAACACCAAGCAGTCATACAGTTACAGAGTTAAAATGTTTAAGTGGATGAATAGAACACCACTACACAAACAAGCACAAACAAACCTACTCTGAAAATCCACAGGATTTTCTGGTCTGCCATGGTAAATCAAGGTCAAAATGTGCAAATGACTGACTGACTCACAGTAGCAATGGTATGGGAGTATATTCTTAAACAATGAGCTCTAATCACTCCCAACTCTGTCCCACTTATTTATAAAGTCAAGAGTTCCTACCCAATGATCTATTTTATTTTCCTGCTTGTTCCACGGGGAAGGGATGAGCTTGGTTATGGATTAACAGTGTGATCAATAGTGAGATAGGAGTGGTTCTCTAAACTGAGGAAAATTAATTCGAAATGCAGTCAAACCCTTATCGACCCAGAGCCAGGATTTGCTTTCATTGCAGGCGGTTGATAACCCACCAATATTGTGATGAGCAGCTAATCTCTCATTTTATATAACCTTCACCCCTCACATCCTCTGCTAGGATTGGCCGTCTTATTTGTTGTCCCAGTACTTTATTTGTTATCCATATAGCTTTTATACGCTTAGTTTATATTTGTTTGAAACTAGGTTTAGTGAAAAATATTGTCTGGCCTGAAGCATATTCTTAATCTCAAAGTTTACAGTAAATTATTTTGGTAGATACCAAAACTCTGTAAACCAGAGTTGTGAATATCAGACTTTAATATAAACTCATTAGTTTATAGTAAACCCAGTGAAGATCTGGAGCACTGGGGATAGCATAACTCATCATATCAAAGACTACATTTATGTATCAAATATAGAGCTGGCAATGCATTCCTTACCTCCCAACAGACTGACTTTAGAGGACTACTAGGCTATACAACATGTGTACACTTACATAACCTTATATTACATTACCTTGCCACTTATGTACCAAGCAAAAAAAATGTCTAACTATGACTGTGAACAGCACATTGTGTTATATATGAAAAAATAAAAATAAAATAAAATATATGTGGCTTTATAAAAACAAAAGTTTAAGATATACAACCTTCTGGTACTTGCTACACAGGTAGCCATGACATTACCCATGCTACTTTGGTATAAAGCAAAACTTTTCTCCAAATCAAATCAATGCACAAAACCACATTGTATCACTTCCATCATCCAAAGCTACAAATTGCAGGCTTGGAAAAGAGTCCAGGAAGGTGGATTCTATTCAAGTCATTAATCTACCACATAGTATTCTTAAAACTCACCTCACGCCTGGCAAATCCCATAATTATTTCTGGAAAGTGGTGATTAAAAGCAATTTAGAGAATGAATATGTAAAACAAAGCGAATACCGAGCTAATGGATTTATTATTATTAAATGAGCGAGTCTAGTGTATAATTTGTGTATGATTAAGATGCATTTACTTTGAAAGACTGCATCAGAAAACATATAGCTTTCAAATCTCTGTAAAGATGCCATAACAGTTCACCTGTCAGGTCATCTTATGTAAAATACTATTGTGTACTGAACAAAAATATAAATGCAACATGCACAATGAAAAATATTTTACTGAGTTACAATTCAAATAAGGAAATCAGTCCACTGAAATTAATTCATTAGGCCCTAATCTATGGATGTCGCATGACTGGGAATACAGATATGCATCTGTTGGTACCTTTAAAAAAAAGTATAGTGTGGATCAGAAAACCAGTCAGTATCTGGTGTGAACACTATTTGCCACATGCAATGTGACACATCTCCTACAGATAGGTGTTGATCAGACTGTTGATCGTGGCCTGTGGAATGTTGTCCCACTCCTCTTCAATGGCTGTGCGAAGTTGCTGGATTTTGGCGGGAACTGGAACATGCTGTCGTACACGTTGATCGAGAGCATCCCAAACATGCTCAATGGGTGACATGTCTGGTGAGTATGCAGGCCAAGGAAGAACTGGGACATTTTCAGCTTCCAGGAATTGTGAACAGATCCTTCCGACATGGGGCTGTGCATTATCATGCGGAAACATGAGGTGATGGCGGCAGATGACTGGCACAACAATGGGTCTCAGGATCTCGTCAAGGTATCTCTGTGCATTCAAACTGCTATCATTAAAATGCAATTGTGTTCTTTGTCCGTAGCTTATGCCTGCTCATACCGTAACCCCACTGCCACCATGGGGCACTCTGTTCACAACATTGACGTCAGCAAACCGCATGCCCAGACAACGCCATATGGTCTGCGGTTGTGATGCCGGTTGGATGTACATGCCAAATTCTCTAAAACGATATTGGAGGTGGCTTATGGTAGAGAAATTAACATTCAATTATCTGGCAATAGCTCTGGTGGACATTCCTGCAGTCAGCTTGTCAATTGCACACTCCCTTAAAACTTGAAACATCTGTGACACTGTGTTGTATGACAAAACTGCACATTTTTAGATTGGCTTTTTATTGTCCCCAGCACAAGGTGCACCTGTTTAATTATCATGCTGTTTAATCAGCTTCTTGATATGCCACACCTGTCAGGTGGATGGATTATCTTGGCAAAGGAGAAATGCTCACTAACAGGAATGTAATCAAATGTGTGCACAAAATTTGAGAGAAATAAGCTTTTTGTGCATATGGAAAATTTCAGGGATCTTTTATTTCAGCTTATGAAACATGGGACTGAGGACACTGTCATTTAATTTCATCCTGACCATCGTGTAGTATATTTCAGTGATTTGAACAGCCATTACTCATTGCCATTGAATGTTATTAGCAGGAAGTAAGTGCTTCTCTGCTTCCTTTCTAACATCTTTGCTGTGCTGTTCCAAATGGAGGGTCTTCCACAAGGATAGGTCAATATCCTGAAGGATGGGACACCAGAGAGGGCGATTGATCTCTCCATATCTATTTCTAATGCTCTGATTCAGGTCAGATGATGGAAGCTATGGTGTCTACCCCTGTTATGTTCAAAAGGCTGCTCTCTCTCTCGCTCTACAAAGGCTCAAGTGTCATTGGCCTGAAATCAAATCAAAAGTAATTGCAGCCACATTACAAAGTTGTTGTATCATACAAGACACAGATTACCATGGATTTATGTTCTATTTGCTAACATAGAGCCAAACATTGTCCATAAACCTTGTCATTCAGGAGCAGAGGAAAGCCAGTGTTCTAGAAGGCCTTAATCAGAAGGGAAACAAATCAGGTTAATTGGTGATCAACAGAGTGTTTCTGACTTTAATGAGGCCCTGTTGCCCATGGCAAGGCCCAGATCAGGATAAGGGACTTTCTCCTGCCTGCATTGCCTCCTTTGATCTTGTTTGCTTTTCCACTGCTGGGATTCTCATTGTTGTTTTTAATTACTTCACCACCAAATGGTACAAATGAAAGATAGGTGTCAATTAATAACATTTCCATAAATTAGAATCGCTAACCACTCTCATTAGTAGCTAGAGGCTTTTGTTTTGACTAAAGTCTCATGTAATCTTTTTTCAACTCTAACTATAGAGAATGATATTTCACAGAGCAAGAAATCACTTGATATTCACCATATTTTCTGGTAATCAAATTTCACTGTAGGTAATTAGATACAAAACACGTTTGAATGATTGGGGTCAACCTGTAAATGCCAATTGCTATATTAAACCTTAATAAAATTGGTAAGTCTATTCAATTAGTCAGCTCAGAGAAACACTTTGTGCCACCGAGCATGCACTTTTCACTCAAGCACAAAGACATGATCAAATAGTCGTACAACACTACATCTGTAGCATGTAATGAGGGTCAGGCTAGTTTACTTTATCTTGATGCTTTTCATTGGAGTTGCCGTTTTGTGTTATTGATGGTGGTCAATATGTTAACAGGAGAGACATTCTTTTCACCAAGAGGAGGTGACATTGTACGTAAACTAAAAGAAAGAGAGGCATTCTGTCAGTACTCCTTAGACACTATGAATCATAAGGAACTACATTATTATTTTTCACTGTCCTCGTTTATATCATGTTGTTGCATAGATTTTTTGGGTCTCTGTGTCTCCAAATTCACAGACACCGAAAATATCACCTGTGGTATGTATATTTGACATGACCTATGATTAACAAGACACACTATTTATCTTATTATTAGCAAGTATTATTTTGTGCTATAATTTGTAATTTACCTTGAAACATATTATCATTATTATTTTCTTACATTGTTGTGTCTCAATGGGCCACTAGGCTATAAATAGGAGCAGGTCACTATGAAGAAGATGTCAGCTTGACGCTGAAATGTCAGTCACCGGTTCACATACTGTACAATTGTTGAGTGCTCCAACTCCTTTCTACCTTGAATTAGTCCCTTTGGAAGTTTTTCTTGGTAAGGCCTTCTCAGGGTTTTTGTTCCCATTTCAATGAATAACTCAACTATAGGAGGGGATACAATTGTAGGTACTTTCTTTGAAAAACACCTGTCACCCTGGTAATAACATGTAACCCCCGGATTTGTCTGTAGTGCACTGCAGCTCATGCTTGAAATTGTATATTTCCTTCATGTATAGCATGTACAATGGCCTAACACATTTCCTATATCAAATGGATGTCTGCTGGCTGGTCCTCAGGGCTTACAATTGACCATTTAGTGGGCCATGTAATGCTAATATGCGGGGGGATCAAATATTATAATGTAAGCAGAAGAATATTCGGTATATGATTTCAAATATATTTAGGATGATTTTTGAATAAATATAATATAAAATATAATATAAAGACATTCTTTTACATTTAGAACTCAACGTTGATTGCATTGAAATAGCACAGCAATTTGAGAAATAGTTGGCAACCATTCATGCATTACTGTGTCCCACAAAAAAAGAGATGATTTGAGAGGAAGTTTGAGAGGAATGACTCCTTCATCAATGTAATATATTCTGATTACAGTCCAGACCAGGTCACATAGAGAGATTCTACTCTTTGTTACTTTGAGACAGAGCACTATAATCTGCCAGAGGACAGCCTGTCATTACTAGAGAGTATGGTAATAGACAAACATTGATGCTATGGGGAACAATTGGTTTTACTGCATCAAACAGATCACATAGAAACTGAGCTAAATGATTAGGGAGAAGAGGCTTGTTTTCTGTCCCCCACATCATCATAAACGATAGCAAGAAGGTATCCGTACCTGAAGCATCTAAATGGATGGGCATCCAACATTTCAGCATCAGTGCACCAATCTCTACCAATATGTTAATATGCAAAAATAGACTATCAGACCGTGTTCTACACCTGCTTCCATTGACATTCTTATACATATGTATGTATGTTTGTGTGTCTTTATGAGTAAGTTTATCACCCTACTACTAAAACTATCCCATCAGAGTCATTACGTGGAGTGGACCCTGCTAAAATGAATACATTCAATTATCTAATTTAATTAATGTCATCCTCTCTATTTTCAAGTTTTCAAACCGCCCCACTGACGTGACTATACTGTTAATAGATTAGTGGTTGTGCCAACACTGTCACAAAATGTGGAACCCAAATGACTATTAGTATTACTACTGGTCAGATTGTGTCGCAAATGACTCCTTTTGACTAACAAAACTAAATATATAGAACTATAAGACTAATCATATTGTACATACCCCTATTAGAAAGTCGTATTTAACCAAAAACTGTCCCTCCACAATAAACAAGTACACAATAACAGGATTAACAATCTAAGTATATTCTTCTCTGGATTTATGTGTTTGGAACTCCCCCACACCCCCAGTTAGTAAGATGTCTTATTCAACTCTAAAATGGAAGGGTCCCACCTGTCAATGTGTGGCCTGATTAAAAAAGGGCAGGGGAAAGGCTTTGGCTGGCCAATAGGGGAGGTCAAGGACAGAGGAGGCAGTTCCACTCCCCCACCACATCATTTTTGTATGACAGCACCACCCCTAGGTTGAAGTTCACTGAAGCTTTTCATGAACACAGTGCTTAACGTCAAACACAAGATTAAAGCAGGGGTGTCGCATCTTGGCAGGCCCAAATGAAAATACCAAGAGCTAAGCCAGCCTCTGCAAAGCCAGGGGACAGGTAACTCATATTAGAGAGAAGGCCTAGTTAGCAGACTGCCTACTGCTTTCCATGTTCTCAGTGGTGGTCAAAAGGCCATGCTGGCTCTGGAGCTGCTTTATTGGTAAAATATATTACAGTAGAGGCCTGCAGAGCTGCCTTATTAAGAGGTGGGGGCAGAGAAGAGATGCCCTCATGACACATTTAGCTGGAACTGAAGACATCTCCATATTACTGAATAAATTACAAGCCACGATTGTATTTCATTGGCAGATAATATTAGGGTTATAAGGCAAGTCAATATTGGATTAATTTGAACTAAGATTACATAGATGTTCATTGTTTAAAAAAATTAACTACATAATGAAATGTGGGAACATATGAACAATTACAGTACTACAGCTTTGGAAATGCTATAGATATACATGGTTTATAACATCTAAAGGTAGATGTAAATGTATTCATACATCACATCAGTATTTCAGCATCAGTCAGCAGCAGCATACTAACACAAATTGTGCAATATTCCTTACAACCAGGACAATTCAACAATAGTGCTATCAACTGTTCTCAACTGATGCTTTCTAAAATCTCTGTTTTTTTCTCTCCATTTCAGTTCTTAGTGATGCAATTGCGTTTTAATGCTGAACAGATGCCACCCAGATATCCCTTACTGTCTATTTTAACAGGCTCCCTGCGTGAGCTGATGGAAAAAGCAGAGGGTAGCTTTGAGGAGAGTAGCTAAAGCTCATTAATAACTCTGAAGATCAGACAGCAAATGAAACCCAGTGCTTGGGTTAATAAAGAGATACTTGGGGTCACAAATATTGATGCAGATATTACAATCATGGCAGCATATAAAAAACAAGGCCTGAAAGACTAATAAGTAGTCAAAAGTTTATTTTGGTAGATTGCATAATGTGTTTTTATCAATAAATAATGGTTACATGATAGAGTTACATTTGCATATTTGATTCAAATGCTTCAAATGTGCATGCGTATTCAATCAATATGTGGCTGATATGAATATCATCAACAGTTTGTTATATTAAAGTCAAATATGATTCAACTTTTCCCCCTTAGGAAATGTACTTTCATCTATGAATTCCAAAAGCTTTCACAATGAGATCCTAACCTTGACAGCCACCCACACAGAGACAAAGCATAACCTACGGTGGAAGGTGGCGGGATAACAACAGTCATACCTTTTAATCAGTCCAAACCTCAGATAAATCTCATTGTCTGCACCAGATGTTGCTGCTATCTGGTATGACATGTGCACCAATCACGTTGCCCTACCCCTTTGGTAGATAACGGCAACGATAATGCCAGAAGCCATTCTCCCTAATCGTATTGCCCACATTGCCCACCCAGAAATTACAGGACATTAAAGAAAACATTTGCTGTCCAAAAATGTAAAACAACAGCTCTGGCACACCAGCTCTGATATAGACTTCAGTTTAATGGACTTCAATTAACCATCAGAAATGGATGAGTAGCCTATGGGTACCATGCAGAGTTGAGCATTCAGAAATATTGCCCTGGGCATCCTGTTAACCATATTACTACCTCTTTTTTTCTGGTATTGAAATGTTTTGCTTGAAAGACGCTAAGCTGGGATGGAGTGTTTTTTCCGGGCATCTATAATGAGCCAAGAAATCTACCACGGTGTCCCATGTTTGGAGAAGTGATAGGATTTTCACTCTAAATACCTCTGAGAGAGGTGGACAGTTCAGGGATGAGAAATAAATGCTTATTTCCTCGTAAGAAGCTTATTTAAGTGATTTGAGACTACAAAAAGTTGCTACACAGTACAACTTTGGTGAGATTGTTGACAATAAACATTAGCTGGACTATGTTGGGACTGCCATGTTCTAAACCCGATTTGAAACCCCAAAACAACATTGTTGTTCCCCTGACATAAAGCCCGTTGTTTCAGCATGTATTTGTGTAGCTATTGACAGGTCTTCAGTTCTAGGCATATTCAGTAACAGCATAATGGGGTTCAGGGAGAATGATTGTGTTGCTTTAGGGTATCAACAACGCTGTTGCAACTGTCATTAAGACAAATCACCTGTATCCCATGTAATATACATTAAAATCAGCACCAATTGGAATTGGCCCTCTTATTGTGTCTAAAAGCCTCATTGGTTGAAACAGGTGATTTGTCCAGGCATACTAGAAGACATCCATGCCAGCCTGGTTATGTAGTATGTACATACTGTAGAATAATTTTAATGAACATGTCTAAGAGCGAAGCCATTTTGTAGCACAAAGATGACTTGCTTCTTTTCCCTCCTGTATAGCAACAGAAGCTGGTGCTTCAGATCTCTAAGAGGCTTGGGAAGCTTAAAAGAGGCTTAGCTGCCCTTCTCATCCCCTCCCAGCCATACACTGGCTGAAAACTCTTTAGAAAGAAACTGAAGAGAGGGAGAGGACTACAACTATAAGACCATTCTGGTAGTGTAAGCAGTGCCTACTTTTGTAAATTCAGTTGAAAACCATAGCTAGGAACAAATGGAAATTACATTCTGAATTAAATTAACAGACTAATGTTTTGTAGTTTACACAGTGCCAAAATAATGCAAATATATAGAATTCCTCAAACAAGTTAATATGGAATAAAAAAAAGTATTATATAATCAATTCAATTATAAGCAATAACACAGTTTTGCACAGTTTATTCTCATTCCTTTGTTTAGGAGTGATGTCTACCATTTTGGTAGCAGATGACAATTTATGATCAAAACTCCATGAAGGCATGAAGCTGATCTTTAAGGCTCTTCTCTAATCCCTACCATGGATGCAGTCTTAACTGGGAGACTAGTTTGTGATGGGCTCACCCACAATGTACAATGTTGCATGGGACACTACATTCAGCTTAAGCCAATTTATCATCTACATTCAAAGCACATTCATTGAGCTATTTGGATGGACTTTTTTTGCAGATCTATTAAAAATACTCTTATCTGTATTTAGCATATGCTGTGTATGTCAGTGTTGGCAGCTTTAGACGGATTCGCACTCAAAACACCTCAAGCCATTCTTGAGCTGAAACTACTGATAACATTCTAAAACTTCCTGAGACGAGCAGGTTTTCACGTCTAGATAAATTCATTCAGTATCCTGTTGTATCATTTTATTTATTTATTGTCATTTTAGTGTCTACAGTGCAGGATTTGGAATGCCATTTAAATTACTTTGTTGCTTTTCCAAACAGAAAGTATTCATTTTCAGAATACATTTTGCCGCTTGCCTCACAGTGAGAATGCAGAAAAAGCATGTAGTAAAAGTAACAAGGCTTTGGCTTCTTTAGTGTAGAAACACTACAGTGTTGTACTGATATCTTTAATTGGTGAAAAATGTAAATCCACTGATTTGTTAATGATTGCAAAAATATTGTGAGGGAGTTATGTATATATATATATATATATATATATATATATAGTTATTTTATTATTATTTTTTTTACATAGAACCCTACAATGAAATGAACAAAGTAACGTTCTTACACTCCTTCGTGCACAGTTTGTTCGGAACATATCTTAGATGCCAGAATATTTTTGTGGTCAACTTGAGGGTGTAAAACCACCATTCAAAAAACAGAAGCTTTTATGTTGCCCGGCAGAGACTGAGTCACACCACCACTAGAGAATCTGGAACGGGTCCAGGAGTAAGGCTGTCTGCAGACCACAGCGCGACATCATTCACAGTGAGATGTGTTCTAGCTGAAGTGCTGGGGTCGGGTGTTTAAAATGATGCATTCCACTCACATTTTCATAATCAGACTGGTCTCCCACATTCAGCAATAGACCAAGTCCAAGCAGCTATCATCAAAAATGAAAATCAATGTCAGTGGTTTTGTGAGCAGACCATCAGAGTTAAAAAAAATTATTAAAAAGTAGAAGTTACACATACAATTGTAATTTACCCAGGTATCCATTTTATAATTCTGTCCTTTGATAATTTTTATCACGTTTGGAATTAAATCATGATAGACTCTTACTTCTAAAAGTAAGCTTATATTCACTTAAAACATATTTTGTACATCATGTGTACTTTGACATAATGGTCAAACATCTCTTTTCAGTTTGCATTGATGATTACTGCCTTATACTGTATTGTCTTGGTATGCTGTACGTCCGTACATTTGAAAATTGTCTGGTAAAAATGTTTATTTAATTCTGCTCTCCACATGATATTAGCACAGAGGCTTTGCTTGTGAAGCAGTTGTGAAAGAGCACTGTGATATTTTTGCAGCAGTACTCAGTGCTTCTCATACCTGTTGAGAAGCCTTTCATCGTTAATGGGCTCATTAGCCACATTGTTAATTGAGTGCTATTCAGGGCAACATCAACGCAAATAATAAGAGTGTTCAGTTCCTTTATTTTTTAAATATCAAAATAGAGACAGAACAGTGCACTAATGTTGCTTTCATGGGGGGTGTATGCCTAAGGAGGCTTATTCATTTTAGGTTTATTGTTCACCATTACAGTAGGAACGTTGGCCACAATAACATTATCACCACTGAAGGCATTCTACATGGCAGCATCAGCTCCACTTCAGAGAACTTCACTTCCATCTTTCCATCATAGAAAGCCTCTTCACCATGGGATTCCAGAGCATTGCCACGCAGCAGGACTTTTTGTGCTCTCTGTGCAGCTAATTCCAAAGAGTTGTTAGACATTTTATGAGTGCATTCAAGCTGGGTGGTTTAGACATTAAATACATAGGCACTCAAACTGACAAATGCATCAAAGACTAAACAATAATGAGGAAGATGGTGAAAAAAGACGATGCCTCATGTCTGTGCTGAAAAGGGTGATGTCAATATCTCTGGAGCCTATGTTGTTCCTGGTGTTATATGGATCGGTTCATGATTTGTTTATGTTGTGTCATTTACTTCACTCTTTAAATAACTAACTAACTAACTTACATCGACAATGATACTGCTGCTACTACTACTATTACTACCATTACTACTAATACTCTTACTAGTACTACTAATCATAATATTAAACGTAAATAATTACATTTAGTTCATTATTCAAGTAAGATTTCATAAGGGGAAAATAAAGTTAGTTGTTTTCTAAAACAGTTATTGTCTTGTCTTTCCTATCATAAGCAAATTTAACAACACAAAAAATCATTTTTTTCTGTTTTAAAATTCTATATCAGCTAAGTGGTCTTCTCCCCCATGATGCAATATTAGTGGGTAATGGGATCCGAAAATGGAAGCTAACTCATTGGAATTAAATGTATCAGCATGTGCTCAGAGGTAATAAGCTGTCGGTTATAAAATGAAGATTTGTATTTAGATATATGATAGGAAAGAATAATGAATAGGCAAAATAGATGAAGCTGCTTTACAACTAAATGAGTTATTTGGAACCAACAGACAAAGAAAATAATCATGATGACAATGATTATCGCAGATAATATGTTCAGTATGAAGGTGAAATTGGTGAATATGAAATCGTATTGCTGTGCAGAACCATAAAGAGTTAACAAGAGGTAGTATTTGTAGATATGTTTAAAGAGAAGCAACCAAATCAAGTGCAATCATCAAACGTTTTAATGAAGGAAATCTAATTAGGATAAAGGGAGGCATCGCTCCATGGAGCATTGATCAAACCCAGACCCTGTGAACTGGAATCCCGGGGGGAAGGGGGGGCTGCACGGGGTGTGGGAGAAAGCAAAAGGATGACAGTAAAGTGTTATGTTCTTTTATTTTTAACATTATTATTAATAATAATAATATTACTATTGTTGTTGTTTTTATTATCATTCACCTACTCAGGTTGGTAAATTACTGCAATGTACTCTCTGTCTGTCTTTCTTACGCATATCTGAGAGTCATTGAAGTCCATAAAACAACACAACACAAGAAACTAATATTGAATAAATAATGAATGTTGTTCCAGCAGTTATTTAATGATACATGGTGTTATCATTTTGTGCTATTTCTGAGTTGGGATTCTCATTTCCCGTGAATTCAATGCTGTTCCGAGGGGTACAGATGACTTTGCATTATTGATATGAAGAGGAACAAGGTGACTGCTGGAGTCGGTTTTAGTGAAGCTTAATTGAGGCAATTGAAATTTCGATTACTTTGATACCTATTAATATCATATATATTTATATATATATCTTACACACATATATATATATATATATATATGATGAAAGTGTTTCTATATGACACTAAAGGTGAAACATTGGAAAGAAAGTAATCTCTGTTATATGACTGAGTACATTAAAAGTGACAGGAACCAGATAATTAAATCAGATGAGAGTCATGAATTGCTATGGAGGAAATATGATTACACTATCTTGTCAAAATCACAACTTAAACAAAAACTGATAGCACACGTTCTATTTTTAGCAGAACTTCACAAATTCATTATACTGTATTGTTACCTTCTGGTTTGTTGCATTTTACAAAGAAACAACAAACCTTACTGAGTCGTTATGTAGGTTATTCTGTGGTTATTCCATTTGTAATAAAAAAGTCATTGCACTGCCCAATATTAGTGTATTGTCAAATTATATATATTGATATATCTTTCAGTGTATTTAGGGATTCTACATACTGTATAAGATTGGTTGTTATTTGATAAATAGACTGTTTCATAAAGTTCAACGTGTCTTACTTGAACTGTGAAGAAAGCAAAAAACACAATATTGAGAAATGAGTGTTTTGCAGTCCAGAAAACCATCTAAACACATTCAGAATATAACGCTATCTCAAGCTGTTTATAATAACACTGAGCACTTAGCAGATGGATGTCCATGCATTAAAAGGTTTATTATGAGTAGGAATAGCAACACATTGACATCACAGACCGTGCCGCGACGCCAGGTTTTAATATATATATATATCACATTCAGAGAGGGAGATGGGAGCAGATATGTTGATTCTTCTGAACTGCTTGGTGTAAACAGGCAATGACATGAAGAAAAGTATATTAAAAAAGACTAGCGTGTCTGCAGGACTGGCGTCTGATGCCTGTCAAATCATTAAAAAGGAGAGGTGTCGTTATCAATTGCAGTTGATCAGTGATAGTGGTGGCACATGGCAGTGATGGGGGTATGTCTTCCACAGGGGCACTCTAGGGGCCTTTTGTGAATTCATAAAGTGAGATAAAATCAGCTTCATATTTCTCCACCAAATCGCCTGATGAAAGCAGGCTGGGAGAGAGAATTACATGGCAGGAGTTTTGTCACTAACCCCATAGGCTTTATGGGTTGGGAATGGAATAGGTAATGAGAAAAGCCAAGCCGCAGGTTTGCTCTTTTTAATAAGTCATCATGCCACTATCTATGGTTACCTGCAGCGTGCCCACCAACATAGTAATAGAAATACACTTCATTCAGCCCAACTGCAGGCCTATGAATGGTTATAATGTTACTAACACGTTTGAGCAACCAAGCAGTTAGCCCCCCTCTTCTCCACCACAGACACCATTACACAGACTTCTGTGATGTGAATCATCTGAACAAAGTCGACAGAATGAGACTGTACTCTGGTGTTCTCTCTTCTCCAGAAATGTGTGATCGCAATTAAGATAAGACTCTTAATCTTAAACACAAAATGAAAATTAGTGGAATCTGGGACATAATAATTACTTACAGAACTTGCAAGTAAAATGCTTCCCCTAGATCGCGCAAACACACGCACATGCACACGCACACACACAAACGCAGAAATTCTCAGGCGGGCAGCATGATAAAAAGCTAAATTGTCCTGTCTTCAGGATAATAAGAATGATACTTTGGCACCAGTATTTTATTCTCATCTCATAACTCATCAAACACATTTCCTACATCTCAGTGAGTCCTTTCTTCTTTTCCCTGGGTTTCATTCTCCCAGTAAACTCTGTATGTACAGAAATATTCCTGCCTGAAGGAAAATGGTTTTTAATGTGAGCGGATGATGAATGGCCAAACTGATTCCCTGGCAGGAGTTAAAGCTTTGTGAAGACACTTGGCACAGATTTGATGAAGGCAGTTAAAACAAAGAGAAAAAAAGAAAGAAAAATATCCCAAATAAAAACTTTAAGTGCTACCTCTGACAGTTCTGGTCATGTGCTCAGTATGTTCAGCTGAGAAACACAGAACCGAGGCATGTTGTACATTTGACAGCAGAATGCAAACCTATTAAACATCCATTGTAATTAGCTGTCTTTCGAAGTATCCACTATAGCATTATTACCATGGTTTAGCATTCTCAGCTTGAATGGCAACTATTTTACCATTTCATCTCCTAACATGGGCAGATCTGTTTTAACAGACAAGCGAGTCACATGCTCAGATCAGCCATCCTCACTCGGAGGGATCTTTGGAGCGTGTGGAGTTTTAACATGGAAATTGGCTTTGAACCCCATCTGCACAGGTCGGCACATCTTTGGGCGAGGCACTGCTACTGCTGACAGGGAAAATGAACCATCAATTCCTTATAATGTGGCCTGATTATCATCCTACTTACCCCCTGCAAATTCAAACTTAGAGCATTTCACCACCATCTAGGAAATGACGTAACCTCAGAAAATCTGGTGTCCTGTGTCGATTCAAAAAAATAAAAAAATAAAAACCAATATCTCCAAGTTACCAATCTCAAACGAAAAAACATACATTTAACATATTGACAGGTCTGGAATGAGCTCTCCCTAAGAATATGCTGTTTTGAAGAGAAACAAATTCAAAATCCCATTCATCATTAGACATCTGGTACAATAACCAATATCTGCAATACAGAAAATATTCTAAATCCTCAATTGAGTCCATTTGATGCACCTAGGGCTGTTTCTTAGTCTATTGACACAAAAGAAAGCAAGGTAAGTTGATCACTAGACCAGTTTTTGTATTTCAAAGAAGGAAGTAAAGGACTAGGTAAAACTACAGCATTAAACAAAGTAAAAGTTAAAACATGGTTCCTACCTTGGTAGCCCTGTTGTGTTCACCAAGTTAGCTATGATTTTTATAAAGTTATCAAGGAAGAGAGAAGTCAAAACAACAACAAAACTATTGAGAACTAGATTACACCAAACAGGACTCTGATGTATAGCACAAATCGGACCAAAGAGCAAAGTTTCAATGTGTGTGATGTGAGTGTTCAGCAACTTTGGGATGGGGGATCTGTAGATGTCCGATGTGGGATGTCTTTATTTGACAGGATTGGTTTAGTTATTTCTCGGGCAGGCCTGTCCAGCCCGCGGGTGTCCTTTTCACCCGTTAAGGCAGCTGGGGCCTGACCCTGCAGATCTGCCCCTCAGAGCAGTGCTTCTTTCAGCCCCCTGTGGGGACCCTCCCTGTCCCCTCCCACCAGCAACATCCCATTCACTCCCAGAGATAACTTTATTCATCTTGTGCATCATTGTATCCAATTGAATGAGGGAACTATGCAGACACTCTAGTGAATTGAACTAGTGTGCGAGTGTGTGTCCGGGGGGAGTGATGTCTTAATTTCGTTCATTTAAATTGGGCGAAGAAATCCGTTTGTGCCTTCAAACAGAACCAACTTTTCTCTCTCACTCTACTATAATCTCACACTGTGCTGAATTCTGCAATGCACTTTGTGTCCCTCACTCTTTTGTTTGCCAAGAATACAACTATTCTAAATTTCGTTAGAGACTTGTATTCCCCATATAAATGCTGTTTATTATTTCCATGTATCTAAAATGGATTACCTGTGGAATAACAACATCCAAACCATATCATAACAAAAGCAAACATGCATGCATTTTTTTGTCATTATTCCGCAACACATGACTACATGAGACTTTATGTAAGAATGATGGCAACCATGACTATCCCTTCTAGAGTTTCTGATGATGTTAGAATTTTGTTTAGCATATTTCCACATAGATTTCTCATCAGAGAGTGTTTCCACTTTCTGATGAAGTTCCTATCGCTGTATTTGATTTGACTGCTGAGCAGCTGGCAGGGACAGTGTGGCTGATTTTCACCTGCCTCCACCCTAGCAGTGGAGACCACCCTGCTCTTCTCTCATCATTCATATTCAAGCCAGGGCCTCTTGACAAGTCTGCTGATCTCACTCAATGTTTTGTAATATGGACAATACGTTTTTTTTTTTCTGTGGAGAAAAATGCTGAGGCCATCACACTTCTGTAGGCCTGCCTTGTGAGATTCAACTGAGGCAGAAGCAGTGGATTACTCCCCTCTGTGAGAGTCCTGCTTGGAGCAGAGCACGGCTCACCCAAAACCAAGTCAAACACTATCTAATGATGCACATAGAGAAAAGGTAACTGCCTCCTCAGTGTGTCTCCCTCATATTCTCTATATCAACACAACATCTGGCGCAGAGAGTAAAACAACATGTGCAGCGGAGAACTCAAAAATCCACTGCACTTCAGGTTGCAATAGATATTTTCTGATGGTTCTCAATAAAATGTTACTGTGATGTATGGAATGGTAGGCTTTATGTTTATGTCTTGTGAATTACTACACTGAACAAAAATATAAACACAAAATGTAAAGTGTTGGTCGTGTGTTTCATAAGCTGAAATAGAATATAAAAGATGAATGCACACAAAAAGCTTATTTCGCTCAATTTTGTGCCCAAATTTGTTTTACACCCTTGTTAGTGAGCATTTCTCCTTTGTCAAGATAATCCATCCACCTGACTGGTGTGGCATATGAAGAAGCTGATTAAACAGCATGAACATTACACAGGTGCACCTTGTGCTGGGGACAATAAAAGGCCACTCTAAAATCTGCAGTTTTGTCACACAACACAATGCCACCGATGTCTCAAGTTTTGAGGGAGCATGCAATTGGCATGCAGCCTGCAGGAATGTCCACTAGAGCGGTTGCCAGATATTTTAATGTTAATTGCTCTACCATAACATGCTGACCACACCGCTCGCTAGCATCAGTGAGCGTCTGCGTGGCCAGGTGCTGAAATAGAAATGGGTTATATTTGTGACGGTCAACACACTGAAAGTCCGGCATCTCCCATCTCCTCATTGGTTTTTAGGAGCACATACCCACGTGGGTGATTGAAAGATGAACTTAGGTCCACACTCTGGCAGGTTGTAGTAATGTTGTAAAGTTGGTTGCCAACCTCCATATAATGCCCAAAGACAAAAAAGAAGCCTTAAAGGAAGGAGGAGACAAATTTGTTCCATTTTATCTGTGGATTAATTGTCGGAGTTGTGGACTTTATACATTTGAGGACTTTGTACAAAATAACAACCCAATGTTTATATACCAGGACAAATTAGCTAGAAACAGCAAGCTAGCTAGCTAAATTGCCATAAATGATTAATGATTTTTGACCTGTCACCAAATTAACATATTTGGTTCAGAGTTTGTTTTGATATTTCAACCTGCGTGTCCTGATCGCTTCTGTTGTGGGTGAACAAAATCAACGTACCTGTATGCGATGGCGCACGCGTGCGTCCGGTTTGGTCAACATGTAAGTCTCATTCAACGTTGTTAAAGAGAATTTGGCAGTATGTCCAAACGGCCTCACAACGCAGACCACGTGTATGACGTTGTGTGGGCAAGTGGGTTGCTGATGTCAATGTTGTGAACAGAATGCACCATGGTGACGTGGGGTTATGGTATGGGCAGGCATAAGCTATGGACAATGAACACAATTGCATTTTATGAGATCCTGAGACCCATTTATGCCAGCAGCATACCACCCTGCAGCCCACTGCTGTCTTGCTTCTGAAACTAAGCAGGGTTGGTCCCAGGACCAACCCTGCTTAGTTTCAGAAGCAAGACAGCAGTGGGCTGCAGGGGAGACCAGATACTGCTGGAAGTGGTGTTGGAGGGCCAGTAGGAGGCACCCTTTCCTCTGGTCTAAAAGCCCCAGGGCAATGATTGGGGACATTTCCTTGTGTAGGGTTCTTTCTTTTGGGTGGGATGTTAAATGGGTGTCCTGACCCACTGTGGTCAGATCCTATGGCACTTATCGTAAGAGTAGGGGTGTTAACCCCGGTGTCCTGGCTAAATTCCCAATCTGTTCCTCATACCATCATGGCCACCTAATCATCCCCAGCTTCCAATTGTCTCATTTGTCCCCCTCCGCTCCCCTGTAACTATTCCCCAGGTCGTTGCTGTAAATGAGAATGTGTTCTCAGTCAACTTACCTGTTTAAATAAGATAAAATAGCAATTGTTGTGCCATTCATCTGCTGCCATCACCTCATATTTCAGGATGATAATACACGGCTCCATGTTGCAATGATCTGTACACAATTCCTGTAAACTGTCCCAGTTCTTGCAGGGCCTGCATTCTCACCAGACATGTCACCCATTGAGCATGTTTGGGATGCTCTGGATCAACGTGTTCCAATTCATGCCAATATCCACAACTTTGCACAGCCGTTGAAAAGGAGTGGGAACACATTTCAAAGTGGCACTAAAACAGCCTGATCAATGAGCGAGATGTGTCGCACTGCATGAGGCAATTGGTGGTCACACCAGATACTGACTGGTTTTCAGATCCACCCCCATAACTTATTTTTTAAAGATATCTGTGACCAACATATCCATATTCCCTGTCTTATGAAATCCATAGATTTGAGCCTAGTGAATTTATTTCAATTGACTGATTTCCTTTTATGAACTGTAACTCAGTAGAATCTTTTAAATTGTTGCATGTTGCATTTATATTTTTGTTCACTCTAAGTACAATGTATTATCAAGTAGTGAGTAATATGTGGTATTGGTGTGATCTTTGTCAAATACAGCGAACAGAGTCAAGACCATCTATTTGGTTGATTTGTGTGTTTATTTAATTACAAAAAAGGGATACTTGACATTATCATTGGCATAAAACACCACAGCAAAAGACAATGCATGATGTGGAAGTGGAATTAGCTACAATGCTGCCTTTACTCCGGACCAAATTAAAATGAGTCAGTCACTGTTTGGGAAGAGGAATCAGCAGAAACTCTAGGTGATAGTAAATTTTAGATTTTTCATATACCAGTTTAAATGTTTGTGTAGTAACCATTGGTAACATCCTTTTGCGGGGATTTGGGATATCTACAAGAGAGAAGTTTATACATTAACGCTGTAGTTGCAAAACACTGTTGATATTCTAATGATTATTGTGCAAAATCTGGGATAAGCTTCAGTGTGAGAGCCCTTCTAAGTGCCTACAACTATTGCTAATTCCCCTCTCCATTGTGGACTGCACAAAGGCCTTAATCCCATTTCACTTCTGCAGAAAGCTGGGACTATTTTCCCTCTCATAAACCAACAACACTCCCCCTGGCTGGAGCTGAGAGGCTCTAAGAAAGGGGCCAGTGTGTGTATACTTCAAGGCTTTTTTGTGTTACTTGGCCGGTGCTCTGCATAAACTTTTAAGTGGTCCCAGTAGGCCTCAAACACCTTTCGGCAGAAAAATAAGCCATCATAGACTGTAAAAAAGGAAACCAAACACTCTCTTAACCTAGACAATCCAAAATAAAATATATGAAGGCTTATATAACTGAAATTGCGTTTGGAATGTAAAGAGTTAACTTGTCTTCTTCTTTTCTGGCGGTGAATTCATGCACTAGTAGGGGAACTTTCATTCTGTTGAAAAGCAGAGCTATTTCTATGCATTGTAAATCCTTTAATACATTATTTATAACTTGGTGGTCCACTATCAAAGCAACTGAAGTAGGACAGGATTCAATCCCCCTGCTTTGTAGTTTGGCAGAGGCTTGCAAGAGAAAAATACGACTCTCTCTTTACTTATTTAGACATCATATTTTCCTTTGTTATTAGCACAATTCTATTCTCCCTAAACTTTCCCATGTGTGGTTTACTTCCAACAGGGAATAGTTTCAAGGCCATTTCTCATCTAACTGGCATGACTTAAAATGTGTTTTATTGGGAATGTTAATACTGTGTAGAAGTTAGATCATTATTGTCATTGAAATTAAAAAAAGCAAATATTGCCTTTTTTTATCTCCAAGGACAGCCTCTGATTTTCTCAAATGTTCTGTGATTTCAATCAAAGCCATACCTTGACGATGAATTATACTTCAACAGAACAATACACCCCCCCCAATAGCTGAAACACTCAACATTGTATTTTTTATTTCAGTTTGGTGATAACAATAGCAGCAGAAGCTCTTTGGCAGATAGATAGGAGGTCTCTTATGTGGCTAGGGAATTGAAAAAGCTCCCTGGTCTGGTTCTGAGATTATTCAATATAGAGCTATGCCACGCTGTGACAAACCCATCCTTTAATAAGTAAGTGATGGCTTTATTCAGTGGCTGTGTCATGTGGTGCATGTGAACATACACCAGCATGTGGCCTGTGTTCCTTCATGTTACAGGTGTGTGAATCGGGGGTCCACTTTTCTTAAAAAGAAGGGGCGTATTGTTCAGTAAACAGAGATCAGCTGGAAACTGACAATTGTTGGATTAGCTTTCTTCTTCTAATAGCCTTGTTAGCGTTCCTGTCAATCAGACCTCCAGAATTCCAGTTCACATTTCACTTCACAGTATACCACAGTGATATGAAAGATTGAACAATGTTATCTCTTTATTTATAAAGTAGTTCTGACACAGTTAAAACGTGACAGTTGGGGCTTTTGGTGGCAGTACAACTTTTATATTTCATTTAATAATAATAATAATACATGGGATTTAAAGTGCATTTTAAGAAACCAAAGGACACTGTGCAGCAAGATAATAAAAAAAACAAGGATAAAACAATAGAATTCTTAAACTGCTCCATGCCTTTCCCCCCCTTTGTTCTGCTCTTGTGTGCCCTTTGTTTTATTCAAGTGCTAAAATGTTTCTCGACTACCTTACTGAATGCCAAGAGTCATTGGAAGGATATACTCTCGCCACACATTTCATATAAGGGCCACTACTCTGAATGACATCTTTTCAACTCCTATATTGTAGCTACAGGTAACTGCCAAAATACTTTGTATCCCTCATTTACTCCAGTCTGTCCATTATTTTGGTCGTTACCTGCATATGTACCAATCAGAATGGACAAATCCCAAAGTATTCCCTGAAATTACACTTATGCATCTAAATTGAATTTATTTCTAAACATTTAATAAATTGGTGGAAAAATAAATTGTGCCAATCCTTACAGAGCAATCGGCCTACTCTTGCCATAGGATCTGTATTGGCTTGGCTCGGTCTGTCCAGATTGTGAATATAACTTCCCTAGTTCTCTCAAAGGTAAACTTTCTTTGCTATGAAAAAAATTCTAATCTACCAATTAACCGGAAATGTCTTGTACAGCATAACGTTTTTAAAGCAGGACATATTTGTACTTCATTATCCCGAAAGGTCAAACAGAGCATTTATTATATATATTTGTATTGTTTGTTTGTTAAAGTGGTTTTGCATTATCAAACACCCATGTATTGTTGAACAACAAAAATGGTTGAATCTCCAACATCCATTTCAGCTCCACTAGTGTAACCAACACTTATCCCATCTACTCCCCAATAACAACTTTAGATTTCAATTCAGTTTTATTATACAATAATTCTACAGTGTGGGACAGCAATATACTTACATTGGATTTCTGATTGACATGCAACCACAGTTCTCTATTATAAATGAAATCAAGTAGCCTCTAACAAGTCATTTCAGAGCGGGAACTGTTGAGTTTAAATCAATTACCTTGTCTAATTGCTGGTACAAATCATAAAAGCACTAAATTGAAAAACAGTTATAGAGTGAGTGAAATAAATTATGATGTAGATGATCACAGATTATAATTGACCGCGTTCACCTCCATATTTAGTTTAGATATAAATTGAATTAAGCAAATGTGTCTTCCACCAAAGAGGTAGATTAGTTAGTTATTGGCTTCATAGTCATATCTACACTGAATAAAAAATATAAACGCAACATGTAAAGTGTTGGTCCCATGTTTCATGAGCTGAAATAAAAGATCCCCAAAATGTTTAATACGCTCAAAAAGCGTATTGATGCACACATTTGTTTACATCCCTGTTAGTGAGCATTTCTCCTTTGCCAAGATAATCCATCCACCTGACAGGTGTGGCATATCAAGAAGCTGATGAAACAGCATGATAATTACACAGGTGCACCTTGTGCTGGGGGGCAATAAAAGGCCACTCTAAAATCTGCAGTTTTGTCACACAACACAATTCCACAGATGTCACAAGTTTTGAGGTAGCGTGCAATTGCCATGCTGACTGCAGGAATGTCCACCAGAGCTGCTTCCAGATAATTGAATGTTAATTTATCTAAAATAAGCCGCCTCCAATGTCGTTTTAGAGAATTTGGCAGTACATCCATCTGGATTCACAATCTCAGACCACGTGTATGGCGTCATGCAGACGAGCGGTTTGGTGAAGTCGATGTTGTGAACAGAGAACCCAATGGTTGAGGTGGGGTTGTGGTATGTGCAGGCACAAGCTGTGGACAACGAACGCAATTGCCTTTTATCGATGGCAATTTGAATACACAGAGATACCATGACGAGATCATGAGGCCCATTGTGAGGTGATTGTTTTAGGGTGTCTGTGACCAACAGATGCACATCAGTGTCCCCAGTCATGTAAAATCCATAGATTATGGACTAATGAATTTACTTCAATTGGTTGATTTCCTTATATGAGCTGTAACTCAGTAAAATCTTTGAAAATGTTGCACGTTGTGTTTCTATTTTTGTTCAGTATATCTGTAAAGTAGATGGATCTCTTATGTTAGACTTTAAAGAAAGTAAAAGGCTAATGGCATTTGTTGAACAATTCCCTATCTCTATACAGTCAACAGACAATATTGATAAACCTTCAATGTTAGAACTCTACTACTCCACTGGATACTACTACAGTAAGGTAACATTGTTTATTTTCTGCCCATTCCTTTCAGTTATGATTCCATTCATCCACTCATTATAATTTTGTACTGATACTCCACAGTCTGTTCAATGTAATAAAGGAAACACAGTAGCCTGCTCTGAGAAGGGTTGAGGAGAGCATTGATACCGTAGTATAAGGGTCTTTCTACATTTGATTGATTCCCTCGAGAGCCTGCAAAAATTGCACAGTATCTGTGATAACATGGTTCATCAGTCACCTAGTCTCCTCTTAAGCACTGGGATACACTGAGGTCATCTGGATCATCCCCACATGACTTTGTCTCTTAATTTCAATTCCACAACCCTGTCAGCCCATATCCACACCATTATCCACACATCTTCTTCACTCAACTACAGAATGACTATAGCAAGGTGATACATTTGAGGTGTTTTATCTTCTTACAGTATATTCAGCTTGCGTATTCTTTCGCTGCCTTTGGAATTCACACAATTGAAGACAATGGCACTTAGTTCTTCGATTCTGTTCAACTTAAAACTTAACCAACAAAATATTTTTGCAAATTCGTATTTATTTATGGAAATGTGGCACATTCAGGCTTGGGAATGAAATGCAATACAAAAGAAGTACTTAGCCCCAGTAACTTCTTACATTTATTAAGGTGTTAACTAGTGTGATAAGTTGTAACACCCAGGTGGCCATCAAATGATTATCTTATCAGGTGTTCACTCTAGGAGGAATTAAGCTGGTGGTCTGGCTAAGAACTTATTCATCCCGGAGTTTAATTAATATTAAAGGAGTGGCAGGCACAATAGCCCCCAATAGCCCATTGCATTTGAATTCTTAACCCCAGCAACCCTCATTTGGAACGCCTAGCGTATCTCTATGCTCCACCAGCCTAATCTGAGGAGAGTCGGTGTGACCAGGTGAAAAGTGGTGTTAATTCCATATTGGAGGTGGGCATGTGTTGAGAGCAGCAGAGACAGGTAGAGCATGCCATGGGAGTCAGCTTGTGACCTGACAGCGATTACCAGGCAGGGTGTTAATTGGGAAGGTGCGCCAGCCCATTGGTGTTGGGTGTCCCATAGTAGAAACCATTGTACTTTGTATTTTTATATTTATTAAGGATCCCCATTAGCTGCTGCCAAGGCAGAGGCTACTCTTCCTGGGATACAAACAAATTAAAGCAAAAATAAAACAGTACACATAACATTATTACACCACTACATATCTACCATACACCATTTAGAATAACATCATACATACAGTTGAAGTCGGAAGTTTACATACACCTTAGCCAAATACATTTAAACTCAGTTTTTCTCAATTCCTGACATTTAATCCAAGTAAAATTCCCAGTCTTAGGTCAGTTAGGATCACCACTTTATTTTAAGAATGTGAAATGTCAGAATAATAGTAGAGAGAATTATTTATTTATTTCATCACATTCCCAGTGGGTCAGAAGTTGACATACACTTAATAAGTATTTGATAGCATTGCCTTTTTAAATTGTTTATCTTGGGTCCAACATTTCGGGTAGCTTTCCACAAGCTTCCCACAATAAGTTGAGTGAATTTTGGCCCATTCCTCCTGACAGGGCTGGTGTAACTGAGTCAGGTTTGTAGGCCTCCTTTCTCGCACACGCATTTTCAATTCTGCCCACAGATATTCTATAGGATTGAGGTCAGGGTTTATGATGGCCACTTCAATATCTTGACTTTGTTGTCCTTAAGCCATTTCGCCACAATTTTGGAAGTATGCTTGAGGTCATGGTCCATTTGGAAGACCCATTTGCGACCAAGCTTTAACTTCCTGAATGATGTCTTGAGATGTTGCTTCAAAATATCCACATAATTTCCCTCCCTCATCATGCCATCTATTTTGTGAAGTGCACCAGTCCCTCCTGCAGCAAAGCACCCCCACAACATGATGCTGCCACCCCCATGCTTTTACGGTTGGGATGGTGTTCTTCGGCTTGCAAGCCTCCCCATTTTTACTCCAAATATAACAATGGTCATTATGGTCAAACAGTTCCATTTTTGTTTCATCAGACCAGAGGACATTTCCCCAAAAAATATGATCTTTGTCCCCATGTGCAGATGCAAACCGTAGTCTGGCTTTTTAATAGCGGCTTTTGAGCAGTGACTTCTTACTCACTAAGCGGCCTTTCAGGTTATTTCGATATAGGACTTCTTTTACTGCGGATATACTGTAGATACTTTTGTACCTGTTTCCTCCAGAATCTTCACAAGGTCCTTTGCTGTTGTTCTGGGATTGATTTGCACTTTTCCCACCAAAGTACGTTCATCTCTAGGAGACAGAACGTGTCTCCTTCCTGAAGGGTATGTAGGTTGCGTGGTCCCATGGTGTTTATACTTGCGTACTATTGTTTATACAGATGAACGTGGTACCTTCAGGCATTTGGAAATTGCTCCCAAGGATGGACCAGACTTGTGGAGGTCTACAATTTCTTTTCTGAGGTCTTGGCTGATATCTTTTGATTTTCCCATCATGCCAAGCAAAGAGGCACTGAGTTTGAAGGTAGGCCTTGAAATACATCCACAGGTACACCTCCAACTGACTCAAATGATGTCAATTAGCCTATCAGAAACTTCTAAAGCCATGACATCATTTTCTGGATTTTCCAAGCTGTTTAAAGGCACAGTCAACTTAGTGTATGTAAACTTCTGACCCACTGGAATTGTGATACAGTGAATTATAAGTGAAATAATCTGTCTGTAAACAATTGCTGGGAAAATGACTTGTGTCATGCACACAGTAGATGTCCTAACCGACTTGGCAAAAGTATAGTTTGTTTAAAAGAAATTTGTGGAGTGGTTGAAAAACAAGTTTTAATGACTCCAACCTAAGTGTATGTAAACTTCCGACTTCAACTGTACATGTCTGCTAGCCTGTGTATGCCTGTGCTTTCTACATGTCAGTAACCCCCAACTTTGAGCCAGGAAAGACTAACACAAATGTCATTGATGTTAGCTCTCCGTGTACATTTAAGGACCAATCTTACTACTCTGTTCTGGGCCAACTTTAATTTGCCTATGTCCCTCTTTGTGGCACTTGACCATATATATCATTGGACAGTAGTCCAGGTGCGACAAAACTAAGGCCTGTAGGACTTGTTTTGTTGATAGCAATATCAAGAAAGCAGAGCAGAGCTTTATCACAGACGGACTTCTCCCCATTTTAGCTACCGCTGCATCAATATGTTTTGACCATGACACATTACAATCCAGGGTTACACCAAGCAGTTAAGTCCCTTCAACTTGCTCAATTTCCACATTATTCATTACAAGATTTAGCTGAGGTTTAGGGTTTAGTGAATTATTTGTCACAAATACTGTCCTCTCAACCGTAACATTTTCAATTCCTTGTCAATCTACAGGGATTTAATTTTCGAGGGTGATTAAAAATGTACCCAAAGTCATACTTGAGTAAAAGTAAAGATACCTTAATAGAAAATGACTCAAGTAAAATGGAAAGTCACGCAGTAAAATACTACTTGAGTAAAAGTCTACAAGTATTTGGTTTTAAATATACTTAAGAATCAAAAGTAATTGTAATTGCTAAAATATACTTAAATATCAAAAGTAAAAGTACAAATAATTAAAAATTCCTTATATCATGTAAACCAGACGGCACAATTTTCTTGTTTTTAAAATGTACGGACAGACAGGGGCACACTCCAACATTTACAAACAAAGAATTGTGTTTAGTGAGTCTGCCAGATCAGAGGCAGTAGGGATGACCAGGGATGTTATCTTAATAAGTGTGTGAATTAGTCCATTTTTTTGTCCTGCTAAGCATTCAAAATATAAGGAGTGCAGAGAAAATGTATAGAGTAAAAAGTACATACATTTCTTTAGGAATGTAATGAAGTAAAAGTAGAAGTTGTCAAACATATAAATAGTAAAGTAAAGTACAGATACCCCAAAAAACAACTTAAGTAGAACTTTAAAGTATTTTTACTTAAGTACTTTACACCACTGCATTTTCATAATGGGCGCATGCTTATTACAGTAGTAACTGGAATAAGCAATTTCATAACTGCTTGAAGTGGCGGCAGGTAGCCTAGTGATTAGAACATTGGGCCAGTAATCAAAAGGTTGCTAGATCAAATCCCTGAGTTGACAAGGTAAAAATGTGTTGTTCTATCCCTGAAGAAGGCAGTTAACCCACTGTTCTTAGACTGTCATTGTAAATAAGAATTTGTTCTTAACTGACTTGCCTAGTTAAATGAAAGTGCAGCATCTGGTTGCTCCTTATTACAGACCAGCAAATATTCTTTACATCTTCAACATGGGAATCACTACAGAACCTTTTGTATGATCTCGTATACACAATATTAGACCCAGACATTAGAACTTTGTTTTTCCTAGATATATCTAGTATATTATGATCACTACATCTGATGGATGTGGATACTGCTTTAGAGCAGATTTCTGCAGCATTAGTATAGTTGTGATCAATACATGCCATTTGTAAATACCCTGGTAGGTTGACTGATAACCTGAACCAGGTTCCAGGCACTGGTTACAGTTTGAATCTTGATGAAAATCAGTCAATATTTAGGTCACCCAGCAAATATACTGTTGATATTGCATAAATTATAAAGCATTTCACACATGTTATCCAGATACTGACTTTTAGTACTTGGTGGTCTATAACAACTTCCTACAAGAATAGGGTTAGGTGAGGCAGGTGAACCTGTAGCCATATTACTTCAACAGAATTTGACATGAGATCCTCTGTAAGCATTACAGGAATATGGCTCAGCAACACCTCCCCCATTGGCATTCCTGTCTCTTCTGTAGATGTCATAACCATGTATTGCTATCAGTGTATCGTCAGAGGTATTGTCTAAGAGAGTTTCAGAGAAAGTTAGTATTTTATTTAACCCTTATTTTACCAGGTAAGTTGACTGAGAACACATTCTCATTTACACCAACAACCTGGGGAATAGTTACAGGGGAGAAGGGGGGGTATGAATGAGATAATTAGAAGCTGGGGATGAAAAGGTAGTCATGATGTATTTTATTGTTATCTGCTACTAGTAAGTTATCAATTTCATGAATCTTGTTTCTTAGACTACATACAATACAGTATGTTGTGACTTGACAAGTAACTGCACTCATCATTAAGTGGCTAAGGACATTATGAGTGTATCATATTCAGTCATACAGTCATTCAGAGAGAGAGAGAGAGAGAGATTACACCCTCAAAGTCAAGCATGTCGATAGTGCTCACAGTAGGCAACAAAGTGTTGTTTTGTGTGTTCACCAAAGACCACATACTATCTCTCCTAGTTTAACAGCAATAACCAGTGTCTAACTTTTATTAGTCAGATTTTTCTTTTAGGGGCCATTCAGCTTAATTTATAAATATAAACTAATTAGCACACAAAAGTGAATAATGTGTTTGTTTACCAGAGTAAATAAACATTTTGAAGTGATATTGGGTACAAGAGAAGAGCTGTTGTTGAGAATAAACCCAGACCGTACACTAATAACCTACATTTCCAAAATATGATTTAGAGACACTCCTGCTCAAACCTTGGTCTTATGACAGTTGACAACATGTACACAACTAAATGGAAAGCTAGCAACATTGATTAAGTGTAGTTTATAGTGAACAGAGTAGAAAATATGTTTAGATTAATATATTGTAATTTAGATGTTTGATTGATGATAGATTTTGCTGTAGTTAATTTTTTTTTTTTACATTTTCATGAGGAAGAAAAGATAATCATCATTCCTTGCATTTTGTAGTGTTAGCATGCGCATTATACACTATTACATTTAGCTGGAGAGTCTGACTAGCATCTTTTCAAGGATTCAGTACATGGCTGTCTCTATCTATTTGAATATGAATACATCACTCTCTGATACAGCAAAGGCTGTTCTCCCCAGAATCACACAACCTTCAATTTAACCTCAGAACCATCATGTTCAATGGGGACTGGCCTTTCTATTGTGAAAGATGCAGCATCGTATTTTTTCAGCAAAATGATTTAATTAAGCCCAACACATTCCAAAAGAAACAGTAATTTTGGGACACAATCATACAAAATGTGTCTGGCAAAGATAATTCCACTTAATGGAAGCATTTAAATGTGTTGGCTGAAGCCTCTACTAGACCTTGGATAATATATCATGGCTCTTGTGTATTGCTGTAGATTATCTTTATAAACACGACTAAGCGAGCACAGTCAATAAGGCTGTTTACCGTAATTGTTGCATTATAGTTTTTAATGAAAATCCTAAAATACTATTGTGAATTAAATAAACCATATCTACTGAACCATATCCAATAAGACATCTTAACATAACAGATTGATAATCATAAAAAAAAAATGGGAATAGCATATCAAGTATGGTATGGTATATCAAGAAGTAGATCTTCACTCTCATTGGATGTGGTCAACGTACATCATTTTTACTGACATAATACTTGCCTGGATTGTTTAGTTCTGTTGCCAATTAAGATACTAACTTGTCATATTACTTTATGTTGGTGTGGGTGATTTGTTCTGATACCAAAAAGGTCTACACATCTCAAACAAAATGCAGCTCAAGTCTACCAGAGTCATCCCAGCTTCAAATGAGGGCTGGACCCGCAACGGGAGTGCTTGCCCGATCTGTCAAATTTGCTGTTGATATCTTAATCAACAGAAGTAGGATAAACTATTGTTAATGGGGGTGTGAGGGTGTATTTTCAAGCAGCAAGCCGAAAAAGGGGAGCGAGGATGTGTTCGGTCAGCTCAAACAGAAGAGAAATACTTTGGGGAGGACGCCTCCTTTGTGACATGTGCAGCGTAGACATAATGAATTATATTATAATTACAATGCACGGTCTGTAAAAAGGGACAAAACAGATATTTGACCGGGGGGTGGAGTGTGCTGCACCATAGAGACCCAGGCCAATACAGAGCACAGTCCCGGCTGCAGTTCCATTCAGATCACTTTAACTTAGACAAATCTCAATACGAATGCACACAACAGACATCTCCAGTGAATAGCGCTTTGTTCCTGAAATAAAAAGATTTGAAAGAGGCCCCCATATCGTCTCATACTTCTCTGAACAGTCACATCAGGCATGGAGAGAACATACTTCTAGCAGTGCATGTGACCAGTTTAACTGGGCTATAGTTGTATGGCTAAAACTGATAGTTATTGTACTCTTCTCATTATTTGTTTTTTACATAGTGTGAATGAAAAGCACAGACAGCCGTTATGGTTGACAACTGGAATGCTGCCTTTTCTCTCTACATATTCACTCTCATAGGCGACAAAGACAATAAGCGATGCAATGAATGTGGGAAAATGTGAAATGCTAAACCTGTGTGTGTGCACGCATGGAAATGTGTGAGTGCGCGCGCGCGTGTGTGTCTGTGTGTGTGTGTGTGTGTGTGTGTGTGTGTGTGTGTGTGTGTGTGTGTGTGTGTGTGTGTATGCATATAAGGGCAACGGAGGGGTTCGAAGGCTGAGTTTGTGTTTGGTGATGGTGTGGTCTAGTGGTTGTATAGGCATGTGGGGGAAGGATAGAGCGAAGTGGAGAGAGAAAGAGAGAAGCAGAGGGGAGGGAAGCTGGCAGTGACTGAGAGGATGAGGATTTGACAGCGAGGTGACGGAGAGTTCAAACAAAATGAGGCTTGTAGATTAGCAGCGCTCCCCTCTGTGACAGGTGTCATCTCTTGGGGCAGTCTGTCACTCTGCCTACTGCCACTCTCTATATAATACCTAGAGGGAGAGGAAAGGGAGAGGGGAGTGGCAGCACCAGTCTCACCTCACCAGGCACGTCCACCCGGAGTCTCCCTGCCAGTCACCTAGATTAAAGCTTAGGGAAGCACCAGGAAGAACAGAAGCCAAGCTAAAGGGAGAACACACAATTAAAGCAATGCCTTTCTTCTGTTAAAACAACACTATTAGTACAATAGTCGAAGGAGGATTCAGGTCAGGTTAACATGTGATTGTTTAATTTAGTCCTACTCTGATAAATATTTTCGTATTCAGAATACATAAGTAATGTGGTGATGATGGTTCAATTCTTTGATAGGTTGGGTCATCTTTTTCATTAACTTGACCAAGTGTGATGTAACATAGAGATGAAGTCGGTCATGGACAATGCCCCATGTTACATGAAAACTACTATCCACAATAAATAAATCCAATTAAAAATATACAATATATATGTGAATACTACTACACATATTAAATCTGTGTCACATTAATCAAACACCCTTTTCCATAATTAACTGCATATAATTCTCAAATTAGATTTCTATTAAGATATCACAGCCACAACCAGAAAACGTAAATAGACTAACCTATAAATACAGTGGTTGCAACTCCAGGCTCACCTCCATCCACATATATTAACTCCCTATTCTAGGGAGAGTCAGTCGTTTTCTTGGTGTTGGTGGAGAATAAGCGAGTTTCCTACTGGCCAGTGTGAGTGAGGCCCTTTCACATGACTCTAACCCAGGAGGGTATTAACTAAAGCTGGGAGGGAGCCCACATCACCCTTCCGGTGACACCCAGGGTGAAACCTGCTGCTCCCTGCCCAAGACTCCAGCCATCTGCTTCCCAGATTGGACCGAAATACACACAGCCAGCGCTGCCTCCACCCCTCCAGGTTACCAAGTCAGGGGAGGGTCAGCTATTTCTTCACCAATTTGGCAAAGCTGCTACCTTACATTTTGAATAAGATAACCATGGATTTGGCATGATTTACTTTAATTCCATACAATTTTGTTGCTTGCCATTTTTATGTTGATTATATACAACATCCATTCATCTCACTAAAATGACAAAGGGAACATCAATTTACCAAGGGCAACAAAAATGTAAAAGACAATCAGAAATCAAGATGTATGCACAGAAACAAATACACGCCTTATTAGTATTCTGCTGTTTGTCTTTCGACAGATGAGGGATGCCCCCTATTGACTTTGTCAGGGAAGCCAGTCCAGAGGGGAAAGCAGAGATGAGGAAGTTAAACCACTGTGCACTGCTGCCTGCAAATTGTGTTGTAAGCCATGCCAAGTCCCAGCATTCCTGGCATTGCAGTTACAACCGCGATAGCAAAGAACAGATCCACAGATTATGTGGACAATGGAGGGACTGTATTATGTCTTACGTTGAAACTCAGATGGCCAATATATTAGGGTTTTAAAATATTCATTGCATAGTTTGGAGGGGACAGAAGGTTATGTATGTATTTGGTACTCTCGCAATTGGAAAATTCTCACTGCATAATAATCAGTTGGAATGGAGTCAGAAACATAATGAAAACGAAGATGAGCTTCTGATGCATAAAACAACTTTCTAAAATATTATAATAATCAATTCATATTATTTCTCCAATATATTTGGTTGGTAGTTTTAGTACATGTACTATACATTTGTTATTAGAGACTAAATATTGATTTCTAGTTTCGATAAAGAGTAGCTTCATCTTAAATGTTCTTGTCTTAATACATTTTATTGATTTGAATATTCACAAGTTCTTGAAAGGAAGATTGAACTTGATCTCCCAAGTATCTCCCAAAGTAGCAGCCTAAGAACAGCTGTGATTTTGTTCCCCGTGCATTTAAAAACTAGTACTATTCTTCACACTGCCTCTCTGGGTCTGTGAAGCAGCGTACATTGGGGAAATAGACCACCTTCGGCACAGTTGTGCTAGTCTGAGTAATGAGACAGGGTTTCCATGGCGCTGATAGAGACTCCCATTAAAAGGCGTGCTCCGGGGTATTCTCTCTCTCTGCATTCTGGGGAGGGAAATGGGATCTGATACAGCCATGTTTAATTTGTTGCCACATCAAAGTCACACTTACTGGCTTTATTTTTTCCATCATTGTTACATCTACCTCCAGGTCAATATAAAGTTAAATAGACTGACACAGGCAGGGCCTTGATACTTGTGTGTCCTACGTATTTTGGGGAAAGTTTAACGCTTTACTTACCACCTTATTTAATAGAATTTTATGGAAATGATTAGTTGCAGTGCTGATATTGGTAGTTTCTTACTGAAATATTTGCAAATGTTACAGCATTACAGTAGCATTTTAAGAACTCATCATTCAAATAACAGAGCTCTTTCACCTCATCTCAGTTTTTCTCTAAAAATAAACCAGACACCCACATCCACTCATTCACCTGTCCTCCGTGGTGCAGTGACAGGAAAATGGATGTAAGCCCGAAAAATATGATTTTGCTTTCTTTTACTCTTTGAAGTATTTTGCAAACGCCATTTAACCTTCAACACGAATACACACACCTTGAACATGTACACAGCAAGCATACACACAACCAGGTTTTCCATTAAGCTCAAAACTATCCTGAAGAGGATTATTTTGAATTTGTCAGACAGCCCTCTTCATATCTTTGAGACTTTATATTGGGATGTCTTTGGACGTGCCTCCTATCAGTGAATAATTATTTCCCCAACTTACACCGAGGGATCTGTACGGCATGGGGCTGTATTTTCTCATTGCATCACTAGATGTGTATAACTCATGAATGGCACCTCATTTCACATCCTCTAATGGCTTGACACAGGGAGCACACCAGGGTTCTAGCCAGGGAAGCTTCCCTTCAGTGTTTTGGCGGGCGTATACAGTGTAAGGGAAGGAAAGAGATGATGAGAAGATGGACTGTTTTATTATTTTCAACTCAGCAGAATGTGTAGAATATTTAAATACCAACACCTCTTAAAATATATACAGCCAAATTGCTCTGTATTGTACTGTCCACACACACAGGACTCTAATACTGGAATACATTGAATTTATAAGATAAGATGAGATTGAACACTTTAGCTGTTTGCTGTTCTCTGAAAAGAACTCCAGCGGTCTATGCTGTGATGTTTTGATAGTGTTAGATAAAAAGCAGTAGATAGGGTGCACAGTGCAGTCTGAGATGAACTTATCTAGCCAGGCTCCGGCTGGATGACAGACATTTTAGCCCTCCAGCTTACTTGTCATACAGCAGCAGCCAGCCAGCGTGAGGCAGGTAACATGACTGTATAATTGTATCATGACATTGTGAACCCGCTGGTGATATATAACCATGTTCATTTTCTGATAGCGCAAGGCTGGGCGTTTGAATCGGAGTTATGATGGGTGTAATTTGTGCGTCCTACACCACAGTGAAAAGAGCAGGTCATCGCCAGGATAAATACTAATTAAAATTGATGCAGGTCTCATTTCTGCTTGACCAGTTCGTATGGGGAGGCTACACAGAGGCAGACATGGTGGGTTTGTCATTTGGTCTTCTGTTTCACACCATAGCCATGAAGGCAAAAACTGCAGATGAAATGTAACTGTCCAGAGTTATATTATTGGAAACATTCCTTTGACATAGCATGTTTGATATAAAGCACATTTTCACATTTATCCGTTTATAGCATTTATTCACTTTCATTGCTGATGACATTGCATGATAAAAAGGCCAGGATGAAGACATATTTTACCTTAACATTAAAACGCAACCACTCATTGAGAAAACAGGAAATGTAGAAACCCAGATACTACAGGCAGACTAAGAAGTTGATTGTGTTTTTTTTTCACTGGAAGGACATTGATGGTTGAGGCAGGTATACTGGAAATGAAAAGCTGCTTATTTTTGAGAGATTCTATGAATGACATCCTCATTTTGATTCCAGGAACTTAGCTAAAGGGACTATAAGAGAGTGTGTGTGTGTGTGTGTGTGTGACTGTGTGTGTGTGTGTGTGTGTGTGTGTGTGTGTGTGTGTGTGTGTGTGTGTGTGTGTGTGTGTGTGTGTGTGTGTGTGTGTGTGTGTGTGTGTGTGTGTGTGTGTGTGTGTGTGTGTGTGCATGTTTTTGTGCGTGAGTGTGCTCCTGCACAGTGGAAGGGGCCACAGAGGCTGTCCTCCTGAAACACCGTCACAGCTTGTCTGACTGGCAGTTCAAGAGCTCTTCATTAGAGCCCCACTGTGTCTAAGGGAAAGAAAAACAATGTGCCCAGCCTGGGACCTGTAACCTTTCCATTTAATCAGGAGTTCAAACTGCATTGTCTCCCACCACTGCGTCATTCAGTCTCTGAGGCTTTCGAGCAACTTTAAGGCAAATGGCTTCATATCAAGCTAGGCAGAAATATCTCTCACTGCATCACACTAGACTCGTAAATGCACTTAGGCGATGCAGGTATCCAGCAGCCTATCAATGTCACTCATCATATATACCTATTCAATCAGTTACATGTTTTAAGATAATGCATTTTAATTGGTTGTCTATATGAAATGTATGGCGTGATCAACAGTCAACATTATAATTGGGAGAATTTTAGAGAACACTTCCCAGTGTTAAACATGTCCAAGGCATCCCGGAACCTGCGCTATCATAAGGGGCGATGTGCTATGATGGTTGCTAGCATACTAGAAACCTAGTAGAAACACTCTGCACACATGACACTCGTAACGGTGCACAAACAAGCTAACAACAGCTAGCTAACAACACCAGCAACTAAACATTAGCTAAACTACTAGCTGTTTTAGCATTGTCATTCAACTTATTTTAGCTATGTAGCTAGCTAACCAATGTACTCCAGGCTAGCTAGCTTCAAGATACACATATTCTATAGGTCTGCAAAGACCGAATCACTTTATCATAGGGTTTGGGTCACCAAATCAGATCTTGTTACAGCCCCCAAAATCACTAAAACCGGAACTGCTCAAAATGCTTGTAAAGTGGGCAGTGTGGACAAAGCGTGACTTACAGAATGAATTATGTATGACTTGTCATCTATATTTATGATTCAAATGTTTCCAGATTCTTTTGAATTCATAACTTTTTCACAGACTTTTTGCACCTAGGCTTATGGTCTAGAGTTACAAATAGTGCCTTGGCCTGGGCTGGCTCAGTGCCCCACAGATATTACTGTGTGTCACCTTCAGTACTACACAGCAAATTCGATTGGTACAGGGGGATTTAAGCTATGTCCAGTCCTTGAGCTGGAACACATTGTACATAACATTGATATTATTGCTATTCTTCTTCGTGCTTAGGTGTAATCTCTATGCTTCAGAATTACCCTCTGACTGCACCTTTTTTTGCTGATGATAGTTATAAATGCCCACACTTTCTATTCTTCCCATGCACCGTTTCAGCACATGATTTTGACCCATGCTTATGTGACAAACACTGTACTTGCAGTTTCTGCGCCCTTAAGTACCAAATTAATTGACAAAATTCACATTAGCTCTGTATTACATTGACCACATGCTGATACAGTGACAACCATGAATATGGATACACTGCTGACAACTAAGACAGTGTTTCATGATAGGGGTAAGAAGGCTAATGTTGCACGATTGCAAAACACAACACTTTAGTATTTTGGTAACAAGGTGATTTGGAACAACACATTCAAAATAGTTTGTCCTGACAGCGGCAATCAGTCACTCAGATAGTTAACTAAACATACATATTTCCAGCAAGAAAGTTCTTGAAAAAAAAGTGGTGTTGAAGAGGGTATGCGTGAGACAGAAACTTGTCGATAAAGTTTTGCAGAAAGGCATATATTACAAATATTATTACCATCTCTACCTTATAGCAGAAAGGTTGACTTTGTCTTGCTGTGAGCTCAAACACTTAATTGTTGTATGCAAATGAGAGCAATTACAAAGCTTTTAGGTGAAGAGATGACAGCTGAGGTTGGTTTCATTGCAGGCCTCACCAAACAGTTGTCATGGAAACAATGTAGAATAACCTCACTGCCAAATAATTGAGGGTATTACTGTAGACATAGCATCTCAGTATGGTTACGTTTGTATTAATGCCTATGTATTTAAACATCTGCCATATATTTCGTATTTCGTCACATTTTTTGTTGTAAATAATGAAAGGTAACAAACACCATGAGAGTCTGGGGATATGTGATTGAACAATGCTAGATATGTAGCCTGCTTTACGCCTTAACACATTAGTGTCTGTTAATGATATTTATTCTATTGTATCTATTCATTATAACCTGGTAAAAAATGTCCAATGGAAATGTCACATTTATTGATTAGAGAAGGCAAATTAATATTGCTATTTGTGCTGCCTATTAACAACTCCTACAGTTCCAATTTAAATGTTGTTGTGTAATCTCTGGATCCTATAATACCAATCATTGCAATGATAATGATACCATCAGTATCATATTGACAACCATCATCATCTTCACCACGCACAACACTGATGATGACCAGACTGTGAAGTGGTGATGGATTCAAGGCTTTAACAGGCAATTTTCAATAATATTATTTGAGATGATAATGATTTCTCTCCAAAATCAAATGCATTCGCTACCCCTTTCTTTGTTTACGGCAAATTAAGGGGAATTACCCTATGAATGCCACCAGCATACCAAATAAAAATTGTAGACACAAATTGATATTTCTATGGCAATTTATATTACAATTACTCTTGTGGAGGCTTTCATGAATTAAATATGAGTTCTGTCTGAGAATTAGATGTTATGAAGGTAAATGACAAGAGGAGCCTGTAATTGAGGTGGCGGCAACATGGGCCTACTGAACTAATCCCTGGCTGGGTCATGTGATAGGCTGTCCTCCAATGGCAGGAGTTCTTTTTGCCACAAAGCCAGGGCAGCTGAGAAAATTGATTTCTCATCTGAGCTGTATTTGATAGCTTTTGAAATCAGAAATTGAAATTAAGTAACCTACGCCCCGTCATTACAAAAGAGCAGATTAACATTGCAACAGTTTTTCATATTGGCAGTGCAAGCCTGCCAAGGTACATTTCTAAATAGATCTCTCTCTCTCTCTCTCTCTCTCTCTCTCTCTCTCTCCCTCTCTCTCGCTCTCTCCCTTTCTCCCTCTCTCTCTCGGTAAAGTTGATTGAAGTGCCTGTTTGAATCATTTATAAAAAAGTCCATCAAAATAGGAGTGAAAATAATGCATTTCTGACTGATGGTGCAAATAATGCTTGTCTTGTGATGCCTCCAAAGCACAGAAATTGTTTTATGTGAGAAATGGACCACACACTTAATTTGAATGTGAGTAAAAAAGTATGCTTTTTTGATTCTCAAATGAACATGGCTTATCATACACCCTCATTGTTTGGTAATAGTTTTTTGCTTTTACATGAACTATTAGCTTTCAATGATGCACATTTTCAGGCAGACAGTTTCTTTGAAACGGTTCGATTTTTTAATCACAGGGGTAGAATAATGCATTAATATGTTTAGAGAAATAGATAGATTTGTTCTCATGCCAGATCAGTCAACCAAGAGTGCATGTCTTAGGGTTGCAATTGCTTTTCAGTCTCAATGGACACATTTCAGTAATCAACTCAAAACCACAAACTTTGGCCTTTGCAAGTGCGTGGTGCAAGCGTTATTAAAAGTAATTGTTTAATCAAAAAATCATTTTAATTTCAGAAAATAAATGTTATGGTTGGTTGTAATATTGGAGAAAAATAGACCAACACAATTTCTCTCTTGTAATTATTATTAGCTTAAAATACAGTTATATCAAATCTCGATAATTGATTCCCCTCAATTGTTTAGATATAGCCTACGATATTGATTGGTTTATGAGTATTGAATGAGCTAAACAAGTTAGTGTGTGTTAGTGAAAGTGAACAAGGTAGTTGATTTATTTGACAAAAGACACACTGAAACAGATGTTACTGCAGGTGGACAAGAAGATCAATAGACGGTGGAGAGCAGCTAGATAGTTACCTGAGATGGCGGAACTTGTAGCAGATGTTAAACAGACTGATGCTTGGGTAGGCAGATCAATGGACAGGAGGCAGATGGAGGAGAACATGTAGGAGCGTGGGGAGGAAGTTTACTAGACAGAGACATTAAATAATGGGAGTCACATTTGATATGCAGATGGGCGCCTGTCCACAAAAGTCTCCCATCTACAAAACAAGGAAATAATAGGTTGCAACTTGGGAGGAATATTTTTGAAACCTTTACTCTACCTCCTCCACTGACTACAGTGTCATAATAATTACTGCTAGATTTAGTCCTTCACTGTCACTGTCAGGACTGTGTGAAATCATTTAATGTCCAAACTTTATTCCTCCCAACAACTTACCCATGATGACCATTAATAGTTCCGTGAATTGTGAGACTCAGCGATTTCTGTGCTTTAAAACGGATCTAATTAGCCACTGGTAACGAGTATCACGTCAAGCTGTGAAAGAACCCACTATCCCCTTTGGCTCCTATTAGTTGCTCAAAGACTCAAGTCCCAGGATATCTCGTGGACGTGAGTTACATTCTACGCTTCTCCATTCAGGTAGGCAATCCATTGCATTTGGCTAGATAATCATATTGCCTCAATATTGTATTATTTTCCTAAAAGGTTGCTTACAAGCATAATGCAATGGTTTGATTAATTGACAGACTCATGGTAAAATGTAATTATAACACTGTATATCCATGGGTCAACTAACAGTCATCAGCCGTAGGTCAAAAATGGACCTGTCGCATATGTACTGTATTATGCCATGAATTTACTTGACACAATGAGGAATAGCTCTGCCATATTGAACTCACAATTCAACATAAACAGGCAGGTTCAGTCTCTCTCTTTCATACTCCCCCTCCACACATACACAGTCAGTCAAACACGGATCCCCTACATGCCATGTCCCAGTGGCCTTGCTGTCCGAGAAGCAACTTGAACTAGGCGATAACCTGACAGACTTTATCTTGTCTTGTCTGGGTCTCAGTGAAGCCTGAAGAAGACACTTCAACTGTAAGGCATCCCCCCAGAGTCCTAACCTTCCCCTCATCTCCCCTCGGCAGCCTCAGTGGCTGGGAGATGTCAGCGGCCTGTTGCTTATTGATGTTTCTGCATGTTTTATGTCTATCTGAGATATGACGGCCCTGACACAGTGCTGATTTCAATCAGCCTGCCACACCGCACACAGTCTGACAGCTGGAGAAAGTAAGAGAAGACATAATCTATGGGGATGTCATTGGCTCAGATCAGGACCGGCCTTGTCTCTGACCGGGGGACTCTCCTCCCTTCTAATGAAAATGTTTCATTCACATCTCAAATGAACGTGCTTCATGCCTCCCTGGCTGATGAATTCAATAGAAGAAAAAAGAGAAACGAATAGGGAGGGAAAGAAATGCAGCTTTTGTCAGATTGGAGAGGCAAGAAGAGAAAATGACCCCTGAGCCAAAGGTTCTGACACTGCATCAATCCCTTTAGGGGTGAGGCCTGCTGGACCAGCTCTGGCTGAAGATTACTTCAGCACATCTGAGGGATGACTGCTCTATCTATTTCACACATCATATGCAGACAACAAGCTTGTATGGTCTGGATCCTGAGATGCCCACTAAATTTGGGTCTGAGATCATTCCATGGAATGAGGGAACCCATCCAAGGCAATTCAGTTCCAAACCATTGACAGAGAGCCCAGTGAAGCCTTGAGAAAAAAGGCTAATCTATTCCCTCATTTTTCTTTATAACACAAACTAGAATAATATACCATTGGTAATCCCAATAAATCTCCTCACTCGCATATTGAAGCACATGCACACATATCCCAATAAGACTCTCCCATGCAGCTGTTTCGCCTCGGTTCAAATCACCTTACGTTGCTGTTAATTGTGACTGATTGTTGTTATCAATAAAGTATTATTAACTCATACCAAAAAATGTGGTGTGATGCTGGGGTTTGATTTAAAGCAAGACGCAGTGTCAGTCTCAAAATTAAAGACTGGAAAAAAATGTATGTCCCATATTCTGGGCTTGTCTTTGCACATTTCTGATCACTTTTCTTGCAAACTATCAGTATATGTATTTGTGTTTATTTTACTTAGTATATTACCTTTGTACATGTATGTGTTAACTGTTTGTTATGTTTTTTTTTACGCATTTGTATGTTCACCATCTAAGAAACGTATTCAAACAGCAAGAAACTGGAATGATGATATTGCTTCCTGAATAAGTACGGTCATATAGGTTACAGAGGAAATGCTTTAATACCAATAGACAAATAATATCTGCTCGGCAAAACTTATTATTGCTATCACAGTTTATCAAACACTTTCTTTCTGCTTGAAAAACGACAACTTTCTGAATTATAGTGATATTAAATGAATAGTATTAGCCCCAATACTTCATGTTGAGTGTATTTCACTTCCAAGGTTTCACGGACCAAATTTACTATAATGAGATTGCTACAAACAAAGAATAAATTAGCTGTCATTGAATTACTTAAATTTCCTTATTCTAATAGAAAACTGTGACAAGTGTCGTGCTTCTCTCTATGTTTGGTTACAGGCTTCACAACATGTTAGAATGGATAATTGATCCATCAAAAAACATCAAGCAATGGCATTAAACGCCTTGAGACTACAGCACTGAACATGCAGAAAATCACATTTAACCCCATGTTGACTAAAACACTCCCTTGCACTGTCGATCAAGCATGTCTCTCCTTGACAGCTCTGTTCGCATGTTGTTAAATAATCTAAAGGAGAAAAAAAAGAAACATGAAAGAAAAATCTGTCTCAGAGGAACTGTCACACAGAAAATAAAATGCCAAGGGGGGGGGGGGGGGGGGGGGGGGGCGAGGAATGCCTTCAGTCGCCCGGCTTTTCACATTTTAATTTCAGTCTTCAGGACTGACTCATGGTAGCGCCTGAGTGAGCGGGGCCTGGGAGTCAGGGCCCTGTGCTGACCCCTGTGCATAGACAGACCCAGAGAGATGTCAGACGGGAGCTCCCGAGGATCACCAGGCTGCCAAGCGCTTTGAAAGCTGCTGCCAATTCAGCCTAAGTCTCAGCTGAATGGCCGCCACAGAGAAGGGGAGCGACAGCAATAAAAACAGGTTGCAAAAGGAAGAGAATTCGCTTTCAAAATGTATTTGGCCTTTGACCTTGCATCCAACCCTTCGCCCACTGTCTTTGAAGCTGAGCACATTTTTTTAGGGACATTGAAAAAATTGAGGGTTTTGGGGTTGGACTTGGGGCCTGTCAGTATACATATATTAATAATCTGACAGCTACATCTGCTTTTGAGGGCCAGCCATGACAGCTACACAATGGCCGTCCTCGTACATGTCTAGCCTCCCTGTCTGAACAACACAGAGAGTTTATTAAGACATCACAGTCCTGTGAAGTATGGATTTAACACCAGTCTCTGTCACTTACTGTATTAGCCATATCAAAGTTCCCAACTAAACAATGAAGGCTTCACATGCAACCTGCTACTTTCGTTTCTCAGGAAGTGATGTTTTAACGCACAGTAATGCAATCTAATCTTTCATGTCTAAATGTTATGTGATCAAAACTACCTCTAACTGATTTATGGATTTTTTTAAACGAAAATGTGTCATCAGAAATGCTATATCATTAAATGAAAATGCTTATAATGTAGCAATGAAAAAAGGTATTAAAGAAAATGTCCAAAAAATATAGCCGAAATAAAGGGCTTACTGGCCCAGAGAGAGATAGAATACTAAATTGCTAGAGGAGTCTGTCTGTCTGTCTGTCTGTCTGTCTGTCTGTCTGTGAAAGTCCGCCCCTCAGACAGTGGATCAGTCCATTGAGAGACACAGGGAGAGGGGTCAGAGGGAGCGCAGGTAATTGAGGTGTCCCCTCCCCACCCTTTTTTCCAGGGCTCCTCAACCCATTCTCTCACCCTGGCCCTATCCACACAGCGGGCACAATTACGCTCCCCATCACCCCTCCAGCTGGCCCCCATGATCCTGCACTTCTCACTAAACGCGGCTCCGCTGGCCCCCTCCCTCTTAACATCGCAGCACCCGCTCTAGGGGAATGGGGGAGGCTGCACATTAGACCATGGAGAAGGAACTTAGAGTGCTCTGTTTTACAGGCAGCACTTGGCAAAAACAGTGAGAAATTGAGCTACAATGTAGGTAACACATTGAGTATCGATAAATGTCTGTTTGCAGATGTTGGGACTTGTGTAATTGGAGAACCAACACAGATACACAAACATATGTCTGTTGAAAATAAAATGGCATTTCTTATAACAGTGTCTTAATACAATAAAAACAATATAAACAGTATAACATATGCTAATGCTAAAGTGCCCTTTTACCCATATATATTTTATCATAAATGTAGCAGCAATCAACATCTTGGCTAATTGAGTCACAACAAATAGATTTCAATACCCATGTGTCCATTCATATTTCTCCAACAATCTCGACGTGTCTCTAGATAGACTTCAGCTTACAATCCCATCCCTTCACATTAATGAGAGGGAAGCCTCTGCTGTGCATTATTACCTGAAATAATACCATATGGTAAAATGTAAACACATCTGCATATTCATGTCGTAACTTCATCTGTTTAATTAGTTCCAGCAAAGCAGTTTAGCCTCCTTGGCCCTCCCTGTCAAAGCAGCGCTGCTACAGCCGTGCCCGGCTGTCGGCCCTGACAGTTCTTCATTGTTCAACTGACGCTCATGCCCTGCCAGTTTAATGCCAGGTGCTTTCTTACAGGCCATGGATCAGGTGGGCAGAGTGTAGGGGGTGCTGTCACATTGATGGCAAACCTGACACATTCCTCCCTAACAAGGAGACCAGATACCAGTAATTTCACAATGATTTTATTATATCTCAACATGGCTTTTTTAAACACCTAGGTACAGTACCTTATACCAAAATTATATAGTTTTGCTGACATGCATCAGATTTCAGTAACATGTCTGATAGGCATGATCAAATGCATGTCTCAACTTTGAGAAATCACAATGCAAGATAGCACAACATACTGGCAATATACGGGGCAGCAGTTATCCTAGGGGTCAGAGCGTTGGCCCAGTAACCGAAAGGTTGCAAGATCAAATCCCCGAGCTGCCAAGGTAAAAATCTGTCATTCTGCCCCTGAACAAGGCAGTTAACCCCCTGTTCCTAAGCTGTCATGTTAAATAAGATTTTGTTCTTGACTTGCCTAGTTAAGTTAAATTAAATATAACATATAATGTGTATTAATTTACACACATATGTCCTCTGAATACTGGATGAATACCTTGAGGAGAATCTAAAGGGTTCCTGATATTTCATCAAACCGACAACATATATTTGATTTGAATACACGAAAAAATGAATATGCAGTTGAAGTCGGAAGTTTACATACACCTTAGCCAACTACATTTAAACTCTGTTTTTCAAAATTCCTGACTTTTTAACGGCAGTAAAAATTCCATGTCTTAGGTCAGTTAGGATCACCACTTTATTTTAAGAATGTGAAATATCAGAATAATAGTAGAGAGAATGATTTATTTCAGCTTTTATTTCTTTCATCACACTCCCAGGGGGTCAGAAGTTTACATACACTCAAATAGTATATGGTAGCATGGCGTTTTTAAATTGTTTAACTTGAGTCAAACGTTTTGGATAGCCTTCCACAAGCTTCTCGCAATAAGTTGGGGGAATTTTGGCCCATTCCTCCTGACAGAGCTGGTGTAACTGAGTCAGGTTTGTAGGCCTCGTTGCGTTCACACGCATTTTCAGTTCTGCCCACAGATTTTCGGTAGAATTGAGGTCAGGTCTTGTGATGGCAACTCCAATACCTTGACTTTGTTGTCCTTAAGCCATTTTGCCACAACTTTGGATGTATGGGGTCATTATGCATTTGGAAGAACCTTTTGCGACCAGCCTTTAACTTTAACTGATGTCTTGAGATGTTGCTTCAATATATCCACATAATTTCCCTCCCTCGTGATGCCATCTATTTTGTGAAGTGCACCAGTCCCTCCTGCAGCAAAGCACCCCCACAACATGATGCTGCCACCCCCGTGCTTCACGGTTGGGATGGTATTCTTCAGCTTACAAGCCTCCCCTTTTTTCCTCCAAACATAACGATGGTCATTATGGCCAAACAGTTCAATTTTTGTTTCATCAGACCAGAGGACATTATTCCAAAAAGTACGATATTTGCCCCCATGTGCAGTTGCAAACCGTAGTCTGGCTTTGTTATGGCGGTTTTGGAGAAGTGGTTTCTTCCTTGCTGAGTGGCTTTTAAGGACGTGTTTTACTGTGGATATAGATACTTTTGTACCTGTTTCTTCCAGCATCTTCACAAGGTCCTTTGCTGTTGTTCTGGGATTTATTTGCACTTTTCGCACCAAAGTACGTTCATCTCTAGGAAACAGAACACGTCTCCTTCCTGAACGGTATGACGGCTGCGTGGTCACATGGTGTTTGTACTCGCATACTATTGTTTGCACAGACGAGCGTGGTACCTTCAGGCATTTGGAAATTGCTCCCAAGGATGAACCAGACTTGTGGAGGTCTACAATTTTTTTTCTGGGGTCTTGACTGATTTCTTTTGATTTTCCCATGATGTCAAGCAAAGATGCACTGACTTTGAAGGTAGGCCTTGAAATATATCCACAGGTACACCTCCAATTTACTCAAATTATGTCAATTAGCCAATCAGAAGCTTCTAAAGCCATGACATTCTTTTCTGGAATTTTCCAAGCTGTTTAAAGGCACAGTCAACTTAGTGTATGTAAACTTCTGACCCACTGGAATTGTAATACAGTGAATTATAAGTGAAATAATCTGTCTGTAAACAATTGTTGGAAAAATGACTTGTGTCATGCACAAAGTAGATGTTCTAACTGACTTTCCAAAACTATAGTTTGTTAACAAGAAATTTGTGGAGTGGTTGAAAAACAAGTTTTAATGACTCCAACCTAAGTTTATGTAAACTTCCGACTTCAACTGTATATACTGCGTACTGCATAAATACTTCAATGTGGGTTTGGGCCCTTTGTATAAAAATAAGTTACGCTGTTGTACCTTACGTTTCAGTCTCTACCTATAGAGTTGCAGCTATGGGTCCTGTGTAGTCTCAGTGCTAACAACTAACTGCAACAGAGTTCTTGCTAGCAGTATTGTTAAGGAGCAGTGCAAGGTAGCATGGAGGGCTGGAGGCTTACAGGGCATTCATTCTCTCTAATTAAATTCCCCTTCATCAGGCACTCGTTTGTGCACAAGCATTAATACTTTTGACCCCATGTTGCCCAAACACTAACGTGCCTGGGGAAGGGAAAAGACGAGGGAAATTAAAGAAAAAACATAAAGGAATATCTTATTAGGAGAGTCAGACATGTTTTAGCCTTCATTTCTTGATGGCTGCTCCTGGTGCCGCGACCTACTGGCGTCTAGCTAATATGGCAGTACGCACCATGCCATTGTTCTCAATCAATAACTAATTATCATAGTACTGGCTCTGACTGGTATTGTCCTCCTTGCTTGGAACCCCTTGTTGTGGATTGGAAAACCGAGAGGGAGGAGAAAGGGGAGAGAGGGTGGCTTTTGGCTTCATAGTGATGCTGCCGCCACAACATCCTCGCTAGCCTTTCAAGATACACTGTGCCGTCAGCATGAATTAGCATCCCCTACTAATTGATATAAATTAGAACAGAAGAATTCTTGTTGCTGCTGAATGTCATAATGATATCCTCAAAGTAATCATGGGACACAAAAAGGGAACAGCACAAAACACACATGCAGACCCAAAAAGAAAAGAGAAATTAGTCTGACTCCTGCTAGGGACTTTGCAAACGAGTCTCCAAACAAAGGGAAAGGAGAACCAGACTGACGCCAAAATGTACGTTTCATTATTTCAATCTCATTTGTCAGTGTGAATCAGTGTTAGTTTCTAAAATATGGAAATGTTTTCTTTACTTTTCTTAGCAATTCTTGTCTTTCTTTGGACAATCACATAACAGTCCTATAGATCCAAATACAGCAATGTCTATTAACTGGTACTATTTTCCTTTACAAACTTTTCATTGTTTGTTGCCTTTTGCAAATGAGCTGACAGAAATAGAGGAGCCCAGTAATTCAAAGTTGGCAACATGGAGGATATTCTGTTCTGGTGCCTGGCTGTCTGTGTGCTTCTGAACAGAGAGACAGAGAGCTGAGGCTGCTGTCATCCCACGTGGCAACACAGTTCACTTCTCCCTAGTCTTGTTGGTGCCACTGGCTCCAGGCCTGGGGGTTGAGGCCCCTAGGAGCCCTGGGGTGGCTGGTGTCCCAGTGGCAAGGCAAGGGTCAGCCTAGTAAAAGTGCTGCCCTCAGGACGGGGAGTATAATCCCTGTGCAAAACCCAGGCAGCTGGAGCAGCCCGCTCCGCTCGGCCCATGTAATGATATGGGTTGCACTGGAGCTGATGTCTGACCTCATTATCAGAGTTTAATTGCGCTGTTACAGAGTTTCACTTCTTTTCTCTGGCCTCTTTTTTCTTTCTGACAGCTCTCCAAAATAATTCATAGGTTGCTACAAAAGTAAATGAATTACTTATGTATTTTGTACCTTATATACATCTGTGAAAGTTGTATTAGGACTCAAACAAATGGGCTATTATAATTCTCATTTAATTTAATGGTGCGGTATTCTGTGTGATCTAAGAGCTGAGGTCTTTATTAACTCACTCAATAGTTACTAGTAATGACGGTTGTCTATTGATATGGAAATGATTTGAAAAGGAGAACATTAAATCAACAGTTCATTAACACCTTCTCTAAAATCGTACCTGTTCCTCATCAAGTTGTGTTTATTAGGAACTGGTGTGAAACATGTTTGTGAGTTCACTACATATGTAAATAAGTGTGGGGTTGTTCACACTTATAATTAGTTAAGATTTCTTTACACATAATGCACAATTACAACCAATAATTTAAAGGTGATAAAGACATCCTGAAATGCATGTTTCATTTGATTGAATAATTTGTTATTTCTTTTCCACCTAGCTCTAAACATACACTACAGCAGAGTAGAGGACTTAAAATCTCAGCGGTTACCAGTCCATTCTATACAGACAGCACAATGTTTTGCTGCTTTGAAGCCAGAAAACCTTTCTACTTGCAGCAAGCCTGGTGACCTGTGAGCCATGCAGCAACCTGCCCTCCATCACATCCTGTATACAGGGAAATAGCTCTCTTTCAAGGCATTATACCACATCAAATATGAATTCTGAAAACTGCCAGTGTAGCGGTGTAAATAGGAAGCATGACTGGTGCTCAGTTCTGCTGTAGGAGGCTCTGCTGAGCCCTGCTATCACCAGACCTTTTCCTCCTACCCAGCTGAAGAACCAATGTCATCTCTATTTCCTGCTCCGTGTCCCAGCTTCACCGCTCTGTAACCCCAACACCGGCGCAACCATGACTAGGTCACAGGCGAATGGGCCACCGCGGTAAATGGGGTTGCTCTTTCAAAACATCAAAACACGAGTAAAAGGATCGCTCCTCTGTGTGTTAACTGCAGGGAAACTTTAAGTAAATGTATCAAAAGGCTGAAAGGTTAGCGGCTAGGAAGAGTTTGGTGTGTGTGAGTGCATAGATAGACGAGCATGTGAGGATGTACGGAACTATATGACTTGCTCCTGTTCTCTTGGAATCACATCACAATACATCCTTGAAAGTAGCTCCCAATTTAAATCCATGCATTGTGTTTGTGGATAGATTTACCTGTGTTCTCATCATGAAAGTGCAATTATAATTCCACAATGTATGAACACACACTCCATGAAGAGTGCCCATCCTATTCCTATCCTATTGTCAGTTGTCAGTTGGAGGATAAATGTTGAAAAGGCCCAATCCTGAGATGGGCTGGGCGGCAGGCTTTAATGAGGAGCCTGTCTCAGAGCCTGTCTTAGGCAGAGCCATGTGATATCCCGACTGGGGCTGGGGTTGGGTTGGGGCTGGGGCCGGCCCGGTGTGGAGTGGTGGTCAGGTCTTAATGGAGGGGTCCATGGCTTCCCCTCTGGAGAAGGGCGGAGCCCACTTAGGTTAACACATTAAGTCAAGTTGCTCTCCTCTGACCCTCCAGAAGATGCCTAGTTGTGGGAGACCATCAGGCGAGCTTCAGCAAACAGATTGGCTGCCTGCAGGCAACGGGGTAAAAAACAGATCCATGAACAAGGGAGGCTGGAACCTGTGAAAGATGTAAATTCAAAGTAAAAGGAGCCAAACTTTAACCTATGGGCTATTATACAGCGAGTGAAACAGAGCTGCCGCTTGGAATTAAGAGAACAATGGGAGGTTTAGGCCAGGGGCATTTAACCAACGGGCAGCTACTGTATCAGATCCCAGTCTTAGTGACATTACTGACCGCAGCCTCGCATAAACTCTGATCTCTGGTGGCACAAAGGAGGGTTTGGCTGCCAAGTGGGATTAGGACAAAAAACCGAGGGAGAAAATAAAAATATACATGAAAAAATATGGAGGGAGAGAGAAATAGAGAGAGAGAGAAATAGAGAGAGAGAGAGAGAGAGAGAGAGAGAGAATGACTACATTAATGCTGGACTTCACAGTGATCCAGAAGGGAGAAAAGCTGTGCAAACAGTCACAGGATCGCGCAGTCAATAATACGTGCAATCTTCAGAGACAGAAAGCTATAATCAACAAAAATCCATATTGAGGGTGAATGCCAGAGTTTTTTCAAATGTCAGCCCAGTGTGTTTGCAGAAGGGCAGGGATGACAGCTGAGGAGCAGTGAGGAGCAGGGGTGTGAGCAGGCGGGGACAGGCGGGCTCTATGCTGATGAGGTCCTGGACACGGGGGCCAGCCAGAGAGGAGTGCTGGGCCAGGAGGACATAGTCCCACTTCGCCTCAGCCTGCTCCCACATGATAAGGCCAGAGGGATGCTTTACACTGTTGGTGCCTTCACTCACAATACATAATTATATTGATTGTGATCATGATCTGATACAAACATAGTACATGATCTGTAACATATTATAAAATGCATCTGTATATTTTTTCATACAGGGGTCAGAAGTGTTTGGAAGTACCAAGCAACTTGGTTTTGGAAAAAGTGTTACGTTTATGGTACATACAGTACATGAGCACTTTTGTTCAGTTTACAGGGTATAGAAACATTTTCCATTTGAACTTTTATAGAAGTGCAATGAAATGTAGGTGTTTTTATGTTCGATTTCACTCTCATCCACCTCTTTCAAAAGCATCGTCTATTCTTTTTCTGAGGTCTTTTAAGTCATTATCATTTTTTTCATTTTCTTTTTTGGCTCAGTCTTCTTGAATAAAATAAGTGCAGATTTGCTGAAAATCAGGGGCTTTTGTGTGTGGCTGCAGGAGCATGGTGAAATGTTTGGACACTAATACCTATTCATTTCGGTAGCTCCATAAATAAAAGCGGCCAGCTATGCTGCTGCCGTGAAGTGGTATTTTTTGGTGCCCAGCAGGATGTCCTGTTCACATTAGCACAGCGGGGGAAACTGTCCGGAACAGCCAGACAACTAAATCAAGACATTTTCAACTTCTGACAAAATTGCTATAGGGGGGAGAGACAGTTAAAATAGGGATGAGTGTTATTCTGTGCATGTCTCTCAATGCGTGTGTGTGTGTGTGTGTGTGTGTGTGTGTGTGTGTGAGAGAGAGAGAGAGAGAGAGAGAGAGATATCTTTTAAAAATGTTTTATATTCTAATACAATGGGAAACTCCATGTGGTTGACATGAATGAGGAAGTACTGTAGTGCTAGAATGAAAACACAATGCTAAGACCAAGCAAAAACCCCTCAACAACACTCCTCTCTTTTTGTCCTGTTTCTGTTTTTATGGCCATTTTTAAAGTATCAAAGGGATTAGTGTCAACTAGGTATTGTAACAAAAATGAAATGGCTAAATATTTAACTACTTTCAAGCTTACTTTCTTGTCATAGTCAAAGACACCTCTGATGATGTACTTCATAGATAGATAGACATTAAGTATTTGATGTCATCTCAATATTACCGATGCATTCCAATCATGATGTTCATGAATTGTTGTGTGATGTACACTACCATAGACAAGTTTTGCTTCAGTTGTGCAGAAATAATTATGTTGCCTATGCTCACAGGATATCCCATTCCACAAAGTGTTATCATACGTAAAGCTGCTTTTCTGAGTTCATCTTGTTCTGTCTGACAAGTTTCTTGCCCCCCTTCATTCTCGAGCACACAAATTAGCACCATAGTCTATTGCCTGTATGTATAAACTGGACTAATCCCAATGAAAAAGGATTAGAGAAATCTCCAAACATTTGTGGTAAAATTACGAAAGGTCAGAGAAAACTGCACATGCGGTGGCAGAATGTCACAAAGGATGCACTTTTAACAGAATCACATTTGCAGGTGGTCGATTGCCTCGTCTTCACAGAGGTTACCTCTTAAGGAGTGTTAAAAGCTGCAGGTCTGAAAGAGAGGCCTATCATCAGAGGAGACTGCAATAGTGCCAACAAGACCCAGATAATGACAATCCTGACCTCAGTTAAGTATATCACACAGCTAGGGCTCTTGGATGTGATGCCCGGAACAATGCAGGGGGAGACAGGACCAGCCACGCCACTTGCCAGGGCCACAGCTGGGTTTTACCATGCCAATGGACCTGCCATCTTGATTAGGGAGTAAGTTAACCTTTCAACTTAGTGAAAGGGGAAAAAAAGGTTTGTGGTCTGATTCCTTCTGCAAATCCTACTTGACTAAATGTGGTTCAAAACATCATTGCATATGAAAAACAAACCAATACTGTACATGTCACTGCCCCCCGATGCATATTGAATATTGTCTGGGGAAGAGTAGATGAAAAAAGGTTTGGCAGTGCCACCGTGAGGTTGTGGCTGGATTTTGTTTGTCTTGGGGCAACCTGGACCCCATCCAGACTAGCCTTCTTTTGGAATTCTGTGAACTGGAGATGAGAGGAGTGCTCCCTCTTTCTGTGGGACCTGCTTCTGAGTCTTTGCTGTAGGGTTCAGTGGACTTTGATAAAACACCAGCAAATCTGTCAACCCCCCCCCCCACTCCCCTGTGGGGCCAAAGTTGGCCGGCCACTTCTGAAGCTTCAGTGACCCAAGGCCTGAACCCTGCTGCACTCTATTCCCTGTCCTACGCAGCCACTGGGAATCTATGACCTCGAGTTCATCAAGAATCACACAGTCACACGGCAGCATCAAAAGCCATGGCAGTTACTGTCATGTTAGTAAAGTATGCTGGTCGCAACGTTGGCTTAATTCAAATGTGCAACAAACACTTTTTACTTACAAAAATCGAATCACTGCCTGAATACATTAGAATTTCAATACAGACTTTTAGAAATAAAATATGATTATTCAATCGTTTTTTTATATAGGGTATGATTTTATCATATTTATCCTATTTTGTCCAAGCCCTGATGACCCTTAATTTATTGGCAAAGGGAGCAAGGGGTCTGCTTTGAGGCGAAAGTATGTGATTATTGCTGTTGAATTGCTGCTGTGAAAAGCTGGCTGCATGATGTAGAGATGGAACAGTGTGAGAACAGGTTACACAAAGGAACCACCAGCCAAGCGCATGGGGGGGCTAGCCCTGAAGAAAGACAGACTGAGTTGTCAGGATCAACACAATCCATGACTAAAAAATGAAGACTACATGTGTGTGGGCATTTATCCATGGAAGGTTTCAGAGAGTATGAAGTATCATTAGACCATCTCCACTGGCTAAGCTGTCATGTGTGCTCAGCTGTTCTTTGAAGTAGAGAAAAAGGAAAATAATGGAAATCACTAATATTCCACAATCCTGGAGTCTATGTTTAGGACCAACGGCAGCCATGCTACTTGGTTTGGAACAGGACAAGCTACATCATAGAGAACGAAAGCCCTCTCAAATTCATAGACTGAGCTAGATGCAAAAACAGATGGAGTTAGTACTGTAGCTGCTATTACTACTTCAACTATGACAACTACAGTGGCGGTCGGTGCCGTTTAAGATGAGGGAGGATGATTATTTTTTTATGAGCATGGCCTTATTCTATTACAGCATATTGGATGTCTGTCATTCATATTCCATTCACCCAGCTCAATGTAACATCGATAGGTTTAGGCTACTACATGATACTCCAATATTCCCTATACACATCATGACGTTTCTACAACCTAGCCTATGAATGAAAGTTTCCAATGTAAATGCACAGGTCGAGATAATTTTGAGTAATCAAGGTGACAGGCACTGACATTCAGTACGCCTTGCACACAATTGCCTGCATCTAGCTGACCTGGGGTGGACAAACTCAGGTATGTTTATTCCCGTTTTGTTCCTTTTGCTTCCGTTTAAGGAAAGTTTTTCAACAGAGTCGGCGGAATGAGTGATCCTTGATCACAAGGAAACAGTTAACTTTCATAGCAGCCACAAAAAAACAGCATGATTGCTTTTCTCGTTGTATATATCATTCTTTATTGCAACTATCTACATGCTCTCTTCCTCTCACCTTTTCCCTTCACTTGTGGACAGCACATCATCAGTCTGTGACCAGGCGAAAAAACCTTTCCAAGCCAAACCTTCATATCATGACTGCTAACCGCTACACACATCCTACATTGTTGTCAATGTCATTGTCAAGTAGAACTACTAAGACTAACTTGTTTGTAAACCCGCTACAATCAAACAGTACAGTGTACAACCCAAAAATACAACCAAATATAGCTAGCTCTCTCTCTCTCTCGCTCTTGCTTTTCCTTAATTTTGGAAGACATTTATTTGTTATAAACTATTGTCTTTCTCTGTCTTTGAGTCAACTACTCGCCACATGTTATGCACTGCTAGCTAGCTGTAGCTTTTGCTTTCAGAACTAGATTCATTCTCTGATCCTTTGATTGGGTGGACAACATGTCAGTTCATGCTGCAAGAGCTCTGATAGGATGGAGGACGTCCTCCGGAAATTGTCATAATTACCGTGTAAGTCTGTGGAAGGGGATGAGAACCATGAGCCTCCTTGGTTTTATATTGAAGTCAATGTACCCAGAGGAGGACAGTAGCTGTACTCCGGCTACACCATGGTGCTACCCTATAGAGTACTGCTGAAGCTACTGTAGACCTTCCTTGCCAAACAGTGTGTTTTAATCAACTATTTGGTGACGTGAATATATTTAGTATAGTTTTATACCCCAAAATATTTAAATGTTTATGAAATTTGTTGAGGCTATCCTCCCTTTCCTCCTCTGAGGAGTCTACACTACGTGAACAACTACTAAAATACTACTTTCTAAAATGTTGTCTAAAATATTGACTTGATGATTCTTTACAACAAGCACTACATCTCAGAGTATCTCCATAGAGCCACATGGATCCAACACCGGTTTCCCCGACACCTATAATCACAGACATGCACGTATGCTTTTACAATACATTGCATTGAGCTGTCTTAGGTTAATATGACACTGCTTGGTCCTTATGCTCTTTGAGGAGAGATATGACTGAAAAAGATGAAGACCTTACACATGTGCAACACTTGCAAGACAATGTCTTTGAGAGCAAGGGGCAAAATTAACCTGTGTCAAGTTGATAGGCCATGGGAGAAGTTGAGCCGGCCATCAAATCAACGGCGGTCCAATACAGGATCCCATTATTAATGACAGTAAATGGCTGGCCTTGGCGAAAAATCTCCAGTGCCCGAGAAGTTCAGCTGTTACTTGACTCATTAGAGCTTGTGTCTCAGCCAAGGAGACGGCTCTTCTGTTGTCCTGAGCGGGGTGGAAACGGGAATGTATTTTGATCCTGCCAACACTGTCACTTCAATGTATTATTCTGATGCCCAGTCTTGACACCTGGTAAAGGTTTGAGAGAGAGCGGTAGGAAGGGATCATAAGAGAGCCCTATTTAAAGGGAGTGGTTGACACTAGTGACATTTCTTCCTTCTCCTTTGCAGCTTCAACATCCTCTCCTTATTAAAAAGAGAAAATGTGTCACATTAAATGCAGAAATGTTGTACGTTCTTTGAAAGTGCAGATAATGATCAGTCATAACTCAATGTTCTTTTACAATTTGGTCAGGCACTGACACTATCACCTGCATGTTTAAAACTGATCACAAATGGCCATAGGGATGATTGTAGATATTCAAATATCCCTGCAATAATTAAAATTAAAGATCCAATCTCTTACAATTTATTAGTGACTCAACTCCAAGGCAGAATTATATTTTATTATTCATAATGTTGGAAACACACTGCACTCAAAGACTATGCACAATTGGAAAATAATTTGATGTTTTCAGAATAGTTTTTGCATCATGTTTTGCATCTCACTATTGAAGTGGATGGACAGACTAAACTAATGTAGCATAATAGCTGTCAATGGCTGTGCAGTGTTAATAATGTAACATGCCTCTCCCTTAGGGGGCTGATCTCCTCATCTGGGTCATGGGGAGTATTAAAAGGTTTAAGGGTGCACAGTAAATATATTGTGGTTCTTCCAGCACCAACGGGCCAGAGCACTAATGGATGACCTTGGGGTTTGGCTGCTCCAGACTTGGGGAGATCATGTCTCACCACCCTCCTAGAAGCAGCATGACCCCATCCCTCCCTGCCCCTGACCTCAACCTTTAACTCGCTGATCTTTGACCAAATTATTAAGCAGACACCTGCTTTCCGGTGTTTGGTCAGAGTGGGGGATGGACTAGCCCAGGCTACTCTAATTTGATGTAAATGTGTGGTGTGACAGTATCCACCTCTCCAAAGACATCCCATCTGTTTGACTTTCTAACAGTATGGTACCACTGTCTCTAACCCTGTGTTACTTTGGGGAAATCTTGCTTGTATTCTCCAAAAGTAAGGTTTGTTTTCAATAATATAACAGAATAAAACATTATATCTTATATAGCTCATGGATATATACTGTGTGTGTGTACTTTGTTACCTGCAAAATAAGTTCACTGGCTTTTAGAATGTAGTGGTATTATGAGACACACATTCATATGTAGTTTCACTATGACACATTGTATACCTCCACCAAGCCATGCTCACACAGTGCAAACTGCTCACACAGTTTTATTTGTTTGGACAGGTACACTGTGGAGGGGACAGGTATTTATATGAGATAAACTGTGTCCCCATGGCGGTTGGCTCCCAAGACATTATTCCCTGCTCTGTCTAATATGTTGTGAGAGGTGAGTCTGCTTTCAGGACTGGACTTCAGGTGTGTTTCTTGGGGGGAAAGATGCTCACTGTATTAGAGCAGCTCCTAGTGGCTCGTAACTGAAATAAGTAGGTAAATTAATCACCCTCATTATTTAATTACACTCATTTAGGGTTTGTCATAGTTCTGAGGTTTGTGGGCTTATTGGTCTGCCTGTGCACTCTTTAACTTGTTTATGGTAACATAATATCAGATGCATACATCCTGCAATATTTGGTCTATTATTTAACTAGCTAATTATACAGATTTTTTTCCCACAAATTATTGAAATTAGGGGCACCGTTTTGTATTTTGGAGTGGTGATTAAAAACACTAAAATAGCACGTGATGATGAAATGGTAAGAGAAATTTGGTAATAGTGCCATTATATCCACTGGACAATGTAGTCCTCTGTCAAGGGCACGTAGGTAGTAACTCAGACCCCAAAGACCCTTCTGGACCTCAGGGACTCATATGCGTCAAACTTCAGAAAAAAAACTCAAGCCATTAAGGTATAGCTTGGGAATGACACTGACCTAGGTCTGCCATCTTGCATTGTCCCACCATCTGCACAAACGTGAACTTTGCCTTTAAATCCTGCCTTCTCAATTAACATGTCCAGCTGGGTGGAGAATTCCGTCAGCTCCCTAATATCATTACTGCCACACCAGACTGAGATATTAATATTAAAAAAGTGCCCAGAGCTCTTTCCCTTGCTATGGGAGAGCTTCTGTCTTTAGTGCAATAATGAGGTACACAGACAGCAGGGTAATTCTAGAAGCCATGGTCTGATTAGGGTCTGTACAGGGCAAAAACGGGGAGAAGGTGAATGTCTTGGGCTGGCTTTGTTTGGGACTTCTCCTCTTCTGCTCATGGGAAGCTCAGACACAGTGGAAGGACCTATATGGCAACTTGATTATAGACAAACAGCATCATCCACTGTTCTCTGACACTGAGTCTCAAGCCTTGTGTGAGATATACCGGTGGACACAGACAAAGAGGGTTTAGAATGTATCATGTCTGCTTCCAAAAGAATGGCTGTATGGTCTTTGTGATAGCTCCATTTAAAGCATGAAGGACACTTAATTTTTCCTGTCTGTCTGTGTTTGCTTGTGTGGAAACTGCACCTCCCAGAGAAAAACCCTGAGATCTTAAATTTAGGGAAGTCTTTGATTGTCGGACACTGCCGCTGTACTGGTTAATCTCCCCCACGGCTTTGTAGATGGCAGTGGATTTAGGAGTTGGCATCATAACTGACCAGTGCTGTTTGATTAGATAACAGGGGCTCTACTGCAGGCATCAATGGTCCACCATGCTGAAATGAAACGGTTCACGCAACGGTCCCCGTCCATACTGCTTAGAACACGATGGGGGTGACTGTTCAACAGTCTGACGCCATGGGCTGCCATGGGCTGCCAAGCAGCGTTTGCCATGGTGATACCACGGAAGGCACCAGCTTGCACCAGATGCTGGGAATTAGCTGTCCCTATGACGGTCAGGGTTTGTGTCCGGAGCGTCTTCTAGGTAACAGATTGGATGGCGTTGCAGGTTCTGCCTCTGTGCCAGAAAGGCCACAAACACAGTGAGGGTATACTTACCTACTACCCACATGTTAATTTAGTGTCATCCTTACCTCATGATTAACACTAAGATGTACTGTATATGGAGGCCATGTGTGTGGTACACACAGCACCAGGCAGGAAGTGTGGTTTCTTGGCTTTGGGGACACAGTCACTAGGTGGCCAAATGATGCAGACTGACTCATTATGCTTGGTTAACGTACTGACCAGATGAAGACCCTTTTCTCTTCTTTTGTTGCCAAGAGAAGTCCAGCTACACATGGAAGGACACCAAGCAGACAGACTACAGAGCCAGGGAGCCCACATTTGCCACAAAAATCTAGTGTGTACAACAATCTCTATGACAGTGAAAACCAATAAATACTAGCTATAAACCCCACAGTTTGATGCTTTAGGTCACTATAGCAGAAATGATAGAAATAATTGTTTTCTTGGACTGCATGTGAAGGTCATTCTGGCCACCATGTTCTAACTACGCAGCTGTAAACACAATGGAAAAACTGCAGTAGTTGTTTTTTATTGTTGTAGTTTTTGTCACGATTAAGTTCCTGAAATCTAGCCACTTGTGAATAGCAATAACCCATGTTACAGGCAATCTTGTTCATTTTTCTATTTTGCGACATAGTTGTTGAACTTTAGGCAGGTCATGAGCTGTTCTCTTTAGAGACTGACCTCTTTAAAAAGTGACCCCTACTCTAGGTGAAACAGGAAGGCCATAGAATGAACGTTCATACTGCATTCATGGGTTGGATCCAACATCTGATAGTCTTCATACTCAGTCCAGTACTCTGCTGTATTTCATGGAAAATCACTTATAACCATATCCAAGAGGATACAGTATGTGGATTTTATTCATACATAACAAAAGGTTGGATGTGATTTCAGCAGCACGGCGTTGACTGGTAATCTTAGCCCAAGATGTACAGTGGAAGTGGCCCTCCCTTAGACCCCTAGAAGCAAATGCAGTCTGTGTGTGTGGGGGTGGTCGTCACTTTAGATAGACATGCATTTAGGGTCTGCATGAGGGGAAATAATGTACAATGATATATTTGATTATTGCAAGAACTCCCCAACACAGGAACTGTGTCGAGTGTGGTTATCATCAACCTATTTTCTATTCCCCCCAGCACAAATCATTCCATGGCTCCTCCATCCCCATGCGCTAGAGCTGGGCTTCAAAAGCAATTTCAGCTGAAAAATAAGGTGCTTTTCTTCAATTTTCAAGCCATTTGTATCGGGGTTAGTGTTGTTTACCTAGCTAGTACACTGGTATTTACATAGCTCTTTAAAGAAAAAAAATAGCTTGGTATGATTTATGGACTGCAGCAAGAGCGCAATTTTCCATGTTGTGCACCTAATCTGAGAGGGTATGGAGAAAGGTCACATTGACCATACAAATACCATGGCCCTTCCAGGGAGACTGGCTGGAGATTCATTCTACTTAACATTATGTCAGGTGGGCCTGCAGTGGGAGAGTATTATGATATGCAATGACTACTGATTTGAAAATATCTTGGATTCGACTCCACATGGCACAAAGATGACACATATTTGAATATTCAAACTATTGTCTTAAATACAACTCTTAGATTATTACTTAATTACATGGATATTATTGTCTGCTTCACTGCTCTTGAAACTATGTTATGTTATATGAGAGAGACAGAGAGAGAGAGAGAGAGAGAGAGAGAGAGAGAGAGAGAGCGAGAGAGAGAGAGAGAGGGGGAGAGGGAGAGGGAGAGCAACAGAGAGATGCTGTCAGGTGTTAGGATCAATCCAATGTTTCATAGTTGTAACCTTAACCCTGTCCCACGACTTAGAAGGTATAAGATACCATGGGTATGAAATAGAGAAGAAAAGTACATTTAAAAGTACTTAGCAAATATGATACGTCTTTGGGTCTTTCTGTCTATTTCTTCATTTCCCAAACACATTGGGTGTGAAACCTATCTTTCTTTCGTTATGCTCTATCTTGAATTGTATCTGCTTGGCAGGGAAGAACAACCTACAGTCAAACCTCTGTGATTTATCAAACTGTCATTGGCTAACAAGATGGCATAGAGCCTGCCTGAGGTAACAGTCTTTGAACATCCATAGTTAACAATAAATGGGAATGATTTAATTTATTATCCATTAAAGGCTGACATTGTCTATGTACCATCATTAATGTTAACTTTGTCTTCTTGCTCTGTGGTGTGGTATAACCATGTGGCATGGACTTGTGTTTCTGCTAGATGGAAAAAAAGAGAAAACTCCTGAAAAGGTCACATGAATCACAGAACTGCAGAACAATAGGCAAAATAATAAAGGGCATCACAATCAAGCTATCATATCGGGACAAGCCTCTGGTGTTGAAATGACAGAGAAGCCCGATGCATTGTAAGCCTGACAAAATGCATGAATTATTTCCAATGAAAAGCATTGTTTGCTGGAAACTACATTCCATGCCATTTTAATTGCTGGGTGGAAACTGTAATAATAATTGGTGTGCGTTTAGATCTGGGATGTAACTTTTATTTCTATAGTTAATCACAACTAACAGCTTATATCAGATAAGGGTGCATAAAATTAAACTTTTTGAGATTTATTTTAAAAGATGTTACTTATGAAATTTTTTGTCTAACTGAGATACAGACAAAAAAGCTAAAATAGTGTACTTTCATATTAACTGGACTCGCCAATTCAGCTTGCAGTTTCACATATAGCATAATTGAATGATATTACTACAATAGTACATCATATGACTAGATTTACATTGTAGTACAAAGTGTCAAGGTTATCTTCCTGCCTCGTGGTTAACAATTCTGATAGGTCTACCATTGCTCATTATTTAGAGTGAGTGCAGTGCACCCCCTCTTTAGAATGGCCGGACCATTTCATTGGAAAGCAGAGGATCAAGTTCAGTCCTAATGACAACCCCTCGCTGACCTCCAGAGAAAACAAATGGAAACTCAAGGTGATGTTTCAATTTCACTAACCACTTGGGTGTCCTGGGGAAAGGAACAGATGTAGCCCTGAGGATGGGGAATGGGTGAGGTGCAGGTCAAGGTCACCATACGCCAAGGTTAGGGTCAGATAAGCACGGCTGGCTCAGGGTCTTCAGATGCCCAAAGGCCATGAGAGGGGGGGGGGGGGGTGGCTCAAGATTCATGGATCAAGTGTTGCTCCTCTGAAGGGTTGAGAGGTGGGTGAGGGGTGGGTGAGGACAGGGCCACCAGCGTTCACCACTGTCATCTGCATAGGGCTATACAGTTGTCCTAGGAGCTATCATCTGTTTTGGATAGTAGTTATCAAAACAGCTACCATACAACTAAGTCTTTATTGTGTATTTAATGACAATACTTTACAGCATGGAGCCTTCAGAGTAAAACATGATACAACACATTAACATGTCAAGGCAAAACTGTGGCCTAATATAATTAAATATAATTTGAGATTTCTACATAAAACATGTTTGTCACAGGAATAACCATTTACAACGTGTTGAATTATAATATTTCAGAAAAGAAAACAAAAATAGACAAGGTTTCGACACCTTTATCAAATTGCTTATTAGCAAAACATGTTATCTATCAAACTGACTTGATAAAAATATGTTATTATTAAAATCAATGGTATTTAATTGCACAATTAAAATATGTTAGCTCAATATATTTTTTAAGACAGTAAAATGCCAATGTGAGCCACTAGTTGCAGTAGGGGATCCCAGGGTATTTTGGGAGAATAAATTAGATCTGGCACACTTATTTTGACTTAATTAATAAGATAACCTATACGATTTGTTTGATTCCCTAGTCTGTAAGGTGCAATAATAACCTATGAGTGAAATTTGCTAAATGTGTTCAACTAGAGAAAGAAAACAACGCTGGAGTGAGACTGCAATTACTGTCATATTCATGGGGAGGAGGATACTAATAAGGAGGTTTTTGCTGGAGATCAAATCAAACGTAAAAGTATCCTGGCAGGGTGTGCTTCCCTTAATTAGAATAGGCTAGTTATTTGATAAACTATTGAAGATCCTTAGTATAGGTTATACTAGTTGTCATTCATGGCTAATACACTTATTCTGTAGCTAAGCACACAGTATATGATTATATTTTGTAATATCATGTTATATTGTTTTACATTGTGTAATTTGGAAATGATACACCCACTACAATTGTCTTGAGGGTAGAAAATCTCGGAAAGAGAAATTCAATACCTCTATTCATCAACTTAAACTCAACGGAACAGTGAATTACGCTTTCAGAGGAATGTTGATCCTCCATTCATCTATTATATAGTGTTCAGGAGACAACAATGACTGACCTCCATATAACACAGACTAGATGAAAGAAGACTAGACAGGATAGCATTAATCCGATTTGGTAAGATATATATCTGTGGTGCTGAGGAAAACTGTATATTGAATGATAAGAATTGATACTGGAATCCCATCTGATTTTCTCTCCACACAACATAATCAAAAATGTACACTTTGCTGAGTTTACATAGAAACGATTAGGGGATACTAAGCTAAAGTGGGAAAACAGGTCATCACAAATGTTGACACATATTTCCATCGTGTTCATGTGATATGAAGCCTCTGAAACCCATTGTATGCTGAAAAAGCTATAATAGTGGCATGTTCACGAGTCACATGCTGGTTCAACTTTATTGTCCTCCCGCTGGCACTGGTAATGGAGCTGATCAGAATTGACACAGAAAGGTAGTTTTGTAAGTGAGTTCATTAGCCTTATTATTAGCTTAATTCCATACATTAAGCCAGTGAACGGCAACATATTTGAGGAAAGTGGGATACAAACTGCTACCACAGATCACCATGATGTGTGAATGGAACATAAAGTGTCCAAAAAAATAACTAACCATCACGTAGGACTATGATGAAGATAATGACGAATAAAGTAGGCAATGGAGAAGATAAACAATGTACTGTTTGATTGGGTGAGTGGGATATGATATCTTTACATTAGAGACAGAAAAATATGATAAAAACAAAGCATTGAGGAACAAATGCTGCTAATAAATTAGGAAGAGCTAGGAAGAGATGGAAAGAGTGAGAGAGAGACAGAGAGAGGAAGAGAGGGAGCGAGGGAGACAGGGAAAGGAGGGGCAGAGAGAGAGACGTGCCTCCAAAAAGGTCAGTCCTTCTTTGTAGTCAATAATTGACATTTAAACGTGCATTTCAAACGTCACTGATAATGTTACGCGAGATAATGGAGAGAGACCTGCTTCCACTGGCATGCAATTATGAGCATAATGAGATGCAAAAATGCAAATGTCTTTGTGCATGCTCCAGCCTCCTTTTGTGGGCTGCCGTGGCGTCTGTGGTGGATGATAGATGCCACGCTGGCGGTGGCAGACAGAATGGTGACATGTGGGAGTGGGAGCAAGCAGAGAACAGAATTGGGGCAAATATGCCACGCACCCTCTGAAAAAACAAATCCCACTACTGCCCAAGCTAATGCTTTCCTGAATGCTCTCCAAACCTCCACTTTGCTGTTGATTAATTGTTACAGACAGACAGCTCTTTGAGTCAATTTATGACATGCAAAAATATATACATCTTACAGCGTTTCATTTCTGCATGTTCACATGTGACTATGGAAAATCGATTACACCTATCTTTCCAAAGCAATATTAAAAAAAATAATAATAATTGCAAGATACAGTAATCTTCACCATAATTTGCAAAACAACAGATTTCTGGTCAATGGTTAGGTCAAAAAGCAAATTTTCTGAATCCCTGCCAAAATGTCCTTTCCTGGTCACTCTAATTGGGATATAATGTATGCCTATTCTGGATGAGGGCCAGAGTGACAGCCTGTGTGAGGCATACAAATCAGCCTTTCTAAACTTGACTACATGTGTTTAGTTACATATGGGAATACAGCAGCTCAACATTAAATCTGATCTAAAATTTGGGTGAATTTCCTGTAAGCTTTGTAGCTTACGTGATTTTGTATAAGCCATTGTTAGTTTATGAGCTAACGTGGCACTTTATTTTTTAATTGATGATGGACCAGAAAAGTGTTCCAGAATTACTGTAAATGCATATGACTGAATTAATTAAGTGTATTAGTTTAATTTGCACAATATTAGTATAATAATGCACAATATATTTAACCAGATTTATCTACACTGTGCTAAACAATGTTGCTAGCTAACTAACTATCTTAGCACTAGTTGGGTCTTCTCCAGATAAGCCTATGAGGGTTTGTCCAGATGACTCATGTAAACCATGGCCCCTTGGCATGTTGTGATGACACTTTTGATCAAGAATGTCTAAAACATATTGCCAGGACTCCACCCTGTATCCCCCCTGCCAAACCTTGCCTCGCTCCGACCTCCATCTTGGGTGGGTAACTGAGTGGCACACAAAACTTGAGCAGTCATGCTGTTTGTTAGAAGCAATTAATTTCTCTGGGGCCTTCGATCTATTCAGAGTAAGCTTTTGTGCTTAAATCCTGGAATTCTAAGCTTGTCTTTTGCCACATAGAGGGAGATGGAGAGAAGAGGATAGGGAGAGAGAGAGAGGCTGCGACAGAAAGCTTTGGATGAGAGATTATCTTGGGCCAGTTAAGCATGTAATTGCTCAAATGAGTTAAAATCCCTTCAAATATCTGTCTATGCACCTCATCACACAACTTCATAGACTCCAATATTTGACAATTGACAAAGATAAACTTAAAAGGGATCTTCATTAGTTGCCAACCACCATGACAAGATTCTCTCAGCCAACAAAATACATTCACTGGATTTGTAAAAGCCACAAAAAAACTGCTGGAAAGAAAAATAGATTACTGTCATCTATAGACATTCGGACTTTGGTCCTCATTCGACCGGTGTTCTTCCTTTTGTATGTATGGTCCCAAGATCATGTCCCTGGTATTGTCACACCCTGATCTGTTTCACCTGTCCCCGTTATTGTCTCCACCCCCTCCAGGTGTCGCTTGTTTTCCCCAGTGTATTTATCCCTGTGTTTCCTGTCTCTCTGTGCCAGTTTGTCATGTATGTTTCAAGTCAACCAGTGTGTTTTCCCCGTGCTCCTGATTGATCTATTATCTTTTTCTAGTCCTCCCGGTTTTGACCCTTGCCTATTTCTGAACTCTGTACCCGCCCGCCTGACCATTCTGCCTGCCTTGACCTCAAGCCCGCCTGCCACACTGTACTTCCTGGACTCTGATCTGCTTTTTACCTTTTGCCTGTCCACGACCATTCTCTTGCCTACCCTTTTTGGATTATAATAAATATCAAAGACTCAAACCATCTCCCTCCCGTGTCTGCATCTGGGTCTCGCCTTGTGCCCTTATAGGTATTCAACTGACTGCTATATCAGGTCAACAGAAGTATAGTACACAAATTAACTGTCAGTATCAGTGACTATTTGACGACTTTACTAATTTATTACAGTATACATCTTTTATTATACAGTATACCCAGAAGGATGGCTCACTGCATTATGTTTGTATGACCACAAGGAGCCTTACTATTAACCACGTTGGCCAGTCTTTAAGCAAGCACATTGCAATTTGATTTCAATAACTGTAATCGAAATAGTAACTTTAAATCAGTCATGCAGAAAAACAACATTTCCTGTTTTCATATAATCGCCTTGTCTGTGACTGTAGTACAGTGTTCATAGTGGTATCAGTGTGAACTGAACAGATTGGAGAAAGCTGAGCAGTGGTGTTAGAGATCATGTAACAGAATGGATATCTTAACTCATGAGACAGAGGGATTGTGACGTACAGTGACAGACACAGAGGTCCACACACTGATCTGGATAACATGTGCCTTGCTCTCGCCAAGCCTTTACACATAGCTCCTGTTGCTCCAGGCCTTGGCTGGTTGATCCATGGCTCCTAGTGAATGCCTGTTTCATGCCAGTGCTTCTGAGGGACTTGTAGATATCAGAAAGTATTGTTGCCATCGAAAAAATATAATTATTTGTTGTTTTTTGCTCTTAATGTAATCGTTATTTTGGTAATTTAACAATACTTCTATAGGTTGTTTTCTCACAGTTCAACATTGTCTTTCATAGGATAATATTGCAGCGCCTTACTCCTACATTTCTTGTGGCGTCAGTATTCCATAAAATTTGATAAAACCTTGACAGCTTTATAGCTTAATTACCACGTTTGTACCACTTCTACAACCTATAGTGACGGAATCCATGTCAAACACACCGCTTCAATAAAAAAGGTTTTTAACATGTCATATTATGAAGACAGCACCTCATAGATTTGAAGCACATACATACTTGAGTTAGGATGAAAAGTAAACATGGTGACTATGATGAACTAGGGCCAAGAGTTTTGCCAGGTGTATCTGGGTCTTGCCAAATCCCACCCTCAGAGCAGTGAGGGTGTGCTGCTTTGCTTCCCTGAATGAATGTTAATGAGGGCTTGTGTGTATGTCTCAACGTTATTCACACCAAATCAAACTGTGCCTGCAAGGAGGTGCAAAACTGGGCCTGGCAAACTCCCAAACCAAAACACCCTGGAAGAATGTCAGTACATTATATGGGTTTAGCACATACACGAGTGGAACCTGTCTACTACAATGGAAAGTTGCTGTTTTAACAGTGGTCCAACCATCAATGCAAACTACAAATCTTGTCTACTCAGGAAGTTGCTTGATTTCACACACTTTGAATGTATTTTGTTAATTTGTTCAAATTGCCAGTTGGTACTGTTGCCACAAAGGAAAGCCAGAAATTGTGCAATCCAAGCAAATAAGCACACCTCTAATATCTGGCTGTACACTATGTGATATTCTCACCTCGTAACTTCTCTTGGAAAAAGTATTATTGTCAAATGCATCTGCAATTCTGGAGGTTTGACTTGTCTTGTTTAAAGCACAGCTAAATAGTTATTTGCATAATTTGACACCACAATGAATTCAGTGCAATGTCAGTATCATATGAAACAGAAAGCCCTGCTGTGCCTGCTCTCAGAGATGGCATACAACTGGCAAGGTTCTAGTCTCTATTCAACATTAAGCTTAAATGAAAGTAAATCTGTAAATCCTTAAAGGTTCACTATGCAGAAATCGCTCTGGCATTTCCTGTTGCTAAAATTCTAATACAGTAGTTCGCCTAATTACTGTTTATGTGACAAAGCAAGCAAAGTATAGTATAGAGAATCATTGTATGATCTAAACCGGGGTGAAATATCTTTTTAATAATATTTTTTTTCGTTTTTTCAGCTTTTTAAAGCTGTTGTACAAAGCCAAAAGTAAAAGAAGCAAAAATGTAACTTAAGACTGGGAAGCACAGAAATAGCGCACATAGAATCGATCTACCACTTCTTGCTTTCAGACTTGCTTTCAATGAGAATGACAGATCTATAACTCACATTTATATCTGAATTTGGTCGGGTCACCCAAAAAGTTACATATTGCAGCTTTAAATGTGATGCTGTTTAGAATGTTCCTCAACACTTGTGAAAAGTTTCCTGTCTCCATATCTCTTCACCTACTACTTAAATATACAGAGAAAGTGAGACAGAAGGAAAGTTGTGCAAAGAGTAAAGGTTGCTGAATTTGCTCATCAAGTACTGCACAACTGGGTGAAATAATATCAATGAGAACTTCACATTCCTTTTCATCATAATATACAAAAACTTAATGGGAGATTTTTAAGTGGAGTTATTAAACTGAATTTGAATCAACCTGTCACCATACCTTCAATGGAGATTAATACAATTCAGGAAAGTATACAATGAATGCTTTTGCAGAACTTCAGACCAGCTTTGACAATGCAAAATGTAATACAAAAGCAATCAAAGACCGATTAAAGTCATTTCTTAAAGAGGGTGTGCTTCACTAATGTAGAATATACCCAGGATAGGGTTCATTCTTCAGTATTCCGATTTAGTGACAACTGACAAGCTGACAAGGTCATTGGATGTACAAGCTCTCATTTAAAACATAGACATGAGAGCAGGACTGGGGTTAGTTGGGTCTATCAGAGCTGTCAATCAGTTAATGACAATTATTGAGCAAGGACGCCCGTGGATGGCGAGAGAGGGAATGAGAATGACCGTGGAGGAACAACACAGGGAACAGGATAAATTAAGGAGATTGGAAAATAATGACCAAACCTGAATGATATTACCAGCCCACACATGCAGATCTCTCACTTCAGAGTCTCTGCCAAATGGGACAACAGAGTGTCATGACAATAATCTTCCTTTTTTATTTCAATCACACGCAATAACAATGTGTAACAACAGCACAAACTTGTACCAGAATGATTTGCAAACCAAATCATAGCCAGGCTATTCACTTGAGAGAAACTGAATCAAACGGCTATTCTGCAATTAAATTTGATAGCTACTGTGTAGCAAAATAATCCTACAGCAGCAGGATTGTAACATTTAGTCCATAATGTTGCTTGATCGTGGTTAGGATATTAGCTGGGAAAAATGAGGCTACATGAAAAGTGCAATACTGTTACTATAACCGTGCAGGTTTTTATCTGTTCAAATCAAGAAGCTCATCTGCATTTTCTGTGGCACAGGAAAATTGTCAGCAACAAAAGAGTGATCACATTACAATCCTACATCTGTATGTATGTCGACATTAGTTTACAAACCAAGTTTATCGTGTAATTGAATAAAAATTACTAATGAAGTTGAGATGGAGACAAAGGTACAGAAACAAAGATAAACTGGCACATATAACAATCTATACACTTTTCCATAAACAATAGAAATGCGCCATCTAAGCAACCTTAATAGGTTATGCAATTGTAACCAGGGGGATCATGCATAACCATGTAAAAGACATACCCTTTGATTAATGAGAGGGGCTACTATTGAAAACAGGTTAGTACATTTTCATGAATAAAAAGGACACCAAGGAGACTATTTGTGGGGGGAATAGATAGTGGAGGGATGTGTGGTGCTCATATAAATAAATAAGGGACTGCAGATACTCAAATATAAGGGGAGTGAAAGAGGAGGGAGACAGGGTTTTGAAATTCTCCAGCTGGCAGGCTTTAATTTTCCACCATTCTAATTAAAATGCAAATTAAATTTATAATTAGCAACCACAGTTTTCGAGAAACCACCTTGTGTGCAGCCCAAACATATGGGGCAACCAGCGGTGGGCAGCACCATCTCTCCGAGGCAGTGGGGGCGGTTGGTTGGTTGGGTGGGTGGTGTTTCAGCCTCCTCCACTCAGAGGGGCTGTGCTGCTGGTGATCATGGGGTTTGGCTGGACACTCCCAACTCTGGATCTAGTGGTTAACCTAGCCTCCACAGCTGGAAGCCCTCTGAGCGCTGTAGGAGACAAGTGGCAGGGGAGCACGGCACAGTTTACTCTGCTGTCACTGTCCATGTCACAGGTCATTGCCTCTGTCACCTCAGCTCTGGCCAAGTGCACTGGCCACTGCTACAGGGGTCAGATCCTCCAGATCGAAAGGTCTCGGACCAAAATGAACCTCTGCTGACTCACAGATTATTAGGGGGATTCATAGTAAACAGCTTGCTTTGATGGATCTGTCACCATTACCTGTCAGATATAGAGGAGGATGCCAAACAGCTGTTTTACATGCATACTTATATCATTAAATAGCTGGAATCATAAAACAAGCTTATGTAATTGTTTGGAACTGAACAGAGGCTTGTTGTGATGAATATGGTAGTTAATACACAATGTTTACTCACAATGATAGTTCTCTTTCGAATACTTGTTTCGATATATCACATATAGGATTTGCTCAGCGGATCACTTATGAAGAGACCAATCACACAACGTATGTTGGAGACAGATAGGTCGAGTGGCAAATGAGGTGAGCCCTCCTTCCTTATAAGGCTTCACTCCCACGTCCTCTAGTCATTCCCGCCGCTCTTCCTTGTGGAAGTATCCCTACAGCTCCTGAAACTCTCTATAGGCACGACTTGAATCGTGTTTTCTTAACAGTTCTCAGACAAGAATTGCCGAACATAGGACCTCAGCTCCTGTTTATACTTTTTAGTAATCGGTGGTAGCTAGTGTCACACGGCTAGATATTGAGACTTGGTTAGCCCACACCGCAAGGCTTAAGTTAACTTGGCTGCCCGGTTTAGCCTCACAACTCCATGGCCGTGGGAGAACACCTACCCGAAGCCATACCTTGCCCCTTCGCCGTCCCCTTCAGCTAGCACTGTGCTAGCTACAGCACACCTTAGCCACAAGGTAGCTGCTAGCTAGATATGTTTTTTAATGTATTTTTTTATTTCACCTTTATTTAACCAGGTAGGCTAGTTGAGAACAAGTTCTCATTTACAACTGTGACCTGGCCAAGATAAAGCAAAGCATTGCGACACAACCAACAACACAGAGTTACACAGGGAATAAACAAACATACAGTCAATAACACAATAGAAAAAGTATATATACAGAGTGTGCAAATGAGGTAAGATAAGGCAAGGCAATAAATAGGCCATAGTTGCGAAATAATTACAATTTAGCAATTAAACACTGGAGTGATACATGTTCAGAAGATGAACGTGCAAGTAGAGATACTGGGGTGCAAAGGAACAAAAATAAATGAATAATAAATAAATAACAGTATAGGGATGAGGTAGATGGGTGGGCTATGTACAGATGGGCTGTGTACAGGTACAGTGATCTGTGAGCTGCTCTGACAGCTGGTGCTTAAAGTTAGTGAGGGAGATATGAGTCTCCAGCTTCAGTGATTTTTGCAATTCGTTCCAGTCATTGGCAGAAGAGAAGTGGAAGGAAAGGCGGCCAAAGGAGGAATTGGCTTTGGAGGAGACCAGTGAAATACACCTGCTGGAGTGCCTGCTACGTGTGGATGCTTCTATGTTGATCAGTGAGCTGAGATAAGGTGGGGCTTTACCTAGCAAAGACTTATAGACGACCCGGAGACAGTGAGTTTGGTGACGAATATGAAGCGAGGACCAGCCAATGAGAGCATACAGGTCGCAGTGGTGGGTAGTATATGGGTCTTTGGTGACGGATGGCACTGTGATAGACTGCTTCCAATTTGCTGAGTAGAGTGTTGGAGGCTATTTTGTAAATGACATCACCCAAGTCAAGGATTGGCAGGATAGTCAGTTTTACGAGGGTAAGATTGGCAGCATGGGTGAAGGATGCTTTGTTGTGAAATAGGAAGCCTATTCTAGATGTAATTTTGGATTGGAGATGCTTAATGTGAGTTTGGAAGGAGAGTTTACAGTGTAACCAGACACCTAGGTATTTGTAGTTGTCCACATATTCTAAGTCAGAATCGTCCAGAGTAGTGATGCTGGACGGGCGGACAGGTGCGGGCAGCGATCGGTTGAAGAGCATGCATCTAGTTTTACTTGCATTTAAGAGCAGTTGGAGGCCACGGAAGGAGAGTTGTATGGCATTGAAGCTCGTCTGGAGGTTAGTTAACACAGTGTCCAAAGAAGGGCCAGAAGTATACAGAATGGTGTCGTCTGCGTAGAGGTGGATCAGAGAATCACCAGCAGCAAGAGCGACATCATTGATGTATACAGAGAAAAGAATCGGCCCGAAAATTGAACCCTGTGGCACCCCCATAGAGACAGCCAGAGGTCCGGACAACAGGCCATCCGATTTGACACACTGAACTCTGTCTGAGAAGTAGTTGGTGAACCAGGCGAGGCAGTCATTTGAGAAACCAAGGCTGTTGAGTCTGCCGATAAGAATATGGGGGTAGCCAGGTGGAAAGCATGTCCAGCCGTAGAAAAATGCTTACTGAAATTTTTGATTGTTGTTGATTTATCGGCGGTGACAGTGTTTCCTAGCCTCAGTGCAGTGGGCAGCGGGGAGGAGGTACTCTTATTCTCCATGGACTTTACAGTGTCCCAGAACTTTTTGTGCTACAGGATGCAAATGTATGTTTGAAAAAGCTAGCCTTTGCTTTCCTAACTGCCTGTGTATAATGGTTTCTAACTTCCCTGAAACATTGCATATCGAGGGGGCTATTCAATGCTAATGCAGTACGCCACAGGATGTTTTTGTGCTGATCAGGGGTAGTCAGGTCTTGAGTGAACCAAGGGCTATATCTATTCCTGGTTCAAAAAATGTCGAATGGGGCATGCTTATTTAAGATGGTGAGGAAAGCACTTTTAAAGAATAACCAGGCATCCTCCATTGACAGAATGAGGTCAATATCCTTCCATGATACCCGGGCCAGGTCGATTAGAAAGGCCTGCTCGCTGAAGTGTTTTAGGGAGCGTTTGACAGTGATGAGGGGTGGTCGTTTGACCACAGACCCATTACGGATGCAGGCAATGAGGCAGTGATCACTGAGATCCTGGTTGAAGACAGCAGAGGTGTATTGGAGGGCAGGTCGGTTAGGATGATACCTATGAGGGTGCCCGCGTTTTCACAGATTTGCCTCACTAGCGTCAAAGCTATAGAGTTCTTATACTTCTCACCTGAGCTAGCTATTAGCCTCTTGTCTTTTTACTTGGCTAGCTCACACCTATTCCGAGCCTCACTGGCTATCTCGTTGCTTTTTAAAACAGGCATCTCTTTATTAGCAAGCCTTCTTCTTTATGGCCACTGCTACCCCATCCCAGGGAGAGTCATGTCCAGCACTTGAAATCACACGTTCTTGTGTTTGCAGGTCCATGATTGCGGGGAACGATTTGCACTGTCTATCCATCAACTGCTTGGGAAGGGAACACTCAACATCCCTGAGTACTGTGAATAGTGGCGGTTCTAGCTTGTATGGCTCCCCCCCCAACTTGTAGTATATAAATACAAATAAAGAAGTTAATACCATTTTTACACTATTACCCTATTGCTAACAAATACACACAAATAAAACAAAATTATTCAAATCCTATATCACACAAATACACCAATAAAATAACACACTTATAAAGAAGAGAACCTGATTATTAAACTATTGCACTTCAAACAAGACACACATATACTGAATTGCACAACTAATTGCATTACTAATTGCATTAGTACTGTACAAAGTTAGAGGTGCGCTATTTGATAGATTCCCCCACTCCCCCTACCTCGGGCTTCCAGTGGGGAGACCTGAGGTCAACCTACCCCCGCCCCCTCCCCGTCTCGTACTTCTGAGTGGGAGACCTTTCCAAGGTTTTCCTTTATTTGTACTATTTTCTACATTTTAGAATAATAGCGAAGACAGCAAACTATGAAATAACACATATGGAATCACGTATTAACCAAAAAAGTGTTAAACAAATCAAAATATATTTTATAGCCACCCTTAGTGGGGTAGTCACCTGGAATGCATTTCAATTAACTCTACAGGATCGGTGGGTTCCCCACGGGACGGTTGAGCTAATATAGGCTAATGCGGTTAGCATGAGGTTGTATGTAACAAGAACATTTCCCAGGACATAGACATATCTGATATTGGCAGAAAGCTTAAATTCTTGTTAATCTAACTGCACTATCCAATTTACAGTAGCTATTATAGTGAAATAATACCATTATATTGTTTGAGGAGAGTGCACAGTTATGAACATGAAAAGTTATTAAATAAACCAATTAGGCACATTTGGGCAGTCTTGATACAACATTTTGAACAGAAATACAATGGTTCATTGGATCAGTCTAAAACTTTGCACATACACTGCTGCCATCTAGTTGCCAAAATCTAAAATGCAGCTGGGCTGAAATAATACATTATGGCATTTATCTTGCATTTCAAAGATGATGGGACAATTATTATTTATTTAAACGCAAAGTTTTTTCTTTGTATTATCTTTTACCAGATCTAATATGTTATATTATCCTACATTAATTTCACATTTCCACAAATATCCAAGTGTTTCCTTTCAAATGGTATCAAGAATATGCATATCCTTGCTTCAGGTCCCCTTGCTACAGGCAGTTATATTTGGGTATGTCATTTTAGACAAAAATTGAGGGGGGTGGAGTCTTGTTAAAAGTAATTTGTGGAATGTCTTTCCTTCTTAATGCGTTTGAGCCAATCACTTGTGTTGTGACAAGGTAGGGGTGGTATGCAGAAGATATCCCTATTTGGTAAAAGACCAAATCCATATTATGGTAAGAACAGCAAAGAGAAACAACAGTCCATTATTACTTCAAGACATGAAGGTCGGTCAATACAGAACATTTCAAGAACTTTGAAAGTTTATTCAAGTGCAGTCGCAAAAACCATGAATGAAGTGATGAAACAGGCTCTCATGAGGACCGGCACAAGAAAGGAAGAACCGCCTCCCGGGAAGACCCGCCTCCCGGGTGGTGCAGTGGTCTAAGCTGTGCCATCAGCCTGTCTAAGCTGTGCCCAGACTCTGGGTTCGAGCCCAGGCTCTGTCGCAGCTGGCCGCGACAGAGCCTGGGGGCGTGGGGCGACGCACAATTGGCCTAGCGTCGTCCGGGTTAGGGAGGGTTTGGCCGGTAGGGAAATCCTTGTCTCATCGCGCACCAGCGACTCCTGTGGTGGACCGCTGTGTTTCGGAGGATGCATGGCTCTCAACCTTCGTCTCTCCTGAGCCCGTACGGGAGTTGTAGCGATGAGACAAGACAGTAACTACTAACAATTGGATACCATGAAATTGGGGAGAAAAAGGGGGTAAAAAAACAGGAAAAAAAGAAAGGAAGACCCAGAGATACCTCTGCTGCAGAGGATAAGTTCCTTAGAGTTGACTGCACCTCAGATTGTAGCCCAAATAAATGCTTCAGAGTTCCAGTAACAGACACATCTCAACATCAACTGTTCAGAGGAGACTGTGTGATTCAGGCCTTCATGGTTGAATTGCTGCAAAAAAAACACTACTAAAGGACACCAATAAGAAGAAGAGACTTGCTTGGGCCAAGAAACACGAGCAATGGACATTAGACCGGTGGAAATCTGTCCTTTGGTATGATGAGTACAAATGTTTGATTTTTGGTTCCAACCCCTGTGTCTTTGTGAGACGCAGAGTAGGTGAAAGGGTTATCTCCACATGTGCAGTTTTCACTGTGAAGCATGAAGGTGATGGTGTGGGGGTTGAATTCAAGGCATACTTAACCAGCATGACTACCACAGCATTTTGCAGCGTTACCCCATTCCATCGCCACCCCATCTGGTTTGCGCCCAGTGGGACTCACCTGCTTGGTAGTTCGACTGCCAAGAAGGAGAGTGCTGGTGCTCCATCAGATGACCTGGCCTCCACAATCAACCGACCTCAACCCAATTGAGATGGTTTGGGATAAGTTGGACCGCAGAGTGAAGGAAAAGCAACCAACAAGTACTCAGCATATGTGGGAACCCCTTCAAGACGGTTGGAAAAGCATTCCTCTCGAAGCTAGTTGAGAGAATGCCAAGAGTGTGCAAAGCTCTCGTTAAGGTAAAGGGTGGCTACTTTGAAGAATCTAAAATATATTTTGATTTGTTGAACACTTATTTGGTTACGACATGATTCCATGTGTGTTATTTAGTAGTTTGGAAGTCTTCACTATTATTCTACAATGTAGAAAATAGTAAAAATAGAGAAAAACCCTTAAATGAATAGGTGTGTCCAAACTTTTGACTGGTACTGACCTCATACACCTGCACATTGACTCGGTACCGTACTCCTTGTAAATAGCCATGTTATTGTTATTTTATTGTGTTACTATATCCTTAGTTTTTTCTCATTTGTTTTTTATTTATTTTACTTTTTTTGAAATGTTTTAACTCTGCATTGTTGGGAAAGTAATCATAAGTAAGCAGTTCATGGTAAAGTCTACACCTATTGTATTCGGCACATGTGACAAATTAAATTTGATTTGATTTGATCTACAGTGAAGGGACTCTGAAAGCAATTATCAGCCAGAATGATGACGGATGCAACCTGTAGTTGTCATTAATCTAGTCTGTCCACGCAAATCAGTCAGGTCACCACAGGTCAATATGCCATCCCTTTGTACTGACACTGCTGAAATGGCACCACCAATCATCCATCAGCTGTCAGATGCTGAAGTTGAGGTCACAGCCAGTCCATGTCAAAGGAGAGGCCACTTCACGTCTCCTCGTCTGCTTTCACTGTGGACAGTCAGTCTGGTGACACTGTTCTGTGGGACCACTCATCTAGAGGTCTAGAGCTACTCTGTGATGGACTGGCCAGTGAGAGGGTCTCGGATGACCTCTTCAACATCTGTATCCCTTTGTCACCTGAGTGGGACACCTACTCCTGTTGCACCAGGGAAGCCAGACGTATCTTGAAACCTGTCAGGTGAGTTAACAAGCGGGCCCAAGCTTTGTGTGGACACTGTGATGTGGCCTGGTGTCACGGGTGACAATGTTTCCTCTCAGGTTGCTCTCTGAGAGCCATTCATCCCTGCTCAGAAGCATGCACTGACACTTTGTCCACCACAATGATAGTGCAAGAGAAGTGTGATTTTGCTTTGCCAAGCATTTTCAACTTGACAATTGTTTTGGCCTGGATGTAAACATAACTAAATCCTAAACCAAACTTTCACTTCCAAATTATCAAGTATTATGTTAAATCTCTCAATACCATTATCAATATTCAAAAATCCAATTACAAAATTGCAAATTATGGATGTGAACTCCAGGGATGGGTTCAGCACTATTGAATTTAACATTCTTTTGACTAAGTAGAAGAGTTGAAGAGTTGGACCCACTGAGTAAAGAGATTAATGTATGTGACTCCTATTGACACATCTCTCTATAGAGTACCTTAAAGGAAACCTTTCAACATGTCCTAACAGCGATATCCAGACTGCATTGCCATGCAAAAAAGTCAAGATGATGTATGGTTGAGCCAAGGTGGAAGACATTTTAGGACAAAACCTAGCTCCCCAATACAATCGTTCACATTGTTTCCCTCTCTCTCTCAGAAATGTTTCTCCATAGCTGCTTGGCTGTGCCACCTGTTGCCTTGTTAATCATCAAGATACTCATAAATCATAACATTCTGCAATTAATCAAGCTGTCAGCTCCCAGGTCAGAGGTCATGTGTGGAGAAGCCAAAGGTCATCTCTGGGGTGTGAAAGGGTCATGGTTGTGTGGCATCTCTTATTCTTGGGAGGTGTCAGGAGAGGAACCAATAGAACAAAGGAGAAATCAAAGTCCAGGGGGTGGGGGGGAGGGGAGACAATCACACCAGGCCCAGAGAGGAGAAGCCGGGTCCAGAGCACAAAGCCAGTCAAATTGACCTGTCATTACATCAAGAGAGCCAGACTGCAACACTATCACACTCCACCATACCCTTTCAAATGACAGAGTTCCCGCAACCTACCAGCTTCCCACAGCACTCTATTTGCATAATTAACAAGTCATTTCTCTTCGTTCATAGGACGTTCATTCATTTGTCGAAGACTTCAGATGAATTGGCAGACGGTATATCAAGCATCTTCAATAGCAAAAAGAGCACCATCTAGAATCTGATTTTAATAACTAGAAATCCCACCAATTAAGGTCTACCAATAAATAAAATATGTACAATCAAATTTTTTCAAAATTGTACAAAGCCAATTGTGATAGGTCCCAGGTTCAAATCCTGGACAAGCCTTCAAATAAACCATTTTACTTAGTACTGGCCATTTGGCCACAACAATTGCATTGTGAATGTGTGCTTGCTTGCATGTGTAAATGTGTATTGTTGTGGCTACAGCCTCAGTCTGAAACACTTTAGGTTGACTTACCTACCACCATTTCACCCCTGGCAGACTGAACTGTTATCTGGCACAGACACATAAATGGGAATGTGGGTTTGCAGATGGTGGCTTTGGCATGGCTGTCAGTGAAATTAGCCCACATCAGAAATCCAGCATGCCGTTTTGCAAAACTGGCACTTTCCTGGCTCCAGTAACATTGTTGGGTGAAGGCCTGTCTGTCGCCGAGCAGAGTTCAGGAAGAGGCCCTGAGATGCACTGTTACCACAGATTCTCAGAGCTGCAGCCAGGCCTGAAACTACCTGTGTTTTCCATGCTCAAATCCTCATCAACAGACATTATTGGACCAGCCCTGGCCAAGTCATAGGGGTCCAACAGCACCCACGCAGGTGTGAGGTCTATAACGAACCAGCGGGTTGTAACGAGAGCCCTGCAGACTACATGAAGGCAGCTGATATAAGTGTTCTTAAAATTCAATTCAAATGTTTTTCAACACATTTGGTTGAGGTGCAATAGTGTGTTAATGTGAATTCATACAGTTTGTGTGAAGGCATCATTCCATACACAGAAAATAGCTCCTAGAAAATATTTATCTTTTGAACCACCTTCACTTTCCCAAAATGTTGCTATTGTCAAGGCATAGCTTCTGGAAGTCATTTTTTATTTCTTATTTCTTCCCTACAAAAATGTTATCGGAATGCATAATTCAGAATACCTCCCTACAATCAATAGCCCTCATTCCAACTACAGTCTGTTTTTCTAAAACAATAGAATTTGTCAGTGTATGCCAATGCCAGGTTTTTATGCAAGGCCTCTGGAAAGCAAAGTACATTAAGTCTGATATTCCCGTTCCACTCTTAGTGTGAGAGGTCATTCATAGATGATAATTATAACATCCATAAAATCTCAATCTTAACGTACTATACATCAAGGCTGAACCTTAGCCAGCTCAGCACATCAATCAATCTGCACTTTGTCATTGCATTAGCAAGCCTGAATGACATTTAAGTCCTACAAATGTTGTTGTTAGCCTTTCAGTGCCTACTTACTTACTTCCCCTTAACTGCCATGTGATTTAGTCATTGATTGGCAAGCATTTAGAAGTCTAGTTATGCAAAGGTTGCTGGGGGAAAAAAATCACAATGCATTTACAACTATTTAGGGTCAATTGTGAGTAACACTTTTTTATTTCAATGACATTATTAAGCTACTGCAACAAACTTTACATGACAGACTTAGCAAAAACCATACATTTTAAAAATCATATTTTTTGTTTGTGTATACGGTGTATTTTATAAAAAGATAAAGGGTTCTAGAACTAGGACCACTTTACACCTTGAAACCACATAACGAGTTTATGCACCAGTGCCAATAGCGCCTGTTTAACAGTTTGATTAAATGCTTTAATCAATCACTATCCCAGTCTGTGTATTAATCACTTTATCAAGCAGTTGATGCATTGCTGCTTTTAATGGACTTCATTTATTTTGATTTCGCCCCTCTTCATCTTATCGGAGGGGCTCTCTGAATCTGGACAGATAAAAGAGGGATGCAAGGATGTCTGGGGGTAGTGGTTAGAACACAGGCTGGAGCCCACTCGCTTAACTTCATTACCATCGCAGTCCACAGACTTAACCAATTTATTAGTGGCAATATGTGCCCTGAGCGATTGCTAGGTAAACCACACAGCTTAGCTCAGATAAACAGGCGGCCATTCGTTTGTCTTCTCACCTGACACAGTGGTGATATATGATCCTAATAAGATTAATATCCCCTCGTTTTATTCCTGCTCTGTCCCCGTGGGCTGCTTTTAATGTTCCTCCTTACTGATCTCAGTCTGTTGCTCAGATGTTGTGTGGAGCGAAAAGCTTTTGAAATATATATACAATTCTGCTACAATACATTTTGCTGATGTGGCGCGAGATATGGGCATTTCTGTGTTTTAACAATGACACAAAAATCTGATATGGTCAGAGAACCAATGAGGTTTGATAATGGAATAACTAAAAGAGGCAGCCCAAACAAACCACTTTATTGTTAGAGCTGAAAAATAAACCTGATCGTCTTCTTCTTTTTTTTACCCCTTTAGTGGGATTGAATTTTTTTTAAATGTGAAAGCCTCCCTTAGAATTTCATTGAGGTAATTCTTTTTCATTTTATAAAGCTTTAAAGTAGTCCTTGAACTTGCCATGTTCTGTTCAGAAATGGCCACAATTAGCAAACAATCCATCCCCTTTTAAGCCTGCCCCCCCCACCCCACCTACCAAACCACACATTCCCCCTTAACACCATACAGATCCACCCTCAGACCCTCTGTCCCATCCATATTTCCCTCAGTCTGCCCTTCTGCTTTTCCTCATCTCTCCGTTGTGTGCTAAAAAGCTATTGTCTGCGTCATCTGAAACTCTGCTCGCTCTTATAGACAACAGTAGAAAAAAAACAGAGTGCACAGGTTTGGAACACTGAATAGAAAATTGCACTTAAGTGGTCTTCTTTTGCCCATCACCCCTAGCCTCCACCCCTCCTCCTCATGAGAAGAGCTGCAGGGGTGGGCTGCAAGGGGACGCCAGCAGGGCAATGGCAAACTTGAAAACAGCCAACATTTGCAGCACTCTCGAAAAACAAGCATTTCACACCTGAAGCCTTTCATGCAGGGCCTTGAGGCATCCTCTTTAAGGCTTTTAATTGGCTATTGCTTCAGAGCTCGTTGAGCGCACCCATTACAGAGAGGCGACAAGCAGCCAAGTATGTCGAATGAAAAGGGTCCTTCTCCCAGATGGGCCCAGTGGCATTAAAACTGCTAGATCACTTCTTGCTGTAGTAGTTCAGATGTATACACAACATCGCCTAATACTTCATTTAAACAGGGAAGTTGGGATAAGTGGGAGAGGCAGGAGTGTGATGTCTGTATGAAAAGGTTTCAAAAGGTTTTGTGTGAGGTAGTTACAGTATATTTGTCACACCCTTGTGAAATCTAAAGACAGCATGTGTAGACAAACTGCTGTATTGCCATCAGAGTTAGGAGGTAGTGACAGCTAACATGATGCTCTACGTGAGATCCACTATGAGACTTACGGAGGTGGGCTGAGTGAAAGGTGTAAGAGATGACACTGTTACACAGATGCATTTGTTTACGAATGCTAGCACTGAAAAACATTGCCTTCACTTATTGTTCTCAGGCTGACTGATAACTGTTTAAAGACACATTGCCTACCCAGATAACATCAAAAGCTTTAAATAATGATGTCTGTAACTAGTCTTTCTCTACACTTGTTCCCTGTAATCTTAGCTCTAGGATGTATGTTCCACTTTTGTTAAGCAGCTCTACCTTCAAGATATGCACTTTTATCCTCTCCTCTGCCATCTGCCTCTGAAGTTTCACCCATACCCGCCTGAGGCACTACGAACCTTGGATGGCATTGTTTTTAGGGCACGCTGACTCCACGGACGGCCTTGGGGGAACCAGAGAAAGTAGGTGCTAACTCTCTGGGCTGCTGATGAGGAAGGGATTGGCAGTGAGCTGGGTTGGGGCTCATGGGAAATCTGGCGTGCAAACTAATTATGTTGTGCTGCCAAACTGCCTTTGATTACTAAATGGGGAGGGGGCAGGGGTGGAGCTTAACATTTATTAATTTCCTATTTATTTTATTTTAAAGAAAATAAAGCGGTTCAAATTAGGGTTCTTTTGTAAGAACACCCCGTTTTATTGTAAAGTAATTTCTTCTTTGGAGATCCATTGATATGTGTTTTCAGTTGATAATGTAACCACTAAAATGAGTGGATTTCTAATGTTAAAAAAATAACACCCACCATTTGTGAAAATATGTCAGTTTTCTAATCTCACATTTTCTAAAACGTCCATCCTCAAGTCACAAACTATCTGGCTGCTCCTCTAAATCAGGACTGTATGACAGCAAATATCTAATTATTATTTCTATGTTTCCCCACCTGCCACTCACACTTTTGGGGAATGAGGCTTAAAACAGGTTACCTCACAAATGATCTGCTTTATTTGTATCAACACCTCAGCTGGTGGCACAGACGGCCCCTGGAGGTAAGCAATCCATTAGAGGTATAGGATGCTTGTCCATTTTCTCAATAATGGAGCACAATACAATTTAAAACAAAAAGACCTGAGTGAAATACCTATTCCGAAGTATTTTTTATATTATAATGAATTCTATTTGAAGTATTTTAGATCAAGTAAGTCTTTGTTTTACAAGGAATAAGTTATTTGACTCTTGACGTTTCAAAAATGTATATATACTGTATACTGTGTGAGTTTGGGAATTCATTAATAACATATATCAATATTTAATGCCCAAATAGTTTTTTAAACCTAAGTCATAATATAATTATAATTTTCAGTGGTCGGTGTGGCTTTGTGGGACTCCTGCAGTCAAATGACCTAGTATCCTCAAGAGTGGAATGTTATTAATATTTTTCATAATTTCATAATTAATCAACATTATCTAAAAAAACGCAGAAAATCTGGTGTTTCTATTTCAAACTGTGTTGTTATATTTTAGTCTTCTTTGAAGTATATACAGTGTAATATCTGACATTGTACAGGTGTGATCTTTTTTAAGACCATAACCATGTGTGTGAGGTGTATAATTTTGTTTCAAAGTAGATTTATTTAAGACTATCAAGATACACTCTGTGTCACCCTGATGCAGCCCACTGCAGTAAAAGGTTATAAGAAAGTACAATACACTGTAGAGAAACAGTGTTATAGATTTGGTCACCAATTGTCTGATTGCATACTCAAATAACTGATATAAAAATACATTATAGCTTGCATAAAGAATACATAAATAATGTCATTCAACAACTTGTTTTCTAAATATTATTTGAATGTAGTTGAAGCATATGCAATCAAACCTGGAACAAAGGATAATAGGCGATACACTGAGGGTAGATGCTGCTTCTCCATTTAGCCCAAATATATTTAAAGACACAGGTGGAAGGTTGCAATAAAAGGTAGCACGGATGATTATAATGGGAGATACATCTTCTATGTCCCCTGCATTCTTTGTATTACATTATGTCTCATTATATGTAAACGTGCCTAGCAGATGTCTCCATGCGTTGTGACTTACATTTATATTTTAGCACATCATCCATTTACGCAGTGCTACATGTCACCTGTTCAGATTAAACACATTTTGTTAAGGGTACAACGGCAGAGTATGGCAGCATCCCTTCTTACAACAACCTCATCTCTCTCTCTGGACTTATTCCCAGCATTTCAAGGTTTAAAAGAATGGATCTGCTTTTTTAAGGGAATTGGAGGCACAGTCATGGATCTAAATGTGTGGGAAGGGATACAGGTAACATCAGTCATTGACATAGAGACACATGATATCAGACACAGAATAGATCACTGGCTGTGTGGTATACTGTACATACCCTTCCAGAGACCTCATCCTTCTTTAAAGGGGCAGACTGGTTGTGGTTAGGGAACTGAACTTGGGACTAGAGGGCTGCAGGTTAAATCTCTCCAGTGAGACACTGAGCAAGGTACTTAACCTGAGCTGCTTCAATGAACATCCCGCTTAATAAATAGATGGCATGTAAAATGTCACCACTGCATGCTGAAGTAGCAATGCTCTGGCAACATAAAAAGACACGAACTGTAAACTACAGCTTATGGTTCATATTGCAGTATGTAATAGCAAGGTATTCTGTTACAAAGAGTCAATTTGAGTGTGTAGAATATTGTTCATAGAAAGATGTGTAACATTAGTCGAAATAGGCCAAATGATGTAAACTCTCAGCTTGCTGGATGCATGCTCAGAGCCCTTAGGGCAAGGCATAGGGGTCTATGTCTGCCCTCTTTTCGGCACCTCAGTTCTCCAGTTTCTGTCGCAGGTTATAAAGCAAGGAGAAAAAATCAATAAACCAACAAGACAGTGAGTCTCAATGGATTTCACTCCGGATTAGGTGTTGCGTTGAAAAAAGCGGTGGAGAATGCAATGGCGAGATTGCATTATGACATTATTATCAAAATCCACATTGATTATTGAAGTACAAAAATAAAGGGTAATCCTACAAGTAGTAATTGAACCTAAATCCAAAGGCTCACTGTTCGTCCAGCAATGATAGCCAATGACATGACATTAACCAATGAGACAGGGGCCACTGGTTTAAGTGATCTGGCAGGCGGCATGATGCCCTCCCTGTCAGGATCGATCAGTCTTGCTGAAACTAAGAGCAAGTCTGTAAATTGGTCATAATGTTGTGTTTCATCCTGAGTCTCCAACACACATTGACTGGAGGCTGGTGTCCTTCATCCCGCTGGGTCCCTGCCCTCCCCTCCTTTCATTCTGTGCACACGGCTGATCTCCGCTCTCTGAGGGGAGGGAGCCAGTATGCCAGGGGCCAGGCAGCACCCACAACCTCTCATGGCTCACATCGCACCGTTGCAGGGAGCACAAAACAAGAGACAGGCACTAACACTGGGGTCCCCTTCAACATTCTCTCACTGCATAAAAACATTGTCCAACAATGATCAATGTAGAATGCCAAGCCATTTCACTAACAAATCAATTTTTGTTCTAGTTTTTTATGCTTTTTAGACGTATACATAGACAGAACATAATTGACAGTAATAAAACATATATACAGCAACAAGTACAGAAACTAAATCCCCCTGTTACATTTAGACATATACATCAATCAAGTTACATTGGTACCACATCCATTTTTAAGTATGCAACGTTAGAAATTGAGAGTGGCATTGATAACCTCACAAAGAGTTGATGTGCTATTTCTCTAGACTTACAGTATAGGGGTGGCCTCTGTCTCCAGTACATTAATGGGACAGACTTGAAAGGCCCTAAAAACCACCCTCTCTGCCCCTTTCCCACTCTGTTGGAAAGTAATCTGCTTACATCATTAGGCTAAGCTTGCTAAAACTAATTACCAGATGTTGTGTTCCTTTTTCTCTCCTCTTTTTGGTCAGCTGTTAAATACCCGCCATCATTTTCTCTCACTAGCGCCCCCTCATTCTGTGGCAACTCTACACAATAAAGCCATTTGGAAATAACAACAATTGAAAAAAGAAAACTCCCTCCCGCTATTCAGAAGACCTATCATGTGCTGTTCACCTCCCTCCTCTTTCAAACTATGCGGTCATGTAGGGGCTAATAACCTGAACTGAGAAAAAGAAAATACCTGAAAAAAAATGAAAGCAGGATGAACCGAGGCAATTGAGGTCCACCAGTCGCATTTGCACTTGGTAGGGATTTTTGAGGGCCTATTTTAGCTTATCACATTATTACCCATTTAGAGATAAAGAAGTGTCCCAGTGCTTATTATGGCTACTGTAGCATGCTGAGTGTACAAACACATATTTCAATCCTCCTCTATAATTCTGAGTACTGGTGTGCCACAGCACACAGAGAAGAGTTAAACAAATCCTCAACCAAATCCTGGCCATGAAGATTTATGTCACTCAAAAGTCTGGATTTAAAGGTTGTCTTTGTGATGTGTATTTGTGTCAAAGGATGTTTTATTTCCACAGTTGTGTCATTGTCGTTTCCGGTTCTTTAAGTGCTAATGTACAGTAAATTCCCTGACGAGCTAAACAGTATATTTGCTGTGACTCATGTTTGGTTTCCCTCAGCAAAGGACAGATTTCTTTGTTTTGCAATTTACAGCAAGAAAGTGAGACAATATTATACCACAACCACCACTACCAATAATAATAATAATAATGACAATAATAATAATAACAATAATAATAATAATAATAAAATAATAATAATAACAACAATACTAATGTTGTTGTACATTAAGCCAAATTATGTGTCATACCTTTGTTATATTTTCTCTAGTCTAAACTGTTATTATATTCAATTGTACTATTTAATTTGACAGAACATTTCTGTTTGGAGTTTTGACATTTGAAAATAACTATTATAAGACACTTTTGCGATGAACTCAGATATAAAACACTGCTACATACATGACCGTTGAATCCACATCACCCTCACACTATAGTTGTAGTAAATAAAGGCATGCCTTTCCAAATAACATCACAGTGCTTTCTTTACAGGAGTAATGCTGATGGTGAGCTGCAAAAAAAGCATTCTTAAAAACAAAACATTTGATTTAAGATTGTATTTTACTTTTAATGAAACTCCATACAACTGAACATAAATGCTGTTTGTCCTACCCTTACCAGCATTTATAAAATGGTGACCTCAATAAACAAAGAATGAAAACATAGACATATACTTTCTTTTTTTAACACTAGCTTGTGTATTTCCCTCGTATCAACAGTCTGGCAGCGATTGTGATTCATAGCAGTCATTTAAGTGATAATGCACTCATTCACTACACTAACAAACACGTACCTCCTGGTTATCTGTGTGGCACAGTCGGTCCTGAAGCAAGCCGCTGAACAGGAGGCAGAAACTCAAGATGGTGTTGATTGATAAATTGACAGGTTAATTTTCGTGTGGATAATGAGAGTAAGAGCCAGAAAGACGGTAGAGCAAGTCTCTGGCCCTTTGCTCTAGCTTGCATGCAGTGCCATCTATCTATTGCTGCCAGTACAGCAAGCAGAAACAGGTACGCACTATGTCAAGCAGTTTTGACTATCTAGGTTAAACTTGTATTCAACATCCTATCTTTAGTTTGCTGGCATTTTCTCTGCCATTTCCTATTATTATCACATGCCACTTTATTCCTTTTGCGTAAAATAAAATAATTAAAATATATATATACATTTCAGTGGGGATTAAGTTACTATATTACTTGTGTCTACTATACCAAGTGATATTGCAAACAATTGTAAAACCACATAGGACAACATACATTATGAGGTCCACTGTATTGGTTCCTTATTGCATGGTTTACTCTGAAGTCAATGAAATAAGAATAAGAAGACCTTCTGGTAAAAGCAAGTTTCCGATTAAAAACTTAGGGGTTACACACCGTAAGGATATGTGTCCTGCAGTAAAATATGTACATGGCCATATAAAACAGACATTACGCTATACTATATTATTTGTTTTCACTTTACATTGTATTATTTCTGAAGTTTGTAATAAACAATTACCCTTGCTGACTGTAAAAGATAAATACAAATTATCACAACCTCCAGACAGATGCAGAACTTATTATAAACTTCAAGTTGTGTATCTAAAAAAAAAAAGTATTTACAAAAATCTATTCACATTATTTGAATCACGTCTACATGCATGTTCATGGTATAGCATTAGGCTACATACTTATGACTGGTGTCACTTCTCATCTCACTTTTTGATTTGAATAGATACAGTAATGAAAGATTGCGGACGAGATTTCCAATGATCGATTTGACAACATTATCCACAGTAGTACTGGATTTGATTTGTATACGAATATCAGTTTTTACTAGTTGCAATTAGCACAATCTTACTTATATGAGTGTTTTTACAAAGTAGGCAGAATTCCAGCATAGAGCTTAATTAGGGGGCAAATTCTTGGAATGGAAGAAAGGGTTTTGCTAGGGGTTAGAAAGGTTGCTAAATCTGACACACATGTTTCTGCTGCTTGTCACTGCAATGTGTCCAGTCTACAAGCCCCTCTAATTAACTCTCTGCTAACATTATTCTGGAGCACTCCCTATATGAATCAGCATTCAACATCATGCTAATCATCTGTCACTTTTTATAGTCGCAAAGCCAATGTCCTTCATTTATAACTTTGATAACTAATAATGCACTTTTGGGGTGCCTGTATATGCCTAACCCTGTAGGATGATGCAAAAGGTTTGAAAAGATTACGGGTTGATCTGAATTCATAGAGTTACATGTTTTTCCTTAATAATGAAAATAACAGTTTTCTTTATTACATATTATGTATAAATAATTTTCATTTAAAACTTAAATGATACATGCATATTTTTTGCACAACAATTCTGGAATTCAAAATCTGAATTATAGTAATAAACAACTTTTTATCAACTGCAGTACAAAACTCTATCAAAATTGGTGCTAGTGTGGTCATGGGCTATGACAAGTAATGCTTGAAAAGGTAAAGAAATCTGACCCAATTAAAGTACTTCTCTGGAGCGTGTTTGTTGTACAGCTCCAAGGATATCCTGATCCCATTGGGTTTGTCTGAATTGAATTTGCTGGCTTGTAGTTCCGGTTGTATCTCCCTATAGTAAAGCAGTTGGCAGGGAAACTACAGTTTAAAACTCACAATTGTGAAGTTGCTGGCTCGTTAGCTATGCTATAAATCTGTAATCTTTCGAACAAAACATCATATGTCATCTTGTTTTTCTTTACTTCACTCTACATGACATATCTCTACTAAATACTGATTTATTTTCCCATTTTATATATGACATTTTGTATGGTTGAGAGTAAGTTTGCAAAAGTGTTAAATGAGAAGCAATATACTGCAATACATGTCTATAACTCGTTTGTTGCTTATATCATATCAATATGGAAAAATGCAAATAATTCAAACATGAAATGTTTTATATAAAGACTTTCCTTTAATTTGGTCCTTTGTTTAATTGTCTTCCTATGAAGCATCATCTGGTACCCAAAGGGGAAATACAGGCATCTGAACAATTTGGCATGATTACAAAGTGCAGCTAGCTACCTGCTTAGCTTCTGTATTCACACAGACACCGGCCCTGTCTTGTAGGAACAGTGTGTGTTCATATAACAATGGAAGTCTCCCCTGAGTGGGAGTCTCACTGGGTCCACAAAATAGGATGCACTCAAACCTTCTTTTCACAAAACTTTATAAAACACAGCAAATGCTTTGTTGTTTGTTGTAAACATGTAGACAAGGTGGCAATAAAATATAATTTATTTTTTTGTATCTCTTTCCAAAGGTTTGAACCCCCACAATAGTACTCAACGATAGATATAAATAAATGGCAGAAGCCTAACCTTAACTATGTGGCAGACTGGGATGGGGCTGAAGTGGGAGAAATCATTGACCCTACACTTTGGCTGACAGCTACAACACTGTGCCATACATGCGGAGTGTCAAAGCATTGATGTCAAGACACCTCTAGGAAGCTGATGACCCACTTCATCCTAATGTAGCTACCATGACTTCAACTTCTAACATCGGTTGAGTTCCTATCAAGAGCTCTAAAAGGATGACTTGCTAAACTGATTATTCTTCAGCTTCTAGTAGTGAAATAGCTTGTTGAAACTCAGTATTCATACAAGTCAGGTTGAACAACACAATTACATCAAGAGTTAATTAACAAAAAGAAAATAAAGAAGTTGAATGTGATGTCTAACTTTTGTAGGTTGTTACTTTGCTCTTTCACAGGAACAAACTTTCAGAGATCAAAGTGAATTTTATTTGGTTTCTGAGTACTTTGTTCCTTTGTTGCATTTTCTTACTCAACAATGCATATTCATGTCATTATACGAACATTGAATACATAATCAGATAAAGGAAACTGACAAACATTTTGAAGAAGATAAAGGAAATGGACACACACTGACACACAAATATAGAATATTATTGTCTATCTTCATATTTACAATATTTTAAAAGATCAAACTGGACTGAGAATGTCTGCTGTGAAAAGAGGGATGAGAGGGATTGTTTGAGGTGCCGCCATATTGGTGTCAATGCTCTTGTTCACCAATAACAGCATGGTAACATCTAGGGGTGCCTCACCCTCCCATTCACTCCAGCTGTACCCTGAGGTCTGACAAACAGACAGCAGAACAACGAGAGCTGTTGATGATGCTGTGGTAAAAGAAGGCTGCAGAGGACACATCGCTGGGAATTCATCCCATCCTGGCCTCCAATGCACCCAACAGCTTGATCCTGTGTCACTCTGAGGGCATGGCTTGGCACTCTCATGATTTGCTTTTGAAATCTAAACGGTTAATTGTGACAGATAAAAAGGGTTCAACCAAACAATGGGTTAAATAAAGTGGGTAAAGGGAGGGACCTTTTTAGAGAGTCAGGCTGTAAAATGAAGTACATAAAAAGCTAAAGAAAAAAATCAAGAGGGAATAATGAAATTAGGGATGGGGCGAGAGAGAAAGAGAAAGCAAGGGCTAGAGAACTTGAAGCGCTGACCCCTATCGTCCATGGTGAAAAGCAGGAGATTAGAAAGCGTTTCATGCTAATTTCCATGGAGATTTCTGTAATTTCTCCAACATTACTTCTTCCTGCTTTGATTTGTCCGTCCTGCCTGCCCCCCCACTAGTGTCGTCAGGGTGGTCCGTTTCATCATGCTGCTGCTCTCGTGGGCCCCGAGATGGCCCCTCGCTGCGCCCAGGCGTCGTGAGATTACTGAAGCGGCGCTGACATCTCTATCAACTTGCGTCACCACTGTGCCCTCTCCCAACACCCCCCAGCCTATCCCCCATCTCACCTCACCCACCACCCACCCTCACCACAAACTCTCACAGATCTGTCAGATGATGGCTTCATTGGTTCACGTTGCTCCCTGCAAACTCCCACCAGTCTCTTTGCACTACCCCCATCCCATCATTTATTCCCTCCCAGAACCCCCCCCCCCCCCCCCCACACACACACACACACCACAAGAATAATCTTCTCCCCTCTTTTCATTGCAGAATGTTTCACCTTTTGCTATTCCTCGCCTCCTCTCTCTTTCTGCCTCAGCCTGGTTTGTGCTTCTCCCTGCCACATCAAAGAGAACCAGGGGTCATGGAGCCACAGGCATGGAATATAAATGCAACCAACTGCGTGGCAGTATGGAAAATCAATCCTCTAAAGATAGCTCCATCCACTTCATGAACCCATCATCATCCTCCATCACATATAGTATGATATAGGAATAGTTTGTGATGCCATACTCTAAATGGGTTATTGTGCATGGGATTATGTGTTATTGGGAAATGTTTGTTGTCCATCCATAAAAAAAAATGGAGTTCAGAGTTTGTTAGCATTAATCTGCATACTTGGTGCATATTTGAAAATAAGTATTAACTAGACTAGACTATGTAAGTGAATTATTGAGAAATACGCACATACTGTACGTAGACTGAGGAGACCAACACTGCGAATGCTATTCTCAAACAAAGACGTTCTAGCAATATGTTCTTCTCAAAGGGTAATAAAGATAGAAGTGTAAATAATCTAAGTATAGATGTATATGAGAAATGCAATGTAAAAAAGTGTTAGCATTGAGAGAGGAATGTGATAAGCAAAAGAGACAACTTCTCTATTCATCCAACAAAAGCTTCAATCTCACATGGGGGTGGGGGCATTGTGTTGATTCTGGAATCCTGGGAAAAATGTCAGACAGTTTATTGAGCAAAACACTGCAGCAGAAATATGTAAACAGACTTTGTTGGAAGCCCTCTACCAAAGACCTGCCAACAGAGAGTACTAGTCATGCTTCCCAATGTACGTCACTATAATGCTCCACTTTGACTTGAAAATACCTGTGAAATATGCTTGTATCTTTTACCCAGTCAGATTGACTCCTTGGATATTGATGAGAACATCCTGGGTATGATTTACTCTAGGAGAAATGTCTAAGCAACATTCCATGCAACAACCATATTGTACTGAAGACACCAAAGCTGGGTGAAAACAACTCTCGTGATTGATGAATCCTTATTCACTGCTGAGTGATGAGCAATACATGTCATGATGAAAATATGGCTTTCACCAGTTTTCAGGCATTCCTGTTTAGGATAGCATGTGATAGTGTGGGGGCCATTGGCTCCAGTTGCTTAGTGTAAGCATCAGATGAACGCTCTGCCGGAAGATGTCAATGTCTCCATTAATGGCAGGCCTGCCACACAGGCAGTGCTTGAATGCCACAGGGTTTTGTGGAGAGTGATGGGGGGTTGTAAATGTTAACTCTCACTGGCTGGTTGTCCCAGCCTGGTGGTTACATAGCCTGGCAACACCTATAAGGAATATAAGACAACATTTTAAGTGAACATGTGTGACGCCCTGACCTTAGAGATCTTTTTTATGTCTCTATTTTGGTTTGGTCAGGGCGTAAGTTGGGGTGGGCATTCTATGTTTTGTGTTCTATGTTTTCTATTTCTGTGTGTTTGGCCGGGTGTGGTTCTCAATCAGAGGCAGCTGTCATTCGTTGTCTCTGATTGAGAACCATACTTAGGTAGCCTTTTCCCACCTGTGTTTTGTGGGTAGTTGTTTTTGTGTCTGCACCAGACAGAACTGTTTCGGTTTCGTTCATTCACTTTGTTAATGCGCGTACCACGCTGCACCTTGGTCCTCTCCTTCCAACAGCCGTTACAACATGGGCAGCTGTATTTGTTTAACCATACCGCCACATTGGTTATAGAGTAGTAGGTTTTTAAAAAGGAAATACTACAAAAATATCACCTAAGTGTGTGTGGGGGGAGGTCTATGTCATTGGTATTTTGAGTAAATACGTAGTTGATTAAATACATCTAATTGAATGATTATTCTGATATAAATTATATCCAAACTAGAGTGCACTTGGCTAGAATGTTTGAGTATTTTTGAGAAGCATGTTCCATGACTATGACATGAGTGATAACAGGCATTCAATCTACAGTGCATTCGGAAAGTATTCCGACCCCATGACATTGTCCATATTTTGTTACATTACAGCCTTATTCTAAAATGGATTAAAATGACATTTTCCTAATCAATCTACACACAATACCCCATAATGACAAAGTGAAAACAGGTTTTTAGAAGTGTTTGCATAAGTATTAAAAATAAAAACTGATTTACACAAGTATTCAGACCCTTTGCTGTAATTGAATTCCGGTGCATCTTGTTTCCATTGATCATCCTTGAGATGCTTCTACAACTTGATTGGAGCCCACCTGTGGTTAATTCAATTGATTAGACATGATTTGTAAAAGCACACACCTGTCTATATGAGGTCCCACAGTTGACAGTGCATGTCAGAGCAAAAACCAAGCCATGAGGTCAAAGGAATTGTCTGTAGAGCTCCAAGACAGGATTGTGTCGAGGAACAGATCTGGGGATGGGTATCAAAAAATGTCTGCAGCATTAAAGGTCCCCAAGAACACAGTGGCCTCCATCATTCTTAAATGGAAGCAGTTTGGAACCACCAAGACTCTTCCTAGCATTCAGGGGAGAAGGTCATTGGGGAGGGAGGTGACCAAGAACCCAATGGTCACTCTGACAGAGCTCCAGAGTTCCTCTGTGGAGATGGGAGAACCTTACAGAAGGACAACCATCTCTGCAGCACTTCACCAATCAGGTCTTTATAGTAGAGTGGCCAGACGGAAGCCACTCCTCAGTAAAAGGCACATTACATCCCGTTTGGAGTTTGCAAAAGGAACCTAAAGAAATGTCAGACCATGAGAAACAAGATTCTCTGGCCTGATGAAACCAAGACTGGTGGTGGCAGCATCATGCTGTGGGGATGTTTTTCAGCAGCAGGAGAGACTAGTCAGGATCGAGGGGAAAGATGAATGGAGCAAAGTACAGAGAGATCCTTGATGAAAACCTGCTCCAGAGCGCTCAGGACCTCAGACTGAGGCGAAGATTCACCTTCCAACAGGACAATGACCCTAAGCACACAGCCAAGACAACGCAGGAGTGGCTTCAGGACAAGTCTCTGAATGTCCTTGAGTGGACGAGCCAGAGCCCGGACTTGAACCTGATTGAACATCCCTGAAAATGATGCTCCCCATCCAACCTGACAGAGCTTGAGAGGATCTGCAGAGAAGAATGGGAGAAACTCCCCAAATACAGTTGTGCTAAGCTTGTAGCGTCATACCCAAGAAGACTCAGGGCTGTAATCGCTGCCAAAGGTGCTTCAACAAAGTACTGAGTAAAGGGTCTGAATACTTATGTAAATCTGATATTATTAAACAATTTTGAATTTGCAAACATTTATAAAAACCTGTTTTTGCTTTGTCATTATGGGGTATTGTGTTTAGATTGATGGGAGGGGGGACAATTTAATCCGTTTTAGGATAAGGCTCTAATGTAACAAAATGTGGAAAAAGTCAAGGGGTCTGACTGCTTTCCGAATGCACTGTATGGCCACTTATCATGTTGTGCCACACTTGCTATGAAAAGATTACCCTTCTCCAGTGGCGTGCCTACCCCAAAAGGCTTTTCCATGGTCCTAAAAACCACAATATGGAAGCTGTGTATTCAGCACAAATGTAATGCACTTAAAGGATGCCACAAGTGTGCACACCCAGCAGCACAATGAACAGGTTATGGGTTTTTCCACACTTTGATAAAGTGGACAGAGGAGTTTTTCCAGTCAGAAATGGAGCCATGATGTCTACATATCGGATGTTTTAAAAAAAAGTGCTGTAGAGTCATTTTTTCAAATTAAATCTCATCTGAATTTATGACCCTTTACCTTGAAATAATGCAAACACCAAGGATTGCCAGAGAGTCTGTATAATGACACATCAACTGTTTAAGTGGCACTGCATGTTGGAGTACCATGCCAAATGCACATTTTTATTTTTATATATACAGTGCCTTGCGAAAGTATTTGGCCCCCTTGAACTTTGCGACCTTTTGCCACATTTCAGGCTTCAAACATAAAGATATAAAACTGTATTTTTTTGTGAAGAATCAACAACAAGTGGGACACAATCATGAAGTGGAACGACATTTATTGGATATTTCAAACTTTTTTAACAAATCAAAAACTGAAAAATTGGGCGTGCTAAATTATTCAGCCCCTTTACTTTCAGTGCAGCAAACTCTCTCCAGAAGTTCAGTGAGGATCTCTGAATGATCCAATGTTGACCTAAATGACTAATGATGATAAATACAATCCACCTGTGTGTAATCAAGTCTCCGTATAAATGCACCTGCACTGTGATAGTCTCAGAGGTCCGTTAAAAGCGCACAGAGCATCATGAAGAACAAGGAACACACCAGGCAGGTCCGAGATACTGTTGTGAAGAAGTTTAAAGCCGGATTTGGATACAAAAAGATTTCCCAAGCTTTAAACATCCCAAGGAGCACTGTGCAAGCGATAATATTGAAATGGAAGGAGTATCAGACCACTGCAAATCTACCAAGACCTGGCCGTCCCTCTAAACCTCCAGCTCATACAAGAGAAGACTGATCAGAGATGCAGCCAAGAGGCCCATGATCACTCTGGATGAACTGCAGAGATCTACAGCTGAGGTGGGAGACTCTGTCCATAGGACAACAATCAGTCGTATATTGCACAAATCTGGCCTTTATGGAAGAGTGGCAAGAAGAAAGCCATTTCTTAAAGATATCCATAAAAAGTGTCGTTTAAAGTTTGCCACAAGCCACCTGGGAGACACACCAAACATGTGGAAGAAGGTGCTCTGGTCAGATGAAACCAAAATGTAACTTTTTGGCAACAATGCAAAACGTTATGTTTGGCGTAAAAGCAACACAGCTAAACACACCATCCCCACTGTCAAACATGGTGGTGGCAGCATCATGGTTTGGGCCTGCTTTTCTTCAGCAGGGACAGGGAAGATGGTTAAAATTGATGGGAAGATGGATGGAGCCAAATACAGGACCATTCTGGAAGAAAACCTGATGGAGTCTGCAAAAGACCTGAGACTGGGACGGAGATTTGTCTTCCAACAAGACAATGATCCAAAACATAAAGCAAAATCTACAATGGAATGGTTCAATAATAAACATATCCAGGTGTTAGAATGGCCAAGTCAAAGTCCAGACCTGAATCCAATCAAGAATCTGTGGAAAGAACTGAAAACTGCTGTTCACAAATGCTCTCCATCCAACCTCACTGAGCTCGAGCTGTTTTGCAAGGAGGAATGGGAAAAAATGTCAGTCTCTCGATGTGCAAAACTGATAGAGACATACCCCAAGCGACTTACAGCTATAATTGCAGCAAAAGGTGGCGCTACAAAGTATTAACTTAAGGGGGCTTGAATAATTTTGCACGCCCAATTTTTCAGTTTTTGATTTGTTAAAAAAGTTTGAAATATCCAATAAATGTCGTTCCACTTCATAATTGTGTCCCACTTGTTGTTGATTCTTCACAAAAAAAATACAGTTTTATATGTTTATGTTTGAAGCCTGAAATGTGGCAAAAGGTCGCAAAGTTCAAGGGGACTGAATACTTTCGCAAGGTACTGTATATATTTTTTCACCTTTATGTAACCAGGTATGCCAGTTGAGATCATTTACATGTTATCTTGGGCCAAGATAAAGCAAAGCAGTGTGACACAAACAACAGCACAGAGTTACACATGGAATAAAAAAATGTACAGTCAATAACACAATGGAGATGAGGTAGTTGGATGGGCTATTTACAGATGGGCTATGTACAGGTGCAATGATCTGTGAGCTACTCTGACAGCTGATGCTTAAAGTTAGTGAGGGAGATATGAGTGTCCAGCTTCAGTGATTTTTGCAATGCGATGCAATCATTGGCAGCAGAGAACTGGAAGGAAAGGCAGCCAAACGAGGAATTGACTTTGGTGGTGACCAGTGAAATATACCTGCTGGAGCACGTGCTACAGGTGGATGCTGCTATGGTGACCAGTGAGCTGAGATAAGGTGGTGCTTTACCTAGCAAAGACTTATAGATGACCTGGAGCCAGTGGGTTTGGCGATGAATATGAAGCGAGGGCCACTGAACTCTGTCTGAGAAGTAGTTGGTGAACCAGGCGAGGCAGTCATTTGAGAAACCAAAGCTGTTGAGTCTTCCGATAAGAATATGGTGATTGACAGAGTCAAAAGCCTTGGCCAGGTCGATGAAGACCGCTGCACAGCACTGTCTTTTATCGATGGCGCTTATGATATCGTTTAGTACCTTGAGCGTGGCTGAGGTGCACCCGTGACCAGCTCGGAAACCGGATTGCACAGCGGAGAAGGTACGGTGGGATTCAAAATGGTCAGTGATCTGTTTGTTAACTTGGCTTTCGAAGACCTTAGAAAGGCAGGGCAGGATGGATATAGGTCTGTAGCAGTTTGGGTCTAGAGTGTCTCCCCCTTTGAAGAGGGGGATGACCGCAGCAGCTTTCCAATCTTTAGAATCTCAGATGATACGAAAGAGAGGTTGTACAGACTAGTAATAGGGGTTGCAACAATGGTGGCGGATAATTTTAGAAAGAGAGGGTCCAGATTGTCTAGCCCAGCTGATTTGCATGGGTCCAGGTTTTGCAGATCTTTCAGAACATCAGCTATCTGGATTTGGGTGAAGGAGAAGCTGGCGAGGCTTGGGCAAGTAGCTGCGGGGGGTGAGGAGCTGTTGGCCGGGGTTGGGATAGCCAGGAGGAAAGCATGGCCAGCCGTAGAGAGATGCTTACTGAAATTCTCGATTATTGTGGATTTATCGGTGGTGACAGTGTTTCCTAGCCTCAGTGCAGTGGGCAGCTGGGAGGAGGTGCTCTTATTCTCCATGGACTTTACAGTGTCCCAAAACTTTTTGGAGTTAGAGCTACAGGATGCAAATTTATGTTTGAAAAAGCTAGCCTTTGCTTTCCTAACTGCCTGTGTATATTGGTTCCTAACTTCCCTGAACAGTTGCATATCGCGGGGGCTATTCGATGCTAATGCAGTAAGCCACAGGATGTTTTTCAGCTGGTCAAGGGCAGTCAGGTCTGGAGTGAACCAAGGGCTATATCTGTTCCTGGTTCTACATTTTTTTGAATGGGGCATGCTTATTAAAGCTGGTGAGGAAAGCACTTTTTAAGAATAATCAGGCATCCTCTACTGATGGAATGAGGTCAATATCCTTCCAGGATACCCGGACCAGGTCGATTAGAAAGGCCTGCTCGCTGAAGTGTTTTAGGAAGCGTTTGACAGTGATGAGGGGTGGTCGTTTGACCGCAGACACATTACGGACGCAGGCAATGAGGCAGTGATCGCTGAGATCCTGGTTGAAGACCGCACAGGTGTATTTGGAGGGCAGGTTAGTCAGGACGATATCTATGAGGGTGCCCGTGTTTACGGATTAGGGGTTGTACCTGGTAGGTTCATTGATTATTTGAGATTGAGGGCATCTATTTTAGATTGTAGGACGGCCGGGGTGTTAAGCATGTCCCAGTTTAGGTCACCTAACAATACGAGCTCTAAAGATAGATGGGGGGCAATCAATTCACATATGGTGGCCAGGGCACAGCTTGGGGCTGAGGGTGGTCTATAACAGGTGGCAACAGTGAGAGACTTGTTTCTGGAAAAGTGGATTTTTGGAAGTAGAAGCTCAAATTTTTGGGGCACAGACCTAGTATGACAGAACTCTGCAGGCTATCTCTGCACTAGATTGCAACTCCGCCCCCTTTGGCAGTTCTATCTTGTCAAAAAAATATATAGTTAGGGATGGAAATTTCTGGATTTTTGGTGGCCTTCCTATGCCAGGATTCAGACACGGCTAGGACATCCGGGTTGGCAGAGTGTGCTAAGGCAGTGAATAAAACAAACTTAGGGAGGAGGCTTCTAATGTTAACATGCATGAAACCAAGAATTATACGCTTACAGAAGTCAACAAAGGAGAGTGTCTGGGGAATGGGAGTGGAGCTAGGTGCTGCAAGGCCTGGATTAACCTCTACATCACCAGAGGAACAGAGGAGGAGTAGGATAAGGGTACGGCTAAAAGCTATAAGAACTGCTTGTCTAGTGCGTTCGGGAACAGAGAGTAAAAGGAGCAGGTTTCTGGGCGCAGAAGAATAGATTCAAGGCATAATGTACAGACAAGGGTATGGTAGGATGTGAATAGAGTGGAGGTTAACCTAGGCATTGAATGACGATGAGAGAGGTTTTGTCTCTAGAGACACCATTTAAACCAAGTGAGGTCACCGCATGTGTGGGAGGTGGAATAAAATGGCTAGCTAAGGCATTTTGAGCAGGGCTGGTGGCTCTACAGTGAAATAAGACAATAACTAACCAAAACAGCAATGGACAAGGCTTATTGACATTAGGGAGAGGCATGCGTAGCCGAGTGATCATAGGGACCAGTGAGTAGCTAGGCGAGAAAATAGCAGAGTATGTTAAAATTGAGGTTAAAAATATTAAAAATATATACGAAATATTTACAAAGAAAAAAAAGATGTATACACGGGACACGACAAGACAATGACAAAGACGTCTGAACTGCGACACCATCTTGGATCAAATGACCAAAATCGCACAAGAGAATTCCACACATGCAAAGTATAGAAATCATGATGTTATTAAGGCTGGAGATAGAATTTCCAAGAGCAGGATGTAACAATAATGGGTTAATAAAACCTAAGCCAATTCTTGCCTTTCATCATATTCAGTTAACAGTGGAGGCTCCTCAGAGGAAGAAGGGTAGGATCATCCTCCTCAGTGAATTTCATTTTTTTTTTACAGTGAAACATTTCAAAAGTTATCCTTTTTAGAATAAACAATACTAAATATACAGTACATTCAGAAAGTATTCAGACCCCTTGACCTTTTCAACATTGTTTATTTTCCTCATCAAACTACACACAATACCCCATAATGACAAAGCAAAAACAGTTTTTTTGACATTTTTACAAATGTATTAAAAATGTCAAACTGAAATATCACATTTAAATACTATTCAGACCCTACTCAGTACTTTGTTGAAGCACCCATGGCAGCGATTACAACCTTAAGACTTGGTGAGTATTACACTACACGCTTGGCACACCTGAATTTGGGGAGTTTCTCCCAATCTTTTCTGCAGATCCTCTCAAGCTCTGTCAGGCTGGATGGGGAGTGTTGCTGCACAGCTATTTTCAGGTCTCTCCAGAGATTTTCGATCGGATTCAAGACCGGGCTCTGGCTGGGCCACTCAAGGACATTCAGAGACTTGTGCCGAAGCCACTCCTGCATTGTTTTGGCTGTGTGTTGAGGGTTGTTGTCCTGTTGGAAGGTGAACCTTCGCCCCAGTCTAAGATCCTGAATGCTCTGGAGCAGGTTTCCATCAAGGATCTCTCTGTACTTTGCTCCGTTTATCTTTCCCCTCGATCCTGCTGCTGAAAAACATCCCCACAGCATGATGCTGCCACCGCCATGTTTCACCGTAGGGACGGTGCCAGGTTTCCTCCAGACGTGAAGCTTGGCATTCAGGCCAAAGAGTTCAATCTTGGTTTCATCAGACCAGAGAATCTTGTTTCTCATGGTCTGACAGCCGTTTAGGTGCCTTTTGGCAAACTCCAAGCCTGATTGGTAGAGTGCTGCAGAGATGGTTGTCCTTCTGGAAGGTCCTTCCATCTACACAGAGGAACTCTGGAACTCTGCCAGAGTGACCATCGGGTTCTTAGTCACCTCCCTGACCAAGGCCCCTGCTCAGTTTGGCTGGGCCGTCAGCTCTAGGGAGAGTCTTGGTGGTTCCAAACTTCTTCCATTTAAGAATGATGGAGGCCACTGTATTCTTGGGGACCTTCAATGCTGCAGAAATGTTTTGGTACCCTTCCCCAGATCTATGCCTCAACACAATCCTGTCTCGGAGCTCTACTGACAATTCCTTCAATATCATGGCTTGGTTTTTGCTCTGACATGCACTGTAAACTGTGGGACCTTACAGTATATAGACAGGTGGACTCCAATCAAGTTGTAGAAACATCTCAAGGATGATCAATGAAAACAGGATGCACCTGAGCTCAATTTCAAGACTCATAGTAAAGGGTCTTAATACTTATGTATTTTTTAATGAAATAGAAGAAATGTCTCAACCTGTTTTGCTTCATACTTTTGGGGTATTGTGTGTAGATTGCTAAAGATTTGTTTACAAAAAATCTATGTTAGAATAAGGCTGTCACGTAACAAAACATGGAAAAAGTCAAGGGGCCTGATTACTTTCCGAAGGCACTATATTCACATGTCACCAAATAATTCATTAAACCACATTGTTTTGCAAGGAAGGTCTATAGTATCCTCAACGGCACTCTGTAGTGTAGCACCATTACGTAGCCAGAGGACAGCTAGCTTCCGTACTCTTCTGGGTACATTGACTTCAATGCAAACCTAGTAGGCTCATCTCACCCCCTTCCATAGACTTACACAGCAATTATGACAACTTCCGAAGGACATCCTTCAACCTGTCAGACCTCTTGCAGCATGAAGTGACATGCTGTCCACCCAATCAAAGGATCAGGGAATTAATCTTGTACTGAAAGCATAAGCTACAGCTAACTAGCATTGCAGCACCTAAAATGTGGTGAGTATTTGACTCAAAGAGAGCGAAAGACAATAGTTGAACAGTTTTGAACACATTCATTTCTTCAAAAATGAAGGAGAAGCAAGAGAGGGAGAGTGAGAGAGAGAGCTAGCTATATTTCATTGTATTTTTTTCACTTACTTAGCTAGTGAATGCAGCTAGCTAGTTTAGCATACTCAAACAAACGGCTAAAGAAATAGAGGGATGCTATGTTAGATAGCTGGCTATGGCTATACAACACTGGAACTCTTCCAAGTCAAGGTAAGCTTTTGGTTTTGTTAATTTATTGCCAGCGGGGCCTGCCAGTGTAACTGCTAAACTGCTTGGTGACTGTACACTGTACTGAATGATTGTAGCGGGTTTACTAATGTGTTAGTTCTAGTAGCTATTTTGATTATGACATTATCTAATATGGTGACAACAATATAGGATGTGTGTAGCGGTTAGAATATGAAGGTTTGGCTTGGAAAGGTTTTTCCACCTGGTTACAGATGGAAATAGTGAGAGTACGTTGTATACTTTGTAAACTTTGTTGACGTTGTAAACTTTAATTCATATGCCAGGTTGTAGCAACCAAATGATGCGTACAGGGAAAATTAGAGTATCATATAGTAGCCTAAACCTATCAATGTTACATTGAGCTGGGTGAATGGAATATGAATGTCAGTCATCCAATATGCTGTAATAGAAACAAGGCCATGCTCATAAAAAAATTTATCGTCCTCCCTCGTCTTAAACGGCACCGACCGCGACTGTCAGGTACGTGAAATACAGTCACAAACACCCAATCATAAGCTTAGTATTATGGGTTCACATAGAAATACATTTATATCTGGAAACTGCAAAAGCATAAAAATTATTGAATCTTCAGAATGCTCAAGCTGCAACAGGAATTGTGGGAACGTTTTCATTCTCTCTAACCTGCCTTCAGCTCAATATGACTAGCTGTCTACTGTACACGCTGGTTTGTTGTGTTCTAGGCTGGAGGGCTGGACAGGGTAGTGTACTCTTCCCCCTAATGCCCTGTTCATTGATCTTTCCCGTAAGTACAGCTCCCTACACAAACCCACACAATCTTGGCGGAGGAGTGCTCCCAGGCACTCCTCACTTCAAAGGAGCATATTTACTCTTATAAATTTAGAGAAAGTGCAGCTGTGTATGCATCCTGCAACCTCAATCAATGACGGGGCTGGTCCTCCTGACCCCCCCCTGCTGGCTAATAAAGTGCTTCTTAGGCTTGGTGGTTTCAGTCTTTTGGGGTTGGCTCAAACTAGCACTTACAGTATGTTACAGTATGTTTGTTTCCGCTGCCTCTTCTCGTAAATAGATTTTAAGGTAATACTTATCTGTCGTTTCAAACACAATAGTTTAGTGGGGGTTGGTCGACAAATTATTATCCCACATGAATTGTATTGTAAATGACACTTCAGAATTTGTGTAGTGTAATATGGTTAAAATAACCATGTGTTAGTGTTGGTTTTCAGTGAATTTATCTAAATCACAAAAACCTTCAGCAATATGAATTCCATGTCTTGTCAATTGGTAAAAGGAGTCTCTGTCTAATTAAAATAAAGATTTGTCTAACACATTATATAAATGTAAAAGTGGGTGAAACCTGTTTTCATGAGTTTCATCATCATATTATCTAAAGACAAAGCTAAATAGATCATTACAATAGCTTTAATTTGTTGTTTTAAGGAACTAGATATAGGTATCATGTCTACTTAAGAGATCTCTTTTTCTGTTTTCAACAAAAAAGTTTCATGCTGGGATGCAGATTATCATAATTGTCTTTCCCACTCTTCTAAAACAAATGTGTATTAAGACAGAGGCTAGAATGGGCCTTCTGCCGCTGCGAAAATGAGACAATCAGAATATTTTGTAATTACGTGCAACGATATTCTAATTACTGATGATTTAACTCCTCCATGCTGCTTCCTCTCCCCCTTGCTACAATTAGAAAAATATAAATGTCAGCTGTGTTTTTGTCGATCATTTCACTTAAATGTAAGTCTCCCAAGTGGCACAGTTTGAGATTTATTTTAAAAGAATGAGAATATGCTGTAATTCCCCTCCATGAGAATTGCATGTGTCTTCTGCTCACCACGTAAGGTTTAAGTGATAGAAGTGGAGGTCTGCACAGATTTGCATATCTGCAAATTCAAAAGGGGATACAACTTGTCACATGTTATCTTGCCGTCTTGCTGTATTTGGACAATTAAGCATGTGAAATGGGACTAATTTCTCTTATAAAACTAACTAACTAAAGGAAAGTTACAGTGGTTTTGCAAAAGACAAATGCACTCAATTAAGCAGCATACAGTATACATATTTAGGCATGAGCACGCACACACACATATACACCATGTACGACAAAAACACAGCTGACATTTATAGGATCTTAAATTTGACATGTCACAGCAAAATAATCCTGCAGCAATAGGATTTGAAAAAAATGGTCCATAATGTTGCTTGATTGTGGTTAGGCTATTAGCTGGCCAAAAGTAGGCATCAAAAGTGCAATATGGTTGATATAACCATGTGTTAGTGTTGGTTTTCAGTGAATTTATCTAAATCACAAAGCTCATCACATTTGCTGCGGTGCATGAAAATTCTCAGCAACAAATGAGTGATCAAATGAAGATCCTACATCTGTATTAACAAGGTGAGGACTGGGCCAAAATTACCTAAATTAAAACAAATCTTTGGAGAGACCTGCTTAGAAATGTCCTTTACTAATGCTCATCACCTGAGAGGATCTCTGTTGGAGGGCACCTGTCAACCCAGGCCAGCTCCTTCTCCACTTGACTGCACTCTGTGTGTCTACCACAACTGTGACTGAACAGCACAGACTCGCCTCCCGATCATTAATCCTGACTGCCTTCTTTGACTTCTCCTCCCTCTTAAAGAGCACCTTTCTTTCTCTCCCACTCTCCGTCCTCTCTCTCCCTCTCTCTGCTCTGCTAACATGTTGACAGCCGTTTGTTAATAGGTATCAGTTTTCAGCGAGCAGGATGAGAGGGATGGATGTGGTAATCATCTTTATCTCAGGCCGCTTGGCAGCGCTCCCCTCCACATGCTGGCGGACACTTGCCATTGAGTGGCTGTCAGGCAGAAAGGGTGTGGGATGCGGGCTCAGGCTGCACAGGTCACGGTCATTTCGCACCAAAAGCCACTGAAGCTAAAACATTTGAGCTACCTGCACTGTCAGTCCTGACACTCACAACACTAACAATCAGACCACCAGTACAGAGGAAAACTTTATTATTTCTCCCAGGTGGATTTCACTAATACAACAACTGTCACTCTGTCAAGATCCACGCTGATGCATGCACCAGATATTGAATTTGATGGTAATAAGAATTGTAGCCACCAAAATTGTTTAAATGCACACTGTCTACACCCATTTTTAACAAGGCAAGTCACCCCTATGTCTTAAGGTGTCCGCATGCTTCCCAGCCGAAACAGTTCTGAAAAGTTCATGCATATACAGTGGGGCAAAAAAGTATTTAGTCAGCCACCAATTGTGCAATTTCTCCCACTTAAAAAGATGAGAGAGGCCTGTAATTTTCATCATAGGTACACTTCAACTATGACAGACAAAATGAGAAAAGAAATCCAGAAAATCACATTGTAGGATTTTTAATGAATTTATTTGCAAATTATGGTGGAAAATAAGTATTTGGTCAATAACAAAAGTTTATCTCAATACTTTGTTATATACCCTTTGTTGGCAATGACAGCGACCAAACGTTTTCTGTAAGTCTTCACAAGGTTTTCACACACTGTTGCTGGTATTTTGGCCCATTCCTCCATGCAGATCTCCTCTAGAGCAGTGATGTTTTGGGGCTGTTACTGGGGAACACGGACTTTCAACTCCCTCCAAAGATTTTCTATGGGGTTGAGATCTGGAGACTGGCTAGGCCCCTCCAGGACCTTGAAATGCTTCTTACGAAGCCACTCCTTCGTTGCCCGGGCGGTGTGTTTGGTATCATTGTCATGCTGAAAGACACAGCCACGTTTAATCTTCAATGCCCTTGCTGATGGAAGGAGGTTTTCACTCAAAATCTCACGATACATGGCCCCATTCATTCTTTCCTTTACACGGATCAGTCGTCCTGGTCCCTTTGCAGAAAAACAGCCCCAAAGCATGATGTTTCCACCCCCAGGCTTCACAGTAGGTATGATGTTCTTTGGATGCAATTCAGCATTCTTTGTCCTCCAAACACGACGAGTTGAGTTTTTACCAAAAAGTTATATTTTGGTTTCATCTGACCATATGACATTCTCCCAATCTTCTTCTGGATCATCCAAATGCTCTCTAGCAAACTTCAGACGGGCCTGAACATGTACTGGCTTAAGCAGGGGGACACGTCTGGCACTGCAGGATTTGAGTCCCTGGCGGCATAGTGTGTTACTGATGGTAGGCTTTGTTACTTTGGTCCCAGCTCTCTTTAGGTCATTCACTAGGTCCCCCCGTGTGGTTCTGGGATTTTTACTCACTGTTCTTGTGATCATTTTGACCCCACGGGGTGAGATCTTGCGTGGAGCCCCAGATCGAGGGAGATTATCAGTGGTCTTGTATGTCTTCCATTTCCTAATAATTGCTCCCACAGTTGATTTCTTCAAACCAAGCTGCTTACCTATTGCAGATTCAGTCTTCCCAGCCTGGTGCAGGTCTACAATTTTGTTTCTGGTGTCCTTTGACAGCTCTTTGGTCTTGGCCATAGTGGAGTTTGGAGTGTGACTGTTTGAGTTTGTGGACATGTGTCTTTTATACTGATAACAAGTTCAAACGGGTGCCATTAATACAGGTAACGAGTGGAGGACAAAGGAGCCTCTTAAAGAAGAAATTACAGGTCTGTGAGAGCCAGAAATCTTGCTTGTTTGTAGGTGACCAAATACTTATTTTCCACCATAATTTGCAAATAAATTCATTAAAAATCCTACAATGTGATTTTCTGGATTTTTTTTTTTTTTTTCATAGTTGAAGTGTACCTATGATAAATTACAGGCCTCTCTCATCTTTTTAAGTGGGAGAACTTGCACAATTGGTGGCTGACTAGATACTTTTTTGCCCCACTGTAATTAGCTGTATAATCTCCTCAACAAACTGCACTATCAATTTAGGAGCCTATAATCTCACCACGTTCAACCTGCAGATCGTTGTGGGGTCTGACATTCGCAACAGCACCATGCAATGCACCCTGAACTGAAGAGGCAGACAAATAGGAGAGATGTGTTAGACCCTCTCTCAAGGTGGGAATATTGCAAAAATATGATCAATGGCTAATTCGAGAGAAGACAACCACCCGCGTTATGACATCGAAGAGTATTGAAATCTGACATGTATGATAGACGTTTTCGCAATTTCAAGTCATATTCCTATTAACTTCCAGTGTCGTGAGAGCGACTTTATCACAATGCTACATCATACCGGCCAGATTTCTGCCTGCTCAGATACACATGAAAAAATTTAATTACCCAAGGAATCGATAGAACATTGCTCAGAGATTCACAAAAACAATGTAATGTGGGGAGCACTGCTTAGGACAAAAGAGAGAATTAGACTCTCCCCCTGAAAACCATTTTGTCTAAAAAAGCTGTTACATTGGTGAACAGGCCACTTCAAGGCCATTACAATACTTTCTAAGATGTCACTATCCAGGTTGTTAAATGTTCAATATGTTCAACAATTTCCAAAGTCAACTTAAAAGAGACTTAGTACCTGGATTCAATCTGTATCGCGGAATTATCACAGACGACCCAAGTTAAAATGTAAAGGTCATTTCCAATTGAGCCAACATATGCAGCATTTACAGTCAATTGCCTATACATTTCAATCAAGATATAACGCAGATCTTTTACTTCAGCGGATTGAATCCAGCCCTTAGAAAATACCATCATATCAGATAAATGATCTTTGTTGAAAGACTAGAAGTCTGTTTTCATGTAATGTATCTGCCTACTGACAGTCTCCATGGCTGATGGATGACTAATTGTGAGAAAGAGAACTTGCTGACAGCTGCATTGACTGCTCACTTAGGTACACATTTTTTTATTTAACAAGGTAAGTTACTTAATTAAGAACAAATTCTTATTTACAATGGCGGCCTACCCCAGATGACGCTGGGACAATTGTGCGCCACCCTATGGGACTCCCAATCACGGCTGGATATGATGCAGCCTGGATATGAACTAAGTACTGCAGGGATGCACTGGGATGCATTGTCTTAGACCACCGTGCCACTCGGGAGCCCCTGTTGTAAAAATAAGCTTTCTTTCCTCAATTGCCGTAACCGCTTAATAACCTAACATCCTTGCAACAACAGCAAGGACGTTAGGATAGATAGCTGTCCACACGGCATAAACTTCATACAGTATGTACTTCCATCCCTTTTTGTAAAGATATGACATCTGCTACAGGGGTTGTTTTCATTGAGTCCTTCAAGCAGTCAGTCTCTAGGCATGCGTGGAAGCAGTAGTGGATGAGCATTGAGTAAGCTGTTATATGGCACAATTGGAACCACTCTGTCCTCGTTCTCTCTGTTGCGGCAGTGACGGATGAACTGTTGAATAGGTATTGGATTTGCTTAAACACAGAGCAGTGAAAGATTTACAGCCACTGGTCAGTGGGTTTACAGAAGTCCGTCAATGCTCCACTGGTTTGTTTTGAGGTGCACTTTGTGTAATGTTAATGCCCAGAAAAAGCACTGAGGAGGTAATAAGCCCTGAAAACCCCTGGCAAAATGCTGCCTTTGAAGTGAAAAAAGGCAATTTATTAGAATGACATTTAGACTTTTTGTTTAGGGCAGAAACTCCTTTATTATAATTTTCTTGATGAGGTAATGGAAAAAAGAAGGCCAAAAAAAGTGACTATTTTTTTTGATGGGTTTTGTCCTTTTCTAAATATTTAGAGATAATGTGCAGTTTCAGGGCCAGGTGGGAAACGATTAAAGGAGAGAATTATATTCCAGAACTTTTGTTATCAATAACACAGCACTATTCGTCAAATAAAAGGTTATTTCACTGGGAATACACTCTGAAGGTTGTGCACCAGGATAGTTTACCATGTCTTGCTCTTTTTTGTGACAATTATTCTGCATTAATGCAAGTTCCTTCTTGGTTCAACAACCAAAGCCCTTTTAGTTCACGCTGTGTTATTTGGCAACAGAACTAATTAGCAATCAAAATCTCAAGTTTCACAAAGAGGTTATCTCCCTAAACAAAACGACATACGAAAAATACGTCTTACTGGTGTGGATGTGAATTGGATCCTGCTCGATATGTTACAGGCTCTCATAACCTGGACCCATGATCTTTTGAGGGAAGCCCTCAAGTTCACAGCAACAAATGCACTCAACCACTCAGGGAGATGCAGACTCTCTCTGTTGGCCAATTACTGTTTTTTAAAAGCCTGAGGTGCCCAGGAAACTTTGACTCTTGGAAATAAAGTCCAATCTTAGAAAGAAACATAGCTGCTATTAAAATCTTTATCATTCTGTAAATCGCAAGTGATTCGTTTTACCCCATGGCTTGTTCAGATACATCCTTGCTGTTGTTGCAGAGGTTAAGAGGTTACTGCAATTGAGGAAAGAAAGCTTATTTTTACAACAGGGCCTGGAAGAAAAGGCAAGTATTTTGGCAAGTCTTTTTTGGGGGGTGGAGGGGTGGGGGCACTGAACAGCCAAAGATCTCCTCTGTGTCATAATTGCCTGAAGTGAGTGAGCAAAGGCCCTGGACTCCTGATGTTATTGTGGGTCTTTCATGAGGGGTTTCAGAGTCAGAGCTTCTTTAAAAGATCAGTGTCTCTGAAGGATAGTACTGTGTGTTGTTTATGTAATAAAAGCATTTTGAAAGAGAAAATAAAATAAAACAATTAAATGTTTTATCTAGTGTTCCTACCAATATTTTTCTACTACTTGAGATGTTCAATCTGGACTATTGTTGTTTTTCACCATGCAGTTGTTCTCCGTGAATTACAGTTATACATATTGTATTTCTGAATACTAATAGTGTGTATATTGATTCATTCTGACAATATATTACGAAATGAGTGGACACCAAAAGTGGCAGAGAGGAGGATCATGTAATTATCACTCCAATTAAACATCTCCATGTTAACTTTTAGAGAGCACACACTCAGCTCTCAACTGCACATAATGTAATGACAACATTTTGAAAAAATACCTGAAAAAGAAAACACTAAAATTAGGGTATGAACATTAACGGCAGATGGATTCTCAAAAAGCTGTTCCTGCCTCTGGTGCTCTGGGTTAAGAATGGCACTCTTACTCTTAGCTGCCACCCCCACTGCCACCCTGCCTATTGAGAGCTGATAGGCCCTCTGGTACTAGACAAGGGCCCTGACTAAGGACGCTTTGATACTCCAGCCTCTAATCACCAGTGTCCCTAGTGCCCAGCTGATGGACCACATGGGTCGGAGGGAGGATGTCCCAACCATAAATCAGACTACAGGGGTGACAGCACACAAAATAGGTGGATTGTCCTTGGGTTTCCCAGGGCAGACGGCCACCCTTGTGTCCCCGAATCACACCACCCTTTTTATTATTTGGGGGTGAGTCAAACGGATGCCATACCAGCTACTCTGCCCTCCCCCATCTGCTTTCCTCTACTCTCCCAGGCGCCTGGGCCCAGCTATGAACTGCTTCCAGAGTCAGTTACCGGTGTAATTGAAAGTGCTTTGTCATCGCTTTCAGCCGAACACTGATGGATGTGAAGTTGAATGAGGTTTGGGTTTTAGTTATACAGGGGAAGTCTGGTGGAGATTTATCACTGGTGGCTTCAGAGGCTACAAGAGGCCATTTAAGCAGAAACCCCATCTACCCCTCTGTGATCTGTTAATTATTACTTATTAAAACAGCACAACTTAAATCAGTCTAGTTGACCTTGGACCTGAAAGTTACTGCAGTTGACATGAGGCTTTACATGGGGAAACTTAAATTAAAACAGGGTTGATTGTCAAGAGCTAACTACAATAGACACAATTCAATGTAACTCAATATTTTCTATAAAGAATGAGTATGCACTAACTAATAGTCAACCCACTTGAATTAAGTAGTGAGCAAAAGAAGATATCATGCCCACCTTAAAATTAAAACATGACACTAGCTGTGTCAACTGCTCTTTTAGAGAATAGATTTACTGGGGCTCCCGAGTGGAGCAGCGGTCACTACAGACACCCTTGTTCAAATCCAGGCTGTATCACAACCGGCCGTGATTGGGAGTCCCATAGGGCGGCGCACAATTGGCCTAGCGTCACCCGGGTTTGGCCGGTGTAGGCCATCACTGTAAATAAGAATTTGTTCTTAACTGACTTGGATAGTTAAATAAAGGTTAAAGGTTAAATCAAAAAATGTAAAATAATAATAAACTAAAACACAAATACCATTTCCATTTGACTACCAAACCAAACTAAATTGTACAAGTGTTGTCAGATGTCATGTATGTAGTAACCAATTAACAATATCAGCTACATCAGTTGACAAGGTGCTCATCAGAAACAAACCAGCAATAACCATGAATTTGAAAAACAAAAAAACAACCATAACATCACACATTGATAAATTGTATTCAGGATCAATACATAATGTAGTTAATAACTTCACATTTTCCAACTCTGTCATGTCTAATTACCTAGTTTGCTACTCAACTAACAAAAACACAGCAGTTGAAGCTATATTTTCTGTATCTTGTTGATGGAAACAATGCTCCTCTCCAATATGCTTGTACTGTAAGCCTTTCAAAAGCAGACACTTCTGAGGGCTGAACCAGCAGGCTTTCAGACATCTAAATCGACCTGAAGTAGACTCAAAAGTAAATGGGAACACAAGAACTCTGACACGGTTTGAGACGTAAGTTGAAAAGAAGGTCTGTCATGTCTACGTCCATCAGCATCAGAATCACCTTTATTCCCCAAGTACATTTACACATACCTGGAATTTGACTTAGTGAATACGTACTGCCAGCAATAGACAATGACAGAATACAGACACAAAGTCAACATACAGAATATACATTTATCAGATCTTAATAGTTTTTTGAATATCGATTGTCCGGACCAATATATATAGTATATGAAAGAAATATTAAAATAATTCCACACACTCCCTTTCTCTCACACACACCCCTAGAGTACGTGCAGTATTTCCAAAAGTCAATGGAGACTGGAGAGAGAAACATTTTACGTTTTCTCTCTTTCTCAGATCTTAAACATGTTCAGATGATAATAATGTTTGGTATATAGATTGTCTGGACCAAAATATAGATTGTCTGGACCACATATATATATATATATATATATATATATATATATATATATATATATATATATATATATATATATATATCAGACAACGATTGAGATCTGAACCTGTCTACGATCTGAGAAAATGCAGTACAATTACTCTCTCCATTCTTCATTGACTGGATTTGCTTATACTGCATGCACTCTAGGGGTGTGTATGTGTGAAAGAGAGCGTGTGTGGATTTCTTTAGAAATTGTTTTCATATATATATATATATATATTGGTACGGACAATCTAAACTCAGCAAAAAAAAGAAACGTCCTCTCACTGTCAACTGCGTTTATTTTCAGCAAACTTAACATGTGTAAATATTTGTCTGAACATAACAAGATTCAACAGCTGAGACATAAACTGAGCAAGTTCCACAGACGTGACTAACTGTTATGAATTTTATGTATAATGACTAAATTATGTATACATTTAAAGTAATGATAGGACTATATCTAACAGAATTCTACCCTGTCTCTGTATAATGATGAAGAATGTTTGTCCATAAGAAAAGAGGGACTGTTAGCAGGCAAGGAACTGTGGCAGACAACTTGTGACCACTGTGAAACTGATAACAGGGAAGGAAGCCTCCTCACCCAGGGAGGGGAGAAACCGTTGGGCTTGCAGTAGATTGTGTAACATGTTGCAGGATGTGATAAGCAATGTATGCATAGGAGAAGACTTGTAAACTATATTGTCATTGTCTGAGAGGAGGAGGGACATTTATGACAAAATGGGAGATATGTAAACCAATGTACATGATATGATTGGTAGAGCTCTCGTAAATAAACGTTGCTGACTCTTGTAGACTGGCCTCTGTCTGTTTCATTTCAACAAGAATCTTACAAATTCTTGGTAGCAGACCGAGTAGTTCAATTGAAGTTCAGTTTATGAACATTGAGAACATAATTATCTTAACACTAACAGAAATGGAATTATGTGTCCATGAACAAAGGGGAGGGGGGGGGGGTCAATTGGTCATTGGGATTGAGATCCGTGCTCTTCGCTGGCCATGGCACAACACTGATATTCCTGTCTTGCAGGATATCATGCACAGATCGAGCAGTATGGCTTGTGGCATTGCCATGCTGGAGGGTCATGTCAGGATGAGCCTGCAGGAAGGGTACCACATGAGGGAGGAGGATGTCTTCCCTGTAACGCACAGCGTTACACAGATATTCCTGTCTTGCAGGATATCACGCACAGAACAAGCAATATGGCTGGTGACATTGCCATGCTGGAGGGTCATGTCAGGATGAGCCTGCAGGAAGGGTACCACATGAGGGAGGAGGATGTCTTCCCTGTAACGCACAGCGTTGAGGTTGCCTACAATGAAAACAAGCTCAGTCCTATGATGCTGTGACACACGACCCCAGACCATGACGGACCCTCCACCTCCAAATCGATCCCATTCCAGAGTGCAGGCCTCGGTGTAACGCTCATTCTTTCGACGATAAATGTGAATCCAACCATCACCCCTGGTGAGACAAAACTGCGACTCGTCAGTGAAGAGCACTTTTTTGCCAGCGACGGTGGGTTTGTGCCCATAGGCGACGTTGTTGCCGGTGATGTCTGGTGAGGACATGCCTTACAACAGGCCCTACAAGCCCTCAGTCCAGGCTCTCTCAGCCTATTATGGACAGTTTGAGCACTGATGGAGGGATTGTGCCTTCCTGGTGTAACTCGGGCAGTTGTTGTTGCCATCCTGTACCTGTCCCGCAGGTGTGATGTTCAGATGTTCGCAGGTGTTGTTACATGTGGTCTGCCACTGCGAGGTCGATCAGCTGTCCGTCCTGTCTCCCTGTAGCGCTGTCTTAGGCATCTCACAGTACGGACATTGCAATTTATTTCGCTGGCCACATCTGCAGTCCTCATGCCTAGTTGCAGCATGCCTAAGGCATGTTCACGCAGATGGGCAGGGACCCTGGGCATTCTTCTTTTGGTGTTTTTCAGAGTCGGGAGAAAGGCCTTTTTAGTGTCCAAAGTTTTCATAACTGTGACCTTAATTGCCTACCGTCTGTAAGCTGTTAGTGTCTTAACGACCGTTTCACAGGTGCATGTTCATTAATTGTTTATGGTTCATTGAACAAGCATGGGAAACAGTGTTTAAACCCTTTACAATGAAGATATATGGAGTTATTTGGATTTTGCGAATTATCTATGAAAGACAGGGTCCTGAAAAAGGACGTTTCTTTTTTTGCTGAGTTCATATACCAAGAGTTATTAAGATCATTTGAACATGTATTCATATGTATTCATGTATTCATGACTTGATTCATGACATTTGTAAAACAGTAACCCCATGTGTCCAAAGACTAAATATCTGTCACACTGTCACAAACTCACTTTGTAGGCAAACACAAATCTCTTCAGATTTGCCCAAATAACAAGTGTACTAAAGGAAATTATAACATTTCCGTTATGGACATCAATGGGTTAATTGGTAAATTATGAAAATCAATTGGGCTAATGTTGACATGCTCTATGTAAATGCCATACTAATGTGCACATCATAATGTGCATTACACACAGCTTCCATAGCAACATTTACAAGACCTATGGAAAAACCTATGAAACCTCCTCATTTAAACTCTGATTCGACATCCAAATGTAAAGCGTAGGAGGTGAGAAAGTTCTCATTGTCTCCCCCTTATTGAAGCACGCCCCCAGCTGCATGGGCTGTCAGGGCCTGGATCCTGGCTCCCGTCCAGCACTGCTCTTATCTGGGCTTCTTTGTGATTTAAAGAGTATGGTGGTTTGCTGAGCTGCTGTCCTAAAGCCATGTTGGAATGCTAGAGCGGCGGTGGAGGTGCAGAGGAGGGAAGTGACCTCACTGTGTGATGTTTGAGAATGGGCCAAGGGTTACACAGCGAGGTTGGCTGCATTATAAATAAAGCAGAGTGTGGTTTCCTCACTGAGATAGGGAGATGGGTAAAGGTGAATGCCAGCGTTCACAGCACAGTTGTAAACGGTGCCCTCTCTAGTAACTCTGGCTCAAGGCAGCCAAAATACCATGGCCACAAAATAATTGAGAAAGAATTGAGAGTTATAAACCCCCAAATATACCATACGCTACCTATCACAAGATTTCAACATTTTTCACTTGTCTCTTTGTTCTGACTCTATTGTAACATTGCAACATGGCAGATTGACAAAAAGTTTGACAGATACAAAAGTGCCTGACAAAAGCTTTTCCAAAGACTGTCAGACAAAATCACTAAGATGCTTATCAGACAAAATATGAGGTTTTGTGAGAAAGTAAAAAACACCATTCTTCTTTCACTACAAAAATGCACATTAACGTTTCATAAACTCAACCAAACAATGTTTACAATGTGAAACTACAATAAAGTTCGTTTAATATTTTGCAGCAGGGAAAAAAATGTTTTACTTATTCCCAGAACCCTGCTATCAGTTTCTGCTTGGATCGAACCCTGAGTTTACATTGTACATGAGAGAATCTATTGGAATGTAGAATGTATACTGAAGAGTGCTCATGACTGACCTGCTTGGCTGGGCCTCTGGGTGTCTGGTCTCTCTCACGTGTGAATGATGGGACAAAGGACCAGGACCCTGCCTTCCATAGGCACAACTACCACAGGCACCAACACCTGGAAGGAGACACAAAGACAGACACACTTTAGCAGGAAGCACAGTTTCCAGGGTAAACAGAGCTCACCAGAGCTCATTCATTAGAAATAAGTGAAACGCAATCTGATTTTTTTTTTTTTTTACTGTTGTCCCCGTCTAGGTTGTCCCACAGGAACCAATAACAGACCAATATAATCCACTGGGTGTTGGTTCTGCTCTGTCGTTTATTTTGGTAACATGTAGAGAAACAACTTACCCCCATCAGAATTCAATATCACCCAAATGTTTTAACTCGCTTGGACCTTACAGTTCAATCCCACACAGATTAAATTACACTAAAGGCAACCTTTTATTTATTTGGTTAAAACATTTCTCCTACAGAAATCATGTCATAGTTTGAAGGGTGGATGAATCCCCCAATAAGAAATCAATATAACAACTGTTGCCTATGGGAAAATTAGCAGAGTAAATTAATATTAACTTGCAGATGGTTGGGTATAGGGAATCACTGCGGCTCCTAACTAACAATTGATTAACTTGTAAATTCCCATCGCCCAGCTGTTGTTCAGGCTGTTTACCATAAATAAAAGAGGGGGAGAAGAGAAAGGATCCAGATGCTTTGAGTGCAGAGGAAAGGCAATCTGTCATTGTTCTGAACTAACACTGATGGATTCTGCTTTGAATGGGTATTGGTTTGTAGTTAAACATGACAGAGTGAGGGATGACACATCATTGGTCACAAAGGTTTAGGAGTCCGACAACGCCTCAGCAGTTGCTTTTTTCAGCCAAGGCAACCTCTTGTGCATGTACCAGCTGCTAATTAAGGGAAGAATTTGTTGGGGTATTTTTTTGGTTCCCGGTCCCGGCTAAATGGAATCACAGACTAAACCTCCCACATATCTGTGTAAGGTGATGTTTAGAGTCAACTAAAGGTGAATTAAATAGAGCAGTCCACCAAAAACTCAAGGTCAGAGCTTTGCACTGCAGACATAGCCTGCAGTTCTCAGTTGAACATTCTCTGTTGGATATCACTGAACTCACTTGTTACAACTAAGGTAAAACTAGTTATGTCAATTGATCAGTAGTATTGCATATAAAGAATGTTATCACATTCTGTCTAGAATTGACCTGTTTAAGGGTGTTAATGGTTTATGCCAGGTTAGGACAGGTCCTTTCAGGATGCCAGGTGACTACCAGATGAAGCAAAGAGTGTCATCAAGAAAAAAAGGGTGGCTATTTGAAGAATCTCAAATGTAAATATATATATATTTTTTTTTTTACATAATTCCATATGTGTTATTTCATAGTTGTGATGTCTTCACTATTATTCTACAATGTAGAAAGAAAAAACAAATATATATATATATATATATACACATTTCTGATCAATTTGATGTTATTTTAAAAGACAAAAAAATAGCTTTTCTTTAAAAAACAAGGATATTTCTATGTGGCCCCAAACTTTTGAACGGTAGTGTATATACTGTATATATTATATAGTTGAAGTTGGAAGTTTACATACACTTAGGTTGGAACTCGTTTTCAACCACTCCACAAATGTATTGTTAACGAACTATAGTTTTTGCAAGTCAGTTAGGACATCTACTTTGTGTAACAATTTTTCAAACAATTGTTTACAAACAGGTTATTTCACTTACAATTCACTGTATCACAATTCCAGTGGGTCAGAAGTTTACATACACTAAGTTGACTGTGCCTTTAAACAGCTTGGAAATTATGTTATGGCTTTAGAAACTTCTGATAGGCTAATTGACATCATTTGAGTCAATTGGAGGTGTACCTGTGGATGTATTTCAAGGCCTACCTTCAAACTCAGTGCCTCTTTGCTTGACATCATGGGAAAATTAAAAGAAATCAGCCAAGACCTCAGAAAAACAATTGTAGACCTCCACAAGTCTGGTTCATCCTTGGGAGCAATTTCCAAATGCCTGAAGGTACCACGTTCATCTGTACAGACAATAATACTCAAGTATAAACACCATGGGATCACACAGCCGTCATACCGCTCAGGAAGGAGACGCGTCCTGTCCCCTAGAGATAAACGTACTTTGGTGCGAAAAGTGCAAATCAATCCCAGAGCAACAGCAAAGGGACCTTGTGAAGATGCTGGAGGAAACGGGTACAAAAGTATCTATATCCACAGTAAAACATGTCCGATATCGACATAACCTGAAAGGCTGCTCAGCAAGGAAGAAGCCACTGCACCAAAACAGCCATAAAAAAGCCAGACTACGGTTTGCAATTGCACATTGGGACAAAGATCGTACTTTTTGGAGAAATGTCCTCTGGTCTGATGAAACAACAATAGAACTGTTTGGCCATAATGACCATAGTAATGTTTGGAGGAAAAAGGGGGAGGGAGGCTTGCAATCCGAAGAACACCATCCCAGCCGTGAAGCACGGGGGTGGCAGCATCATGTTGTGGTGGTGCTTTGTTGCAGGAGGGACTGGTGCACTTCACAAAATAGATGGCATCATGAGTGGGGGAAATGATGGGGATATATTGAAGCAACATCTCAAGACATCAGTTAAAGCTTGGTAGGAAATGGGTCTTCCAAATGGACAATGACCCAAAATATACTTCCAAAGTTGTGGCAAAATGGATTAAGGACAACAAAGTCAAGGTATTGGAGTGGCCATCACAAGCCCTGACCTCAATCATACAGAAAAGGTGTGGGCAGAACTGAAAAAGTGTGTGCGAGCAAGGAGGCCTACAAACCTGACTCAGTTACACCAAAATTCACCCAACTTATTGTGGGAAGCTTGTGGAAGGCTACCCAAAACATTTGACCCAAGTTTAAATAGTTTAAGGCAATGCTACCAAATACTAATTGAGTGTATGTAAACTTCTGACCCACTGGGAATGTGATGAAATAAATAAAAGCTGAAATAAATCATTCTCTCTACTATTATTCTGACATTTCACATTCTTAAAATAAAGTGGTGATCCTAACTGACCTAAGACCTACTCATTCAAGGGTTTTTCTTTGCTTTTAATAGTTTCTACTTTGTAGTTTAATAGTGAAAACATCAAAATTATGAAATAACACATATGGAATCATGTAGTAACCAAAAAAGTGTTAAACAAATCAAAATCTATTTTATATTTGAGAGTCTTCAAAGTAGCCCCCTTCACTTGATGACAGCTTTGCACACTCTTGGCGTTCTCTCAACCATTTTAATCAGTGTGCAAAGCTGTAATCAAGACAAAGGTAGGCTACTTTGAAGAATCTCAAATATAAATATATTTTGATTTGTTTAACACTTTTTTGGTTACTACATGATTCCATATGTGTTATTTCATAGTTGTGATGTCTTCACTATTATTCTACAATGTAGAAACTAGTCAAAATAAAGAAAAACCCTTGAATGAGAAGGTGTGTCCAAACTTTTGACTGGTACTGTATAATATATACTATTCCTTTATTTAAAATGTTGTTTAGGCCTGGGCCCAGGGGCTTCAGCCCCGGTAAGCCCCTGCAAACTGGGCTGCTCGGTCCTCTATCTTAATAGGTGCTGTTACATTAGTATTTTATTTTTTACAATTGCAGTTTTGATCCAAATTTTCTAAAACATCTCAATGGTAGCTATTGATTACAACATTGAGTGTAATAAAAAAAGTCTAACAAAAAGTGAAAACTCTGTTTTGAGGTTTGGCCAGCCAGATAAAAATCTTTAAAAATCTAGACATCTGGGTTTAGTCAAACAAAAAGAAAACCTTCAAAAATACATTTGATGGCCTCAGTTAGACGGTGATGTGTATGGACAGGAGGCTCCAATGAGAAAGCCAGTCTCTAAGCGGACCTGAGCCAGATGTGACGTCCAGATGAGACGTGGTGTGGTGAATGGTCCACTGCACCCTGCATCTCAGTGCACCCTGCCTCTCAGTGACCCCCAGCTCCTCAGGGTGAGGCGAGGTACATGTGGACCTTCCATCCAGCTCCAGCTGCAGAGGACCACATGTGTTCAGTGTGAAGTCTGCCACCAGAGACCAGGAAGGAACCAGCCAATCCAGAGCCCCCAACTAGACCCCAGGTGAGCTCTGGCCTGCCAAACACTGGGGTGAAATCTGGAGAAGGTCTCACAGGGATCGTATACACAACACTTCTGCAAAACTCATCACTTGCTGCCAAATCTTGTTAATCTCTCAGTCATGCATTTTACGGACTATGGTATTGAGTATTGCTTGATATCAATACTTATGTCAGTATATTGAGCTATCACTGTCTGTATATACAACAAATATATATTTCAAATTAAACCCCAGCAACATATACCTGACCACATTTTAAATATAAAACCTAACATTAACAGTTGAACAAAATATAAAATAAAAAAAATCTGATCTACAATAAAGCAGATTGTGGGATCAGCATCTTTAAGGGTTGCTGTGGTGCTGCAGTGAGAGGTCTCTAGATTGAGCCCATGTAGCCAGACTTCTCACAGACATGACCACTGGCTGAAGCCAACTGTCTGAATGAGGCAGGAGAAGACAGGACTCCCCACATGGAGAAAAAAAAAGAAAGAAAGGGAAAAAAACTAGTGGAAGGTTTTCAGCAGGCAGCCTTCAGACAGAAAGGCTCTGGAGAAAACACCAGAAAGCCATTAACTAACCACAGTATTATCGTGATCTATTTGCTGGAATGAGCTACAGACAGCTAATGAACTAGCTTTAACGTTTTTTTTTTTTTTTTGCAGAAATGCACCAGTGAGAGCTCATGCTTGTACAAAACAGCATGACAGATCAATGGCTAAATTCCTAAATCAAGGGAAAAGGTTATTCTTCGTCTCCCTGGGATGATCCCCCCCCCCCCCCCCCCCCCCCGCCCCCACATATCGAAACCCCTCCCCTACCAATTTAAACCAAACAAGTCTCTTTTCCCCCCACTCCTAATTAAGAGAGAGGCAATAGTACTTTTTTGTCTTCTTGGTTATGCTTGCAATGTTAGTGTGTGGAGTGTGAAAACAGATCTGATGGACTGGTGCCCTCAGCTCTCCCTGATCAGGCTCCAGCAGGTATCCTCAATGATTGACAGCCCACAGGTCAGCCGCCCATCTCTCAGACTGTTAGAGGGTGGGCGTTAAAGAGATTTGGAATGCCTGGGACCCTGATTGCTTTATTGCTTGCCTGTCAGAACCATTGTACAGCTCTGTATTATTAGGGCTTGCCATCTCTCACCGTCTGGAAGGCGTCGCGTCTCAGCTCTGCATAAAGAACCACCGCCACACTATTCAAAATCCTCTTTCTCTTTGGCTCAAAGAAAAAAGGCACAGATTTTTCCACAGAATTGCTTGTGTTGGTTTGTCAGATTGTGTCACCAAAGTGTCTCCTGGGAATGGGTTTGATGGCAATGTGCAATATCAAACTGAGATGCAAGATTCTGTTTTGTTTAATTCATCACAGCCATATCTACATTTGTGTTTTCCAAAATGACAAACTTGAACGTGTCCATGACTTACCTGATATAATCTCTGATTACCTCAAAACGAAGAGATATGCAATTTGCTTTCAATATAATATTTACATTAATCCATGAACTATCAATATTACAATAATTTTGATTTTATGCACGATCAACAAAGACTATCACAAAATCAACATTGTCCTATGTGATAGCCATGTTGCCATCCAATGCCAAAACACATATGAATTAAAGGAAGACTATTTACATATTATATTTGTATTATCCCCATACAATTGAGGCAATTGAGACTACTGAGGCACAAAAAAAATCACCCTGGCACGCAAATAAAAAGCCTCTTTAGAAGCACCACACGACAGTATTTGCAATATAAGGGGCATATAGTGCAGATAGTAAGTAATGTACTGTATGATTCACTACGTACAGTACCTACCTGGTTTACAGACTGTACACATAACTTATGATTGCTGTTTTGGTTAGCTGCTCTGAGAATATGATAACCACAATCACTCATCCTGAGGATAGGTTAGTAGGGGACAGTGAACACAATGCTGTACTGACTATGCTTACTTGCAGCACATTGTGCAATGTAGACCGCTTCAGTGGTTTGGTCTGAAGTAATGTTTATCATTACATTTTTTCATTTGACATAGCCTGTAATCATGGCAGGTGCTACTGATTACATTTTAGAGATTTCTCTCTTTTAACTCAAATGTTGCGAACTAAAATGCTGCCTGGGGGCCTGTCCAAACAGTAATTTCACTCCATTGTTCTGCTCTTAGAAATAAAGACTGAGTGTAGAATATAAGAATTGGGATGATAGTACTGCTGCCTAATTATGTTAATTTACTTCTTCCCCCCCCCCCCCCTCTTCTGCCAGCTGTTACATTTTTGAGAGACCAATCAAATCCAAAAGTAGATCGCCTTAGTCCAGCATTTAAAACCTTTCCTCATCAGGATTGGATAATGTAAAAAAGGGACGTTTGAGTAATTCAAATGAGCCTTTTCACCGTCTGAACTTATAGTGCCTTCTCTACCACAATATAGAATCCCTTTTGTTCTCCAAACAAATATACACTGGTACGGTCAATGGTGTTTCTATAGACTTCCCCAGTCGAATATATGTTTTATTTCTCCTAATTCCCCAGGCCAAGATGACAGGCTGACAGGTTGTTGAAGGTCATTGGAGCTGTGGCTCCTGGTCCCTCTGGAGCCCAGGCGATGGCCAGGCAGCATCCCAAACGCTCCCGCCTGCTCCGGGCCACAACGGAGACAAGCCCACGGGGGGGCCATGTCCCTGTCTCCGTGGAGACGAGGCGACGGGCAGGCCACGGCTCAGACTCACACCTTTCTGGTCAGCGCCTCCAAGTCTCAGAGGAGACCAGCCCAGCCTAGCAGCAGCAGTGACACACAACTTGTTCCCCCCCCCCCTCACCCTCTCTTTTTGTTGTCTTCTTTAATGCCAGTACAAGCACATAGTGAGACGCCCCACCTCCAGTCTGACCTTCCTGCCCTGGCAGCACTACCCCTGTGAGGCCTGCTGGGAACAGTGGTGAGATGTGAGATGAGACCTACAAGTGTGGGCAGGGCCTGAGAGGGGATGGGACGCTCTGGGACAGCCCACGCTGTCTGTGGATCATGCTCCATTATGTTTGTATCGGGTGTGTGAATCCATGATTCCCAAATGCCGCCTCCTTAAAGATCTTTTCAATTCATTTCAAAATTGGCTGTTGCTGTGAGACAGGCTGGCCTAATTCAGTTCATTATCCCTGCTGATATACTGTCTACCCCCACTTTCTGTTGGTATTCGTGTCATGTCTTTGTCTCTTATTACATCTACAATGTAATACTGTGACTGTGTTGTGTATCAAATACAGTATTGAAATGTGTTTACAATGACAGACCGCTTTCTTCAATCCATGTTCACAACAGTAGGCCTATTGATTTTGAGCAAGCCACGACTCGGTTCTTCTATGTCCTGATCTGAGAAATAAGTGTTAACCCCTTCATCCCTTTACCCCAGTGTGTCCTTACTGGAAGCCATATTGATTTGGTTTTTGGGAGCGTCCTCCCATTGCCCATGCCCTTTACCGCTGAGACTCATCTAATTGTTTATCTCTGGACACTTTCCTGTCTTCACTCCCTTCTGTCTCATTATGTGCCAAGATTTGACAAGTCAAGTCTCCCCACACTCTCAAATCTCGCTTTACAACATGTCGCTCGGCAGAACACTACAGATGGCTTGCTTCTCAGCAGACCCTCCCACATGGAACGCTACAAACATGACAACAGAAAACACTTGCTAAAATACACAAAGATCGACACATAACCACCCACTATGGACCTGACTACACACACGTCACAAAGACAAGCAAACACAACCAGATCCCCCACACAGTAATTGCAGACACATTGATTCTACCACAAATGTGCTGACAAACGTTGAAGAACACTTGATACTTGAAAAGGAAAACTAGAAGGAGACCTTTAGTTAATGTTGGCAATACTGACATTGAAATAACAACACCACCAGCTACTAGCCAGAGCTACTTTGTTACATATTCTTGTATGTAGCTGTCCAACTGTCTCTCACAAGGCACAAATGGAACATCTGTGTTACAGGCTGAGTCTTTTGACTAGCGTTCTTATTCTTTCTTTTTTAATTTATTGTTTTCTCACCAGCATTCCAAACGCTTTCAGGCCCAAGGAAGCCCTCGGTCAGTATATATCAGTGAGTTAACTGCACAGAAGAGGGCTAGATCAATAAGCACATTCTCCGAGAGGAGCCAGAGAGAGAAGAGTTGGAGGCAGGCGCTGGGGAGAGAGGCAGGGAGCAATCAGAGCTCGGTGGATCTGTGTAGCTTCAGGAGCAGATCGATGCTCTGACAGGAGCTCCGCTTTGTTCTCTCTCTCTGCTCAGATGTTACACGTGCTTTACATGATTGCTTAAAGGTTTTTGTTTGCCTACTTGCGTTTGTTTGTTTGTCATTTTGTGTTCTGTCTATTTAAACTATTCCCCCGTTGTCCATTTTGTTAGTAAGGTAGTGGACTAGGCCATGTCCGTGTATTTATCATTGAGTAAGACTTACATAAATAACAGATATATAGATATTTAGATTGTGTTGCAGTTTATTACAATGATCACAATCTGCTATTCAAAATTTCAGGATATATAACATAATTCACTACGTCACAATTAGCTGATTTTTGCATTCACTCCACAACGATTCAACACAAGTTAATCCTGTTTGTAGAACCACGAGTTCTAAATATTGATGAACAATACCCAGGCTCTCTATATCTCAACAAGGGAGTAATGAGTCTCAAAAAGTGATTGACGCTTGTGTGTAAGTACCCATACAGAGAGGGCATCCTTGGGGTTTATTCCAAATTGAAGGGCAGTTTTCTTCGGACTGGAATGGTCTTAGACATCCTTTGTAATCTTCTTAGTCTCAAGGAATTTTTCTTCATCATTATTCTGAATTCCCCACTGCTTCTGCCATTTCTCACATGGACACCTAAACCAAGTTAAGCAATTGCCTCTCCAAATAAGCTTCCCAAAATTACTCCTAATAAGAACCTGTGAGTGTAGGCTGCTCCTCTGAAAGGTGTTGACCGCAAAGGACAAGTAGGTGTCAATAGATCTGGCCATAGCGCCTATGGGACGTTGAAAAGCATGAGCTCCTTTCCAAGGCTTAATAAGACAGCACAGATGCGCCCTTGTCTCAGCATAGCTCTGTGTCTCATTGTACTTTGGCCTTCCAACCCTGCCAGCACAGGACCAGTATTGCTTTGGCCGCGTGAGAGGGTCTCATTAGGACAGGCAAAGGAAAAGCGGGGTCAAGGTACATAAAAGGTACCCCGAGCTAAGGAGCATGCCTCTAAGATGAGCTGGGAGCTCTACCACGTCCTAGTGCCACTCCTCTAGACCTCTGGCCCTCCCCGCCGTGACCTCCTATCGCCACCATTATTTGATGAAGCGGAGCATGATAATTATTTTGCGTGGATGGAGAAGGGGGCACAGTTTGAAAGGAGTGTGTCACTCTGAGGGAAAGGATAGCAGGGGATGACAGAAAAGAGAAAAAAATCAGAAAAAAGATCAAAAGCGGCCCTTTCACTTTTCAGGCTCCAAAGAGGAGGAGGAACAATGGGGCCTGGGGTCTCCTGTCCTCTCTGGCAATTAGACTCAGCTGATGAAGTGAAAGGGATGAATGGCAGGGTTCAAGGCCTTCTCTAGGATTCACACAACAGGGTGTGTTTTTACCCTTCTTCTCCTTTATCTTCATCTCCCTTCAGAGTGGCAGAAATGCAGCTGAAATATTTCCAAAATGAAGACAATGTGGTCCAAGGTGCCAAATCTTAATCATTAGGGCTGATAAGATTGAGGGGTGTAAGAGTCTGTGATGAGGAATCTTTGCACATGACCAAAATCCCACTTATTAGAAACTACTTTTGTTTCACATACACTTCTACAGGTTGATCTATCTGTTTAGGTAAATGAATAGCTTGGACTTAATTCTGGATGGAAAGGTACAATACCAACGTGGTTAAAGCAGCTGGTACTCACATGTGGCAAATTGTTAAGGTGTGTGAATGTGTTGACTTATTTGGAGATATACTGTACCTGATAGAGGGAGGTGGCCAATTAAAAATCATTTTCATTACCATTTCATTGAATTTCTGCCTCTGTTTCTGTGACAAAGTTGTGTTATAGTAACGTATAAACCGGTATAAGCCAGTACATGTTTAAAACCTAGAAATTAACTTATTTTAAACTTAAAATGAACAAATAAGTTTAGCTAAAACATTGAAACAACACTGAGGTATCCAACTGACTCTTTTTGACCTTTACTCCAGCTCTTCAGTATCATTCTTTCTACTCTACTTAATGTTACCCAAACTCAATTTAGCATGAGGGAAGTTTTCTCCACCCCCCTCGGCCTGTTTTCTCAGCCATTGTTAATACAGTATATGGCGGTAAATGGCCCCAGAAGCCCAAACCATGCCGCCACACTGCACTAAAACCTTAAGATGCTTAGTGATATTCTTTAATCTGGCCCACTGATGTGTTTAAAGAAGCGATTCAGCTTTTCCAAACTTTGAGGGTTCAAAGTCTCAGAAGCATGGTGTCAGAATGCCAATGAGCTAAATAAAGAGTAGCCAAAATGGGCTTTGGGGGATTTGAAACTTAGGCCCCTTGAATTCCTTTGATCTAAACAGAATTACGGCCAAAATAATGCAGAATATCACATGCCAGGCACGGGGATTCTGCCAAAATATTCTCTATTTGGCATGTAGAATACAACGTTCCAGGTTCAATATGGAATGGTCAATATGAACTACATGTGGATTTCATCTAAATTGGATAGTTTGAGGTTCTTTGGAGAGAATATTCTTATGAGATCAGAGGATGGCCCATCTGAATGTTGTTGTATTGACCATCTCTAAATTAAACCTCCCACTGTTCTTTCATTCCCAAGACCTCCATGTGAAAATATATGTCCTTTCAGATGGGCAAGTTGCCCTGGTGTTGGTTTTGGCATCTTCATATATGACCTTCTCCCCAATCTTAATGCAATATCAAAGTCTTGCTAACATTATCTCAGATGGATAAATCACAGAAATAACCCCTTTCCTTTCATACACAGTTAAGGAATCATACAATTAAAAACAGCTATGCACTAAGGGTAATACAATTCATTCCTGCTCTTTCTATCACATATTAGCATATGTGCCATAATATAAACATTTAAATGAGCTAATAATCAAATATGGCATTAATTAAAACCATCCATTATAATGGATTTTTATATTGTTATTGAAGCATAGATGATACCTAATTATCTGACTGTCAATGACATAAAACACTCAGGGACAGCAATATCAACAACTGATTACAGTTAGTAACAGAGGCACATATAATGTTAAAGTCAACATAGCAGAGTGAAATAATATCAAATGTTTTGAAGGACTACATATTTCAACTATAATTGTGATGCCACTTCACCTTTTGTTGTACGTAGGAGGAAATTAATATAATGTACTTTGCAATTAAAAATATCAACTTAAAAGTTTATATATGATTCCATACACTTTTTGCTCACACAATTGAGGGTGAAAATGTCAAACTTTTATAATTCAACCTTTAATTACCATAATTCAACACACTAAATCACTAAAACTTTGCCAAGCCACAGAAATTAGGGTGTTCACTATGGTCAGGGAACCAGATTATTACCCCCCCGGCCCAAACATGTCACATTGATTTTCTAGGGCAAAGCAAACTCCCAGAGCAAAAGTTTGACAGAGTTTTTAAGGACAATCAAATGTGAATGGACTTAATTCCAGATACAACATACTCCTGTCATATACTGCAGCTTGTCAAAGTACTTTCAAATAACTAAACAACAGGGGTGCCTGGAAAGGTCAACACATTATAGCCAGAAACTTTAGCAGGGGACATGAGAATTGACTTTTCTTCAGAACAGCATTTGTATATGTGAAGAAAATAATCACTGGTTTCCTTTTTTTACATGATTTTCCATCTTGACAAATGTGCACCATGTTAAAATCCACAGATAATGAACAAAAAGCCAGGACTCAATATTCAGTTTAGTAACAAAGGGACAGATCAATTACAATACTGCTAAAGAAAAGGGGAGTAGGGACTTGCCAGATAATGTCCATCTTGTTTTAATTGTCCACATATTTTTTATTTTTCTAGGCGACATGGCCATTACTTCACAGTCACCACTTATCAGAAGAATCTCACAGGATTAATGGTTTCACTTCTGCTTGTAAGAAATGTTTAAATTGTCCGGATTATCACTGCAAGAAAAAAAAGAATGGTTATTTGTCATTGTGTTATTAAGCAGTGAGAGTGAGTAATCTAACAAAACAGTTATGCACACTACTAACCCTTCAGGGGAATGCAGCCGGGTTGAATGGGATACACATGTCAGACAGGCTATGCATAAAGCTGCGACATCTCTTGCCTACCATGTCAAACGTTTAGGCTGTAACTTTCCGGAGACGTTCACAGAACATATTGTGTTGAATGTTGAGTCTGATTGTTAGCTATAGTTAGTTCAACTTATGTGGCAAGAAGCTGAGTAACTTGATGGGAAGTCTTAAGTTGATTGATTTCTCAGGCAGGTAATAATTCTTACCGTTCAGGTCCAAGGTAAAATTGATGGTCTGGATTGAATTTGAGACTCCCCACCACAAAAAAGACAGTCAATAGTACAGTATGCTGCTTGAATAACCACAATACCCACTTGCAAAAAAAAAAAGATATTCAAGAAGTTATACAGTATGTTTTACAATCCACAAAAAGCACAATGTGCGTCTATAATTTTAGCAATAATGCTTCGTTACTAAGCTAAACTAACAGAGGTATTTACAAAGCAAAGCTATCAATAGCATGTAACTTAATGGTCTGTGTTTTAAAAGAAAGCCAATATCCATTCATACAGTATGTGAGAAATAGCCTATTCCTACCCACATCATGATACCGCTGGTACTATTGTGACTACTACTGTACAACACGGTTGACACAGGTCTTATCTGGTTGATTCAAAGTGAGCACTTCTCCAGTGCTCTCAGGACCATGGTGTCCGCAACTTCCCCTCCTTACCTTTAAGTCGACAACTGATCTAGACATGGAAAACTAGAGGAGTGGACCCTTGAGCCAATCAATATCTTTACTCGATAAAATAAGTGTCAAGAAGAAATGAAAACAGACACTACATCTGTCAGAGGCTAGAATAGTACATCCATTATATAAGAAGTCTGGATTACTGAAACCTTGTCTATATCTTGTCAAAAACCTCACTACAGTCTCATGAAAAATGTTCTGTGACTATCTCAAAAGAGAATACAACTATATTAAAATGAGAGTAAATGAGTGTATATATTTTTTTTATATATATTCTGATGTGTGATTTATGATTAGAAAAGTAGCTATGTAGTATCAAGTGTTTATTGATATTAAATTCAACAACCGTAGCCCCCACATTTCACGGATAGAGCTGGAGTTCCGGAAGGCAGATTTGTCCTATGGCAGAGCCTCTATACATTTGTACCGCCAAGGTACCGGCATTTACCTCTCCCTTTAATCGACTACATTATTTTTCTTGTCTGTCTCTTTCCTAGTATCTATTAGCCACTCTCCACTATCTGTTTGTGCTGTATTTCTTCTCCTTTTTTTCCTATGAATGTTTTATATATTGGTGGAGAATGATTGTTCACTGCAATGAGGCCGGCCCCAGCCTCAGTAAGACAAATTGCTCCAGAACGCCTAAATGGCAGTCAATGATAACTCACTGTAAGGAGAGTAAGTGACTTCCAATGGAGTGGATGGGGGACGGAGAGTAATGGCAGAGCACAGGTGAAAAATAGATGTTTGGCTCTGTGTAATTACTCCATTAGGGGGCTCTCTGTTAATTTACCAAACCACAGCAAGTGTTTTTACAGCATCCAGGAAAAAAGTACTGCGACTGGACCAAGAGGAGTCCCACAAGTCTTAACAACACCCTATCAAAACAGACTCTATGAAGTGTTAACTAATGGCCAAATATGCACTCTATGTATGGTCCAATAGCACAAACAACAGCTACTCCACAGTTAAGTACACTCATAGATGTAAAGATAAAGTTCATTTATTGACTTGACCAATGAATTACCTGCAGTATGGCTGCACATGTTTAGACAGCTTCAACCTCCTCATCGCCCGCTGTTGAACGGATCAGCCGAGAAACATTCAAATCAAGGTTAGCAATAAAAATGGACAGACAAACATAATGATCACAATTTTATTGGACCATTTGGTGTCAGGCAGCAATACAGCCTGTAGCAAACTAGACAATGGAAGCATGAAAAAATGCTGCAATATGGTCTTGAGTTTTGTCTGACCATACAATCTGCTTTGTTAAGTCAACTTTAAAAACACTGCTAAGAGCGGTGCCCACGGCTTCATCACTGAACTCAGATTGACCTTAGACTCGTCTCTTACAGTACTTCCCATCTGTTAGGGTCCCATCCCGGGATACATCCCAACGGGCTTGGGCTTTAAACCTGCTTTGCTTTCTTTCAGCTATCAAACCTTGATAAGGGGCTATCTTATTGGTATACTGGGTGAAGTATTGCAAGTGCAAAGGAGTTTCAGTCTGGGAACTTATTCAAAGTGTGAAATCCTGACCATTGTTTCTATAATATGGCTGGGGACGATTATGTGGTCCAATGCTAATCCTTCACCAGCTATGTAATTTGTAGAAAGTAGTGTTATTGTTTCTCGGCTTGTCTCATGTTTCAAACTTGTGAAACTGATTTGCAGGTAATTAACATTACTAAAGAGTGAAGTCTATGTGTGAGATGGAGAGAGAGAAAAACATTATAGTAATATAGATTGAAGTGAGGAGACATTTGCTTTGTTGATCACCATATCATATTGTCCTGTGAGGGTCTATCAACACATTATATCTTACAAGACATCTGTGACTACATTGATGATGCTGAATATACTTTATAAACTAGGCCATAAAAGCTGTAAAGTACACTATAATAGTAATTCTAATCAGCTTCACATTACAGTGTGTCGGTCTTATAGGCCTACGGCTGAATCTGGACTGTGTTAAGGCCACCCCAGAACAGACAGTAGGAAAAATTAATTACCCACTATTTGAAAACAACAGATTGCAATGTGTTGTGTGTATTGGTGCATTGACTTACTGTTTGACTGTGTCGGAGGTAGGTAGGTGTATGAATCGCTAACAACTCATACACAGAGTTATCTCCACAATTACACCATGTTTAAAAAAAATTTGTACAGTGCCTTGATGAATCATGCATTTCTTGTTTATAAAGTCTTGTATGCAATGCTTAATTTGTATACTCGACATAAGCATGGTATGTGGGTTTCACCTACCTGTAGTTTCATTTTAAATAACTGTTGTTCACTCTCCCGATCATTGTTCAACTGTTTAACACATAAATGACACCGTGCATTTGCTAAAGGAAGGATTCAAGCTTCCAACTCTCCTTCACGCGCATGTCTAATTTAAAAATGCGGACAACGGCGCCGCTCAGTGGACATGAATGTACAGTCAGGTCCATCAACATGATTTCCTACTGTTCGGCGCTGATGATTCTGGACATTTTTCCGTGTTGTCAATAATGACTTTAATGATCTGCAAATTGATTTATAGTCAAAAAACGGAAACATTATTGCCTACTCAGTAAGACTACTGGGATATTATGGTTCAGGTTTATGTTTTTTATGTTCGGTGGATTTACTTTTGAAGGCCTAAATAATATTATTGTAGTTTCAAAAAACATTCAGGGGGAGGATATAGTTCTGCAGCCTCGCAAGCATCAACGTAAGTAGCCTAATATTACCTATTTTCTTGTTTTATATTGCACATTTGATGAAGGCTACAATGGATTGCTACATAACTTGACACTAACCAGAGTAGCCTACTACATTCTTAAAAGTGTTATACAAACATAAAATAAAATGTAATGTGCAATTTATAATTGAAATACAAGTTATTAAAGGTATGCATGACAGTTTATAGGTAAGCCCAAACTTCTTATATGTCTTAACCCAACATGTCAACAAATTGTCAACACTCATTCATAATATTTAAATTCATGCATATATTTTCGTTTGGTGATATAGGCCATATTCACATTGTAATCTATCCAATTTTTCACCTGACCCTTTGTTATTCACATAGCTCGTGTGGTGTGTGTGTGTGTGTGTGTGTGTGTGTGTGTGTGTGTGTGTGTGTGTGTGTGTGTGTGTGTGTGTGTTGAAATAACATACACTTTATATAAAGTATCAGCACAGCAGCCATATTTTCATAGTATCCTAGTATTTCACAGAAGCCTTGTTTGAATCCACTCTTATCTTCAGAAAAGGATCCTCTGTGAGCAGAGTGCAGTATTTTATGAGTGCAAAACCCCCAATGTGGAACAGTGTGTGTTCTGACCTGTTTAAAAAGCAAGGTTTACCTTGGTTAGTTTTGATTGATTAATTAATAACAGATCATTGAGCATGCATGCTGAGATCTAACTGAGGCCTGGCCCATGACAGAGTACGGGTTAGGCTGCTGCCTTGCTCTGGGTGTAATTGTGTGTGGCTAGGTGGCCTCCTGCACTGCAAGGGAGGGAGAGAGCCTGCCTCCTGCTCTCTGGAGCAGCCTGCCATAAAATGCTCGCAAGCACCTCCCTATGCTAGCACCTAACTACAGAGAACAGAGAAAGACTGCAAACACTCAATGGTTTCTCTCCCCATATGGAATTGTGAAGGAACTATCTCATTAGGTAATGCTGTACATGTATGAATTAAATATAGTCTGCTTTTCATGAAAGTTTTATGTGTCCTGAAAATAGTATTACTCCTGAAATTTAATTTTGACAATTGGTTGGACTTAAAACATATCCTCATTTTGTAACCATTTACACATTTATGTTCTAGTAAATTGGTAGTTTCCACTTTATATAAGCCATTGTTTGCTCTAACATAATTCTGTCACAGTTGAATTGTCTTTAGATTAAACATCTGTTTCCATACAAGGTGCATGATTTGTTGTTCCATATCCTCCACTGCCACAACTGGTTGGTCTGCATTGGTGCCCTTTTGTGCACAAGCAACAAACGAGTTCACAGTGTCTGTGGTCTAGGCTTCTCCGGGTTTCCGTTGCAATAGATGGGCTACCCTTTATCTCATGCTAATGTAGCACAGAAAAGATATCTGCCTTTAAAGACACGCCGGTCTGTTAAAAAAGGCTTTGCCTAGCATTTGAAGTCATAAAAGTGACAGAAGACTTCAAGAGGAAGACCCCAGACTGGCAGTCTTTAAGATGAGTGAGAGGAGAACAGGCGACATGCTTTTTCTTCCCATCCAGAGGAATATTCTGTGGCCAAGCTTGATTATTAGAGATGAAGGACAGGCTGAGAGGATGTGGAATTGTTAAGTCCTTGAATCCTTTCACCAAAGCCTTCCATAGTAACATTATTCTGCTCTTCGTTTCTACAGTATGCAGTTGAAGGTGCATCCTTGTCCTTGATATATATATTTTTTTCTTTTCAGGATTAGCTCAACTTGAGATGCATTCAGACTGATTATACAAATGGAAAAATAATACATACGATTTCATATCAATCACCCAACTCATCAGAATTATTTATTATTTTCAAATTTAAGGTGATGAACTATATAGACGTAAAAGCAAATAACAAAATTGTCATTCTCCATAAAAATATATTAATATCTTATACACTAACACATGACACTACTTTTCTGTCTTAACTCAAAAGCAATTTACTGAATGATATTTGGAATTATATTGCATCTCAGTGTACTATTTGTGAGCGCTGGGTGCAATCTGTGCCATAAACCAGTTTTCTGGTGTTATGTGACACCCTGAGCTTGGATTCAGGACCTCTGCGCCCTGAATGTTGCCTGCCACTAAAACCCTCCACGTGAAAAGCTGTGTTTCATTTGTAGCTTTGCTATCCATTATTATCAGCATGCTTGATAAGTCCTAAACCCTAAAATGAGTCCCAAATGATTTCAGACTAGACTGAATATTGCACGGCAGGAGGCTGAAAATGAGACCTTCCCGCAAGAGAGTGCCTGCAGCTCTTCTACATGGTGCAGAAACCGAGAGGTTTCATGCTGCGTGAAAACACACTCTTTGACCATGCAATTATATATTTATTAACAACTCGTAGTTGTTGTTAGTTGTAGAAAAAAAGAGGGAGGAGATGTAAAAATGCAGTGAAAATAAGGGTGGCCTTATAGTTTTGTGTGAGGAAAGAATAGTAACAGCGCCGACATCAGAGTGCAGACCGTAATCAGTGACTCATAAAATAAGGAGTTTTCTCACCCTCTCAGAAGCAGGCACACAGCACAGGGAAACTGAGTCGTACAGCTCAGTCACATGCGTAGTAAGAGAGCGGCATCAGGTTCAGTAGAGGAAGCTGGCACAGATTGATTCTTGAACTGTCAATACTGCTGAAAATCAGATCCCAGTGGTTGGAGATTAGCCTCCAGCAGTGGCTGTGATGTCGCACATGATGCCATAGGTGTGTTAAGTCACACTGCAGACAAGGAAACAACACGTGTGATTATTTTACTTGGTAAAGTGAAACAGACATATTTCAGTGTTTCTGTTTTATTGATGGACATATTGGTGCCCAGTATAGGTATCACAGTATGGTCTTTCAACTCTGGAATAAAATCCAGGATTTAACAAAATAGCTTGACATTTGAAGTCATCTCCCCGAAATATGGTATATTCTTAAAATGCAGTTATCATTAGGCACTAACATTTACCATATAGAGCTTTAGATTGATTACATTTTATTCCACAAGGTTGAGCCAACGACACAATTTTCTCCCAAAAGTAAAGATTTAAACTGGGAAAAGTCAAACAACAAAGCATGACTTAATCATGGAAACTTCAACACACTCTGACCTTTGGGAGGGATCCATATCTCTTTTTCTAGAAGAAACGATGACAATGGCAAGCAGTTGTGTGTCCTTTGTGTTTTGTGGAGATATTGAGTGTTTGAAGTGTTAACACTGACACTAAGCCTCTGGGGGCGAATGGTGAAGGAGGCGTGTCACACAATGGGATGGGACTTGGATCTTTGCTTCCAGTCCTCTGACCTCTCACCCTGGCTGGTTTTCAGGGTTGCAGTAGCCTGAGTCCTTGGGGCCAGTGTCTGCTTTGATCACATCATGAATTTGCTCGCATAAAGTATTACTAGGTATATAATAGGAGGCACACACACTGAAAATGCTCTAATACATACAGTATATACTGTATTACCACAAATTATAACAACTGAAATACGTGTTTTATGTTAATTGTATAATAGTTCTAATCATGTAAATAGAATATGTCATCAGAATTTAGATTAAGATACCTAGAACTACAGAATGTAAGAACTACAGATACAGTATACGTTTTTGGGAAGATTTTCAATTTACTCCTTGCCTCTCAGTAAGGCTTATTTTTAGCTGTATAGAGACCCAAATGTCTTGGCAAACCAGTGAACATTCCTTGTCATGGAAATGACCTTTGTAAATGATTATTAGAACTTTGGATGACCATGTTTTTGCATAATCCTTCTATATTATATGCCTCCAGTCTCCAATGATCCATTGAGATCATACATAAAACAGTGGGCCATCTGCACCTGGAGCATGGCTATCAGCTGTATTTTTTTCTCTCTTTGGTTTAGCTTTTTCCTGCTTGTGTGTAGCCTGACCCTGCACTTCCCTTTTCAGGCTACAGAAGCCAAACCAAAGGGAGCTTTCAAAGGGGACTGTCTGCTCGAATCAAGTCAGGGGCCTTTTTAGAATCGGTTCAGAGATCATAGCAAGTTGAAGTCGGGGAAGAGGATGACCCTCTCCTCCAGGCTTGATGGGATCTTGGCCCAGTCAAACCCAGCAGGGCTCAGTCTCTGGACAGCTCCGTCTCTGCAGGCTTTAACTCTGTGATAGTGGGAATGAAAGAGGGCACCAAGAGAGCAGCAGTTCTGATGTGTCAGGCTCAATGTCCTGGCAGTCTCACAGAGCAAACTGGGCAAAGCAAAGGACACAGCCAGCAGGCACGGGGCCAGAACAAGACCCCAAGATTGTGCGACATGTCATCTAATGGCTGTCCTTTTGTTTTAAGTTTATGCATCCAGGATGAGTTGGGGCCAATGATGAAGGTCAGCGTTCATGAGACAAAGAGGAAGTCCTGAACCGGATATAGTGTACATGCAGTACAGCATAACAGATATGTCAAAGATGCATAGTTCAGAGTACGGGTCACATATGGATAAATGTCATTGTACTCATGTCAAGTTGCATATGGGATAATCAGAGTCTTGTGATTTCTTATTTTAATTTCTATTTAGTTGATTAGTTGTGGTACCAAACTCCTTGAATCCTTTTCTTTGGTGGTGACCATGCCGTAAACTGCACTCAAAGAGACTGATTTGGTTTTCAAGTGTATGTTGTGTACAGCAACTGAGCATTTGGCTGCAGTCCCACACTTTATTGGTGTGTAGATTAAGCATTTCAAAGGCTGGGGACTCCAGGTTTTTACTCACTGTAAATGTTTCTGCAGGTTGTGATGGTAGGGAGCTAACAGACGTCTTGTTGACTCACAGGATTATTCCCTCTGTGTTTCTGACCCTGCCCTGCTTGACTTGGGTTCCCCCTACCCCCCGAGATCCCTGCATTCATTAAGATTACGTATTTACTTAAAGCCCTGCGTCTCTTTACATAATGGCTAGTAGGTTTCGTGGAATGGCACTGTGTGTTTCAAGTGCTCAGCGGTGGGGAGAGGACTGAATTTTAAACATGGTGTGCCTCGCCTTGCCTCGGCGTTGACCTTGCTCAAAAAGCCCAGTGATCTCATTCTTCGCTTCAGTAGAATGCTGCTGATTCTCCCTGTTGCACTGTTACTCCTGTTAGAAAGGAGCTCTGTGTTGGCTGACAATGGCATATCACTGCAGGCAACTCTCTCTCTCTCTCTCTCTCTCTCTCTCTCTCTGTCTCTGTATGTTCAACGAAATAAGAGAGAAGGAAAATGGCTAATTTCATAATGCTTTGATATGGAGATGTAGACTGACCTGTTTAAGTACTTCAAAGAGAGAAATTAACCACAGGAGAACATAATCCAACTGCATTCTGAAAATCATAGACCGAAAATATGAGGGCGAGGTGAGGAGGGGGGGGTAGGATTCCTTCTTTAACTGTGGCAGTCTATCCCTATGGTTATTAGCAAAGACGGGGCCTAATGTGTATGGCTGCTACTGTGCTATTCACATTTGGATGCAGATAAGTATTGACAGTGATGGTCTAAATCCTAAAGAACATTTCATACTGTAGCTGACTCCGCTAATTGAGTCACTGTCAGTGACTGACATAACAAGAGAAAAAGTGCTGATGCACGTGGGCAAAGTCGTTTTTGGGGGGCAGCGGACTGTTTTTGTTGCATCACACCCAGAGAGGAAGTCTGCCTTGTATAGTGTATATCCACTAGGGGCTTGGGGAGCCAGAGTTGCTTACAGAGCAAGAGGGGCCGAGGCACTCTTTTTAACTAGCTAGCGACGACATTTGAACTTCCGGATCCAGTGTTATATACCTGTTTACAAATGCTAGATATGTGTCAGGCTAGTCTGATGATTTACGACTACGTTTTAGCCACATTAGCAAGTATGTCTCTTTTTGAATTGCAATTGCTGGAGCTTTAACAACAAGAGTTTGAATTGCTATCTCTACTCAGGAGTAGAATAATAAAAATACAGAGAAAATGCAAGTTCGTCCACTGAACACTACAAGAGGGGACAATGGAGAATACACTCCTCTTGTCCAACCTATGTGAAGCTTTGATGAGGAAAGACATTTTCAATACTTTCAGATGTCGGTTGAGTTTTTGGTGAGTGGCAGCACACAGCAAAGTATCGCTAAGAGCTATAACTTGTAAGCTAGGAATCTCTACAGTTTGTGCCATCGTCACAGAAGTGTGCCAGGCTATCTGACATGTCCTGAATGAGAATTTTGTTGCTTATCCCTCCGTGGTACAATGGGCAGAAATTGCCAGAGATTTTTAGGATTGTTTGAATTATCCGTTTTGTGCAGGAGCTGTCGACATCACGTTCGGATCCGATATCCGACAAACTCGGGCAGCGATTACTATAATTACAAGGGCTTTTTCTCAATGATCTTGATGGCAGTTTGCGATGCAAGACACTGGCCATATCCAGTTAAGATACACTAAATACATGTGACTATATATACATATGATGTGAAAATTATACAAATATAGACATTGTAATGATATGCCTCACATAAAAGTGATCTCGCCTCCCAATAAGAGGATGGAAGCCTATGTCCAAAGCATAGGCTACACAGTTGTTACAGGACACATTTGAGGGCCCCCGAGTGGCGCAGTGGTCTAAGGCAGTGCTAGAGGCATCACAGCAAAACTGATAGAGACATACCCCAAGCGACTTACAGCTGTAATCGCAGCAAAAGGTGGCGCTACGAAGTATTAACTTAAGGGGGCTGAATAATTTTGCACGCCCAATTTTTCAGTTTTTGATTTCTTAAAAAAGTTTGAAATATCCAATAAATGTCGTTCCACTTCATGATTGTGTCCCACTTGTTGTTGATTCTTCACAAATCTTTATGTTTGAAGCCTGAAATGTGGCAAAAGGTCGCAAAGTTCAAGGGGGCCGAATACTTTCGCAAGGCACTGTAAATGTTGGAGTGTGGTTTGGAAAACATGTGCACACATACTTTCTCTTCTTCTGGTTGATGACCATTTGTGTCAAGTTGTGAGCTACATACTTGGTTTTGCTGTTTGGATTATGCAGTTTCTTACTTATTCACACTTTACAAATCACAATAAAGAGCACTACAAAGACAGTCACTTCATCCTTGTTTTAGTTGTTCATATATTTTTGGGGAGGCTATAACCTCAAGACATTTACCTAACCTTGTTATGTTTAGTGTTATGTGTAGTGGCCTTTCAATGAGAACGTTCCTGCTATGGTAAATGGGTGAGAGTGGCTGTCCAGCTGTAGACAAGGCTAGACCCTCAAGAAATTAACCTCATGTAACAAAAAACAAGGTTGTACATGGTCATGTGTAGTGGCCTTTCAATGGAGACCTTCATGCTTTGGTACATGGGTGAGAATGAGTAGTCAGCTGTAGACAACAGACCCCCCAAGACATTAACCTCATCTACATGACTCATGTAGAAAGCAATACAAGTTTACTGAGTGACTGATTCAAAACAGTAATATTTTCTGTACAAATAAGTACAAATAACCAGGCAAATACATCTGCAGACCTTTTATTTACTATCACAAGAGGAAAATAGTGCAATGTAATACAGAGGTGAAAGTGTGATGAAAGGGGAAATAAGAGAAAAAATGAAGTACCACCAGTAACATGTGAATAAGGAAATAAGTATAAAAAACATGCAAAACCCTAACGCATGAATAAGGGAAAAAAAGCAGAACAGGATTTGGGGTGAGACAAACGAGAGATGTTGATCAGCAGACACCATCCATGGTACCATGCCGTCGTAGATGGTCTTGGCTGGACACTGCTGCTGTTACTGTAACTTCTGCTGCCGTTCCTTTAAGTCATCCACCCGCTGCATAATGTCAGTGCCCAAAGGACCGTCCGTTGGAGCTGGGTCAGGGAGATGGGGTGGAGGTTGATGACGTTTCAGGGCAGAGAGCACGGGTGCTCCTGGATGGTGGGTTGGGTGTTGGTGAGAAGGGTGATGAACTAAGCCAAGGAGATGATGAATCAAAGGTTGATGAACCAACTGTAGATGGGTCCTCAGGGCTCAGCTCCTTCTCAAATCAAATCAAATATCATTGGTCACATACACATATTTAGCAGATGTTATTGCAGGTGTAGCGAAATGCTTGTGTTCCTAGCTCCAAAAGTTCAGTAGTATCTAACAATTCACAACAATACACAAATACATTAATATTAGTTTAAGCGATGTCTGAGTAGCATTGACTAAAATACAGTAGAATACAGTATATACATATGGACTGTCCAAAACACCACCCCCCTCCAACACCTACAAGCAGATGGCAAACACATTAGAATACAATGCAAGCGATCTTAAAACATCTCCATGGGCTTCTTTTACCCAAAATAACTGATTTTATTAACATCTCAATCTAATTAACTCACACAACACACTGTCTGTTTCTGATGTTTGAACTAGCCCTGCTAATCATTATGATAACACAGACACTGATTCTTTCCCACTCACAATTTCTAGCATCCAGAAAAGAGTTGATTTAACATGTTCGAACTAGGTCTGCTAAACATACGATCACAAACACACACACTGACTGTACAAAAGGACTCGGCTGCATGACGAGTGCATTCCGCATCTGGCATATTGGTGTCTGTCTTACGATGTTTTTTTATTTAACCTTTATTTAACCAGGCAAGTCAGTTAAGAACTAATTCTTATTTACAATGACGGCCAATGACAGCCTACGTGAACACAAAGCCAATCCAGTTGTCTGATAATCGGTGAGACACACACCAGCGGCAGCCCCACTCATTTCCTTCACCCGTTTCAGATTGCGAACCTGCCAGTCCCGAATCTTTCTCCATATTTTTTTGATATCACTATCGATGTTCAAATCTTCCTCCAGCTGTTGTCTTTTGCTTGCTTGTCTGAATACAACTACATCGAAGAGTTGTAAAGATTCTCGTATTGTCTCACCAGCTTGCACAGACACTCCTCCAAACTGGACATAGACGTAATTGCGCTTAGCCAATCTCAAAATAAAAAGAACAAAAAAGGAAACTTGGAAGTAGTAGAAGCGAAGTAGCAGGACGTTCATCTCTTCTGTGTTTATACCAGAAGGGATACTGGAAAATATGTGATGTAGACACAGAGGCGGGACTTCCTTTGCAAAACTCACTCAATACTCACCTTCAGTCTTCGCAAGGAATGATACTTCGGGTCTCAATTTCCAGGTAGGAAAAAACAGTATAGGTTGACGGAGCATATTACAAGGAGCCACCTCTTTTGTGACGAAAAATTACGTTCCAACACTGTGCTACGCTCCGTCGCCTCTGTTTGCGAATTGTCTGTAGACCCCTTAACCTCTAGCGTCGAGCAATCCCATATCCGGGAGCGTAATCATAGCCTCAAGCTCATTACCATAACGCAACGTTTCCCATTCATGAAAATCGCAAATGAAATGAAATAAATATATTCAAACACAAGCTTAGCCTTTTGTTAACAACACTGTCATCTCAGATTTTCAAAATATGCTTTTCAACCAAAGCTACACAAGCATTTGTGTAAGAGTATTGATAGCCTAGCATAGCATTAAGCCTAGCATTCAGCAGGCAATATTTTCACAAAAACAAGAAAAGCATTCAAATAAAATAATTTACCTTTGAAGAACTTCGGATGTTTTCAATGACGAGACTCTTAGTTAGATAGCAAATGTTCATTTTTTCCAAAAATATTATTTGTGTAGACGAAATAGCTCCGTTTTGTTCATCACGTTTGGCTAAGAAAAACACCGGAAAATGCAGTCACTTACAACGCCAAACTTTTTTCCAAATTAGCTCCATAATATCGACAGAAACATGGCAAACGTTGTTTAGAATCAATCCTCAAGGTGTTTTCACATATCTATTCGATAATCTATCAGTGGTGGCAGTTGCCTTCTCATCAGAAGAAAACGGAAAAATACTGCAGCTGGAGATTACGCAATAATTGCGACGGAGGACACCAAGCGACCACCTGGTAGATGTAGTCTCTTATGGTCAATCTTCCAATGATATGCCTACAAATACGTCACAAAGCTGCAGACACCTTGGGGAAAACGTGGAAAACGTAAGCTGACTCCTAGCTCCTTCACAGCCATATTGCCAGGAGGCGGTTTCAAAATATGCGGCACTTCCTGATTGGATTTTTATCTGGGTTTTTTCTGTAACATCAGTTTGTGGCACTCACAGACAATATCTTTGCAGTTTTGGAAACGTCAGAGTGTTTTCTTTCCAAAGCTGTCAATTATATGCATAGTCGAGCATCTTTTCGTGACAAAATATCTTGTTTAAAACGGGAACGTTTTTCATCCAAAAATTAAAATAGCGCCCCCTATATCCAAGAAGTTAAGTGACCGCTTATGTCGCTTATGTCTGCAAACCAACCAACCTCATACTATAAGTATCATCAAGTATTTTCACAGCTTGCTGGAGTATTGCGAACTGCTGTAGCGCAATGGTCAGAGCAGTGTGCTTCTGCTTCGAGCATCACGAGTTTGTGCCTGGTGCTCGGCAATCTTTTTTTTGGCGAGTGCCAAGGAAGGCATATATTGACGATCTCAGGACCTTTTCAAATGCAGAAATAAAAATATATTTCTAGTGATCAGGCTAGTTGCTGAGCAGGATGAGCAACCCATGGTGTCAAAAACACTTACAAATGTCTAAATTTGACCTTTCGAGAAATGTAGATAAACATCAGAATCTGAAGTAACATTGGAAAAATCAGGAGCTCATGTTAGCCCACTTACATGCTCTAGCATTCAAAAGTAGCCCTGCTTAAGGCTATGAAATACCTGTAAATTAATAATCATATCAATGGGTGGAATCAGAGAATGAATGGCTGCAACAACGGTCTGACAAGCACATCTGACACCTGGCGCTGAATAGCAAATTAGGCTTAATTAGACAAAGAACAATTATATTTTTTGAACAAGATAATAAGATGTTTGAATGACAGTAGTATCTTGTTTGAACAACTTACTATCTCGATTGAACAACTTACATAAAATCGAAGTATTTTTTGGGAGGGTTGAGGACTTCACGACTTCTGTATATTTGTATATTTTGTCATTTGTATTTTTATGTTTAGCTCACATAATCATTTTAAAGTTTCCATTAAGGTAATAGTATAAATGTGGCAAAAACATGTGTAGACATTAATAAATGCATTTCTATAGCTTCCTAAATATATTTTTTTAACAGTTGGGGAGTGCCAAGATGGAGGTGCTGTGGCTTCAAAACAGAACCCCCTTGTTAGTCATCTAGTGTATACATAAATCATTGTTCAAGACACAGAGACTTTCAGGTCAGGAAAGGTCACAGAGGTAACATCCTTGCGTGAAGGCCACATTGTTCCACCCACTTATATGGATCAAAGGCTTATATCAGATGGCCATGAGCTGCCTGTTGCACCACCAGGGCCTGCGATCTGAACTGCTCTCCACTTGGTTTATCTAGCTGTTGGAGTGGAGAGCCTCTCCTGTCCCACTATGTTCTCTGTTGTTTAGGGACAAACATGACTAACAGGGTGTGTCTGAGCCATTTGACAGCACCTCTTTGGGGAGTCACTCTCAGAAAGAGGATATCCCAAAGTAATGCTGTTGTGGTTTACATTGAAGACAAGCCACAAGGGAGTCAGACAACGACAGGGCAGGATCTTCCCTAGTCTTTAAATCTAAGTGAAAGGCCACTTTAATATTAGGTGTTCAATGTTCTCATTGGGGCCAGTCATAGGATTTGACATTTATGAAGTGCTTTAGTAATGTGTGTTATCACTTACTGGCCTTTATCCATGGCTTTATGTGACTGGAAGCATTTATTAAAGTGACACACAACAGTTACTTTAAAACTTGGGCTGTCAGTGCTTGGCATTGCAAAGCTGTCCTAGTCTGCAACTTGGGGTTAGGAAGGTTAATACTGCCAAGTGCTCAAAATTCAAATCGAGACAGGAGGAGCTCATTGATGAATGACTGATAGTTGACCCCATATTTCACTTGTCATTGTCTCCACTAGAGGTTTGTCAGAATAGGTTTACAGCTTATCCCTTTAGTTGTCTCCATCTTTCCTCTGCGTTGTCTCCATCACAGCAGATAAGTCAATCCCTTATCACAACTCATCGCCAGGCCTGATTAAATAGGATCTGCTCTACAATCAGTTTCCCTAACCTTAGGGTTATGTTTTAGATGATTGTGTGGTCAAACTGACAAAATAATGCAACAGGCGAAATGAAGAACAAGTTCTGCTTTATCTACTAACAGGTCACAAGTTGACTGCGGGTATTTATATATTTGTATTTTATTTGTTCAAATGTATGAAAAAACAACAGTATGAGACATCATACCGTGGTTATTTCAAAATACCCTGGTATACCGCCTAGTGTGTGTGTGTGTGTGTGTGTGTGTACACATGCACAGCTTCTGATCTACCTGGGAAATTCTACCCAGTGAAATAGACTATTATTGAAGGCAGACTCAGTCAGAAGTTACATATTCTTTGGAAAAGGCATTTTAAGAACTGTAGGCTAAACATTTTGTTCCTTGAAACCTTGGTGAAAGTTAAAAATTGACTAGCCTAACCATGTTTTCCCTATCCTAAAAATGACCTTTAGATATGGACACTTGCCAACAAAACACGTGATACCACTTCTCTGTCACATGCTATACAGCTAGATGGTGATCCCAAAGTGGCCTGATTTGGTCACTTTTGACCTCCAACATGCCCATGTCTTGTGGAAGGGCTGATACCCACATTTTACCCAATGTTTTGCCCTTTCCAGAATTTAGCTGGAGGATAAGATACTGGGACCTTGCAATGATTAGGGCAATGTGTCAGTCAGAAGCATTTCAACTCTAAGCCAGCAATTAGTCCTATCAACATTGGATCAGTAGTCTGGTTGAGGAATCATAAGACAAAGTGTACTGTACTCAACAAGCATGATTTGATTTGATTCTGATTCTTAAAGGTCAGTCCAAACAGACTAGGCTTGATGTAAGTGTATTACAAAGTTACTGCCCAAATACACCAGCGTGTTCCAACATACTACTTTTTGACACAACATTAAGACGTGGAGAGAAAGTATGTTGGACCTACGTTAAGGAGCATGTTACATACATGTTGTATACTGTTCTCTTGGGATATATTTTTTTTAAAGTTACCATAACATGGCCACCCTTTCCCCAACCAACACATTGACAAACCTTGAGGAGTGTCTGTGTACAGATAATGCAGAGAAAGAGACAAAGTACAAAGAATAGCCTACATATCAAAATGTTCTGGTAGTGCTGTCTTCTTGCTAGTCTCCACCACTGTGTCTTAGCTCCATTGATCATTGCACATGACAGTGAGTTGGCAATTATAACGTCAATAAGATGCTATCATCACTGGTCTGACTTCCCTCATCTCATCCCTGCACTGTACAGAAACCCTACTAGAGCAGACAGAATCCCCCTGAGTCAGTCTCCCCCTGCCTACCCCCTGCCTAGCCCCAGCACCGCTGCACCACGCAGCCATTAACCACCATTACCGGCAGGGCCATTTCATGGTCAAAGAGCATTTCAGTGTTAGCTCTCCCTGGGGCTACAAACTCACCCATGTGAGTTTCAACCATGCATGCTGAGCTACATACTCAATGTTTTACATTTCCCCTATTCTTCCTTTTATTTTTCCCCCTAACATCTCCGTGTTGTGCACTTTGACTCTGCAAGTGTGACACAACGGAAGTTAACTATACATGATCAATAGTGTGTAACTCTTGGGGGAATTGGGCAGTTATACTGAACTTCAAATGCTGCTAAAGGAAATGTATCCTCAAAGGCAAGTCAATGGTATGTTAAAGCTGGAATTGAATGCCATTTGTTTATTGCATCACTGTAACAATAACATAGAAGTGATGTCAGCCCTAAGTGGGCATTAAGTCCGAAAACTTAAGGTTAGGCATTAACTCCATATTGTTATGGTAAGGGTTAAGATTTTGGAGAGGCTTAAAACAAAAATATCAGAAACAACATTCTATTGCTGGACTTGAACATGCTATCTTTGGCACCAAAGACAGATGTTTATGCCCATTCACCATCCCAGTCCATAATACAAAACTGAAACCAGCTTGAAGCTAACAGCGCTCACCATTACCCCTAGTGGCCAGTCATTTGGAACTGCTTAAATGTTAACCATCCTGATTATGGTTCAGATTGTGTTAAATCCTCCATTGGCCAAAACATATTACTCAGCTTACTTTCCATGCCAAACGTTAACACCGGGTTTGAGTCCTGCACCTAAAAAAACAGATGTAATGGCTAGAATGGGGTTGCCTTACACAGGCATGATAAAAAATGTCCTATAGGTGCTGAATCTGTAACAGTGTTGGGAGTAGGGTGAAAGCTGATATTTATGCTGGTGTAGGATAGTAATTGCTTCCAAATGCAAATATTTGGGGCTTCTCTCAACCTTATTTCCACTATCCCCCTGTGTGGAGACTGAGTCACACGTCGGAGCATCTGGAATTTTTCAAAAATAAAGTAATCAAAATTGACGCATGCTGCTCTGTGAAGTTTATTCCCAAGAGTAAGCAATCTGGCTCACAATCAATATGCAGTGTAAAGAAACGTTTTCATTAACAAATAGCAGTGCTTTAAATGATATATGATATTATACAGCAGTGTGGAACATAGCATGCAGCTGTTGTCAGCAGCAGACAGTGCAGTCTTGTGAGGGGGCTGACTGCCATCTGGCTGATCCCATTGTGTTGAGTTAAAGCTGAGTTTAGCCTTCATGTTCGAAATCTCATGTTTGACCAACCTGGCAAATTTTACTAGTGTTATCTTCCAACCTCTATGCATTTCCTTCAGACCAATTCTCTCACTTTCCATATACTGTATACAAGTGGAGGCTCATCAGCGGAGGAAGGGGAGGACTATCCTCAGTGAATTTCATAAAAATAAAAATAGTGAAACATTAAAAAGTTATCATTTATAGATAAAACTATACTAAATATATTTACATCACCAAAAAATGTATTAAACACACTGTTTTGCAATGAAGGTCTACGGCAGCCTCTAGCACTCTGTAGGGTAGCACCATGGTTTTGCCGGAGGACAGCTAGTTTCCATCCTCCTCTGGGTACATTGACTTCAATACTAAAACCTAGGAAGCCCGTGGGTCTCACCCCTACCATAGACTTATACAGTAATTATGACAACTTCCGGAGGGATGTCCTCCAACTTATCAGAGCTCTTGCAGCAAAAACGTACATGTTGTCCACAATTAAAGGATCAGATAATTAATCTAGTACTGAAAGCATAAGCTACAGCTAGCTAGCAGTGCATAACATGTGGTGAGTAGTTGATTCAAAGAGTGAGAAAGACAATAGTTGGAACAGTTTTTAACTAATTAATCTATCCAGAAATGAAGGAGAAGCAAGAGGGAGAGAGAGAGAGCTAGCTATATTTCATATTTTTGCAGCTAGCTAGCTAGTTTAGCCTACTCAAACACCTGGCTGAAACATAGAGGGATGCTATGTTAGCTAGCTGGCTATGGCTATCCAACACTGGAACTCTTCAAAGTCAAGATAAACTTTTGATTATATTGATTTATTGCCACCAGGGCCCACCAATGTAACTGATAAACTGCTTGCTAACTGTACTTTACTACATGATTGTAACGGGTTTACTAACGTGTTAGTTCTAGTAGCAATGGTGTTGACTTTACGTTAGCTAATATGGTGACAACGATGTAGGCTGTGTGCAGCGGTTATGATATGAGGGTTTGGCTTTGAATGTTTTTTTCACTTGGTCACAGACAGCTAATGTATTGTGCACTGAAGTTCACAAGCGAAAGGAAAAGGTGAGAGGAGGAGTGCGAGAAGGAATGATACTTTCTGGCTGCTATGAAAGTGAACTGTGTTTGTGTGTGATCAGGAGTGTATTCATTTCGCCTATTCTGTTGAAAATCGTTTCTTAAACTGAAGAAAATGGAATGAGGAAAAACATACCTGAATATGTCCAATAGAAACTCTTGTTTGCAACTGTTGCACTAATGATTACACCCTAGATCAGCTAGATGCAGGCAAGATTGTGCAAGGCGGTATTGAATGTGTCAATGTCTGTCACCTTGATTACTCAAAATTTCCCTCGACCTGTGCACCTACGTTGTAAACTTTCATTAATAGGCTAGGTTGTAGCAACTTCATGATGGGTATAGGGAAAATTTGAGTATCATGTAGTAAGTAGCCTAACCCTATCCATGTTACATTGTCCTCCCTCATCTTAAATGGCACCGACCGCCACTGCTGCATACATCCACCTTGAGACATGTTCTACCAAATCTAACAACCAGGTCACCAGCACAAGTCAAAAAACAACATTATGAAATTAAAAGATGCTTTCTTTCTGCACAAGATAAATGCTATTTTCAACTATTCTGGAAAACTTTCTGTCTAGTTATGATTAAATGGGGCCCATATAGTCAATTCTGTGATGTACAGTATTATGCTGCATTTGCATTCAAGTAAAAAGCCACTACAATGTCTGAGGTGGCAGGATATCATTGTGTATACTCTGTAGGTGGTTCTCAGGGAAGCAAGGGATAGAATATTCACCCACTGTCAAAATGCACACAAGCTCAACAGCCCATGGAGCTCTGACAGTCCCCACAGCTGTACATTTTATGCTATGTGAAGCCCAATAATTAGCATTCAGTTTTAAGCTAAGGAAAATAAATGGTCATTCATCCATTACTGCACACACCACGTTCATAAATGTGTCAATGTTTTGAGGCCTCAGCTTTCAGAATGAAATTCCCTGTTGTTCAGATTTGGTATAATTTGTGTCACTGTTACAGTTGTCAGCACTAAGCTGTCAAGGTAAGCCATCTTCCTCTCGTAGAAACCTAAACATGCCAGTTCTGCCTCATGCAACTGGTGAATGATAGTCAGATGGGATCAGTCCTTCTCAGTATGCAGTTTCCTCTCAGTTGAACCAACCAGCTGTTTGTTTTGTGATAATGTTCTTTTTACAGATTTAAGTGGAATACATTTCTTTAATGTTTGTTATAGCAAATCAGTCTAATAGTAAAGAGGGTTTGGAACATGTACAGTTAAAGTCGGAAGTTTACATACACCTTAGCCAAATACATTTAAACTCAGTTTTTCACAATTCCTGACTTTTAATCCTAGTAAAAATGCCCTGTCTTAGGTCAGTTAGGATCAGCAATTTATTTTAAGAATGTGAAATGTCTGAACAATAGTAGAGAGAATGATTTATTTCAGCTTTTATTTCTTTCATCACATTCCCAGTGGGTCAGAAGTTTACATACACTCAATTAGTATTTGGAAGCATTGCCTTTAAATTGTTTAACTTGGGGCAAATGTTTCGGGTAGCCTTCCACAAGCTTCCCACAATAAGTTGGGGTAATTTTGGCCCATTCCTCCTGACAGAGCTGGTGTAACTGAGTCAGGTTTGTAGGCCTCCTTCTTTTTCAGTTCTGCCCACAAATGTTCTATAAGACTGAGGTTAGGACTTTGTGATGGCCACTCCAATACCTTGACTTTGTGGTCCTTAAGCCATTTTGTCACAACTTTGGAAGCATGCTTGGGGTCATTGTCCATTTGGAAGACCCATTTGCAACTAAGCTTTAACTTGTGCTTCACGGTTGGGATGGTGTTCTTCGGCTTGCAAGCCTCCCCCTTTTTCCTCCAAACATAACAATGGTCATTACAGCCAAACAGTTCTATTTTTGTTTCATCAGACCAGAGGACATTTCTCAAAAAAGTACCATCTTGGTCCCCATGTGCAGTTGCAAACCGTAGTCTGGCTTTTTTAAGGCGGTCTTGGAGCGGTGGCTTCTTCCTTGCTGAGCGGCCTTTCAGGTTATGTCGATATAGGACTTGTTTTACTGTGGATATAGATACTTTTGTACCTATTTCCTCCAGCATCTTCACAAGGTCCTTAGCTGTTGTTCTGGGATTGATTTGCACTTTTGGCACCAAAGTACGTTCCTTTCTCCTTCCTGAGCAGTATGACAGCTGCGTGGTCCCATGTTGTTTATACTTGCGTACTATTGTACAGATAAACGTGGTACCTTCAGGATGAACCAGACTTGTTTTTCTGAGGTCTTGGCTGATATCTTCTGATTTTCCCATGATGTCAAGCAAAGAGGCAATGAGTTTGAAGGTAGGCCTTGAAATACATCCAAAGGTACACCTCCAATTGACTCAATTATGTCAATTAGCCTATCAGAAGCTTCTAAAGCAATGACATCGTTTTCCGGAATTTTCAAAGCTGTTGAAAGGCACAGTCAACTTAGTGTATGTAAACTTCTGACCAACTGGAATTATGATACAGTGAAATATAAGTGAAATAATCTGTCTGTAAACAATAGTTGGAAAAAGTACTTGTGTCATGCACAAAGTAGATGTCCTAACTGACATGCCAAAACTATAGTTTGTTTAAAATAAATTTGTGGAGTGGTTGAAAAACGAGTTTTAATGACTCCAATCTAAGTGTATGTAAACTTCCGACTTCAACTGTATATACTGCGCACTGCATAAGTACTTAAATGTGGGTTTGGCCCTTTGTATAAAAACGGTATATTAACTGAATAGAATCCTCAGTTTACATTTCACTATAATGTCAATAAAGCAGACGCGTTTGTAATAATTGTTCAGATTATCAACAAATTTGTCTGAGGATGCATGCATTTACATAATTGAATGCCACCAAAATAAAACAATTGGGATGATACTTGTTAGTGCACACTTATTACAGTATACATAATTTATTAACAGACTGTAACCTACATCATAACTAGTTCTTTTCGTTGTTTGGTTTTAGAGAAAGGTACCGGAAACAGGATATTCCACAATCCAAGATCACATTTTCTAAAAAAAATAAAAAATCTCCATAAGATTGAGTGGCATTGATAAACAAAGAGAGCGAGGTTGTTCTGTTGTGTGTGTTTTGTCCTACAGGCAGAGTAGCAGGACGAATCAGCAGGCCTCAGGACAAACCTCCTGTCACTAGAGATGGAGAGCCTGGCCAACTGCATTGACTGATTGTTAGCATTAGTGGCTGTGAGTGTGATTAATATGCCTGCCCCTCACATAGCACTCAGGAAGAAAGAGAGGTGTTGCTTAGAACGAAACAGGGGTGGCCACATTTCATCGTTTTAAAGAAGATAATGCATAACCTCAGCGAGGCTGGCTGTATACGTAGCATGTGCCAGAATGGATGACTCTGGGAGTCCAGGTGCCGTTGCATTAATTCCTCAAACCCAAATCAGAGTGAATGTGTACCCTGGCCTAATGAGCTTGTTGTGTGGGATGCTGTGAGTGCTGCTGAGATGCTGGGAGAACACACTGTGCTCCGCTTTACTGAATTCTCAACTCTCATAATTGCTGCACTATGATGATTATTTTCTTCTTCCAAGCAGCCCCTTAGCATCTGCTTGTTTGCCTGGGCCTCCTGTCTCCTACAGTACTGTCATACCACTCCCTCAGCTGACACACACACACACACAGACTGGGCCTGTAACATTTGCCTAAACATTTGGACTCAAATTGGAGAGGATTAGGTTCCCATGCTGATATTTCAAATACTGTGACTGTACCACAACCATTTGGTTTTAGTGGAATGCTGTCTGTCACTATGCCCTGGGACGCCACAGGAAGGAACAGAAATGTCAACATTTGGGCTTTAGAAAATACATGCCATGCAATCATCCCCTCTGGCAGAAATTGATAGAATACAAGCTCAATAGAAACAGTACGGTACACTTCTATAGAATACTGTGAAAGTGATTAATATGGTGACAAAGGAAAGAAAAGTGATTCATGCTTAATCACAGAGGAACCCTAATCCGGGACAGACATGACATGAGGACTCCCTCATTCAATCTCTGTGAACCTTTCTGAGAAGGCTTTGAAATGGCCAAGCGATTCTCAACATCTGTAAGAGGTTCATCTGTGCAGCAGAGATCGTGGGCTCAGGCCCTCCCTCTGTGCCCCTATGGAAAAAGCGGCCTGCCAGAATGAGCAATGATGCTGAGGGCCCTGATTATTAGGATTAATTGTCTTTTAGCCGTGCAGTGGAGCAAGTGTGCCAGGATAAAGCAAGGTGGAAATAATAAAGGCCTGTGAGTAGTCAACGTGTTTTCCTTCAAGCCACCCTTCACGAGACGGTTGTTTTAAGGTCCTTCGTCTGTCATCGCCAATGAGAATGGCGTTAAGAAAACTTCTCTTCGAAAAGGACAATGAGCTGTGAAGTATAGCTTTTCACTGGGGTATACTGTACTTACAGTCATGTAAGGGATGACTGGGTTTTTAGCAAATACCATAGATTTAGAGTAAAAAGCGTTATAGTGGGTGGCCCTCTACCTGCATACCTGCCAGGGTAACACCCAGGGGTATGTCTTAAGTGATGTGATCTGTGCTCTTTGTCATGTTCCCTTGACCTCCTATACATCACTGATAGTAAAGCTCCCCCTATCACTAGCATGTGGCTGCCTGGCAAGATGTAATGCTACATGACAAAGATTCATGTGTTTTAGAAAAACAGAATGAAATTATTGTTTTCATTTCCTCCACATTTTAGGTGGGTTGGTGTCTGGGGAAGGCCATAGTGGAGGTGCTTTCAAGCTTCTGTTGAGGTAGAGAGCACCTGGAATGTCCTAAGATAAACACATACAGAGGAGCCTGTCAAGACCTTTTATATTACAATATTTTTATTAGCAAGCTCAGTGAGGATAATGTTGCTGTTTGTCAGTGTACAACACAAATGATGACAGCTATGCTGTCACCCAACACTGACCTCTTAAAACTAATGGGGATTTTGGATTCAGTTTGCCTTACATTACGGTAATGGATATGTCTATCTACTATTGAAGTGTTTGTTTTATCTTTACTCCAACATTTTTTGAAACCCATAATGTGGTAAAGTTGTTTTGGGTACACCTCCTCAAAGTCAAACAGACCGGATTTCAGGGGAAGTTACAAATAGATACCTGACTGCAAACAAAGCACCCAAACAGCTGTCACTTCCAGGCATGTTCATTCATCATTATTAGATAATAAGTAGGGAATAGCCCCTGAAAGCCTCTATTACCTTCATGTACTCTGCACAAGTGTACCACCGATAACAGATGAGGCCGGACCCAATGTAAAATGAAATTGCTTTTTATATTGGTTGCAATTAATGGCTGTTAGAAGCAGTGCAGCTCAGTGCATTTGAGGATGTGTCCTATCGACTCTTCCAGGGAGGAACCTATCAGCTCACCACGGGCCTCTGACTGCATGCAAACTATTCTAATCTGTTCACTTTCAGACAAGCCCCTTTGAATAACTTTCAAAAACTTTCAGTTTGATGATGGAATATCTGTCAACAGGATGTCATTAATGTTGTACATGATTAAGTGTATTTAGGACACTTGTCAAACTAAAGTTTGGAGGTGTCCCAGGTTTTTGCAAAGGCAGAACGTTTCACCCACCGCAGGATTATATTCTTATATATGTTTTTAGGAAACTTGGCCCTGTTAATGATATTGTAAGTGCTCTGGCATTCAACGACATGCTTGACATGGAATTTCTCTCAAGGTGACAGGGTTTTAGTTCATTTCATTTTGACTAATCATTGTTGTCTGTTTCATTAATTACATTAAAATGTATACCTGTCCACTTCTATATATCCTTTACAATATTACCCTGTTAGTGTATGCATGATATTTGTCACAAATACCACCGAAGGTTGCTCCCCTTGCTGTTCGGGTGGTGCTCGGTGGTCGTCGTCGCCGGTCTACTAGCTGCCACCGATCCCTTTTTCCTTTTTGTTTGTTTTTGTCTAATTGTTTTCACTTGTTCCTTGTTGGGGTTTTGGGATGGGTGTTATTTAAGTTTGTTTAGCCCGCTGGTGTTTGTGCGGGCTTGTGGTTATTTTACTTTAGTGGTGTTTGTGTAATATTGGTAACAGTGGGTTTGGGTTTTCGCTGTCCGGTATCTTGGTAACAGTGGGTTTGGGTTTTCACTGTCCGGTATCTTGGTAACAGTGGGATTGGGTTTTCGCTGTCCGGTATCTTGGTAACAGTGGGTTTGGGTTTTCGCTGTCCGGTATCTTGGTAACAGTGGGATTGGGTTTTCGCTGTCCGGTATCTTGGTAACAGTGGGTTTGGGTTTTCGCTGTCCGGTATCTTGGTAACAGTGGGATTGGGTTTTCGCTGTCCGGTATCTTGGTAACAGTGGGTTTGGGTTTTCGCTGTCCGGTATCTTGGTAACAGTGGGATTGGGTTTTCGCTGTCTGGTATTTTGGTAACAGTGGGATTGGATTTTCGCTGTCCGGTATCTTGGTAACAGTGGGATTGGGTTTTCGCTGTCCGGTATCTTGGTAACAGTGGGATTGGGTTTTCGCTGTCCGGTATCTTGGTAACAGTGGGATTGGGTTTTCCCTGTCCGGTATCTTGGTAACAGTGGGATTGGGTTTTTGCTGTCCGGTATCTTGGTAACAGTGGGTTTGGGTTTTCGCTGTCCGGTATCTTGGTAACAGTGGGATTGGGTTTTGTTGCGACTTCGTTTTGGGCTTCACCCATGTTTGTCCCTGTTACTGTGCTTGAGGACATTAAAGCGTTTTTTCCCATCTACCTTCTGCTCTCTGCGTCTGACTCCACACCCATCACTATCCCGACGTTACAATATTTCACATTTTACAATCCTTGTGTCATCCTTGAGCATTTGTTATACTGTGTTTTCCCATTTGAAAGGCCGGTTTAGTTGTCTTTGTAATTCTGATTAGTTTTTTTCTGTTTTCTTTTAGTGTTTGCAGATACCTCTGGGCCACAGCAAATCTCCCAACGGCCTCGGCTGTGACAATATGTTGGTTGAAAATAAGTCATAGGAGAAATCCGTTTGATTCTGGGGTACAACTCAGAATCTTGCATTGCCTTGGGTGAGAACACAGAGGAGGAAGATAGAGGTACAGTACAATGGAGGCACTGAACATGAACTAATCAGTGCTTTGGGGATATATTTGTCCCTCTTCGACTTTCAAGGGAGGGAGACTGTTTTGAAGTTGTTTCTCATCCACAACATATCTTCCCTGCAGCACTTCTTCTTCATACTTCCAATAATAGTGACTGGTTCAAATGCCAAATTGTGCATTGCTCTGACATATTGCCCACACCATGTGGTATCATCAGAGTATAATGTGTGTGCGTGTGTGTGTGCATGTGAATATGTGTATGTGTATGTGTATATTAGGATGGCTGATGGCAGTCTACCAGATAGTCACGAACCTAGAGGACTACATTTACCATTTCAAAGATGCCTGCTTTTCGGAAGTTTACACACACACTCTCACACAAGCACACTCCCACACGCAGCTTCCTCAGCTTGTCAATGTGCAACGTGGGTTGCGGAGGCTTTGCACGAACAGATGGGAGGAACACACCGGCGGAAAATAAAGTTAAACTAGAACAAAATGACTATGCGAGTGGCGTGGCCGCCCTTTGTTTGCCAGGAAGGTGATCCTCAGCATCTGGGGATGATGGAACGCATGATTAAAATGACCAGAGGGAATGATTAATATCTCCTTAAAGCACACACTTCCAGCTTATCAATCATCTCATTACTCTAGAAATGTTAATTGTGTGAGGGGAGGGGCCCCTGAACCATGAAAAAGTAGCCCACCCCTCGACATGTTTACTTACACAACAGAACAGACCCGATAACTCTACATGTGCATATCCCACCACTCCTTTCACATGCAAGATCTTAAAGCATGATCATTGTACAGTATATAGAACATTATTTGCAGTTACTTCAAAGGGAGACATGTTTACATATTCCATGTTGTCATTATAACAACGTATTGCATTGCTAATGTTTCTACTTTCATTAACGAGTTTATTCTATCAGAGTACCTTGTAGAAGGAAACAGGATTACACCAAAGGTGAAAACATACAATGATCAGCTATAGTAAATTGATGCACTGCGGTGTAATAAAATGTAAGCGCTATGACAATTAACCCTAATATATTTAAATATTTAAATAAATGATGCAGTGTTTCCGTGTATGTGTAGGCTGTGTGTGTGTGTATGAAGATTATTTAAACAGTTAGCCATGGTGAGTGTGTTTGTGGCGAGAAGAGTGGAGGTAGGGGTCCCTGTGCCTACGGTGGCCTGGCTTGCCCTTGCCTCGCCTCCCTCCCCCTGGCTGCCGGTGTGTCCTACTCTCTGCCCTCTCTGCTCCGCTGCGCTCGCCCCCTCCCCCCTTCCCACCTCTCCCTGCGTGCCTGCGCTGCCTGAGCCAGCTGCTCCTACTTCATCTTCAGCAGCGTCACCAGGCGGGGTATTAATCATGTTTTTCGAGGGGGACACTCCGCTATTTATCTCCCTGACACTTCCAGCATTCAGAGGCCCGTTGCTGGGCACAGCCCATTGAGTAGTAAGATTACACATTACCTCGCTCCATTGCCTCTCCCTGCCCTCTCCATTGACTGGCTGTTCAACAGTGGCATCGTGCTTGCACGATCGGACATAATTTATGCCTTACATGTATAAAAAATACTATCCTGTTTTTTTTCCCTTCCTATCCCTTTTAACTTGAGCTTAAGTGTAGCATGTGCATTTGTAATGGTAATCATATGTCTGTGCTCCTTTATACGTACAGTACAAGGCATACGTACGTGCTACTTTTGTATTTGCTTCACATGGAGAGTACATTCAGAGTAATAGTTCAAAGATAGTTGAACCTTGACAAGTTAAGATGCTCTATGACAATATAGTAGTGGTGGATTCATTTTCCTTCTTTTTTAAAGAATCCCCCAATTGTTAAAGAGAGAGTTCATGCAAATTACAGAATGGCATGTTGGTTGTCTTACCCTGTAAGCAGTCCATTAACCAGGTATGACAGCAACCCATGCTTTGGTTTTGTTTACCTGGCAACTGCACTAGTGTATTTTATACTAGTACAATTGCTCAGAGAAAGAGATTTTGTTTACATATTCTTTATCAAAATTATTGACGCCCCTGTTTTCAATACCTTTGAGCCGTTAAAAAAAATATGTTTTAATAGTTGGAGAACACATTGGGAGGGCTCTTATACCATTCCTTCATAAAGAATCCTTCCAGATCCTTGATATTCTTCTTCTGTGCTTATGGACTGCCATCTTCAATTCAAACCACTGATTTTCAAATAGTTTCAAGTCTGGAGACTGAGATGGCCATTGCAAAATGTTGATTTTGAGGCCAATTAACCATTTCTTTGTGGATTTTGATGTGTGTTTGAGGTTATTGTCTTGCTGGACGATCCAAGTTTCAGCTTCCTGGCAAAGGCAACCAGGTTTTTGGCTAAAACATCCTGGTACTGGGTAAAGTTCATAATGCCGTTCTCTCTCTCCATCTCTCAATTTCTAACAAAGTATTTCTGCTCATGTGTCAGTATCTTCAAGTTCAGAATCGTGTCTCGAGATCTCACATTGGTCTCATCCATCTCAGTATGCAAGACTCAGTAAACTAAGGAGGGAGTTAAACATAACATACTGTACAGTGTGAATAAGACATCAATAGTCTGATGAGCTGTTTATTTTAGGGATTGGGATATCAGAGACAAGACTCACTTTCCACTCACCAATACCACCTGATAATGTGGAATTTCTGTAATTATGTATTGGTAATTTGCCCTTCAGGTATCTTGTAAATCTTGGCGGAGAGACTGAGGGGTGATAGGTGGCTATTAACAAGATAAAACAGCCCCTGGGCAGTCAGTGTAGGGCCGAAGGAGACCTGTGTTTTTCTTCTCCCCCCGGCCCCCTTCTTACCTCTCATATTTCCTTTCTATACTGTAGTTATAAACCAAGCTCAGGCTTTAGAGATGAGTAGAGGGGGCGGAAAACTTAGATAGAGAAAATAAATGCTTGCCATCCCATCAGTATGTGGGCATGCTATATCACTACTTAATTGTAGCTAACTGTTTTGGGTTTCTATTTTGTCATGGGGACTCCAATGGGCCTCAGGAGAAGTGATTACAGTCAAAGAGAAAATCCAATCCAAGCTTTTTTTCCTCTTTTTCTCAACACTCCCCGGGGACTTGTTGCAAGCACATATGGTTCAGATTCCAGGTGTGAAATAGGCTTAAACACCAGTTATTTTATGGTGTAAACACTGGAGAAATATTTTCAGACTTGTAACTACTTAGCATAGATTAGCCTTGCCTATACATTTCTCCTACATTAACTGCACACAACGATTTTACAACACACCTTAATGTCATAGTTTTAAAACCAAGGACTCCCTGTCCCGCTGCTTAGGTCAGTTGTTTTATGAGAGTCCAACCACATCCCTCCCCTCTTCCACTCCCCCCCTCCCTCCTCCCCAGGCCCCTGCTGCCAGTGGTCCAGGCTTGCTGGGTTAATATGAAACAGGAAATGGCAGCATCAAGGCTGAGGGGTGTAATGTCTGCTTACACTGCCTGTAATTGGTTGACTTCAGAACCATGAGGAGTGGGTGTAAGTGATGGTGGGGGCTATGGGGCAGGGGGCTAGCACCACTTCATAAAGCCACCATAAGACAGCTATAGCCTAAGACCTAACACAGCTAAGTAAGAAAATATAGTAACCTAATTTGTCTCATATTCTATGTATCTTATATTTTTTGTTTTTATGTTTTTCTGTTGTGACCTAGAGACAAATATTGTGCAAAGTATTATCATCTCCCCGCAATATTATCAGTAAGATTTACCCCCACCTGTCAAAGTATTTATTTTCATTTTAGTGTGTGTATGTTTGGGTTGTCTGTCACTTGGTATTTGGTTGTAACTGTCATCTCTGAACATAAGTTAACCATCAGTCACAATGTCATTTCTCATAACACTGTTGGCTTCTGTGTAGATGGTGGCTCTTACATGAAAGGCCTGGACTCCTCTCAAAAACCTGGGAAATGGAGCTCGGAATATAGGACTGATAACAAGACTTTGGCTTCAAACAAGTAAAACATCAAATACTTCAGCAGTGTGTGTGTGCGTGCGGTGAGTGTGTGCAAGCGAATGTGTGCGTGGCTGCACGTATGTTCACCCACAGACATTTGTGTTTGTGTGTCTTTACAGCCAAACCCACCCATCTTGAGCTCTAATGACACAGGCTGTTGTGGTTGAGGCCATGGGATTTGGACATACATTCACCTTACTTTTGATGAACAGAAATTGAGACCAGAAGAAAGGGGACAACATTTGGACCAGGGATTCACCAAAGGGAATAAGATGAAAAGGGAAGGCCTAGATGGGGGTAGTGAAAATACTGTCATGACCAACAGAGTGGCCCATTCATCTGCTGTAATTCAGGGCATTAGTGCCTTGTATAGGATCAGCATTGTCAAGGCTACAAACAAGACTTGTTATAGACTTCAGTAGTTCTTTAGATGTGTTCCACTGCATTCTTTCATGTAGTACATTTCACAGTACAATCCTAGTAGCTTTCATTGTTGTGGTATGATAGTAATAGCAATATTACTATCAAAAGGATCATCATAGGATGTACTGTAATGTGTCAGCAGTAATACACAATATTGTCCATGAACCTGGTTTTTCTATAGATATTGTATATTCAACAAAATAACGTAAATATTTATAAACATAATAATTTGCCTTCCTGAAGTTAGTTAACCCGGTCATTTGTCTGTGATTAAGCTGGGGAATTTGTGTCTCTACCCCAATGCTCTGACCTTACGAGTAATACTTCCAATAATAAAGTCTTGCCATGATGAATCACCTCTATCTGGCGCTGAGTCCTGGAGGACTGGTGATATTCTATCTCCAAATTTCCTACTGATTCTGATCATACTCTGTAAAGTTGTGGCATGACCTCTCTTTAGAATTCTCTCCGCCATGCTGTTCTCTGTGCATTTGAGCCTCTCCTCAGTGGGAAGACTCATTAATGCTTTTGCAAGTGGCTTTATTGCAATGTCTCATTTTTGGACTCTATGATTGATTGTTGACATAGAAATAGATTAGAATAGCTCTCTCCCGTGATTGTTTTGTTAATCAACTACAGACTATCCATTACTAAAGGCATTTTTTGTTTTCCCAGAATGCTTGATCCCTGTCTATATCAAGTCTATTTTATTTCCAGTCCACATTTAAAAACACAGCCAACGACTCCGGAAAGTCATATCAGCAATGGATTTACCTTTATGTATTAAAGTTAGCGTTTGTTTTTCAAGAAGTAGTTAATATTGTTTCTGTCTTAAGTAAGTTTAAGAAGCTATTAGAAGTAGATGGAATATACACTGTATGCACAACAGATAGAAAGTTACTGTCAAATTATTCTTAATGGTTTTCTACGCTTTGTTTTCAATGTTTAATTATTCTTTACTTTGCTTTTATGTTTTCTTTGTATACAAGGCATTAATGCCCTGTGTGTGTGTATACAATTTTTCTTAAACATTTTTCATATTTCTTCAATCATATTTTGATCAGCAATTTATTGAATTCTTAAAGCAAGTACGTCTGCTTATTTAATCAGTGTATTTGAGGTGTGTGTTTAAGGGGTTGTTCATTAAGGGCTCTGTAATGAAATAACTCCTGCCATTTCATTTGTAATTTTTAAAATTGTATTTAGTTAGTGGCCATTTGCCTTAATTTGATAAAAAAATTTATGGAAAATATGCATCCTTCTTTTGGGTGTTTTTACGCGATTATATCCAAGTATAAATCAAATATTGATCCATTGAATGTATGATGGCCAAGTCCTCTTAGTTCTTCATAATTAACTCCTGCTGTGTTCCTTCTATTGGATTATACAAGACCCCCTCGTAGCACTATTAATATCTTTCATCAGTGTTGTACTAAACAGGACATGTGTCCTCAGCATGCATTAGAATGGATATGTTCATTTGAACTTCACAGTTGAGATTGAAATTCCAATCCAGCAAAGGGAGAAAAATCATTGATCCCTTATTGCCGTCCCAAAAGGGTCCACCGGTGAGGTAAAATTAGGAAGCCCTTAAACTCTGCAATTGGCAATAATGAGCTATCATTACTCAAATTACAACAAGCACTGATTGGGTTTATAGTAATGAAGAAAACAACATGATCAATCATCATCAAGGGCCCTGGCCGTTATGCGTGAGCCCAGGCCGTGTGCAGTGTGGAACCCAGTGTGGCTGCTGGAGCAGGGCTCCATCTATAGGGGCCAGGCTGGAGCAAGTCAGTGGGGTACACATCCATCCTCCATGATCAAACTCTCTGTATGGGACACAACAACTTTGCTGTGTCCCAGACAGTCCTGGCATTCACTGTTCTCACCCGTACCATACAGTAATTAGTCAATTATACGCTAACTGCATTTGATAGATTAGGGTATGGAGGATTTAGTCAGGATTCATTTGGGTCTGTGCTCATCAGTAAATCCTAATCCATGGAATTTGCAATGTGTTTATGTTCATAATGTATCAAAACCTTTTGGAGAAAAGCTCTTGATATTGCCTTTATTATTGCCGGAGTTTAAAATGAATTTTAAAGAATAAAAAACAATGAAATGAATAGCTAGTTTTTTATAATCCCACTTTAAAAGAATAGAGCAGAAGAGAGCATTTGCACGACCTATTATCATTCTAATACCCTGCTGCATTTACTTGCTGACAAAAGAGTTTTCTAAAGGAAGTAGTCTTGAGGAAAGGGAAGTCATTTACACCCATGGTTCATCATAGATGCTCTGTGAATATAAGAGACCCACATAGTACAGCAAATCTAAGGCATATATGCAGATGGCCAGATGTAATCCCTGTGGTGATTAGGAAATATTAAGTGATGAATTATGTGACGGATGACGAGAGAAAGTAAGTGTAGGTGTGTGTGTAAACGTTTTACTATACTTGTGAATGCCAGAAGTCCTCACAAGAATAGTAAACCAACTAAAATTCAGAGAAGTGAGGACATTTTGACGGTCGTCACTTGTAAAAAGGCTATTTTAGGCTCAGAGGTTAGGTTTAGGGTTAGAATAAGGGTTAGGGGTAAGGGTTAGGCGTTAGGGTTAAGGTTAAGGTAAGGGCTAGGTTTATGGTTAGGGGAAATAGGATTTTGAATGGGAATCAATTGTTGGTCCCAAAAAGTCCTCACAAGTATAGTAAGACTTGCGTGCTTGAGAGCTCACCTCAATGTCGTATAATATGCCTTGCCATTTCATGTTGCTGTTTTCTTGTTGACTGCATTGTGAGACGAAGCCTACTTCTCCTCACCTATTTCTCCCCATTCAGCTCCTCCAATGTGGTGAAGCAATCGGTAGACCTACACCAGCAAAGTTGCATTGCTGATCCAATCCCTGCACATATTCACTGTGCATAAAAGCTCCTAAAGTTGCCTACCATCAATAATGAGGTCTCATTTACACAAATTACTCTGAACGCTGATTAGGTATTATCTAACGGCAAGGGCCACCTCGATCAATCATCATCAGCCCATGGAGCATCAATGGACATCGAAAGGTTAACCCAGATCTAGGAGGCCCCTGGCAGTGTCAGCAGAATCAGTGAGGGAGGGCCTCTATGCTGTCGATAGAGCAGCCAGACAATTAGGTAATGATTCAAATAGCAGCACCTAGGAGTCAATAAGAAAATGAGCCATCCCGGCATAATTTGAGAATGATTTGTTTACCAATCTATACAGCCATAGAAGAAAGTCACTGAAGTGCAATGTATTAAATGCAGGTTCTTAGGCTCGGCCATTACCAAATTCCTGAAGTGCTCTCCTGCATGTGTTCAGAAGTGTATAGAGAGCAGGTAGGCTCACTCTGGGCCTATGGATACAGGCTAATGCATGATCTACCACCATTTTGGTTTTCAAGGGTGGTGTTCTTACGGTCTACAATGACACGGTAGTGGTTTGAATAGTTTCATCATAAGGTCCGACCACAGGGGTTGTAAATGGTACTGATTTGTCATTATAAAACTAACGAATGCACCATAGAATTGAAATGGCTTTGAAGCATTCTCTAGGAGGGTTCATATTATATCCCAATGTTTTGGGTGTCTATTCTACACGTTGAAAACAGGTTTCTTCTATTCCACATACTGCCATTATATTGGCTCGCCATCTTACATCATTGTCTTGTATCTTTTCCAGTTTCAGCCATTTGTGTTTGTTTATTGAGAAAGTTTGTGTAAGTTCAAGTGTACTGAGTGTCTGTGTGCTTTGTGTCATCTGTGTGGGCAGAGTGTTTATGTAGTCATATATCAGAGACACATAGACATGGGTCAGAGATGTTCAGAGCCTCTGTTCTTCCAAAAAACAGCTGGTAGTTTGCTATGAAACATCAGTGATAATGGCAAGTTGTGGCAGGATACAATATACAGGTTGTGGACTGATAATAAAGATGGATGGATAATGGTGAGATGCTTCTGTTTTTAGAGTGTGTGGAAGTTGAGGGAGAGAGAAGAACAAGAGGCCTATGCTACAGTAGAACAGAGATGTTGGTCTGATAGACTGCATGCAGAAGCTGTTTGCTGGTTACCGACTCAGGGTTTGAATATATTATCTTGGAAAACCAAGAAATAGGCGTACACTCGTGTAGAGTATTTTCAGTGCAAAAGAGATGAGATGAGTTATTCAAACCATAGGTCTGTACAATTCCTGACATTTGCCCAAGCAATCCCGAGTATTGCATGCAAATAAAGATAGACTATATCCTAGCAATGGACCAGTCTTTTACATTAACTTACATTTTCTCTCTACTTTCAAAGAATGCCAGGTTTGTGTTAGTTTTCTATTGGTGTTATTCTTTGTATTCATCCTATCTCATCACAGTCATGAGTTGTACATTCAGGGAATGGCCTCATCACTGGTTAAGCCAACTCTAGGTTGATTTGAATAAGGAAATGAAATCACATCTCTTTCCTTCCTTGGCCTTCCATTGTGTGTCTATCACTTACTAGGGACAGAATAGGAACATGTCCCCTAATTTAGAAAATTATTTGCACTGAGTTGCTGAGAACAGATAGCAAATAAGAGCCAATCGTGAAGAGAATGAGAGTGCAGTCTCCTAGAACACCCTTGCATAAAATGCACTTTCCCTCTCTACAAAAATGTATATTTACATGTAATAGGTTATGCAACCTTGGATGGTTCTGTTAAACTGTGATTCATTTTGTTTGTGTGTTTGTTTCCCTCTTGGCCACAACAAAATGGTGATAACAATTTGATGGAAACCTTGTTTTACATTTCCATGTACATTTTGTTTGTGAAGGACACATGTCTAGCCCTGATATCACCTGGTATTGTTAAACAAGTCTTCCCAAAGGCTCATGTACCACTAAACCACAATCCTAAATATCGCCTCACAACCCTGCACCAACTACATTACATCTAGTTCAAGTCAAACATTTGCTCTTAGGAAAGCCTGTTACCCGTATCAGCTGGTGGTCCCTGGTATACATCTACCCCATAAGTCAGGAGTGTGGAACATGCTGTGTGTATCCCCTAATACAAATTAACTCCTTTAGCTAGGTCCGGCAAATTGATAATAGCTTATAGCAGTGAACAAACAGAGCAGGGTTCTTATCTAATGGATAGCAGTAAGGCATGGCAGTGTTATGATGAAGCTCACAAGGCCCATTGCCTCTGGATCGAGGGTGCTGTCTCACGACTGGGATTAACACATGTCCCCCACAGCCAAGTTGCATGCAGCTCCCTGTCTCTGGAGCTGCAGGGTTACAAGTGTTATTACTCTCACCTTTTAGAAAGGCTTTAGACAGAGAGATTATTAAATTAACCACAGGCCACTGCTTTTGTATCCATAAGTACGTAAGCCACTCTTGGGGCCATGCTCTCTGTATCTTATGATGCGAAATCTAAAGCCTGTGTTGCACAGAGGAGCCAGTAGGTTTGCACCTGTAGTTGCCTTTTTGTCGAATGCCACCCTGCTCTTTAGATCCAATGTAACTCTCTCCACCCTGAAATGACACAGACTTAATAGTACACAATAGGTAGAATAGTATATTATAGATACAGTTGAAGTCGGACGTTTACATACACCTAAGCCAAATACATTTAAACTATTTTTTTGTTATTATTATTTTTTTTACAATTCCTGACATTTAATCCTAGTAAAAATGCCCTGTCTTAGGCCAGTTAGGATCAGCACTTTATTTTAAGAATGTGAAATGTCAGAATAATAGTTGAGAGAATGATTTCTTTCAGATTTTATTTCTTTCATCACATTCCCAGTGGGTCAGAAGTTGACATACACTCAATCAGTATTTGGTAGCATTGCCTTCAAATTCCTTAACTTGGGTCAAACGTTTCAGGTAGCCTTCCACAAGCTTCCCACAATAAATTGGGGTAATTTTGGCCCATTCCTCCTGACAGAGCTGGTGTAACTGAGTCAGGTTTGTAGGCCTCCTTGCTCTCACACTCTTTTTCAGTTCTGCACACACATTTTCTATAGGATTGAAGTTAGGGCTTTGTGATGGCCACTCCAATACCTTGACTTTGTTGTTCTTAAGCCATTTTGCCACAACTTTGGAAGTATGCTTGGGGTCATTGTCCATTTGGAAGACCCATTTGCAACCAAGCTTTAACTTCCTGACTAATGTCTTGAGATGTTGCTTCAACATATCCACATAATATTCCTCCCTCATGATGCCATCTATTTTGTGAAGTGCACCAGTCCCTCCTGCAGCAAAGCACCCCCACAACATGATACTGCCACCCCTGTGCATCACGGTTGGGATGGTGTTCTTTGGCTTGCAAGCCTCCCCCTTTTTCCTCCAAACATAACGAGTGTCATTATGGCCAAACAGTTCTATTTTTGTTTCATCAGACCAGAGGACATTTCTCAAAAAAGTACGATCTTTGTCCCCATGTGCAGCTGCAAACCATAGTCTGGCTTTTTTATGTCTGTTTTGGAGCAGTGGCTTCTTCCTTGCTGAGCGGCCTATCAGGTTATGTCGACATAGGACTTGTTTTACTGTGGATATAGATACTTTCGTACCTGTTTCCTCCAGCATCTTCACAAGGTCCTTTGCTGTTGTTCTGGGATTGATTTGCACTTTTGGCACCAAAGTTCATTCATTTATAGGAGACAGAACGTGTCACTTACTAGGGAAAGACTTCCATGAGACAGAAGGCGTCTCCTTCCTGAGCGGTATGATGGCTGCGTGGTCCCATGGTGTTATACTTACGTACTATTGTTTGTACAGATTAACATGGTACCTTCAGTGGTGGACCAGACTTGTGGAGGTTTACAATTTATTTTCTGAGGTCTGGCTGATTTCTTTTGATTTTCCCATTATGTCAAGCAATCATTTTCTGGAATTTTCCAAGCTGTTGAAAGGCACAGTCAACTTGTGTATGTAAACTTCTGACCCACTGGAATTGTGATACAGTGAATGATAAGTGAAATAATCTGTCTGTAAACAATTGTTGAAAAAATTACTTGTGTCATGCACAAAGTAGATGTCCTAACCGACTTGCCAAAACTATAGTTTGTTAACAAGAAATTTGTGGAGTGGTTGAAAAACGAGTTATAATGACTCCAACCTATGTGTATGTAAACTTCCGACTTCAACTGTAGGCAAACCTTGCAGATCTTACCTTTTTAATTTTGTTATTAGACTTCCATGAACCTCCTGCTGTCAGGAGAGTTTGTTTTATCTAGCTGAGATGGCTATACTTTAACATGAGAGAATGATTGGCAACATCCACTCACAGAAAACTGTACAGTTTGTCACAAGCAAGCATCCCTCTTTTGTTCCAGTACTTCAGCTGTGCTTTTCACATAGTGAATTCGCTAAATCATTGTCAATAAATAAATCTGATCATTTTCAGAGAAGACAGCTGTTTGTGTGTGACAGCTTTGTTGTCTTGACTCGCTGCATCCTGTCATTCTCACAGAGGGAGAAATTAGTTTTATACACCCTGACTGCCTGCCATCCAGGGAGTGGAGACATTTGCACATGAATCAATTGTTAACATCACTGTACTCAGACAACTCTGTGACAGCTCAAATACATTGAGAGATGTTGTTGTGCACTTTTTTCTTTGTACAGTAGCATCCAAAGTTTACGCAGGTATTTTTTTCTGGTGGTGATTCAGAGATGGAATATCAAGGTTATTGCATCACTATGAAAACACAAGTGCAGAAAGCTTCAGAATTATGGGCGTGACAAGAACAGGAAACTAGATAAAACATTTTTCTTTTTTCAAAATATCCCCTCTTTCAACAACTACTTTGAAGTGAGTCACGCGGATTATGATTAAGGCTCTTGTTACTCAAGATAACTGCTTGACATTTGCTAAATCAGTCAGTGTCAGTCTTAGGTACTAAATTTTCCATCAACTTGAAAGCTCTCTCCAACTTTGGCATTTTGCAATGTTCCGTTACTCAAGCAGGATTTGCTATTGTATCAATGAACAAAATATACACTTGGTACTATAGAAAACATAAAGTATGTTTTTATTCCAGAAATAACATACAGTGCTTTCCATCCCTACAATCTGTTTGAAAATTATGATGGCATTGTAGGGGAAAAATAAGATTTTCATTGTGGTGAAATGTTAATCTTCCTCCTTTACCCCATTTGTAGCAGTCTTAGTGTAGGCTTCAAGTATACGTCTTGATGTTGGCTACAAGTAGACGTCTTGATGTAGGCTACAAGTAGCAGTCTTGATGTAGGCTACAAGTAGCAGTCTTGGTGTAGGCTACAAGTATAAGTCTTGATGTAGGCTACAAGTATAAGTATTAGTGTAGGCTACAAGTGTCACGTTCTGACCATCGTTCGTGTGTGTTTTCCTTGTTTTAGTGTTGGTCAGGACGTGAACTGGGTGGGCATTCTATGTTGGATGTCTTGTTTGTCTATTTCTATGTCCGGCCTGATATGGTTCTCAATCAGAGGCAGGTGTTAGTCATTGTCTCTGATTGGGAACCATATTTAGGTAGCCTGGGTTTCACTGTGTGTTTGTGGGTGATTGTCCTTAGTGTTACTTTGCACCAGTTTAGGCTGTTTCGGTTTTCATTACGTTTATTATTTTGCACTGTTTGTATTTGGATTCATGTTGCTATAGTCACAATAAACATGGATCGCAATCTACACGCCGCATTTTGGTCCGACTCTCCTTCACACCTAGAAGACCGTTACAGAATCACCCACCACAACAGGACCAAGCGGTGTGGTAATGGGCAAAGGAAAAAGCAGCAGCAGGAGCAGCGCGAGGAGGTATGGACATGGGAGGACGAATTAGACGGTAAAGGACCTTGGGCTCAGCCAGGAGAGTATCGCCGCCCCAAGGAAGAACGGGAGGCGGCGAAAGCGGAGAGGCGCTGGTATGAGGAGGCAGCGCGGCGTCGTGGATGGAAGCCCGGGAGTCAGCCCCAAAAATTTCTTGGGGGGGGGCTAACAGGGAGTATGGCTACGCCAGGTAGGAGACCTGAGCCAACTTCCTGTGGTTACCGGTGGGCTAGAGAGACCGGGCAGGCACCGTGTTATGCTGTGGAGCGCACGGTGTCCCCAGTGCGGGTGCACAGCCCGGTGCGGTACATTCCAGCTCCGCGTATCGGCCGGGCTAGAGTGGGCATCGAGCCAAGTGCCATGAAGCCGGCTCTACGCATCTGGTCTCCAGTGCGTCTCCTTGGGCCGGCTTACATGGCACCAGCCTTGCGCACGGTGTCCCCGGTTCGCCTGCATAGCCCAGTGCGGGCTATTCCACCTCGCCGCACTGGCAGGGCGACCGGGACCATTCAACCGGGTAAGGTTGGGCAGGCTCGGTGCTCAAGAGCTCCAGTGCGCCTGCACGGCCCGGTCTATCCGTCACCACCTCCACACCCCAGCCCTCCGGTGGCAGCTCCCCGTACTAGGCTGTCTCTCCGGCCCATCCGTCCAGAGCCTTCCTCCTCTCCAGCGCTGCCGGAGCCTCCCGCCTGTCCGGCGCCTCTGCCGGAGCCTCCCGCCTGTCCGGCGCCTCTGCCGGAGCCTCCCGCCTGTCCGGCGCCTCTGCCGGAGCCTCCCGCCTGTCCGGCGCCTCTGCCGGAGCCTCCCGCCTGTCCGGCGCCTCTGCCGGAGCCTCCCGCCTGTCCGGCGCCTCTGCCGGAGCCTCCCGCCTGTCCGGCGCCTCTGCCGGAGCCTCCCGCCTGTCCGGCGCCTCTGCCGGAGCCTCCCGTCTGCCCGGCGCCTCTGCCGGAGCTTCCCGTCTGCCCGGCGCCATCGGAGCTTCCCGTCTGCCCAGCGCCGCCAGTGCCGCCCGTCTGCCCAGCGCCGCCAGTGCCGCCCGTCTGCCCAGCGCCGCCAGTGCCGCCCGTCTGCCCAGCGCCGCCAGTGCCGCCCGTCTGCCCAGCGCCGCCAGTGCCGCCCGTCTGCCCAGCGCCGCCAGTGCCGCCCGTCTGCCCAGCGCCGCCAGCGCCGCCCGTCTGCCCAGCGCCGCCAGCGCCGCCCGTCTGCCAGGAGCCGCCAGCGCCGCCCGTCTGCCAGGGGCCGCCAGTGCCGCCAGTCAGCCAGGGGCCGCCAGTGCCGCCAGTCAGCCCAGCGCCAGCGCCGCCAGTCAACCAGGGGCCGCCAGAGCTGCCAGTCTGCAAGGAGCTACCAGTCTGCAAGGAGCCGCCAGAGCTGCCAGTTAGCATGGAGCAGCCAGGGTCGCCAGTCAGCATGGAGCAGCCAGGGCCGCCAGTCAGCATGGAGCAGCCAGTGCTGCCAGTCAGCATGGAGCAGCCAGATCTGCCAGTCGACCAGACTCTTCCAGATCTGCCAGTCGACCAGACTCTTCCAGATCTGCCAGTCGACCAGACTCTTCCAGATCTGCCAGTCGACCAGACTCTTCCAGATCTGCCAGTCGACCAGACTCTTCCAGATCTGCCAGTCGACCAGACTCTTCCAGATCTGCCAGTCGACCAGACTCTTCCAGATCTGCCAGTCGACCAGACTCTTCCAGATCTGCCAGTCGACCAGACTCTTCCAGATCTGCCAGTCGACCAGACTCTTCCAGATCTGCCAGTCGACCAGACTCTTCCAGATCTGCCAGTCGACCAGACTCTTCCAGATCTGCCAGTCGACCAGACTCTTCCAGATCTGCCAGTCGACCAGACTCTTCCAGATCTGCCAGTCGACCAGACTCTTCCAGATCTGCCAGTCGGCCAGACTCTTCCAGATCTGCCAGTCAGCCAGGATCTGCCAGAACCGCCAGCCAGCCAGGATCTGCCGGATCTAACTACCTGCCTGAGCTTCCTCTCAGTGCTGTGCTACCCATCAGTCCCGAGCTACTTCTGTCCCGAGCTGCCCCTCTGTCTCGAGCTGACCCTCTGTCCCGAGCTGTCATTAAGAAGGGTCACCTATCTAGGGACGCTAAGGAGGTGGACTAAAACTGTTATGGAGTGGGGTCCACGTCCAGCGCCAGAGCCGCCACCGCGGACAGATGCCCACCCACACCCTCCCCCATAGGTTTAAGTTGTGCGTCCGGAGTCCGCACCTTGGAGGGGGGGTACTGTCACGTTCTGACCATCGTTCGTGTGTGTTTTCCTTGTTTTAGTGTTGGTCAGGACGTGAACTGGGTGGGCATTCTATGTTGGATGTCTTGTTTGTCTATTTCTATGTCCGGCCTGATATGGTTCTCAATCAGAGGCAGGTGTTAGTCATTGTCTCTGATTGGGAACCATATTTAGGTAGCCTGGGTTTCACTGTGTGTTTGTGGGTGATTGTCCTTAGTGTTACTTTGCACCAGTTTAGGCTGTTTCGGTTTTCATTACGTTTATTATTTTGCACTGTTTGTATTTGGATTCATGTTGCTATAGTCACAATAAACATGGATCGCAATCTACACGCCGCATTTTGGTCCGACTCTCCTTCACACCTAGAAGACCGTTACAACAAGTATAGGTATTAGTGTAGGCTACAAGTATAAGTCTTGATGTAGGCTACAAGTATCAGTCTTGGTGTAGGCTACAAGTATACGTCTTAGTGTAGACTACAAGTATAAATCTTGGTGTAGGCTACAAGTAGAAGTCTTAGTGTAGAATATAAGTAGCAGTCTTAGTGTAGGCTACAAGTAGAAGTCTTTGTGTAGGCTACGAGTAGCAGTCTTAATGTAGGCTACAGTTCCTAAAAGCTTGTCTAAATGCCAACATTAACAACCCAGAACGATTTTCAGCCAAGTTAAGTACAGACTCAGGCTGCTCCTAGACATTTGAAAGCCATTGGCCTCCAAGTCACAACCCATGGGTAATTAAGTATTAGGAAAATGAAGATGTGCTGACCTGCTGTCGGCACAACAAGACACTTACACAACCAGGCAGGCAGTGGCACATTGATCCTCTGTGGTGAGAGGAACCCTCTCCAGTTACAGTTCATCCTGCTGAACATCTCGTAAACGTTGGGCCAGTGTCAGTGCTCTCCGAGTGCTCCCAGTGAAAAGATAATCACAGCGATCAGTGTTATTTTAAAGCTTGACCAGCCACAATAATCTGTTCACATCAACAATCGTGCACTCACTTGTGCCTAATGGCTTTTAAATTCACTGGCCCCCTCCAACTCACAGCCCGCCAGCTCCGAGGCTGATCAATTAAAACGACTTTAACATTTATAGGCCCATCAATAAGCAGTCCCCTTTGGCTCAACAGTTCTTGCCTACGACATAGTACAGGCTGGCTTTGGTTTGCATGTGAGGAGTCAGTTGTTTTCAGTCGATCGGCTTCAATGTCATAAACAAGGCAAATTCACTGCCAGGGATCGATTAGATGGGAGCTAAATGTTGATTTACTTTCAGTCTTCATGTCTCCAGAAAGGGCTGTCCTCTCTTTAGTCTGTTCTCACCTGTACAGCAGGCTATGCAAGCTCATTGAAATTGCTGTAGATTGTTTATGGAATTCCTGTCATATTTTTGGAGTATACAGTGTGTAGTTCTTTACGTAATGGCTTGTCTGTTCTGGCTTAGTTTCCATGTGATGTTTTCTCTGATTAAACTATCTTATTGTACTGCACTACAGATCGTTAAACAGACTGATGCGAATCCTTGAACAGGAATAGTTTTATTAGGGAGAAACCTACTCTACTGTACGAGGGAAGCGGGAGTTGCGTTCACCTCAGTGTGGTATGAGATGAGTTGGAAGTTGATGCTATAAATGGTCTGCTCCCTTAAGGGAGCCTCACTTGACATGTGTTACTAAATCTTACAGAGCTGCCATCTGCCTCCGTGTTAACTGCTGGGAATGCTGACCTCTGCCGGCACTAAGGTCGTCCAAACCTGATCAAATCCTGAGTGGCACACTCACGATCCTCCAGGATGCTAAATGTGAGTTTTATACTTTCTTCATGTTGCTATTTCGATACTACAATTCATTAGATCTGTGTACAACATTCTTGCTGAAGCGTGTAGTGTAGCCTTCACCCCGGATGTGTGTGTATGTGTGTGTCTATGCATGTTTTTGTACTTGTATGTTTGTAGTAGAGTTACACATACAGTAGTAGGCTACAGAAAAGGGCACACATGTTAGTGAACCCAAGGCCCGGGCCATTGTGGGTGCAAACGAAGGTCATTCCAGCTGGACTCCCATTGTAAACTGAGGGCGTTGCTTCTGGCCATTGACAGGATACCCATGACCTCCTGCAACCTTAACATGCTGAACACCACAATTAGCCAAGACAGAGTATAGCTGAGTACAAACACAGGTCTCCTCCATTTACATGTACTGACCACTGTTGTTTACATGTAAACTCAGCAAAAAAAGTTACGTCCCTTTTTCAAGACCCTGTCTTTCTAAGATAATTCCTAAAAATCCAAATAACTCCACAGATTTTCATTGTGAAGGATTTAAACACTGTTTCCCATGCTTGTTCAATGAACCATAAACAATTAATGAACGTGCACTTGTGGAACAGTTGTTAATATACTAACAGCTTACAGGCTGTTTAAGGCCAATTAAGGTCACAGTTATGAAAACGTAGGACACTAAAGAGGCCTTTCTACTGACTCTGAAAAACACCAAAAGAAAGATGCCCAGGGTCCAAGATGCCCATCTGTGTGAACGTACATTTGGCATGCTGCAAGGAAGGATGAGGACTGCAGATGTGGCCAGGGCAATAAATTGCGATGTTCGTACTGTGCGACGCCTAAGACAGTGCTACAGGGACAGCTGATCGTCCTCGCAGTGACAGACCACGTGTAACAACATCTGCACTGGATCGGTACAGCCGAACATCACAGGTACAGGATGACAACAACAACTGCCCGAGTTACACCAGGAACGCACAATCCCTCCATCAATGCTCATACTGTCTGCAATAGGCTGAGAGAGGCTGGACTGAGGGCTTTTAGGCCTGTTGTAAGGCAGGTCCTCACTAGACATCACCGGCAACAACGTTGCCTATGGGCACAAACCCATCATCGCTGGACCAGACAGGACTGACAAAAAGTGCTCTTCACTGACGAGTCGCAGTTTAGTCTCACCAGGGGTGATGGTCGGATTCATGTTTATCGTCGAAGGAATGAGCGTTACACCGAGGCCTGTACTCTGAAGCGGGATCAACTTGGAGGTGGAGGGTCCGTCATGGTCTGAGGCGGTGTGGCACAGCATCATTGGACTGAGCTTGTTGTCATTGCAGGCAATCTCAACGCTGTGCGTTACAGGGAAGACATCCTCCTCCCTCATGTGGTACCCTTCCTGCAGGCTCATCCTGACATGACCCTTCAGCATGACAATGCCACCAGCCATACTGCTCGTTCTGTGCGTGATATCGTGCAAGACAGGAATGTCAGTGGATCGGAGGGTGAGGGCTAGGGCCATTGCCCCTAGAGGTGAAATAAATAAATGTCCAGGAGCTTGCAGGTGCCTTGGTGGAAGAGTGGGGTAACATCTCACAGCAAGAACTGGCAAATCTGGTGCAGTCCATGAGGAGATGCACTGACTGTTACTTCTGATTTTGACCTCCCCTTTGTTCAGGGACACATTATGTCAGGTGTTGAATCTTGTTATGTTCATACAAATATTTACACGTTAAGTTTGCTGAAAATAAATGCAGTTGACATTGAGAGGACTTTTCTTTTTTTTGCTGAGTTTATTTGCTGTATATGTTTTACTCAGTAATGCAATGTACGTGGGTTAAGTTTGACATAGTGATCGGAAACAGACTGTGTAATAGAAGCTGTGGAGATAGTTGGGGGTGGAAACACTTGCCCGGAGCGTGAGGTCATGGCTTTGACATACCAGGACCTCCGTCCTTAGAAGTGACTGACAGGAGGCAGCTTGCTGATGCCTTTCACGTGGGAATCCCAGCTTGCAGCAATTTTAAAACGAAACCGTCTGCAGGACTTTATGGGAACATTTAATTGTGAGGTTTTTGGGTCCCTGTCTGTTTCTCTTAAAGAAAAAAACCCATCCTAAGTTTGTTAGTTCAGATAACATTTTAGTCAGAAGAAAGAGCAGCTGTGTTTTCAGTCCACTCCTCAATGTCGTCCAACATACATTTACGGCAAAAAATAACTCAAAGATCATTTGAATACCAATTCACTTTTTTAAAGTATTTCTCCAGAGTTGGTGTTGAACTAGTATTGCTGTCTTAGAACAATGAACTTATGATGACATATAGTGGAAATAAGAAACCTCACAGAGCACCATCCTGTCAGCTGTATAGCAGCGGTAGCATCAGTGATTTTAAAAGAGTCTTTCTGCCATGTACTATTGTGCAATGTAAATTCTTTAAACAGTTGGCAAGCTAATAAAACATACTGTATATTAGCTATAAAGCCATTAATTCTCCATACCTCAAAGACATATTGCTTAATGGACAGTGGGGGGCTGCAGCAGGCTTTACAGAATGTGCTGTATGTTCTTCACTCAGTCCTGTGTGGAAGTTTAGCAGGCTTATTATTACTCAAGGGGGGGGGGGGGGGTTCTTCACTGTTTTCCTACCGTGTCCCATGGGTGTCTTTTCCAGCTGTAATGAGGCCTCCAGGACCACAGAGCTCTCTTTAAAACGGGGAGCAATGAGTCCATGTTGGCACAGACAACAGGGATTTGCACTCCTCAGTGGAACGGGAAGGTCACTGAGAGGAGTTTTATTTTGGGAATCTGTCTTGTTTCTGAACCGAACAGAACTTAAAGGGACACACTACAAAGCCTCTGTGGCTGTGGTTGTCTATCAAAAATACAATGGCATGAAATAAAGATTTGACAGCTGTGGTGGCTACCCTCACCTTGATGTTAATATTGTGAGTATGGAATATCACATGGGGCAATTTTACTTGAGTATGTGCTAGTTCTTTGTAAAAGGGCATATATGTCTGACATTTTATAGGCATTTTGAAGTTGAGTAATCAGAGCTTTGAGAAAATCTTTCAAACTTGTGTCACTTCAATCAAGCGCCACAGAATAGTTCATTCACATGTCAAAGACTATTATGTCTGTGTCCTGCTTCAGCTTTTCAAGGTCAGCACTGAGGTTAACTTTCAAAGAGGATAAATTGTAAGTTTGATTAAATGCATAGAATAAAATATACGTGACATGCATATAAAACAGGCTATGTTGAAGATACACTACATGATCAAAAGTTTGTGGACATCTGCTCGTTTGAACACTCATTCCAAAATCATAGGCATTAATATAGAGTTAATGCTATAACAGCCTCCACTCTTCTGGGAATGTTTTACACTATAACTTGGAACATTGCTGCGAGGACTTGCTTCCATTCAGCCTCAAGAGCATTAGTGAGGCACTGCTTGGCTCACAGTCGGCGTTCCAATTCATCCCAAAGGTGTTCGATGGGGTTGAGGTCAGGGCTCTGTGCAGGCCAGTCAAGTTCTATCCACACCGATCTCGACAAACCATTTCTGTATGGACCTCGCTTTGTACACAGGGGCATTGTCATGCTGAAACAGGAGAGGGCCTTCCCCAAACTATTGCACAGAATCATCTAGAATGTCATTGTATGCTGTGGCGTTAAGATTTCCCTTCACTGGAACTAGCCCAAACCATGAAAAACATCACCAGACCATTATTCCTCCTCCACCAAACTTTACAGTTGGCACTATGCATTCGGGCAGGTAGCGTTCTCTATGCATCCACCAAACCCAGATTCATCCGTTGGACTGCCAGATGATGAAGCGTGATTCATCACTCCAGAGAACGCATTTCCACTGCTCCAGAGTCCAATGGCGGCGAACTTTACACCATTCTTGCCGATGCTTCGCATTGCACATGGTGATCTTAGGCTTGTGTGTGGCTGCTCGGCCATGGAAACCTATTTCATGAAGCTTCGGATGACCAGTTTTTGTGCTGATGTTGCTTCCATTTCACAATAACAGGACTTACAATTGAATGGGGCAGTTCTAGCAGGGCAGAAATTTGACGAACTGACTTGTTGGTAAGGTGGTATGCTATTATGGTGCCAAGTTGAAAGTCACTGAGCTTTTCAGTAAGACCATTCTACTGTCAATGTTTGTCTATGGAGATTGCATGGCGGTGTACTTGATTTTATACACCTGTCCGCAACCGGTGTGGCTGAAATAGCCACTAATTTGAAGGGGTATCCGCATACTTTTGTATATATAGTGACCTCGCTCTCTCTTGTTCGTACTGTATCACCAAGTCCCTTTAATGGACTTGGGAATTAGACATCAACATTTTGAAATTGTACGAAACCGAGAAAGGTCAGCCAATAACTTGCACGAAGGGTAGGAAAAACACTATACACTTTCAACAATTCATGCTGCGTTTAGCCTGAAATGGGTCCTTCACTTGCCCACCATTCACCCCAAACTAGAGGCGCTTCAGTGTAGCACCTGCTAACCCAGGGCTAGGTAAAGAGGACACAGCAGGCCTCATGTCATCCCTCTCCACCCTTAATAGCAGTCCCCATCCCAGTGAGCCTGCCACTCTAACACATTCAGGGATAATTACCCCTGACAAGAGGGCAAGTCATCAGCACAGGCCTGATAAGCATTACAGCCAGATGACAGCGTACAGAAGTGTATTAGCAACAGTGTGACATATCACATTACCACTGTGAATATAATAAAGGAGATCATAAACACTAAGGCAGCTTTAAAGACGAGCCATCTCTTTCCTCTCCCAGCAGGCCATTACATCCCATTTACGAGAGCTGATATGTTGATTCCAACTGTCACCTTGGAATATAGATATTGACAAGATTAAGACACATTTGAACCATTATAATGCCAGATAAGCAATTAACTTATATCATGACTTGAGTAATGGTAAGAATCCTGTTGTCGTAGGTGGTATAGTGATATTATTTAGTGAATTGCTTTGCTGGTATCACAAAACGAACATGGTGCTGCACAAAGTTCAGCATCAATCTCTTGTGAGGAGCAGAAGAATACAATCTACTTTTGGGAACATTGTCTCATGTTTAGCTGATAAACATGTACATAGTTCTACAGCAACATTGCCACATTTTTAAAGAACGGTTTAATGACATTTTGAAAATGTGTCAGAATGTGTGTACATGTTGGACATTTGGGCAACTAAAAAGCCATTTTCCTGAATTGTTTTAACACTTGTACTAAAGAAAGAGCCATGTGTAACTGGAGCCCTAAGATACTGGGGCAGGTCTTGAACCTGATAACTTGTACATGTTTTATCACTGTTACATTATAAATGATTTCCGCAGACTGGGGCCTTGTGGGATCATATTCTGTCAGCTTCAGTTCCTGGTAACATCATTTAATGATATTAACACATTTGCAGCTCTAGTGTTTCAGCGTTATCTGGGAAATCTTAACCGCCTACATGGTAAATACTTGGTTATGATATTATCAGGAGCAGCCCATTGTTCCCAGGGTGTATCAGATGGCTATTAAATGTGTGGCAGCAGTGCTAGTAACTAAACTCATAAAGGCCTGTGACGCTGTCTAACAGCCTGCCTGCATTTCCTGTTGTAACTGAGAGAGGTCGGCTGGAAAAGCAAGAAAGAACAGCCGTTGTAATGGATGCAGAAGCAACATTTTATGGTTTATTTTTCATGGCTCCATGGTGCTCTGTTAAACCTCTCATTAACCTCCTCTTTAACTTCCTCTGCCACATTTGATACAGTATTTTTGCTTAACTTCAATGGTGCCAGTGCTAATGAGACCAGCAGTAAACTGTGTGTCCGAAATGAACGCATTTTAGGGTTCACACTCTTATACAAGCCTTTTGTAATGTTCAATTAGCTTCAAACTATTTGTATAGATTCTCCTTCCAAATTGAGCGCTTTCATTAGGCTGTACATTTACCTTGCCATTTATTTTTTATTAATGCCATATGCCACATAATGTTCCAAGGGCAGCTGCCAATAAGTTAAGGTACACATGTAATCGGTGTATAACTCCTGTTCTACAAAGTGGCAACAGTATGTGGTTATTTTTAAACCTTGACATGGCCTCAATCATTTAGCTCACTTTTATAGCCATAGGGTGTCCACATTCATCACCATACAGGATGCAGGATCTTAATTTGAGCCAGTTTTCTACAGCAGGAAAATAATCCTGTAGCAACAGGAAATGTTAATTATTATGTGGATTATAATTAATGGACATTTTTGTAGGGGTTGATACATTTTTCGTAAGGGAAAAATAATTCTGAAATTTCTAAGTGAAAATGACAAACTTCAAAAACATTTTGAAAACTCAAATCCACCACAGTTGGTGTGGTGGATTTAAACCACAAATCCACCAAATCCTGCAACAGGGTGATCAAAATAAGATCATACAGCTGTAGTGTTTCTACATTCAGCCAATGACAGGCTCCTCAAACATACCAATGCCCTTATTAGAACCCCATCAGGTTTGACTAGTGGAAAGATATTTTACAGAGGAATAAGGCAATATGAATGAAGTTGAAAGGGGTAAGGTGCAGCAAGAACATAATGAACAGATGTCATCATTATAACTGGCTGAGATTTAGTAGGTATATTTCAACGTTTGTGGCTTTTGTTATCTAAATAAGAAAACTTGACTTGTAAATCTGATACTAATGAAAATGTACATGGAATAACGAGCTGCCAGATATGATTCGGAGCAACCATCCGGACATGTCCTGCTTCTGTGGTCGCACAAGACATGACACATTTTAATTTGAGCACGGAACTATGCCAAAGCTCATTTCATGCGGCGGACAGGGAGAGGGATTTACCTCCACTAATGGAGTTCAGTGATTGCAGCATGTCAGATAACTAATAACCATAAGGAGTCATGGGAAGTGAGTGACGGGATAGACCTAGAAGGGTGCTAAGGGAGAGTGTGTGTGTGTTGTTTAAGGGGGAGGCCTCCATTGTCACAGTGCTCTGTAACACTCTGGATTTCTAACAAGCACAACAGAGGAGATGGGGAAATGTTCACAAAACCTCCTTAAAATCAGACCTAAGGGGCCATAAGCAGCGTCACTCTAGACAGCTATTTATCGGAGATGACAGTTTGCAAATATCTCAATCTTGGAAAAGGCACTCTGGGTGACACTGAGGAGTGCCGTGAAATTGGAGGAGTCAGCAGGCAGCATTTATTTCATCTAGCTTTCTCCAATGAGGTACAGTCGCCTGACAGCATGAGATTGCTGCCAGATACGTCACAGCAGTCCCAACAGACACTTTAATCCATTCTGCATAGATCAGAACTAAGCAGTCTAATGAAAATCTAAAAACTCAAAAGAGAGAAAAAGAAAGGATAAGATAGAACTGCCATTATTAAGGTAGGATCTGAATCTGAAAGTAGCAAGAGTTTAAATGTCCTGTGGAAATCATTACAGCCTAAATTATCCGTTTTAAACCCCCATCATGTTGCATTGAGTGTACAGAATGTACAGTACAATTGTTAATATTGTCGCTGTCAGATGAAAACCTCTCATCTCCAAAACATACGTTTTTCAAACAACCATATTTTACCATTAATGAACATACAATTTTGATTTTGGATACATTTTCTTGGTCCTAGATTCATGAAATGTTCAGAGTACACTGAGGACAGTTACTGCTTTCAATATGTGTAAAATTAAATATGCAAAAATGTAGCTACAAGGTTTTCATCAGACAGTCATAATATGATTTACAGTAGAAGTCAGAAGTTTACATACACTTAGGTTGGAGTCATTAAAACGTTTTCAACCACTCTACAACATTTCTTGTTAACAAACTATAGTTTTGGCAAGTCGGATAGGACATCTACTTTGTGCATGACACAAGTAATTTTTCCAACAATTGTTTACAGACAGATTATTTAACTTATAATTCACTGTATCACAATTCCAGTGGGTCAGAAGTTTACATACAAAGTTGACTATGCCTTTCAACAGCTTGGAAAAGTCCAGAAAATTATGTCATTAGAAGCTTCTGATAGGCTAATTGACATCATTTGAGTCAATTGGAGGTGTACCCGTGGCTGTATTTCAAGGCCTACCTTCAAACTCAGCGCCTCTTTGCTTGAAAATCAAAAGAAATCAGCCAAGACCTCAGAAAAAAACATTGTAGACCTCCACAAGTCTGGTTCATCCTTGGGAGCAATTTCCAAACGCCTGAAGGTACCACGTTTATCTGTACAAACAATAGTACGCAAGTATAAACACCGTGGGACCACGCAGCCATCTTACCGCTCAGGAAGGAGACACGTTCTATCTCCTAGAGATGAACATAATTTGGTGTGAAAAGGACCTTGTGAAGATGCTGGAGAAAACAGGTACAAAAGTATCTATATCCACAGTAAAACAACTACTATATCGACATAACCTGAAAAGGCACTCAGCAAGGAAGAAGCCACTGCTCCAATAACACCATAAAAAAGCCAGACTATGGTTTGCAGCTGCACATGGGAACAAAGATTGTACTTTTTGGAGAAATGTCCTCTGGTCTGATGAAACAAAAATAGAACTGTTTGGCCATATTGACCATCATTATGGTTGGAGGCAAAAGGGGGAGGCTTGCAAGCCCGAAGAACACCATCCCAACCGTGAAGCACGGGGGTGGCAGCATCATGTTCTGGAGTTGCTTTGCTGCACTAGGGACTGGTGCACTTCACAAAATAGATGGCATCATGAGGGAGGAAAATTGTGGATATATTGAAGCATCATCTCAAGACATCAGTCAGGAAGTTAAAGCTTGGTCGCAAATGGGTCTTCCAAATGGACAATGCCCCCAAGCAAACTTCCAAAGTTGTGGCAAGATGGCTTAAGGACAACAAAGTCAAGGAATTGGAGTGACCATCACAAAGCCCTGACCTCAATCCTATAGAAAATTTGTGGGCAGAACTGAGAACGAGTGTGCGAGCAAGGGGGCCTACAGACCTGACTCAGTTACACCAGCTCTGTCAGGAGGAATGGGCCAAAATTACCCCCATTTATTGTGGGAAGCTTGTGGAAGGCTCCCTGAAACGTTGACCCAAGTTAAACAATTTAAAGGCAATGCTACCAAATACTAATTGAGTGTATGTAAACTTCTGACCCGCTGGGAATGTGATGAAAGAAATAAAAGCTGAAATAAATCATTCTCTCTACTATTATTCAGACATTTCACATTCTTAAAAGGAAGTGGTGATCCTAACTGACCTAAGACAGGGAATTCTTACTAGGATTAAATGTCAGGAATTGTACAATTCTGAGTTTAAATGTATTTGGCTAAGGTGTATGTAAACTTCCGACTTCAACTCTATGTCACTGTCCTAGCCTCCAACATAGCATTATGGCTGCTGTAAGGTATGTGCTCAGCCTCTCCTCCCTAATCCCTCCTCCCCACTATTCCAGGGTGTATATATCAGTCCCAGGGCTTGGATCTAAGCCATGTCAAAGCCAATGGCTTCCATGAGTCTGTAGATTAGAGGAGAAGGGAAACGATGGTGTGCCAGCAGGTATGTGCAGCTGAGGAACACTGCTGTGCAAACATTATTTAACAAATAAGGAAAATATTTTCTAAAGGAAGCTAATAATTCACCGTAAAAATTGAGGGAAAGGTGGGGAGGAGGACGCAAGGTATAAAGCATTCCCTCCCTCCCCAGCCCTCCTCCACCCTCTGCCCTAGATCATTCCCAGCATGTTTTCCGAGTTCCAAACAGGGTGATTTAGTGCCATTGCCTCTGCCTGTGCTCATATGGCTCTTTCAAATATAAACATGGACCAAAAGGTGAACATTAAAATGTAATTATGGTAAGTGCAGGCATATGTAGAATCCCAGACCTATTCTGTAGAATCGACATTTCAGTCAACTTTGAACTCTGACCCCTAAATGAGGTCTGGAGCAAACTGACATCATCATTATCAGCTGCAATTTTTATGATTTCTAAAATACTTTCATTCATAAGAAGCTCGGCTCAGCCCTGCCTCTCACACAAGTCAGGACCCCTTACCTCTCCCTGCAGTATCAAACGGCATAAGAGAATGCCAGTGTGTTTAAGGCCGGCAGCACACATGAGAATGATTATCTAGCTGACATAATGCTATGACCTTTAGCTGTGATCAGAAGTGAAGGGGAGTATGGCCTCAGCAGTCACAGATACCCTCCAATCAGCAGTGACTTCCCTCTCCCAGGCCTCCTGACCTCCCCCAGCATGACACAACACTCTGGCAGTCCGTCCAGTCCTAGTGGTTAAATGGGAAAATCCACTCAAAAACTATATTTTAGTATTGTTTTCATTAATCCATTGTTGATACAGTCCCATTTTTCTTTTGCACGTCAGAAGTCGAGTTTTCAAGAAGCAAATTATCACCAGCCATATCATCAAATGATGCATTTTGGGAAGTCTTGTGTCAATTGAGAACAGTTGATTAAATCAGTCAGTGGTTCAGCTGTTCCAGAGGTAGCTCACTTGATTCAACTTGTCAATTAACACAATAATAAAACCTATGGAATTTTAACAATATAATATGCCTGACTGAAATAAAAAAACCTGTATGGTTCTTCAAAAGGATCTACAAATAACATTTCAGACTGAGAAAGGTTCTTTATAAAAAATATTCTCCTTAAAGTATGGGCGACAGGTGTAACCAAAAGGTGGCTAGATTGAATCCCTGAGTTGACAAGGTAAAAAAAAAATGTAATTCTGCCTCTGAACAAGGCAGTTAACCCACTGTTCCCCGGTAGGCTGTCATTGTAAATAAGAAGTTGTTCTTATTAACTGACTGCCTGGTTAAATAAATACAAATAAAGGTTCTATAAAACTCATAAAAAAGTGTTCTATATAGCCCCCCCCCCCAAAAAAAAAAGGGTGGGGGGCTATATAGAACTAAGCTAACTATAGCTTACCCTGGAAGCCAGCTGCACCAATGTGTCAGAGGAAACACTGTTCAACTGAAGTCAGCCTGCAGGTGCATGGCCTGCCACAAGGAGTTGCTAGAGTAAAAAATGCATGGCTATATACAGGGAGTACCAGAACCAAGTTGATGTGCAGGGGTATGAGGTAATTGAGATGGTTAAAGTGTCTAGGCAACAAGATAGACAGTAGCAGCAGCAATGACCTACATGTGTGCATATGTTGAGTGTTGGTGAAGAATGTGTGGGTAGAGTTGAGTGTGTGTGCATAGAGCCAGTGCAGGTGTCACTGGTGCACTGGTGCACTGGTACTGCTTGTTGTGAGATAGCAGGGGGAATGGCTTGGGTGGTTGGAGTCTTAAATTTTTTCTGACACGACCTGGTATAGAGGTCTTGGATTGCAGGGAGATCGGCCCCAGTGGTGTACTGGGCCGTACTCACCACCCTCTGTAGCGCCTTTCGGTTGGGTGCCTTGCAGTTGCTGTACCAAGCGGTGATGCAGCCAGTCAAGATGCAATCAATGGTGCAGCTGTAGAATGTTTTGAGAATCTGAGGGCCCATGACAAATCTCTTCAGCCTTCTGAGGTGGAAGAGGCGCTGTAGTATCCTCTTCACAACTGTCTGGGTATGTGTGAAGAATGTGATTTCCTTTAGTGATGTGGACGCAGAGAAACTTGACGCTCTCGATCTGCTCCACTGCAGCCCCATCGATGTGGATGGGGGTGTGCTCGTCCCTCTGTTTCCTGTAGTCCACGGTCAGCTCCTTTGTCTTGCTGACGTTAATGGAGAGAAAGGTTGTTGTCCTGGCACCACACTGCCAGGTGATCAGTTCTACCACCGTTGTGATGTCAGAAAACTTGATTATGGTGTTGGAGTCGTGTGTGGCCACGCAGTCGTGGGTGAAGAGTAAAGAATTAAGCACACACCCTTGAGGGGCCCCTGTGTTGATAGTCAGCGTGGCTAATGTCAGGAAGTCCAGGATCCAGTTGCAGAGGGAGGTGTTCATTCCCTGGGTCCTGAATGTGTTGTTGCCTACCCTCACTGCCTGCGGGCATCCCGTCAGGAAGTCCAGGATCCAGTTGCAGAGGGAGGTGTTCAATCCCTGGGTCCTGAGCTTGGAAGGGACTATATGGTTGAATGCTGAGCTGTAGTCAATGAACAGCATTCTTACATATTGTAAGTATTCCTTTTGTCCGGGTGGGTGAGGCCATCTGTGGATCTTTTGGGGCGGTATGCGATTTGGAGTGGGTCCATGGTGTCTGGAATGATGGTGTTGATGTGAGCCATGACTAGCCTTTCAAAGCATTTCATGGCTATAGAGGTGAGTGCTACGAGGCGATAAGTTCTCTTATTATGAACATTTCTGATCACATTTCTTGCAGTCAAGTTGGCTTCTTCCTCCCTGACACTCAAACCATGGGTGTGTTCAGTTTTCTATGTTTCATGACAGTCTGTACTGAACAACATGTTTCCCCAGCCTTTGAGGTACATTCGCTCCTGTTTGGTGGGTGTGGTGAGGTGTGGCCTGATCAAAATGGGTGTGACCATCTGAAATTGCAAAAACTCGTGCAGCACACCTTGTGGTAATTGTCCTCACAATCACAACGTTTTTCATCTGGCCGTGCAGTACAGTACCGTTTCAGTTTAATTAAAAGTTAATTCTGTCACACTGAACGCAACCCAGTATGTGGCTATAGGTGTAGCTTGGGAGTGAACAGCCTATTCACTTATCAAGAAACCATGGAAAATTGTGGGTTACACTGTCTGAGCTGCCGAAGTCTCTCACCATTAGCTTGGACAAATTGAAAACGCTAGTCATTGGCGACTCCATCACCCACAATATTAGACTTAAAAATAATTATCCAGCGATCATACATTGTTTACCAGGGGGCAGGGCTACCAACGTAAAGGCTGATTTGATCCTGGTGCTGGCAGAGGCTAAAAGTGGCGAATGTAGATGGTATAGGGATATTGTTATCCACGTCGGCACCAGCGATGTTAGGATGAAACAGTCAGAGGTCACCAAGCGTAACATTACTTCAGGGTGTAAATTAGCTAGAAAGATGTGTTGGCATCGAGTAATTGTCTCAGGCCCCGTCCTAATTAGAGGGAGTGATGAGCTCTACAGCATACCCACAAAACTCAATCGCTGGTTGAAAACAGTTTTCTGCCCCTTCCAATATTGAATTTGTAGATAACTGACCCTCTTTCTGGGACTCCCCCACGAACAGGACCAAGCCTGGCCTGCTGTGGAGTGATGGACTCCATCTAAGCTGGAGGGGTGCTGTCATCTTATCATCAACATAGACATCTTATCATCAACATAGAGGGCTCTAACTCCTCTAGCTCCAAAATGAGATAGGGTGCAGGCCAGGCTGTTAGCCAACCTGCCAGCTTAGTGGAGTCTGCCACTAGCACAGTCAATGTAGTCAGCTCAGCTTTCCCCATTGAGACCGTGTCTGTGCTTCGATCTAGGTTGGGCAAACTAAACATAGGGGTGTTCGCCTTTAGCAATCTCACTGGAAAAAAGACCTCCATTCCTGTCATTATTGAAAGAGAGTATTATAACATCTCATATCTCAAAATAGGACAACTTAATGTTAGATCCTTTACTTCCAAGGCAATCATAGTCAATAAACTAATCACTGATTATAACCTTGATGTGATTTGCCTGACTGAAACATGGCCTCTCCTCCTGGTTACACTAGTGATCATATCCCCCGCGCATCCCGCAAAGGCGGAGGTGTTGCTAACATTTGCGGTAGCAAATTTAAATAAAATAAATAAAAATGACTACGTTTCTGTCTTTTTAGCTTCTAGTCATGAAATCTATGTAGCCTACTCACTTTTTTTATATCTACTGTTTACAGGCCTCCAGGGACATGTACAGCGTTCCTCACTGAGTTCCATGAATTCCGATCGGACCTTGTAGTCATGGCAGATAATATTCAAATGTTTTGTAACTTCAATATTCACATGGAAAAATCCACAGATCCACTCCAAAAGGCGTTCGGAGCCATCATCGACTCAGCGGGTTTTGGTCAAAATGTCTCCTAACCTTCGCAGCGCTACAGTCATTCCATGGATCTAGTTTTGTCCCATGGAATAAATATTGTGGATCTAAATGTTTTAATACGTTTGCAATCACAACAAATGATCTGCTCAGACCTCAACCAAGGATTATCAAAAGCCACGCTATAAATTCTCAGACAACCCAAAGATTCCTAGATGCTCTTCCAGACTCCCTCCACCTACCCAAAGATGTTGGATTACAAAAATCAGTTAACCAGGATCTAAATTTAGCGTAATACCCTAGATGCAGTCGCACCTCTAAAATAAAAAACATTTGTCACAAGAAATTAGCTCTCTGGTATACAGAAAATACCAGCGCCCTGAAGCAAGCTTCTAGAAAATTGGAACAGAAATGGGGCTCCACCATACTGGAAGTCTTCTAACTAGCTTGGAAAGACAGTACCGGGCAATATCGAAGAGCCCTCATTGTTGCCTACTTTTCCAACCTAATTGAGGAGAATAAAACATATTTTTTGATACTGTCACAAAGCTAACTTAAAAAGCAGCATTCGGGGCCTCCCGGGTGGCGCAGTGGTTAAGGGCACTGTATTGCAGCGGGAGGTCCGTGGGGCGACGCACAATTGGCCTAGCGTCGTCTGGGTTAGGGAGGGCTTGGCTTGTAGGGATATCCTTGTCTCATCGCGCACCAGCGACTCCTGTGGCGGGCCGGGCGCATTGCGCACTAACCAAGGTTGTCAGGTGCACGGTGTTTCCTCTGACACATTGGTGTGGCTGGCTTCCGGGTTGAATGCGCGCTGTGTTAAGAAGCAGTGCGGCTTGGTTGGGTCGTGTATCGCAGGACGCATGACTTTCAACCTTCGTCTCTCCCGAGCCCATATGGGAGTTGAAACGATGAGACAAGATAGTAGCTACTAAACAATTGGATACCAAGAAATTGGAGAGAAAAAGGGGTAAAATTATATATTTTTTTATAAAAAAAACTATGATTAATTCATGAACTTCTTCGACGAAAAGATCATTAGAAATCAAATTATGAACTCCTCTTTCAATCTGCGTATTTCTCCAAAACTCAGTTGTCCTGAGTCTGCACAGAACTGCTAGGAACTAAGATCAACGGAGACACTCACATGTTTTATACTGTATTTCTCAACATATTCACGAAAATAGTCATGGCCTCTAAACCTTCCAGCTGCCTACTGAACCTTATTCCAACTAAACTACTGAAATAACTACTTCCTGTGCTTGGCCCTTCTATGTTGAACATAATAAATGGCTCCCTATCCTCCAGATCTGTACCAAACTCACTAAAAGTGGCAGTAATAAAGCCTCTCCTGAAAAAGCCAAACCTTGACCCGGAAAATGTAAAAAACTATTGTCCAATATCGAATCTCCCATTCCTCTCACAATGTTATTGCTGTTGTGCAGCAACTCATTGCCTTCCTGAAGACAAATAATGTATACGATGTATACGAAACGCTGGTCTCGTTTTAGACCCCATCATAGTACTGAGACTGCACTCGTGAAGGTGGTAAATTACCTTTTAATGACGCCAGACAAAGGCTCCTTTAAAAAAAAAATTATTTCACCTTTATTTAACCGTGTAGGCTAGTTGAGAACAAGTTCTCATTTGCAACTGCTACCTGGCCAAGATAATGCATAGCAATTTGACACAATACAACAACACAGAGTTACACATGGAATAAACAAAACATACATACAGCCAATAATACAGTAGAACAAAAAAAACAAAAAGTATATTTACAGTGAGTGCAAATGAGGTAAGATAAGGGAGTTAAGGCAATAAATAGGCCATGGTGGCGAAGTAATAACAATATAGCAATTATACACTGGAATGGTAGAATGGTGCAGAAGATGAATGTGCAAGTAGAGATACTGGGGTCCAGTATGGGGATGAGGTAGGTAGATAGATGGGCTGTTTACAGATGGGCTGTTTACAGATGGGCTATGTACAGGTGCAGTGATCTGTGAGCTGCTCTGACAGCTTGTGCTTAAAGTAAGTGAGGGAGTTATGAGTCTCCAGCTTCAGAGATTTTTGCAGTTTGTTCCAGTCATTGGCAGCAGAGAACTGTAAGGAAAGACGACCAAAGGAGGAATTGGCTTTGGGGTTGACCAGTGAGATATACCTGCTGGAGCATGTGCTGTGAGTGGGTGCTGCTATGGTGACCAGTGAGCTGAGATAAGGCGGGGCTTTACCTAGCAGAGACTTGTAGATAACCTGTAGCCAGTGGATTTGGCGACAAGTATGAAGCGAGGGCCAACCAACGAAAGCGTACAGGTCACAATAGTGGGTATTGTATGGGGTTTTGGTGACAAAATGGATGGCACTGTGATAGACTGCATCCAGTTTGTTGAGTGTTGGAGGCTATTTTATAGATGACATCACCGAAGTCGAGGATCGGTAGGATGGTCAGTGTTACGAGGGTATGTTTGGCAGCATGAGTGAAGGATGCTTTGTTGCAATATAGGAAGCCGATTCTAGATTTTATTTTGGATTGGAGATGCTTAATGTGAGTCTGGAAGGAGAGTTTACAATCTAACCAGACACCTAGGTATTTGTAATAGTGCCGTCCAGAGTAGTGATGCTGGACGGGAGAGCAGGTGCGAGCAGTGATCGGTTGAATAGCATGCATTTAGTTTTACTTGCGTGTAAGAGCAGTTGGAGGCCACGGAAGGAGAGTTGTATGGCATTGAAGCTCGTCTGGAGGTTAGTTAACACAGTGTCCAAAGAAGGGCCAGAAGTATACAGAATGGTGTTGTCTGCGTAGAGGTGCATCTGTCCTTGTGCTCCTCGACCTTAGTGTCGCCTTTGACACCATCGATCACCACATTCTTTTGGAGAGATTGGAAACCCGACTTTGTCTACACGGACAAGTTCTTGCCTCATTAGATCTTATCTGTCGGAAAGATATCAGTTCGCCTCTGTGGATGGTTTGTTCTCTGACAAATCAATTGTACGTTTCAGTGTTCCTCAAGGTTCCATTTTAGGACCACTATTGTTTTCACTATATCTCATGGTGATGTCATTCGGAAATACAATGTAAACTTTCACTGCTATGTGGACGACAAACAGCTGTACATTTTGATGAAACATGGTGAAGCCCCAAAATGTCCTACCCTGGAAGCCTGTGTTTCACACATAAGGAAGTGGATGGCAGCAAATGTTTAACTTTTAAACTCTGACAAAACAAAGATGCTGGTTCTAGATCCCAAGAAACAAAGATATCTGTTTGTTATGAAAATTAATCTTCATGGTGATCAAGAATATTTCAAGGGCAGCTTTTCTACATCTTCGTAACATTGCAAAAATCTAAAACTTTTTGTCCAAAAATGATTCAGAAAAGCTAATCCATGCTTTTGTCACTTCTATATTAGACTACTGCAATGCTCCTACTCTCCAGAACACAGATAAAGCAATAAAAAAACTTCAGTTAGTGTTCAATTTGGAAGTCTTTGTGGTTCCAGACTTCTTCCATTTAAGAATGATGGAGGGCACTGTGTTCTCTGGGAACTTCAATGCTGCAGAAATGTTTTTGTACCCTTCCCCAGATCTGTGCCTCGACACAATCCTGTCTCAGAGCTCTATGGACAAGTCCTTTGACCTCATGGCATTGTTTTTGCTCTGACATGGACTGTCATTTGTGGGACCCTTATATAGACAGGTGTGTGCCTTTCCAATTCATGTCCAATCAAGTTGTAGAAACATCTCAAGGATGATCAATGGAAGCTCAATTTCAAGTCTCATAGCAAAGGTTCTGAATACCTATGTAAATAAGGTATTTCATTTTTGTGTATACATTTGCAAACATTTCTAAAAACCTGTTTTCGCTTTGTCATTATGGGGTATTGTGTGTAGAGTGATGAGAACTTAAAACATTTTTTTTAATAAGGCTGTAATGTAACAAAATGTGGAAAAAGGGAAGTGATCTGAATAATTTCCAAATGCACTGTATGCTGTTTAGAATGTAACTGACACAATAACTCTGCGATGGTTTTCCAGACACAATGAGAGAATGTGAAATGTAAGCCTCACAGTTTATGAGGCACTGGCTGTTTGTGTGCTGATATTTTTTAATTGCTTCAGACAAATTTGTTTTGAGACAAGTGTCAAATTCTGGAACATTAAAGTGCATTTCGGCGGATGGAGCACGTAAAAGGCGTGTCCTCAGGGAGTACTGTGATGCGCTGGTAATGAGTGGAGGTAATGAAAGACTTCACACTGACAGATGTATCCATTTAAAATAGTAATAACAACAGTTAAGATGGCAAAGAGCAAATTACACACAACTTTCATTAAAGCACATGTTTATCCGAGCTCTGCAGGGACCTATCATTTTTATCCAGTTTCCAAGAAAATAAGGGAATGCACAACTATCATTGCCCCTCAAACAAGGTCAAGACGGTGATAGAGCCTTGAAAACATGTGCAACAGGGTTAGGTTCCCCCTGAGGACAGGCTTAATTCACAGTGTTACACTGTATATCCACTATTGTGGATATCAACATGTCATCAGAAAGGTCTTCGCTGAGGCCTGCTCTTCATCATATGATATGGAGGTTAGGATATACAGTAGTCCAAAAGTTGATGCTGTTAGGGGAATGCACTTATTTATGAATGATGATAGCTGTATTTCTTCAGGAAATGCAAGTTATTCTAGGAATAGTGATATCTATAAAATATGCTATATTTAAATTGCATTTCAAATCTATCGCTCTCACATGCTCATTTCTGCTAGCTAACAAACAGGCAAAGAAAGGTAGCTAGCCAATGAATGTGGTTTTGTTTTGATTAGCTAGCTAATGTAAAGTTTTACCAGTCAGTTTAAAACATGTAGAATACATTCCAGCTCCGGCATACGCTCCCTCTCCTGCCTTCTTGTCATTCTTGTAATCTAAAATTGTGCTGTCAAATATGAGTTCCCAGAAAATCTGAAAAATTATTAGGGGATGCAGCCAGGTAAAACAACATCAGAATCATTCAATGAATCTCACCCAGGCGGCCATGTAGGCGTGTTTTGCACCGGCTGAAAGTTGATTACATTTGATTTGGAACCGGGCTGCCCCTGGGTGTGAGCCAGGTGCCCCACTCTGTCCGACAGCGAAGTCTGCTCAAAACAATTGACGTAATTAAGCAAGTGTAGTAATGAGTGGATTTGTGTTTTCACGTGCAAAAGTGATTGCTTCTGATGAAAACGCTTTATCTGCTTTCTTTCCCCGCTGACGTGATGGGCCATAGCCTTGAGTACCCCAGGCCAGATTAATCTAACCCTCTCACTACTTGCTTAAATTGTGCGCCATGCTGTGCGCAATCAATAGAAAATGAGATGCTTGCTAACCTGGTCAGATACGTGACTAAACAAGTCTGTTTTCAACAGATCAACTGTTTTAGACGATTGTATTTTAACCAAGTAAGAGAAATAAACATTCAATCAGTACTGAGTGAATTAACAAAATTATTTTGGAACAAACGCTTCCAGACTGTTCGTTTAAATGGGCTGTCAAAATCAACATTTCTAGAACGGGGTTTGTAGTGTAATGGTTAGAGTTATCACCTGTGGATCTGAAGATTGTGGGTTTGCCTCCCAGAGGTCATGAACCATTATTTTGTTTAAAGTTTTGACAGCTCCCTCAAGACACAAACACACATTTATTTTAATTTACTAGGTGGCTCTTATAAGAGCCTTTAGGTCCGTGGAGTGGCAGGCAAGTGGTGGTGTGTACTACTGCTTGCATCTTGCTAGAATGAAGGAGAGACCAGCTCTCAGACAGGTTGTTGCCCTCATCCATGAGATGCACGCCATCCCTACGGTACTGCCCAGGGACACAATGCGTTATGGCAGTGGGATGTATTGTGGGCATGCTCCTGTCACGGGGAAATACAAGCTAGCCCAAGTGGACCTGACAAACGACTTTTGCCAATTCAAATGCATGCCATACATATGGTACTTCGCACACTATTAATATTTAAACCGTATGTTCTGTTCCAAATCTGTG